>NC_041729.1:52720125-53364258 GCF_004115215.2 Ornithorhynchus anatinus
CTTGGAAAAGTAGATTACCAGATTAGTAGACATATTTCCCACCCACAGCGAGCTTACACTCTTGCATTTCCTCCTTCCCAATCACTCCAGAACTTTTGCCTTCTCCCTTCCAGGTCTGGATAAAATCTGCCCCAATGTCTAAGCCCTGGGACTTGGCAGCTGGAACCTCGGCAGATATTAAAACCGGCATAAGGGACAGGATCTGTGTCTGGTTTAATTATCTTGTGTCTACTCCAGTGCTTAGTACAGTGCCTGGCATATAGAAAACACTTTAGAAAGATCACAATTATCATTATTATTATTACTGTGGTGGAACTGGACAAGGGACAGGCCAACCCCCAGATGGCTTGACCACTATCCTACCGGACCTCTGGCCACCATAACTATCTCTTCTGTTGTTGGAACACTTTTCTGGCCCCTCACCAACTCTGCTCAGTGCTCTTACTGAATGCTGCCCCTGGCTGACTCAACTGCTGTTCCTCAGTGCCCGTGTTCAACCGCTCAAGCTCCCAAGAACCGATCAGCTGTGGGGGTCTCTGGGGAGAGGGAGAGGACCCCAAAGAGCCTGTGGGACTGGAGGGCTGTCAGGGAGAAACTGACGCTGCCACTTGGGAGCTGGTACTGTTTCTGGGGAAGCTGGAGCTGGTGCTGAGGGAGATGGAACGGTCCTGGGAGCGCTGGAACTGCTTCTGGGGGAGCTGGAGCTGGTCCTGGGGATGCTGGCACTGGACTCCAGATTTGGTTCAAACCTGGGGGAGCTGGCGCTGGAGCTTGAGGCGATGAAGCCGGTCCTGGTGGAGCTGGAACTGTGGGTGGGGAAGCTGGAACTGGTCCTGGGGAGCTGGAACCGCTGCTTGGGGAACTGGAACTGGCCCTGGGAAGCTGAGGCTGTTGCTGGGAATGCTGGCACTGGACTTCAGATTTGGTTCAAACCTGGGGAAGCTGGAGCTGGTGCTTGGGCAGATGAAGCTGGTGCCGGGGAGCTGAAACATTCTGGTGAAGCGGGAGCTGGTCCAGAGAGAGTTGAAGCTGGTGCTGGGAGAGCTGGAACTGGTCCTGGGAGCTGGTGCTGTATTCCAGATTTGGTTCTATTCCTGAGGAGCACCAGCTGAGGCTCAAGCAGGCTTTGAAGGCAACCACTTGCGTGAATCAGTCTTCCAAGGGAATTGCTCGAGACCTTCTAAGTGCAGAGCATTACACTAACGGAGAGAACAGCAGAAGCAGAATAGCTGCCATCGAGGAGCTCACAACCTAATGATGAGACAGTGGCAGCCAGGCTACTCTTATAGGGTGGAGCGGGAGTTCTAGGTGCCCTGTCTTCCTTGCTTCCTGAGCTAATTCCATGCCTCCACACAAACAGCCTGGAGAGGAGTGGGGGTTCACTTGGTCAAGACCTCGTGGGTCACCAGGTCTGACCAGCAGCCTGCCTCAGGCAGGGGAACTCAGGCTGGGGCCTGGGAAGACCTGAGAAGCAGTGTGGCTCCAGTCAAGCACAGGCCCAGGAGATAGACCTGGGTTCTAATCCTTACTCCCTCTTCTGCCACACCATGAAATGGGAATACTAATCTATTCCCCTCCCTGCCCCTCAGCTGGCATCTTGCAAAGATGCATGACACAGCATCTGAGGAGGCTTTAAACTATTTTAGAGAGAAACTGGTTCAACCGAAGGGCAAGCAGAGTGAGGACTGCTCCTTCCAAATGGTCTAAGATGTTTCTCCTGGTATGCTTTCTTTGCTGCTCTGAAGCCCTGTTCTCAGAGTCCTCCTGAGATTTGTCTCCCAGTAAGATAAGCTTTTCCCTCTCAGGGTCTCACCTGGAGAGTTTCCTGTGTGACCTTGGGCAAGTCACTTCATTTCTCTATGCCTCAGTTACTTCATCTGTAAAATGGGGATTAAGGATTTTGAGTCCCATGTGGGACAGGCACTGTGTCCAACCTGATTAACTTGTAGGTACCCGGGTGCTAAGTACAGTGCCTGGGACATAGTAAGCGCTTAACAAATGCCATTAAAAAAACAAATGGGGTTTCCATGTGGTCTCCACTGGC
Source organism: Ornithorhynchus anatinus (assembly GCF_004115215.2). NCBI lineage: Eukaryota > Metazoa > Chordata > Mammalia > Monotremata > Ornithorhynchidae > Ornithorhynchus > Ornithorhynchus anatinus. The sequence goes on from NC_041729.1 coordinate 52,722,170, forward strand.
TATAATAATGAAAATAATTATGGCTTTTGTTAAGACCTTACTGTAGTCCAAACACTAACCTAAATTCTGGGGAATACACAATACATTCAGATGAGACACAGTCTCTGTCCCACGCATGACTCACAGTCTAACGGGGAGGGAGATCAGGGATAGAATCCCCATTTTATAGGTGAGGAAACTGAGGCATAGATAAGTTAATTGACTTGCCCAAGATCACACAGCAGGCAAGTGGCAGAGCCAGGATTAGAATCCAGGTCTTCTGACTCCCAGGCCTAATCTCGTTCCACTCGGCCATGCCGCCTCCCTTCTGGTTCCGCCCAGGGAATATAATTCCCTGGGATGGAAATCAGACCTAGGATCTAGTCTCAGCTCCTCTTTGACTTGACTGTAGGACCTTGGGTGATTTGTTTCCTTTCTTCCTTCTTCTCCCTATTCCGCCCCACCATGAAATGGGAATGCTAATCTATTCCCCTCCCTGCCCCTCAGATGGCGTCTTGCAAAAGATCCATGAGACAGCATCTGAGGAGGCTTTGAACTACGTTAGAGAGAGACTGGTTCATCCGAGGAGCAAGTGGAGAGAAGACTGCTGCTTCCAAGTGGTCTAAAATATTTCTCCTGGTATGCTTTCTTTGCTGCTCTGAAGCCCTGTTCTCCGAGTCCTCCTGAGGTTTGTCTCCCATAAAATAAGCTTTTCCCTCTCAGGGTCTCACCTGGAGAGTTCCCGGTACTCTACCGGTCTCGACTAGAGCAGAGAGACCTCTTGGCTCTAGCTTGACCAGTGGCTAGCAAATAGAAGACAATCTGCTTACAAGTCAAAACTCACCCATGCTGGGCAGCAGCGGCATGGGAGAGAGTCGAGGGCAGAGACTCGAATTTACTGCGCGGAAGGAGGCAATGGTAAACCAATTCCATATTTTTACCAAGGAAACTATATGGATCCACTACCAGAACGATTGCAGGTGGAGAGCGGGGCATTCTGGGAAAGATGTGTCCCTGGAAACGACTCAACAGCATAAGACAACATAACCTTGTTTCTAGCGCTGACCTCTGCACTAGAAAATAATCTGCCCTCTTGATGTCCACATCATGACTCCACAGCTAAATCTCTAATCCCAGTTCAAAGACAAAACTACTTTCTGTTATCAGCGGTAGCTCCATCACTTAAATTATGTTTTGGCCTGATACTTGAGAAAGCAGGATATCTGTCCCCAGTTATCATCATCACCACCATCATCACCATCATCACCAATCGCCTTATCTTTCTCAGCCACAAAGTATTTGGCACAATGCCGCTCTTCAAGTTCCTTCATCTTCTGGGGGAGTTCCACTTCCTCAACATTCTCCTCTGTTGCCTCCTAATCCTCTGTGCCCTCGGCTTCCTGCATCCTTTGCCCCACTACCCCATTTGGTTGCCCTTCAGAGAAGGACTCCGCTGAACCATTCGGTTTCCTTTGGCAACCCCAAACACTCTGGAAAACTGCACAGAGCAAGGCATCTCCTTGGAAACATCTTTCCTTTTCGCATTTTGGAAAACAATAAATTTGCAAGATTGCAGAAAGAATCCAGAAGCCTAAGTTCCCCTGGCACAGCCCGATCTCTTTTTCCACCCCAAAAATAATTCAGCATCATTAAGTGCTTTCAGTCCTTAGTCACAAGACAACACATAGACAGATTGTTTTACAAGATGGATCCACTCTGCCAGCACGTTTTTTTTCCTTATAAAACCTTCAAGCTAATTTCTGTTCAACTTGGAGAATGATATGGAATATGCAAAGATATTTTCGGTGGAGCGGCGATCATTTTCTTCCCAGCTGAACATTCTGCAGATGCAAACCTGGCTGTTCTTTTTTCCATGGAAAGGTGTCCAGTGGAATGGTCAGTACCTAACAGACTTTACGGCTTAGACTTTGGGCTATATAGGTTTAACTGGCAAACTGCTGGTCACCTGTGAAATGTCAGGTGATCTCCAAGCTAGTTATCTCTTTATTCGCCTCACCTTCATCTCCACGGATCTCCCAGGGGAGGAGACCAGGAGGGATGAAGAAATGGAGTGGGCCAGTAAACTTTGTACCTATTTGCAAGACCGCATCCGCAGTCTTCGCCGCTGGTTTAGCAGGAATCAGATCGTCCCCAGGGCACTGGGGAGGTGGCCTTCTGCAAAACTAAAACAACAATATCCTGTACAGTAATCCCCACGATTGCCTGCATTTTCAGGATATCCTTTTCCACTCTGCAAACTCCCAGGATCCACCCAGCAAAACTCCTAGCCTCGGAGCCCTGTCTCTTTGTGCTGGAAATGGAGGAGAGCTCTCCTCAGAGAGCAGCTCGGTGTGTTTGTTCACAGCCGGAGAGCAGCGAGCCACCGCTGCTGCTTTGGCACTGCCTCTTTCCTGTGAGGCGTCCAGGCTCTTCTCCGCTGCTCACTGCTGGCTTCTTGCAGTCGCGTCAGAGCTGGCTTGTGCGCGATGTGCTACTTGGGGGGATGCTTAACTTCGTATCGAATGGTCTAGTGCCTCTCCAAAAGTGAAACGGTGCAATGCAGAAGTGACTAGAGGGAAGAATATTCCCTCCACAGAAGTGAACTGAAACCTGCTGGCTTGGGAACTGTAAAACACCCAGAAAGGGGTTAAGCCAGAGCTCAGGGTGAGAGAGAGAGGCGGCGGCCCTGGATGGGTGGGTGATAGCTCGCGTTGGTGGCAGCTGGGGCCTAGGGGTGGGGGTTGGCAACGGGGGGGAGCGGGAGGGAGTGACTGGCAGAACTTGGCTGCCCAGCAGCTGGATAAGGAGGTGAGGGCCCTTTTGGGGGACAGAGTTGCCAGCTGCTGGAAGGGCTCTACTTGTGGCATGGTGGCCTCTAAAAGGACTCTATTTCCATATCAAGCTCAGCCAGGATGAGTTGCAGGAAGGAGGACAGCGGCCTGCAAGCCACCAGCCCACCCTCAGGGGATTTATTCCCTGTCCAAAGAAAGGCGCAAGCTCCAGGGACTCGGGGAATTTGCTGGAGGGAGCGAAGGACCCAGAGGACGGGAGGATCTTTCTGGAACAGCTGGACCCCAATCTCTCGGTTTCCCCCCCTACCGTACTCTAGCCCTCCAAGAGGCATTCATGATTAGGATCATAATCATCATCAGTAGTATTTATTGAGCACTTACTGTGTTCAGAACTGTACTAAGCATTTGGGAGAGTAAAATTATGTTGGTATTTGTTAAGCGCTTACTATGTGCAGAGCACTGTTCTAAGCGCTGGGGGAGATACAGGGTCATCAGGTTGTCCCACGTGAGGGTCACAGTTAATCCCCCTTTTACAGATGAGGGAACTGAGGCACAGAGAAGTGAAGTGACTTGCCCACAGACACACAGCTGACAAGTGGCAGAGCCGGGATTCGAACCCATGAACTCTGACTCCCAAGCCCAGGCTCTTGCCACTAAGCCACGCTGCTTCTCTAACTGTAAAATGCATTTGGGAGTGAAGTTCACTACCCACGATGAGCTTACAGTCTAGAGAGGGGGACAGACATTAATACGAATAATCTATAACATATACTTTATCAGATAAGTGCTATAAAGTTATTTAATAGTAGTTCCTTTGGATAATCGATCACCCATTCAATCAATGGTAATGATAATTATAGGATTTGTTAGGTGCTTACTGTGTATCAAGCACTGTACTAAGCTCCGGGGTAGATACAAGATAATCAGGTTCCACATTGGGCTCACAAGTTTACGTAAGAGGGAGAACAGGTATTTAATCCCCATTTTACAGTTGAGGAAACTGAGGCACAGAGAAGTGAAGTGACTTGTCCAAGGTCACACAGCGACACAAGTAGCAGAGCTAGGATTAGAACCCAGGTCCTCTGGTATTTATTAAGCACTTAGTGGGTGCAGAGTACGGTACTGGGTGCTTCGGGAGAGCATAATACAACAGAGTTGGTAGACACGTTCCCTTCCCACAAGCGGTTTACAACCTTCAGGAGGAGAAAGACATTAAAATACATCACAGGCACGTACATAAGTGGTGTGGGGCTGAGGGTGGGGTAAATACTAAGCGCTTGAAGGGTACAGATCCAAATGCCAGGCCACACAGAAGGGAAATGAGAACTTAGTGGATAGCTTTACGTTGAGCTTCTTTTCAGTGGCGTTGTCTGGTTTTTACACCTCTGTTCAACCATTTGTCCCAAGAGTGGCACTGACAGGAGAGTCAGTCTGGTAGCGAGGCCTTTTGCCAGAAATAACTTTAATCTTTATAAAGCGACATTTGTTCAGTACTGGCTTTGTGCTAAGGACTGGGAGAAATACAAGGTTGTCTCATGTGGGACATGATTCTCTTGTTTTTACCCCAGCACTTAAGACAGTGCTTGACACATAGTAAGCACTTAATAAATATGACAATAATTGTGAGCTCGGAGCCGGTTCCTGTCCCACATGGTGCTCACAATCTATCTTGTCCCCATTTTCCAGATGAGAAAACCGAGACCCAAAGAAGTTAATGGCTTTCCCAAAGTCACACAGCAAGTCAGTATCAGAACTGGGACTAGAACGAAGGTCTTCTGAATTCCATTCCCTGCTTTTACCACCAGGCCATGTGGTCTCGCTAGGCCAAGGGCCAAGTCAGAGCACTAATAATAATAATAATAATTATAGTATTTGTTAAACTCTCACTATGTGCCAGGCACTGTACTAAGCCCTGGGGTAGATACAAGCAAGTCATGCTGAACACAGTCCTTGCCCTATGTGGGGTTCACAGTGTTAATCTCCATTTTTCAGATGAGGGAACTGAGGCCCAGAGAAGTGAAGTGACTTGCCCAAGATCACACAGCAGACAAGTGGCTGAGCCAGGATTAGACCCCAGGTCCTTCTGACTCCCCGGCTTATGCCTTCTCCTCTAGGCCACGCAGAGAGGTAGGGGAGGGTTGGGGGGAGGAGGAATAGGGAGAGGGGTAACCACCAAAAAACCAAAGTATTGGATTGGTTCTTCTGTCCGGCCAGGAAGTGCGGGGGTTTGCCTGGGTTTTCACTCTGCATGTTTTCACTGTGCATTCTCAGTGAAATACTGAAGGAAATTAGGGAATCTTCTTTCAGCAGTGGGAATGTGATTGCCGTGTCTAACGGACAGAGCAGGAATCTAGGCGTCAGGAGATTTGCCTGCTGTGTAAACTTGGGCGAGATACTTAGCTTCCCTCGACCTCGGTTTCATCATCTGTAAAATGGGGATAAATGATCTGTTCTCCCTCGACCGAGTCCCATGTAGTACAGAAACCCTGACTGATCTGATTATCTTGTATCTACCCTGGTGCTCGGCACATAGTAAGCACTTAATCATTTTCATGGTGGGAAGAAGTGATTGGAAGCAGGTGCCTGGAGCCAATCAAGGCCCACATCCTCAACACGTGACATCTTTCAACCTAAGGCAACACAGGATTTAAATGAGTTCATTGAGAGACCTGAGATCAATCGGTCAAAGAAACAATACTCTGAACCTGGCCATAACTTTGAGGTTTCGGAGCAGACCAACGTCTCTCTCCCCAAGGGTAACTCGAGAGCCCAGCTAATGGGATTTGGACCAACTCTCTTGGGATCAACTTGAACCCTGATACTTGTCTTCCCTAAAATTCCTGCAGTACAATCTCTTTTCCTGGGAGCAGCCCAAAGTTTACATCATCCAGGAGGATAAATGAAATCCAGGTGGTAGCGTCCCGGCTCCTCTCCATCCAGACTCTAAGAGACGGGTCGTATTATTGGAAACACCCAAGACTCAGATCAAAGAGTACATTGGTCTTTGTTTGGAATCAAAAGAGAACGCCTCGCATTTTCCCTTCCCAATCTCGTGATAGTCATAAGGAAGCCACTCTCCACACACTCCACACCAGAAGCGCTTTTCCACAGAGGGAGAGCCATCTCAGACCACATGAACAGCTTTTCATCTCCTTTGATCTCATACATCAAAAAGGACTCTCTTTCAATCTCTCTCGCTCAATCTCTCTCTCCAAATTGTGTTCAGATTGTATTTTTGCCTGTTGTGAGAAACCCCACTGGTTCCCAGGAGGCAAAGTCACAGCACATCCCACTGGGACCAAGTTGCCATGACAGGCATCTTTCAGAATGGGTCCTTAATAATAATAATAATGATGATGGTATTTGTTAAGCACTTACTGTGTGCCAGGCACTGTACTAAGTGCTGGGGAGGATACAAGATAATCATAATAATAACGATGGTATTTGTTAAGTGCTATGTGCCAAGCACTGTACTAAGCACGGGGAAAGATCCAGAGCAATCAGGTTGTCCCATGTGGAGCTCACACTTTGAATCCCCATTTTACAGATGAGGTAAAGATAATCAGGTTGGATGCCATCCCTGATCCACATGGGGTTCACCGTCTCAATCCCCATTTTACAGATGAAGTAACTGAGGCACAGAGAAGTTAAGTGACTTGCCCGAGGTTACACAGCAGACAAGTGGAGGAGGTGGAATTCTGCAAGGCCGACACCCGATCCACTCCTAGACCATTACTTTTTGTTGTTATAGTGTTTGTTAAGTGCTTACTATGTGTCAATCCCTGTTCTAAACTATGGGGGTAGATACACGTTAATCAGGTTGGTCACAGTCCCTGTCCCACGTAAGGGTCACAGTCTAAGTGGGAGGGAGGATGGGTGTTGCACCCCCATTTTACAGATGAGGAAGCTGAGGCACAGAGAAATTAAGAGACTTGTCCAAGGTCACACAAGAGGCAAGGGGCAGAACTGGGATTAGAACTCAGGTCCTGTGATTCTCAGGCCCGGGCTCTTTCCACTAGGCCACGCTGCTTCCATTGCAGTTGCACTTTCCATCATCTCGTTCGATGGTGGTGGGGTGAGCTTGGGCTCACTAACCATGGTGGTGAACTAGTTTCCTCTAACTGTGTAGGTTGAGCTTTTTCAGCTTCCTTTAGTAGTAGTCATATGAGCCCCAACTCCCCCTGGTAAGCACTTACTTTGTGCTAGGCACTGTTCTAAACTCTGGGTAGGACATAGTCCCTGTCCCACGTGGGGCTCACAGTCTTAATCCCCATTTTACAGATAAGTAACTGAAGTACAGAGGGTAATAATAATAATAATTATGCTATTTGTTAAGCACTAACTAGATGCCAAGCACCGTTCTAAGTGCTAACTAGATGCCAAGCATTGTTCTAAGCACTGTTCTCAGGTTGTCTCATGTGGGGCTCACAGTCTTAAACCCCATTTTACAGATGAGGTAACTGAGGCATAGAGAAGTTAAATGGTTTGCCCAAGGTCACACAGCAGACAAGTGGCAGAGCAGGGATTAAAACCCATGTCCTCTGACTCCCAAGACCATGCACTTTCCACTAAGCCACGTTGCTTCTCTAAAGTGAAGTGACTTGCCCAAAGTCACATAGTAGACAAGGGGAGTAACCAGAATTAGGACCCAGGTCCTTCTGGTCCCAGGTCCAAGTCAATCCATTAGGCCATGCTGCTTCTCTAGGAAAGAAACTGAGTTACTCACCTATCACCTTTGTTCTCTGAAACCGTGTTAGCTCATCCTACCCCATTCACTCCGCCACCAAAGGCACCCATCTCTTTTACATTCATTCATTCAATAGTATTTATTGAGCACTTACTATGTGCAGAGCACTGTACTAAGTGCTTGGGATGTACAAATCGGTAACAGATAGAGACAGTCCCTGCCCATTGACGGGCTTACAGTCGAATCGGGGGAGAAACACATAAACACGCATTCTTTTTCAGATGATCAGTTAAGCTGTGGAAGTCAAGAAGGGAGTCAAACTGCAGTTACCCCTGAACATGAGAGTAGGGACCAGTGCTTAACTGGGGCCAGGCCTTGATAGTTCCTAGTCTTGACATATCTGGATTTACCTGTTCATAGACCTGGAAACTCTGGACTTCCCAATTCAGAGTGCTGGACCTTCTGGGCTTGCAATATCAATGGTAAAAGTAAAAATGGAAACTCTGTTTAAGGTGCTGTAGACATCTAACCTACTCTACTATGAAAGAGTGCTCTTTTGGGAAACTCAACTTGATTGAATATCTGGAAGCACTCTTGTCATTGGCAGTAATAAATGGTAATAATGTGGCTAACCATCCCACATACCACGTTGTTATAAAATTAGATCCCGGGGTCCACAAAGTGGGTGATCTGATGTAGCCAGACATATTCTGAGAGTAGAGATTACAGGTGAATAAACCTTTTTTGGTTGCCCCGAAAGATGATTGATTTACTCTCTTTGCTCAGGCAAAGGGAATTACTTGTTGGCAAATATCCTCTGAAAAGCTTTTTATCTCACCTCAGAATCACTCACACATCACTCCTTTGCGAGCAGGTGGTTCACAGCAGCCAACGCCCATGATAACCCAGCGCTTTCCAATCCTACTGCCAAGGTAAACTGGGGGCTAAGACCTCAGCCCTGTGAGCAGCCTCTCTTGAAAGAGTTTGGGCATTCCAGACATTGACTTAACAGTGATGCATTTCTCCCAGAGGCCTCAGGGAAACTCGTCAGAAAGCCAAGACTAGGTCCAACCTCCACGGCCTGGCACCCAGCTCAAGACACGCACCTTCTCCGCATGGAGAATCAGTCCTCTGGACCCAGTTTGCCCTCTTCCCTCTGAACGGGCCGACTGTATGTATCCTGACACATAATGGGGTCAGAATTTGGACAGAAAAGGGCGGGGTGGGTGACCAAGAGATGGTGGCATTTCTGTCCAAGAAGTTGAAGGTGGGGATCAACCTATGTGTGCATAGTCGTAGCTCGTAACTGCAGGTGATGCTTGGCTCGTGTGTTTGTGTAGGTGTGTTCACTCCCAACAATGGTTCAGATACCCTGCCCCCCTGTATCTACTCTTAGGAGATAGGTTACTGGGCTTGAAGTTGCCTCAGAACTGAAAGTCACTGAGAAGAAGAAGACAGCGTGCTCTGCCTACCCCCTAGGGTGAAAAAACAAGCTGGCTGGGTAATAATAATGCTAACCATTATACAATTACTACTATTATCATTACTACTTGTAATACGAAAGAAGCAGCGTGACTTAGTGGAAAGAGCACGGGCCTAGGAGTCAGAAGGACCTGGATTCTAATCCTGACTCCGCCACGTGTCTGCTGGGTAACCTTGGGCAAGTCACTTATCTTCTCTGGGCCTCAGTTACCTCATGTGTAGAATAGAGATTTAGGAGTGTGAGCCCCATGTGGGACAGGGACTGTGTGCAACCTGATTAACTTGTATCTACCCCAGTGCTTAGAAGAGTGCTTGACACACAGTAAATGCTTAGCAGGTACCATAATTATTATTACTGTGGCATTTTTATGGTGTCTAGTAAAAGCTTACTATGTGTCAAGCACTGTTCGAAGCGCTGGGGTAGATACAAATCAGTCAGGTCAGACACAGTCCCTATACCACACTGGGCTCACGGTCTAAGTAGGAGGGAGAACAGGTATTGAATCCCCATTTTATACTGAGGAAACTGAGGCACGGAGAAGTGAAGCGATTTGAGGTCACTCAGCAGGTAAGTGGTGGAGCTGGGATTAGAACCCGGGTCCTCTGACTCCCAGACCCAGAACCTTTCCACTAGGCTATGCTGCATCCATTTTAAGCGCTTACTTTACGCCAAATACTATGTTAAGCACTGAGGTAGATATAAGATGATGAAATCGGAGACAGACCCCTGTTTGCTTAGTTCTATGTTTTGGGTGACTCTGTAGTCAGCTGGCATGGGGAAAGGCATTCTTATTGAGCTGGAGAGTTGGAAAAGGCCCACAGGGAAACTCTAACAAGTACTTTGAGGTGGTCTGTCTCCCCCTCTAGACTGTAAATTAGTTGTGGGCAGGGAATGTGTCTGTTATATTGTTGTATTGTACACTCCCAAGCACTTAGTAGGGTGCTCTGCACCGTAAGTGCTCAGTGAATTTAACTGACTGACTGACAAATTTAATTTAATTTGTCAAATTTAAATTGAATTTAACTGACTGACAAAGACTAGCTTTCAACCTTCCTTTAGGAGCTTGAGAGGACACAGACCAGAAAACAGCTGGAAACAGCGTTGTCAGTGAAAAAAATCACAGACTTCAGAGTTCTAATGCTGGTTCCACCACTTGCCTGCTGTGTGACCTTAGTGCGTGACCTTCACTGTTCTGTGCCTCAGTTTCCTCAACTATAAAATTGAGATTCAATACCTGTTCTCTCTCCTGTTTAGACCGTGAACCTCCCGTGGGACAGGGACTGTGTCGGACGCGATTACTTGTATCTACTCCCGTGCTTAGAACAGTGCTTGACACATAGTAAGTGCTTAACCAATACTAGTTTTTTTTAAGAGTAGAGAGAGACAGGAGCCTCAGGAGGAAGAAATTGTTTTCTCTTAAGTCAGAGAAACTTGAAAATTTCTAGAGGGGAAAGGGCGTGTACATCATAAATAGAAAGCTCTATTGAGGGGAAAAAAAACCACCAACAAAAACCCAACGGGCATGCCAGATGCTTAACCTTTCTCAGCCTGATTCTAGTTGAAGGGATCAGCTGGGATAGGTCACCTTCCCTAGGAATTCACGGTAGGCTGGGGAGAGACGCTGAAGGTTCAATTTGCTGGGCATTCCAGGGGCAGACCCCGGGCAGCTGGAGAATAGTACCACCCTGACTTCCCTGGTTTCCCTCTGCTGCCTCTTTTCCTTCCTGCCTCTCCAAGCTGCGGAATCTGGGAGTGGGAGGGCCTGCCCATCCCATCGGATGATCACCTTCCACCAATGAGGGACCACAACCGCTAGGATGGGCAGGCCCTTCTGGAAGCCAGATGCTCAGGTCAGGGGTGACAGTCATTTGTAAAATGCCGCTGCTTGGCTTTGGAGGTGGTGACCTCAGGGGCGTTTCTGTCGTTCTTCTCTTCCTTGTTTTCCTCCTTCCCCTCTGTATGTCCCGGAAGTCAGTGAAAAGCACAGAGCGTTTTTGTGGAAGTGAATGTATGCATGTACATCTATGGTACGTGTGCCTGTTTGTCTGTCTGTGCGCATGCGTGCGTCCATGTACGGGCTTGTGCTTCTCATATATCTTTTTGTGCTCGGAAGGGTGAGTTCAGAGACGGAACTCACCTATATAAACAAAGCCCCACAGGATATAGGCTGGGAGAGAAGGAAGGAGAGGGGGTTGAGGTGATGAGGAGGGGGAGGAGAATAGAATCCCAGAGCTATTTCAGATGGCTTTGGGAACATGCTCAGGTTTCCAGCACTACTGTAAGAACAAAAACTTTCTCCGGATCTCTGAAGACTGCTAGCAATCTCTCCCAACAATGATTTTTTTTTTATCCTCCTCGATTTAATAGAGATCGAACTCCTCTCTCTCCAACTCCAACTCTGGGTTAGGTACAAATATACTGATCCCAGAGAAGGACAGACTTCTTGTGTAACATCCAGTTTGGGGTCGGGCCTCTTTGGAGGAAAAGACAGAGAAACCCAGTTATCAAAATAATTAATCAGTGGTATTTTCTGAGTGCTTACCGGGGACAGATCATTGTACTAAGCGCTTTGGAGAGGACAGGAATAATAATAATTATAATTATGGTATTTGTTAAGCGCTTACTATGTGCCAAGCACTGTTCTAAGCGCTTGGTACAGTGGTGTCCGTTGACACATTCCCTTCCCACAGTGATCTGACAATACTACGTTTTCAACCAGCCTGCCAGCAGCCTGGTTTAGTGGATAGAGCATGGGTTTGGGAGTCAGAAGATCCTGGGTTCGAATCCCAGCTCTGCCACTTGTCTGCTGTGGGTTCTTGGGTAAATCAGTTCACTTCTCTGGGCCTCAGTTACCTCATCTGTAAAGTGGGGATTAAGACCGTGAGCCCCATGCGAGACACGGACTGTGTCCAACCCGATTTGCTTGTCTTCACCCCAACACTTAGTACAGTGTCTTGCATATAGTAAGCACTTAAATACCACATTTATTTTATTCTGGTACTGGACACTTGGGAGAGGCTTTAAGAGGTCCAGTGACAGTTGCCCATCCTCTAGAAATGGCCAAAGGTTTGACTCGTGATCACGGGATGAGGAGGGGCTTATCAGAGCACCTGGGCACCCTGAGGTTTAACCCTTTGGGCTGCTACCCTGCCCTATTTTCACTACTCTTAACAAGCAGATCATTTCATTCACTTTCCCATAGGAGTTCCTCAAGGCACCATGGAAGAAAGGCTCCCATTTATGGGCTGGATGACTTTTGTGCAGAAACAATGAACTGAAGGGCTGAGATTCTAATTTCCCAGCCCTTCTGCTGTTTCAAGGCTGAGATTCTAATTTCCCAGCCCTTCTGCTGTTTCAAGACAGCAATCCCTTCTTCCTTCCGAGGAAGGACAGGAGAAACACCCTGCTCCCCACTTCCTTCTCACCCAGCCCCTGGAGAGCTGCCCACTGCTGGGATCCAAGCTGCTTTGGAAACCAATCAAAACCCTCAACAGCCTTGGGGCCACTTCTACTCAACTGGAAGCTGGGCCTGGAGATCAATGAGGAGACCCTAGCCATACCTAACAATAACGAGCCTGTGGAATTTCAGTGCTTACTCTATGCCAAAAACTCTACTAACCACAGCGATGCAGCTTGGCTTAGTGGAAATAGCATGAATTTGGGAGTCAGGGGTCATGGGTCCTAACCCCACCTCCGCCATTTGTCAGCTGTGAGACCCTAGGCAAGCCATTTAACTTCTCTGGGCCTCAGTCACCTCATCTGTAAAATGGGGATTAAGACAAAGCCCTGTGTAGGACAACCTGATTACCTTGTAGCTACCCTAGCACTTAGAACAGTGCTGAGCACATAATAAGTGCTTAACAAATGCCATCATCATCATTATTATTAGATACAGTATAATCAGATCAGCATGGCCTACTGGAAACAGCCAGGCCTGGGAGTCAGAAGATCATGGGTCGCAATCCTGGCTCCACCACTTGTCTACTGTGCGACCTTGGGCAAGTATCTTCATTTCTCTGTGCCTCGGTTACCTCATCTGTCAAGTGGGAATTAAGACTTTGAGTCCTATGTGGAACAGGAACTATGTCCAACCCGATTATCTTGTATCTACCCCAGCGCTAACTACAGCTCCCAGTACCTAGTATCATTAGATCAGAAAAAGTCATGGGTCTTAAAGTCTAAGGGAGAGAAAGAACAGATGAAGGATAGATCTCTGTTTTACAGATGAGGGAAACTGAGGCACAGAAAAGTCAGGCGAGTTGTCCAAGGTCCTACAGCAGGGAAGGCTGGCTTAGCCCCTGAGAGGTTCCCAGGCCCCTCCCAGGCTGCTAGAAGGGTAACCTCACAGCTAGCCACGCCCAGCCTATCAGAGAGCCCTGCTGATAGTCGCTGAGCCAGTCGTATTTATTGAGCGCTTACTCTGTGCAGAGTACTGTACTAAGCACTTGGGAGAGTACGATATAACAATAAACACTCACATTCCCTACCCACAGTGAGCTTACAGTCTAGAGGTGTTTGGCCAGACTGCCTCCCTCACTCCCCTCTAAGCCAAGATCAAGCACTGCCTCCCTTCCCTGCCCCTCCATGCCAATGCTGGCAGGCCATGTGGAGAGTTTCGTGTGCCAGGCACTTGGGAGTTGCATTCCACACATTTCTGGGGGTTGAATTGTGCCATTCATGGTGGCATGAGACAGAGTCAGGCCAGCAGGCCGTGAAAGACCTCTAGAAGTGGGGATTCATTACCAGTGGGCACACGGACCTGGGAACCCTAAGGGGGAGAGGCCGAGAGGCCAATCGGTCAATCGATTGATCAGTCATATTTACTGAGTGCTTACTGTGCTCAGAGCACTCGCTCTTGGGAGAGTACAGTACAAAAATAAACAGACACATTCCCTGCCCACGAGAGCTTACACTCTAGAGGGGGAGACAGACATTAATATAAGTAAATACATTGGCCAAGAGAAGCAGCATGGCCTAAAGGATAGAGCACGGACCTGGGAATCAAAACAACCAGTGTTCTAATTCCAGCTCCGTCTTGGTCTACTGAGTGACCTTGGGCAACTCGCTTTGCTTTCCTGCCCCTCAGTTACCTCATCTGTGAAATGGGGATTAAGACTGCGAGCCCCGTGTGGGACCTGGACCGTGTCCAACACGATGAGCTTGAATCTCCTCTAGTGGTCAGGGCAGTGCCTGGCACATAGTAAAAGCTTAACAAATACCATACAAAATAAAAAACGGAAGGGATTAGCTCTGCAAGGTTGAGTGGGAAATTGTGGGCAGGAAATGTCACTGTTTATTGTTGTATTGTAATTTCCCAAGCACTTTGATACAGTGCTCTGCACACAGTAAGTGCTCAATAAATACGATTGAATGAATGAATGAAAGGAACCCATAGCAGTTGTAGCATGGGGGATTCAGGATCTCTGGTCGACCTTGCAAGAGAGAAAGATGCTGGCTTTCTGAGGTCATGATTCCAAGGAGGGAAGGAGCCTGGGAGAAAAGGGGAGAACTACAAAGAATCGAGCGATGAGAGGCCTATGGTGTGTTTGTGTTCAGTGAGCACATATTCTACTTTTGGAGGATGTGGTCCTTGTTGTGCAAACTTGGTGAACAGCAGACTCTAACGCAAGAAAGCCCTCTGGGTTTAAACTGTTCTTGGTTAGGATTCTAGTCGGTGGATTCACATCAAAATCATTCTGAGGCAGGATATGGTCCCCATTCCCGGCAGCCTTTGGATACTTGGGGCTTGGCCTGGCCCTGATCAGGAGTCTTTGGGGCAAGCAAAAGGGGACAAAATGAAGTCACTTGGAAGTGGGTTTCAAGTGCTGGGGAAGGGGCTGTCTGGATCACTCTGGAAAAGGAAAAAGAGTGACTCCACAGTGGAATTTGCTGGATCTTTTCCCCCTAATTTCCCAGCAAGGAATTGGGGTTTGATAGCTTGTCGCCCTGTAAAGTAACTCTGAAGCACATAACTGACTTGTTTGTATGATAAAAACCCAACCTACTCATCAATCAGTGATGCTTATTATTTCTTTTTTTATGGTGTTTGTTAAGCTCTTACTATGTGCCAGTCATTGTAGTAAGCGCTGGGGTAGGTATGAGATAATCAGCTTGGACACAGTCCATGTCACACATGGGACTCACAGTCTTATTCCCCATTTTACAGATGAGGGAACTGAGGCACAGAGAAGTGAAGTGACTTGCCCAAGGTCTAACGGCAGACAAGCGGCAGAACTAGGATTAGAACCAGGTCCTTCTGACCCTCAGGGCTATGCTCTATCCACTAAGCCACGCTGCTTCTCACTTACTGAGTGCTTACTGTGTGCAGAGCACGGCACTAAGCACTAGGGAAAGTACAATACAAAGAGTTGGTTGATGTGATCCCAGCCCACAAGGAGTTTACAGTCTTCCAGGGGGAGAGACAGACATTAAACTAGGTTAGGGCTAGGGGAGGGAAATAGAATATATGAATATTGACATAAATAAATAATGTGGGGCTTGGGCGAGCATTTTACAGTTTGTCAGCAAGTAGATTATCGACTCTCTGGATTGGCAGCGGCAAGATTCTCAATCCTCATCAATTTGGGAGGCTGCTTCCCTCTGACCTTCAACCTTGCAACATATCAATCATTTGCATTTATTTAGGGCACTGTCCTAAGTGCTTGGGAGAGCACAGACCATGCCCACAATGAGTTTACAGTCTAGAAGAAGGCATATGACATCCCAGCCATGGTTTTCTTCAGGCTCCACTGTTTTATAGCCATTCCTCCCATTTCTGATCCTGGGACTGTCTTGCACATTCATTCAATTATATTTATTGGATGCATACTGTGTGCAGAACAATCACTTAGCTGTGGTCCAAAGTCATCTCACATTAGGCTTTGGGTTCCTTCTGAGCAAGGAATGTATTTGTGCCGGACTCAGCTTTTATCTTGTACATTGCAATCAGAAGATGCTCAGTAAACATCATTCCTACTACTACTTCCCATTTTAATGATCCACATCGCCTCTCCCATTAGCATAATTAATGTTGGTATTTGTTAAGCACTTACTATGTGCCAAGCACTGTTCTAAGCAGTGGGGTAGTTACAGGTCATCAGGCTGGCCCATATAGGGCTCACAGTCTTCATCCCCATTTTACAGATGACGTAACTCAGGCCCAGAGAAGTTAAGTGACTCGCCCATGGTCACACAGCTGACAAGTGATGGAGTGGGGATTAGAACCCACCACCTCTGACTCCCAAGCCCGGGCTCTTTCCACAAGGCCACGATGACTAGATGTGGATTGATTTGAGATATTTGATATTCACCCCACTCCCAATCCACAGCACTTGTGGGGTGTATCTTTAAATTATGTATTATAAATTACTTAATTATTCCTATTAATGTCTGTCTCCCCCTCTAGACTGTAAGCTCTTTGTGGGAGGGGAATGTGTCTGCTAAGTCTGTTGTGTTATTCTCTCCCAAGCAATAGTACAGTGCTCTGCACATGGTAAGCACTCAATAAATTCCATTGATTGATTGATAGATTGGTGGGTTGGAGCCAGACAGTTGTTTCTGCATAGGGTAATAATAATAATAATTATGGTATTTGTTAAGCGCTTACTATATGCCAAGCACTGTTCTAAGCGCTGGGGTAGATCAAGGTAAGGAGGTTGTCCCACATGGGGCTCACAGTCTTAATCCCCATTTCACAGATGAGGTAACTGAAACCCAGAGAAGTTAAATGGCTTGCCCAGTGTCACACAGCAGACAAGTGGCAGAGCCGGGATGAGAACCCACGACCTCTGACTCCCAGGCCCGTGTTCTTTCCACTAAGCCATGCTGCTTCCTTGGGTGCTTGAACAGGTCTCCCTTGAAGCCGGGGAACCATTCAGCTGCCTTAAGGAATCAGCAAACAGGTCAGATCAGGCTGCCTACTAGCTTGGTATCAGGGACCAGTTTTCACCAGCTGGAGTCCTGGCAAGGAGGAGGTGGTGGAGATCCTGCTTGCTGGAGCCATCCTGAATCCATTATTTTAGTGGCTTCAACTACCATCCCTGTGCATATGATGTCCAAATGTACCCTTCTAGCCCTGACCTCTCTCCTTCTCTGCAGTCTCACATTTCCTCCAGCCTTCAGGACATCTCTAACTGGTTGTCCCGCTGAAAGCTCAAACTTACCATGTCCAAAACAGAACTCTTCTTCCCACCCAAACGCTGTCCTCCTCCTGACTTTCCATCACTGTAGACTGCACCACCATCCTCTGTGTCTCACAAGCCCCGAACATAAGCATTATCCTCAACTCATTTCTCTCATTCGACCCACATATTCAATCCGTCTCCAAATAGTGTCTGTTCTACCATTACACGTCTCTAAAGTCTGCCCTTTTCTTTCCATCCAAACTGTTACCATGCTGATCCAAACACTTACTTACCATATCTCGTCTTGAATACTGCATCTGCCTCCTCAGTGATCTCCCTGCTTCCAGCTTCTCTCCTCTCCAGTCCATACTTATGGCTGGCTGCTGCCGGTATCATTTTTCTACAAACCTGTTCAGTCCATGTTTCCCCACTCCTCAAAAACCTCCATCGGTTGCCTATCCGCCTCTGCATCTAACAGAAACTCCTTACCATTGGCTTTAAGATCTTGACTAAGCTCTCCCCAGTTCAACCTTCGGTGTTGCCAACACACTCACATCTGTACCCCTTAAACACTTGATATTCACCCCACCCACAGTCCTTAGGTACACATCCTTACCCTCTGCCATTTCCCTTCTCGGGAATTTATTTTCATGCCTGTTTCCCCTCCTAGACTGTAAGCTCTGGCGGACAGGAATATTGTCTACCGCCTCTGCTGTATCATACTCTCTCAAGCGGTTGGTACCGTGCTCTACCCCCAGTAAGTGCTCAATAAATATCTTTGATAGTGGCGAGGAGTTAGAAGTTTTCTAGTTTGTAGTTTTCCTGCAGGTGGGAGGACCAAGCTTACTCACATACCTGGGCCTCCCCTAGTCCTCTTGAAGGTATTGTAGACCAAGCCAGAGTATCCCATCCTGGGGAACAGGACCATGCCTGACTCTGGGAATCAATATGCCCTCTCCTTATTATCACCAGCTAGCTGCTTTGTAGCACCACAGAGTTTACATTTTTTTTTCCATCTGAGAGTTAATACTATTTCTCTTTTCCTCTCAGGGGACCCTTAGAAGCCTCCAGAGGATTTGCTCTTGAGTCACAAAGTAAACATTGGGCAATCCCCAGGAGAGATGCTTTCTCCTAAATAAGGCAGGGGGTGGGAGAGAGGAGGAAGTGGCTATCCCCCCACAGGCCCTAATCACACTCCAGGTTTCTGGGGGAATGCCTCCAATTACGTAAAGGAGCCCCTCCTCCCCAGCCCAACCCGCCCCTCCCGCAAGCACTGGCCCCCTGTTCATCGTGTTGTTTCATGTTCAGGGCCAGGTGCACTCTTGCCTCAGAAATACTTAGACAGCTGAAGCAGTGTGTGCCTCCAGTACCTTTAAGGGGTGGGGAAAAAGTTGGGGGAAGGTGACAACGTGAAAAAGGCAGTGGCACTGAGGAATTTTCATGAGGCTGAAGGGCGGTTTTTGTCGCCCCTCCTCAGGAGGCAGAAATGATCTTCTCTAGGCATCATCTGAGGCGCTGTAAAAATCACCCCCTCCCTGCCGCGACATGGACTGAGTTGGGGCGGGAGGGGTCACCTGATTTTGATGATCCCCATTGCTTTGGCTTAGTTTAGGTCTTCAGTCAGGGCCATGTCGGCCTTTAAGTTGCTCCCTGTGTCTCACCGCCAGCCCCTTCCAGTCCTGGGCTCCAAGACCACATTGAGGAAGGGTAATGGCATTTGTTAAGTATTTACTATGTGCCAGACACTGTTCTAAGCCCTGGGATAGGTAGAAGTTAATCAGATCGGACACAATTCCCATCCCACAGGGGGTTTACAGTCTTAGTCCCCATTTTAAAGATGAGGAAACTGAGCCAAAGAGAAGTTAAGTAGCTTGCCCAAGGTCACACAGCTGACATGTGTCTGAGCCGGGAGTGGAACCTGGGTCCTGTGATTCCCAGGCCTGGGCTCTTTCCTCTAGTCGTGCTACTTCTCTAATTCCTTGGTGCAGAAGGTCAAATCTGCAGTTCCATTGTTCCAAAGTCTCAGAGACCCCTAAGGGGTGGTGATTTCAGGCTGAACGGCCGGGATGGCACTACACTCATGTCCTCCTCTAGACTGTAGGCTTTTTGTGGTCAGGGAATGTGTTGTTTATTGTTAGATTATACTCTCCCAAGTGCTTAGTATGGTGCTCTGCACACAGTAAGCACTCAATAAATACGATTGAATGACTGAAAGAATATCTTGTGGACCCAGGCTCACAGGTGGGGGTGAGGAGAATTAGGCCAGTGGTGGGGCGCCACCCACGCAGTCCTGGGAGTTGGAGAGGAGGGGTCCCCTGCCTTGAGGTGGCATCAGGTCAGGGCCTGGATCTGGGATTCCATTTCTCTCTCACACACGCTGGCCGGGGGCAAAGTGCTTCAAGTAGTCCCTCAGTAAGCCAGAAATTGTCCAGGACTGTTGCTGGCCTGGAGCCGGGCTTTTCCATTCATTCATTCAACTCTATTCACTGAGTGCTTACTGGGGGGCAAAGCACTGTACTAGGCACTGGAGGCTTTTCCCTCCAGATTGCCTGAATGACTGTGGGACCCATTTAAACAAACCTGTACAGTCCAGCTCACGGGTCAATTTCCCTGGGGAAGAGAGGCAAGAGAGGAAGTTAAATGTTCAAGGAAGCTCCCACCTGCTCAGGCTCTACTTGGGGCGTTGGGGTGAAGGGGCCAGACCACCAGCCTGTAGCCTTAGCCACCATCCCCTTGCATGCCCCTTCACATAATAGTAAGGAAAATAATAATAATATTAGTCATTGTACTATCAAGCAGTGGGGTAAATTAAATACAGGACAATCACATCAGACTCAGTTCCTATATCTATAAAGGGCTCAGAGTCAAAGGGGGAAGGCGATCGGGTATTTTATCGCCATTTTACAGATGAGGCACAGAGAAACTATATGATTTACCCAAGTTCACATAGCAGGCAAGTGGTGGAGCTGGAATCAGAAATCAGGTATCCTAGCAACCAATCTTATGTTCTTTCCACTGGGTCACACTACTAATGAGTCCTTATCTACTAGCGAGTCCTTACCTACCTGGCCCGTGTCTTGTCTGCTGTGAAGCCAGTGTGTTTTTGTTTGTTTGGTTGGTTTTTTAATGGCATATGTTAAGTGCTTACTCTGTGCCAGGCACTGTACTAAGCCCTGGGGTAGATACAAGCTAATCAGGTTGGGCCCAGTCCCTCTCCCACCTGAGGCTCACAGTCTTCATCCCCATTTTACAGATGAAGTAACCAAGACACAGTGAAGCTAACTGACTTGCCCAAGATCACACAGCAGACGAGTGGCAGAGCCAGAATTAGAACCCAGGTCCTTCCGATTCCCAGGCCTATGCTCTATCCCCTAGGTCACGCTGCTTCTCAGTGTTCCTGGGGCCCTTGCCAGTCTGAGATGCTCCTTGCTCTGGGGCAGGGGAGATTCCTCGGTCCCAGCTCCAGTCCCAAACCTTGCGCAGCTCCAACCCCAGACCCAAGCTGGGGGTGTCAAAGGTTTCTGGGAAACTGGGGAATCTGCAACTCAACAATCCCAGACATTGCGCTCTCTAGTTAGCCTGAGGGCTCACACGCCCTCTGGTGGGGGAGACCTGGGGGTCATTCATTCAATCGTATTTACTGAGCGCTGACTGTGTGCAAAGCACTGTACTAAACGCTTAAGAGAATACAGTATAACAATAAAGAGAAACATTCCCTACCTACAACGAGCATACAGCCTAGACGTTGAGGATGGAAATCGACACCTCCAACCCAAGGCTTGACAACTCCGAGGCTGCTCTGTGGTGCCTTCCGCCTGGCGTAGTGGGGGTCTGGGAGTTGGAAGGTCATGGGTTCTAATCCCAACTCCACCACTTGTCTACTGTATGACCTTGGGCAAGTCGCATCATTTCCCTGTGCCTCAGTTAACTCATCTCTAAAACAGGGATTGAGACTGTGAGCCCCACGTGGGACGGGGACTGTGTCCAACCTGATTAACCTGTAACCATCCCAGCACTTAGTACAGTGCCTGGCACATAGTAAGCACTTAGCACATACCATAATTATTATTATTATTCTCTCACTGAGGGCTGGCAAGGCATTCCTGGACTCCTCAACTGGGAGTCCCCTGCAGCCCCTTAGCCCTTAGTAGGGAGGTAAGGAGGGGCCCAGAGCAGATCAGAGGCCTGCCGATGGCTGTCACTCACCCTCACCCACCCCCAAGTGGTTGTTTGCATCTGTTCAGCCCCTGGTCTGTCTAGGGGACTATACTGACCATGTAGAGATACAACTGAGAGGTGGTTAGAGCAAACTCGGGTCTTATAACCAGGTTTCTGTCTCAATAACCTCGCCATTATCTTCGACTCTTTTCTGTCATTCAACCCACACATTCAATCTGTCATGAAATCCTATCAGTTTTACCTTCACAGCAACTTCAGAACTTGCCCCTTTCTTCTCCATCCAAACTGCTGCTATGCTAATCTAAGCATTTACCGTAACCCTCCTTGGACACCTGCATCAGTCTCCTTGCTGACCTCCCAGCCTCCTGTCTCGCCCCCACTCCAGTTCATGCTTCACTCTGCAGCCTGGATCATTTTTCCAAAAAAAAATTCAGTCCATGTCTCCCCACTCCTCAAAAACCTCTAATGGTCATCAGACCATCAAAGTATCAACAGAAACTCCTTACCATCAGCTTCCAGGCACTCAATCAGTCATTTCCCTCCTACCTCACCTCGTTGATCTCCTACTACAACCTGATCTGCACTCTCCACTCCTCTACTGCCAACCTACTCACTCTACCCTGATCTTGCCTATCCGGCTGCTGATCCTCCTTCGGGCCTCAAACTCCTTCCCCCTTCATATCCGACAGACCACCACTCTCCCCACATTCAAAACCCTCCTAAAAATCATCTCCGATTAAGCCCTTATTTTGCCACCCAACCTTCCCCTCTGGGTTGACTATCCATTTGGCTGTGGACCTTTTAAGCACTTTGATACTCACCCCAGTCCCACAGCACTTATGTACATATCCTTATACTCTATTTCCTCCTCCTATAATTAATTTTAATGTCTGTCTCTCCCTGTAGACTGTAAAATCCTTCTGAGCAAGGATCACGTCAACCACCTCTATTGTACTGCACTTTCCCAAGCACTTAGTATAGTGCTCTGCACACACCAAGTGGTAATAAATACCACTGATTGATTTGAGCACTAGAAGAGAGTTAGATGTACTTTAGAGAATGACCCCAGCAGTTCTTAATGAGGTAGTCAGAAGAATCAGGACTACACACTTGGTAAAGCGGACTTTAAAACAGCCAGACCAAAGAGAGTTTTAAGCCATTTGGAATCCCATCAGTGTTGTTCCTCAGCCACTAACTGGAGAAAGTTCAGAGGGTAAAGCAGAGGCTGGTGGCCAAGGGCATGCCAGGGAGATAGAGTGCTTCAGGGACTTGGACACTGAAGTGGAAAATCAGAAGCTGGAAGGAAGTTGGGGAAGCTGCATGGCCTAGTGGATAGGGCATAGGCCCGGGAGTAAGACAGACCTTGGTTCTAAACCCAGCTCTGCCACTTGTCTGCTCTGTGGCCTTGGGCAAGTCACTTCACCTCTGTGCCTCAGTTACCTCATCTGTAAAATGGGGAGTAAGATTGTGAGCCCCATATGGGACAGGGACTATGTCCAACCCAATTTGCTTGTATCCGCCCCAGTGTTTAGCCCAGTCCCTGGCATGTAGTAAGCACTTAACAAATACCATAAAAAAAAATCCTGGTTCTGCCTCTTCTAAGCTGCGTGACCTTGGTCAAGTCACATCACCTTCCTGGACCTCAGTTTCCCAGTTTCCTCAAGGGGTTGTGAGGAGGCAGAACCGGGACCAGGGAAGCCCTTGCCCAATAACGAAAGAGGGTGGGAGGGATCAGGTGAGGAGTGTTAGCAGGGGCTGACCCCACTTGCTCGCCCTGCAGACGCTGCAAGAAATCGTCCAGACGGAGAAGACCATCAAGATGCTGGAGAGGGCGATCCTGGCCAAGGAGTATCCCATGAAGCTGGCTCAGACGCGCCTGGAGTGCAGGACCCACCGCCTCAACATGGAGCTCTGCCGGGACAGCTCGCAGTTCAGGCAAGTTGGGGGCCGGGGAAGGGCCAGGGGGCCGGAAGAACACCAAAGGCAGAGAGGAGAACGAACAGTCCCTGAAAACCAATCACCTGAAGCCCAGCGATGGCAAGAGTTATGGTATTTGTTAATAATGATAAAAAATAATAATAATAATAATAATTGTGGGATTTGTCCAGTGCTAGGTGCCAAGCACTGTACTAAGGGCTGGGGTAGATACAAGATCTCCAGGTCTTAGATGGGGCTCACAGTCTAAATAGGAGGGAGAACAGGTTTTGAATTCCCGTTCTGCAAATGAGGGAACTGAGGACAGAGATTTAAGGGATTTGGCCAAGGCCACACAGCAGGCAAGTAGAAAAGTCGAGATTAGAACTCAGCTCCTTTGATTCCCAGGCCCAGGGCTCTTTCCACTAGGCCATGCTGCTTCTCTAATATTTGCAGTATTTGTTAAGTGCTAACTACCTGCCAGGCTCTATACTAATCGCTGAGGTGAATACAAGCCAATTGGGTTGGACTCAGTCCCTGTTCCACCTAGGGTTCACAGTCTTAATCCCCATTTTAGAGATGAGTGAACTGAAGTACAGAGAAGTGAAGTGCCTTGCCCAAGTTCACACATCAAATGAGAGGCAGAGCTGGGGTTAGAACCCAGGTTCTTTTGACTCCCAGGTCTGTGCTCTATCCATTAGAACATACCGCTGCATAGTTATGTGCTTACTCTGGACCATCTCTATACTGAAACCCGGGGTAGAGAGGAGATCACCAGATGGGATATGGTCCCCGTCCCACACGAAGGTCCAACGACTGCTTCCAGCCACAGAAGGAAGCTGGGAAAACCCAGTTTTCTGCTCCCACACAATCTGCAGCGCCTCTGCAGGATTGGGGTCTGGGAATGGTAGACGGGGGGTGGACTTTGGGGGAAGCTCAGTGGAGGCTTCTTTGATGAGGGAAGCAGTCACCATTCAAACAGTTCAAAAAGTTCAAACGGAAACTCCTTTAAAGCCTCAAATCAGCTCTCCCCCTCTTACCTTACCTTGCTGACTTTCTACCACAACCCAGCCTGCACACTTAGCTCCTTTATAATGCCAACCTACTCTCTATTTCTTGATCCCCTGTATCTCGTCACGGACCTCTTGTCCTCATCCTTCCTCTAGACTGGAACTCCCTCTTGTATGACAGACCTCCACCCTTTCCACCTTCAAAACCTTACTAAAGTCATGAACTTCTCCAAGAGGCCTTTGCCGATTAAGTCCTCTTTTCCCTTACTTCCTCTCTTCTGTGTCACCTAGGCACTTGGATCTGTTCCCTTTTTTTTAACAGAATTTATTAAGCCTTTTAAGCACTTGACCTTCCCCTCATCCTCAACCCCACAGCACTTACGCACATAATTGTAATTTATTCATTTTAATGATTGTCTCACCCCATAACTGCGAATTCCTTGTGGGCAGGGAACTCTATCGAATTGTACTCTCTCAAGTGTTTAGTACAGTGCTCTGCACTCAGTAAGTGCTTAATAAATACCACCAATTGAACATGATAACTCATTCGTTGATCACTGGTCTTTAGTTTTTGGACCATTTGTAAAATGGTCAGAGGCTGCTCACAGACTCACTTACTGAATATATCTATGGAATAGGTTTTCCTTCCCTTCCTGTAATTTATATTAGCTTCTGCCTTCCCCGCTAGATTATAGCCTCCTTGAAGGCAGGAATTGTGTCTTACCCTTTCCTTGTCTCGCAAGAACTTAATATAGTGCTCTGTACACAGTAAGTGCTCAATAAGTATTATTGATTCATTGATTGAGCAAGGGTCTGGGAATTGGAAGACCTGAGTTCTAGTCCTGGATCCACCTCTTGTCTGCTGTGTATCTTGGGCCAGTCGCTAAACTTCTCTGTGCCTCAGCTATCTCATCTGTAAAATGAGAATTATGACTGTGAGCCCCATGTGGTACGTGGACTGTGTCCAACCTGATTAGCCTGTATCTACCCCAGTGCTTAAAACAGTGCCTGGCCCATAGTAAGTGTTTAACAAATGCCATAAAATAATAATAAATAAAAAACAGTAGAAGATATATAGCAGTCCTGCAGTGGGGGCAAAAAAATGCCTCTATCTAGAGAGGACCTCGTGTTCTGAGAGCTGGTGAAAATAGTCCCTGCATTAATTGATCCTGTCCTGCCCTGGTCAGTCAGCCCTCAGCTGCTCCAGGGAGCAGGTGGACTGCGGGCATCTAATCACGAGGCTGGCGTCACGGTGCCCTTAGGCATTTGCTTCCAGCCTCTTCTGAGCCAGAGCCAAGCCAACATGAAAGAGCTAGGGCTCCCTTCAGTCACTGTTTCAGCTCCTTATTTATCTTAACGTGTCTCACTTCTGAGCACTTCAAATAACATAAATATCTCACCACGGGCGTCCCCTCTGCCCGCCCAGGGCTGGGGAGGGTGGCTTTTATAGCGAGGGGACTCTGGAAAAGGAAGAAAGCTTGCCCTCATTGGTGAAAGGACAAACTAAAAGAGAGAGCGGGGTGGGGCTGACCGCTTGGATTCTTCTCCCACTGACTGGCTGTGTGACTTTGGATAAGTCCCTTGAACCCTCTGTTCCTTCAATAAAATGGGAAATAATGCCTGCCAAGGACTTTGGGCATTACAAAGACTTGATGCTGATAAAGTGTCTGCAGATGGTGCCAGTGACTGGGATCACTCTGTGGATATGAGGAGAGAGAAGATTTAAGTGTGGCCAATAATCCCCTCCTTGCAGCATATAAAAACTGAATTTTTAAAAAATATTTGTTTAGCACTTACTATGTGCCAAGCAATTTACTAAGTGCTGGGTTAGGTTATAAGGTATGACACAGTCCATGTCCCACATGGGGCTCACAGTCTTAATCCCCCATTTTACAGATGGGGTAATTGAGGCACGGAAAAATTATGTGACTCACCCAAGATCACACAGCAGGCACGTCGTAGAGCCGGGATTAGAATCCAGGCCCTTGGACTTCTCTTTTATAGATGCTGCCGGTTGTTGCGGTGCCTGGCTCTGCTTTCGATGTTGCCTTTTGGGCTGCCCTCTCAGCCTCTGTATCAAATGGGCTGCCCCATGCCTTTTGGCCTGCCAACCAAATCAGTGGGATTTATTGAGCGCTTACTGTGCACTAAGCACTTGAGGGGGTACAACAGAGTTGGTAGACATGATCGCCGCCCACTAGGAATTTACAGTCTAGCCTGCCCTCTCTCATCACCTGCCAGCATTTCACTGGCATACCGCAGAGCTTGAAGATTGACTTTGAATCGCTGCTTCTGCCCATCCAACTCTAACCCGGGCAGCAACAGCATTTAATGCGTGTCTCCTAGGTACCGGTCACTGGAACTTACGGCAGGGATCGTGGCTCCAAATGCTACCGTACCCTCCCAAGCGTTTAGGGCAGTGCTCTGCACACAGTAGTTACCCGATCCATACTACTCAGAGGTAGGTAATAGGCCTGATGGGAACTAACCACAGAAGTAAGTTGGGCCCTGCCTTCAACAAACTTATTATCGAACGGGGAAAGGAAGCAGATAAAAAAATGACAAAGTTGTCAGAGAAACAGGAGTCAGAGTTTGGGGTAAAAGTCTTGTCTAATCCTTGGCTGAATGATAGAGAGACTTGGTGGGGTTGGCTTCCATAGTCCAACTCCCCCTACCCCCATGGTACTTATAGGGATATTTCCCCCAGGAAGTGATGCTTCCTTCATCTTCCTTAGGCTCCATGTGGGACACTGAGGCCCACAGAGGGCCCACAGTATCATACTGAAGCCCATGAAGCAGAGGCAGGGCAGGGAAGAAGGCCCGGATTATTCGGTCTCTTGACACACTGATGTTCCGCCCCTTGGCAGCCAGAGCTGGGAGCTGGGATCGAATGTGACCACCTCTGCCAGCTCTGACTCTTCCTGCTCATTTCTTCTGCTGGACTCAACCTGGAAACTATTGGAGAGGCTGGTAGAATCAAGCCGAGAGAGAAATCTCACTGCCACAGTGCCTGACCCTGATAGGAATGATTCCCCCTGAGATGACTCCGACATTCCAGGTTTCCTGCCGCCACATAGACACCCACAGGGAAATGAAAAAAAAAAACTGAGTGAAACTCCTTTCTGATCCTCAAACTCCAAAAGATTTTGGGCTGAGGGATGTATGGGTCTTCTCCAAAGAGTCTTGCCTACCCTTTCTCCGAGCAAGAGCAATTAATCAATCAATATGAGAATCAATGTGGCCTAGTGGATTGAGCATGGGCCTGAGAGTCAGAAGGAGATCCAATTCTGGCTCTGCCACTTGTCAATCAGTCAATCGTATTTATTGAGCACTTTCTGTGTGCAGAGCACTGTACTAAGTGCTTGGGAGGGTACAATATAATAGAACACATTCCCTGCACACAGCGTGCTTACAGTCTAGAAGGGGACACTTGTCTGCTGGGTGATCATGGGAGAGGCACTTCACTTCTCTGTGCCTCAGTTACCTCATTTGTAAAATGGGGATGAGACTGTGAGCCCTATGTGGGACAGGGACCGATTATCTTGTATCTACCTCAGCGCTTAGTACAGTATCTGGCCCATAGTAAGTGCTTAATAAATACCATAAACCATAGCATTAATTGAGCTCCTACTCTGTGCAAAGCACTGTCCTGAGCACTTTTTTTTTAATGGTATGTCTTAAGCATTTACTATGTGCCAGTCTATTCTAAGCTTTGGGGTAAATACAAGGTATTGTGGTTGGACACAGTCCATGCCCCACATGAGACTCCCAATCTTAATCCGCATTTACAGATGAGGTACCTGAGGCACAGAGAAGGTAAGTCGCTTGCCCAAGGTCACACAGCAGTCAAGTGGTGGAGCCGGGAGGGTACTTGGGAGAGTACAAAAGAGTTAGCAGTTATGATCCCTCCTCTCAAGGAGTTTACAATCTAGAGGGGCAGTCCGACCCTAAAACAAATTACAGAGAGTAATTAGTGTTTAAAAACTATATGCGGAAGTGCTATGTTGGGAAGGAGCAAGGTATGAGTGCCCAAGTGCTTAGGAAGTAAAGATTCAAATACATATGTGACGCAGTAGTGGGGGAAATTGAACGGGATGAGATGAGAGGTTAACCAGGGAAGGCTTCCTGGAGGAGATTTTTGAAGGGCTTTGCATAGTGGATAGAGCACGGTTCTGGGAGTCAGAAAGTCTTGGGTTCTAATTCTGGCTCCACCATTTGTCTGCTGTGTGACCTTGGGTAAGTGACTAAACTCCTCTGAGCCGCAGTTTCCTCATCTGTCACATGGGAATTGAGATTGCGAGCCCCACGTGAAACAGGGACTGTGTCCAACTCGATTTGCTTGAATCCACCCCAGTGCTTAGTACAGTGTCTGGCACACAGTGTGTAAAGTGCTTAACAAATGCCATCATTATTATTATTTGAGAAGCAGCATGGCTTAGTCGAAAGAGTACGGGCTTGGAAGTCAGAAGTCATGGGCTCTGCCGCTTAACAGCTGTGTGACTTGGGGCGAGTCACTTAACATCTCTGTGCCTCAGTTACCTCATCTGTAAAATGGGGATGAAGACTGTGAGCCCCACGTGGGACAAACTCATTACCTTGTATCAACCCCCCAGGGCTTAGAACAGTGCTTTGCGCATAGTAAGGGCTTAACAAATACCATAATGATAATAATATTTGAAGCTGGGGAGAACAGTGGTCTGCCGGATGTGAAAGGAGAGGGAGTTACAGGTAGGAGGGAGGGCGTGGGCGAGGGGTCGGCAGCGGGAAAGATGCGAGTGAGGCACCGTGGGTAGTCTGGTTTTAGAGGAATGAAGTGTGTGGGCCGGACTGTACCGGGAGAGGAGCAAGAACAAGTAATGGGGAGATGGAGTGCCTTAAAGCGGATGCCTGCGGGTCTGACAGATTCAGCTTCCCCCGCGGCTGTTCCGCAGGGGCCCTGCCTTTGCCTTGTCCACGGCGGCACTGTGAAGGAGGCCAGGGAGAAGGGCACCCTCCTCGCCTGCCTGACCCTGCCGACACCACCGGACTTCTCGGGCCCAGTCCAGGCGGCAGCGGTGGAGCTGTGGCATTGGGAGAGGGGAGGATTCTGTGGTCCGTGACTCACCCCACTCCCTTTCCCCGCGCTTCATTGTGCTTTCTCAGCGTCTATTGGCAAAGGTCACGGAATGCCACGGAGGGAAATAGAACCGTGGGCGACCGGGGCTCTGGGAAACTCTGCCCCGGGAAGCAGACGCTCTTTCGTATAAATGTTATCAAAGTTTATTTGCTGTTTATTCCAGAGGAAGTGTAGCTGTTGGCAGCGCTCCTCTGACCCTCTGGGCTGCCAACTGTACAGCTGAAGGAATCAGATAGAAAGCAAATTAATAAAGGATGTTTGGCTTAGCAGTCCTCTGTGCCGGACTGAATCGAGTAGGGCCGAGGGCTGAGGCTGGAAAGCCCATTTTGTGGAGCTCTTGGCTCCGCCCCATGAAGGGAGGGGAGGGTTTTTCAGAATATGGCAGCAAAACAGAGTCAGAATACCACGGGAATGGAGGAGAAACGACAGGGGGCTGAGGAGGGAAGCGGGTGGCGGCGGGATGGGCCCTCCCAGCGTGGCAAACAGCTGCTCCGAAACTCGATCGGGACCCAACCCAAACTACGTTTTACTCTGGGCTTCCTGCCATGTTTTCAGGGAGCTGCTGCTAGCTCCATTACTGAGACCCTGAGAGCTGATAATAATAATGATAATAACTGTGGTATGTGTAAAGCGCTTACAAGGCACTGTTCTAAGCTCTGGGATGGATAGGGGTTAATCAGGTTGGACACAGTCCCTGTCTCACATGGGGCTTACAGTCGCAATCCCCATTTTACAGATGAGGTTACTGAGACACAGAGAAGTGAAGTGACTTGCCCAAGGTCACAAAAGACAAGTGGCGGAGCCTGAATTAGAACCCACGTCCTCCTGACTCCCAGGCCCGCCTCCAGTGCAACGTCAGGGTGTTCCAGCCCATTTCCTACATGCTTTGGGGCCTTGGCCCGGTGCCTTGCCGCCTCCCCGGGAGGCAGAGAAAAGAAGGGAGGAGGTGCCATGCCTGGGCAGGGTGGACGAAGGAGTGGTTGGAGCTCTGATCCAAGATGGGCTGTTTGAGATTGTCTGAGGGTCTTGGTCAACCTTCCTCTCCTAGTTCGCCAAGAGTTGGGCCCCCAGCCCAGGTGGGGTGGGGGGTTGGGGGCTGAAGATGCCATCTCCCACCTGGAATCACCTCCAACCACCCCGGGCTCTTGGCTTGACACTGCCCATCCTGGCAGGCAGAAGAGGGGACCTGGGTTGAGGTGGCTAAGATGGCTTTGGGCCTGAAGAGTCCCTGGCAGTCCTTGTCTCTTTTACAGACTCCTTGAACTTGGAGGGACCTTCAGAGGTCACTTCAAGGTTGGGATGGTGACCCATTCCCTCCCAACCGCATGCCTCAACCCTCCCATCTAGATGACTCGATCCTTTTCTTATAGACCTCCAGGGCAGGAAATTTCACAGCTTCCTCAGCACTCGCTCCAGAACTGGGCCAGAAAGTCCTGCCTGTTGTCGCCCTCAAGTCCTTCATGCTGCAGTGCATTCCAAACCCTATTTCCTCTCGTTCAGCCCTCTATGTAAAAGCTGGTCTCCTTAACGCCTGATTTTCGGTTGGCTCTCTGCCTGGTCTTCCTGAGGCCGACCGTGGCGCTCCCTGCCTTCTAAGCCCTCGTGAAATCTCACCTCCTCCAGGAGGCCTTTCTGATTAATTTTTCTACTCCCCGGATCGTTCCTGCTAATTACCACCTCCACACTTTTGCACCCACAGCCACCTGTAGCACTTTTGTTCCTATAAGTTCCCAAACTTGTACTATTTAAGTACACATCTACCCATCCCTTTTTCCATTCTCTTCTTTCTCATCAGTAATTGACTTATTTATTCGTGTTTTCATCGTATTTGTTTAGCGCTTACTGTGTGTCAAGCAATCTTCTAAGCGCTGGAATAGATACGAGTTAATCAGGTTGAACCACAGTTCCCGTCCTACCTGGGGCTGAGTCAAAGTAGGAGGGAGAAGAGGTACTGAATCTGAATCCACATTTTACAGCATGGTATAGTGGGAAGAGCATGAGTCTGGGAGTCGGAGGCCCTGGGTGTTCTAATCTCTGCTCTGCCAATTGCTTACTGTGTGACCTTGGGCAAGTCACTTAACTTCTCTGTGCTTCAGTTTCCTCAACTGTAAAATGGGGATTAAATCCTACTGTCTCCTACTTAGACTGTGACCCCCAGTGGGAGACAGATTGGGTCCAACCTGATATACCTGTATCTCTCATTCAACCCACATATTCAGTCCCTCACTAAATACTGTCAGTTCCACCTTCACAGCTAAAATCTGCCCTTTCCTGTCCATCCAAACTACGACCACATTAATCCAAGCACTTACCCTATGCCCCTTTGATTACTGTATCAGCCTCCTTGCTGACCTCCCTGCCCTCCTGTCTCTCCCAACTCCGGTCCATACTTCGCTCTGCTGCCCGGATCATTTTCCTACAAAAATGTTCAATCCGTGTTTCTCGACTCTTCAGAAAACTCCATTGGTTGTCGATCTACCTCTACATCAAGCAAAAACCCCTCACCATTAGTTTTAAAGCATTCAATCACCTTGACCCCTCCTACCTCACCTTGCTACTCCTGTTACAACCTAGTCTGCACACTCCTCTAATGCTAACCTTCTCACTGTACCTCAGTGTCCTTTATCGCACTTCCGACCTCTTGCCTACATCCTGCCTCAACCCTCCTCAAATCCAACAATTACTCTCCTTTCCTTCAAAGCTTTATTGAAGGCACATCTTCTCCAAGAGGCCTTCCCTAAGCCCTCCTTTCCTCTTCTCCCACTCCCTTCTGCATCACCCAGACTTACTCCCTTTATTCATTCCTCCTCCCAGGCCCACAGCACATACGTACATATCTGTAATTTATTTATTTCTATTAACGTCAGTCTCCCCCTCTAGAGTGTAAGCTTGTCGTAGGAAGGGAATGTGTGTTTGTTACATTGTACTCTAAGTTCTTAGTACAGTAAGCACTCAATAAATATGATGGAATGAACTCAGTACAGCGCTCTGCACACAGCAGGTGCTCATTAAGGGCTAGTGATTATTAATAGACAGGCTCTGCTCTATCCTGGCCACAGGCTTGCAAACGAGGTGGTGGTCATCGACGACACATTACAGGCCCTGAAGCTGCGCCTACATGAAGTCCAGAACCACCTGCATGTGCTCATCCTCAACAAGACCCAGCTGGAGCACGACCTGGCCGTCAAAGCCAACACCCTCTTCATTGACAAGGACAAGTGCATGCCCATGCGGAAGACCTTCCCCAGCACTCCTCGCCTCGTTGGTTACAGCTGAGACCCTCCTCTCCACCACCTTCATGACACCTCGCCCCATCCCCCAGCCAACCTGCATCACACCACCGTGCTAAGATATCAAGGTTCAAAATCGGAGAGAGATATTTCCATTTGCTCCCTTTTCTCTCCTGAAAGGAAACAAACTTAATAAATGGACCAAAATCCAAGTAATCCTTGAGCTCTTTTCCTTTGGAGAAGCTGGATTCCTGGCAGATCTCAGGAGAAGAGGCTTTGCCTCATGGGAAGCGCAGTTCTGTGTTGGAACAACAAGCCGGGCCCCAGGAGAAGGATTGTGGGAAAGTCGGGTGTGTCGCTACACAAGAGAGAGTCTGAGTCTGGGAGAAGCTGTGGAAGGGAGAGTTATTTTTCGCTATTTATTTTTATGCTTATTCTCCTTTCGCCTCAGTGGGTTACACAAACAGTAATGTGGCTCTATGGGTGAAATCTGGACCACTTACTGTTCATAGGTAAAACACTTTTAAAAAGTAAATCTTGCATGGAAAGGCAGAGAGACAGAGAACAAGGGAGAAGGAAAGGAAAATCTGGGACGTTTCTGGAGTGCGCACACACACACACACAGGAGAATAGCCTTGAATCACTCACTATACCTTGGTTTTGTCTATAGCTTTTATTCCCAAAGTGCACTCACATTACTTAGCTCATTTTTGCCCTCTCAACTTTATGAGGGAGGTGAAAGGACAGGTATTTTGCAGAAAGGAAAACTAAGGGATAGAGAGGTTAAGTGACTTACCCAAGGTCACACAGCAGGCGGAGCTCAGATGCGAACCCAGGTCCTGCAGCTTCCAGACGGTGCTCTTCCTCTACTCCACGCTACCTCTCCTGATTCATGCTGGATACAAGGGAAAGCAAAAATCATTTAAAATTGGAAGCTTCAGAGATCGTGACTTAATTGAGTTTTTGGTAATCACTCCAGTGCTTGGTACAGGATGTTGCAGTACGTGCTGAAGGGACTGGTAGTAATAGTAATGATGGTTACGAAAAAAAAAATTTCCACTCTAGTTAACTTTCCCATTCCTGCAGACACCCTGTCAGTTTCCTTCGTGGCTTTCCACGGGAACACCAAGTGCTGACTTGGGTTTTGGTATTTGCTTGTGAGTCTGAGTGGATCTGAGGAGGTGAGGGCACGTGGGAGCCAGTGGATGCACTGTGTACTAGACAACAATCCTCTGCTCTTCATCTCTCGCCATGTGGAACGGGCCCCACTTTTTTATGGTATTAAGTGCTTACTAAGTGCCAGGCACTATAGTAAGCGCTGGTGCAGATGCAAAGTAATCAGGCTGGGCACACTCCCTATCCCACATGGGACTCACAGTCTTGATCCCCATTTTATAGATGAGGTCACTGAGGCGCAGAGCAGTGACTTACCCATAGTCACCCAGCAGGCAAGGGGCGAAGCTAAGATTAGAATTCAGGTCTTCCTGAGTCCCAGGCCCGTGCTACATCCACTAGGCCATGCAGTTTTTCAGCAGAGGGCCCCTTCCTCTGCTGTCTTGCCAGCTGATAGAGGGAAGCCCAGTGGTAGAAAATGCCCAGAGCTCTGGCTTCTTTTCAAGCCTTAAATTAAACTGGGAGAAATTGGAGATTTTCCCAGCTGACCTGCTTCAGCACTTGGCCTGGACTCAAGTCTCTCCACACCATACATGTGCTCGCTGAACCCTGGGGACGTGGGGGACTGTTACAGGACCTGAGGGGACGGTCAGGGGCCCAAGAAACACGTGCCATGTCCCACACACCCCACTTTCCCCTTGCTCGAGGTCGCCCCGGCAAGATCAAGCCATCACTGCCTGCAGGAGAGGGCCTGGGTGGCCAAGAGCGAGGGGGTTGAGGAGGGCGATGACAAGGGGATGGTATTTATAACGATCCTGAGGATCACCCCGGCTCCCAGACCAATACGCTCGGCTCGGAGTGAGGGCGTGTGGGCTTGCGTCCACCTGTGTGGACTTCTTCAGCTCAGCCTGGGATTTCTGAGTTGTGAAAGTCAGCCGATCAGAGAAGCAGCCGGGACTCGGCTACTGACAGGAACCCTGGCCCACCAGCGCTCAGGCCAGCTCTGAGCTGAGGGAGGGTGAAGAGGCAGCCCAAAGCCGGGTTTTTTCTTCAACAGCAGAGCCCTGCTGCCCCGGAGTGCCACTGCCCCTCCTTGCCACCATCCAGGCTCCCAGAAACCTCTTCTCCAGCACTGCAGAGGGAGGGTGGAGCAGCAGCGGCAGGAGGATCCTTTGGACTTTTAGGACACTGTGAATCCTGTGGCTGGAGTTACGACCTCCCTCCACGACCAGCCTGTCCCAGCCCCTCAGAACACAACGAAATGGAAACCTACCATTAAGATATGCGGGGAGACATGAGGGGAGATTTTTTTTTTTTTAATGGCATTTGTTAAGGGCTTACTATGTGCCAGGCACTGTACTAAGCACGGGGGTAGATACAAGGTAGTCAGGTTGGAGACAGCCCATGTCTCACATGGGACTCACAGTCTTAACCCCCATTTTTCAGATGAGGCACAGGAAAGTTGTGACTTGCCCAAGGTCATATAGCAGACAAGTGGCAGAGCTGGATTAGAACTCAGGTCCTTCTGACTCTCAGGCCCGTGCTCTATCCACTGGGCTATGCTGCTTCTTGTAATTAAGGATTGTGCCTGAAGCGTGGGGATCTGTGGATTCCACCTCTGAGATCTGTTCTTTCACTCGTTTTGATCTTGCAGTAGATTCTTTTTCTTGTTGGGGTCTGCAAACCACTATTATAGTCTCTTTTTTCTGCCCTGACAAAATTGTCAGCCCCATGAAGGACAAGGACAAATAATAGTAATAATATTTGTTAATAATAATTATGGTATTGGTTAAGCACTTACTATGTTCCAGGCACTGTACTAAGCCCTGGGGTGGATACAAGCAAATCCGGTTGGACACAGTCCCTGTCCCACAGGGGGCTCACAGACTCAATCCCCATTTTATAGATGAGGAAACTGAGGCAAGGAGAAGTGAAGTGACTTTCCCAAGGTCACATAGACAAGTGGCAGAGCCAGGATTAGAAACCATGACCTGACTCCCAGGCTCATGCTGAACCCACTAACAATAATAATAATAATATTGGTATTCGTTAAGGCCTTACTATGTGCAGAGCACTGTTCTAAGCGCTGGGGTAGATAGAGGGTAATCAGGTTGTCCCACATGAGGCTCACAGTCTTAATCCCCATTTTACAGATGAGGTAACTGAGGCTCAGAGAAATTAAGTGACTTGCCCACAGTCACACAGCTGACAAGGGGCGGAGCCGGAATTCAAACCCATGACCTCTGACTCCCAAGCCCGTTCTCTTTCCACTGAGCCACGCTGCTTCTCATTTTTGTACTTACTTTGTACCAGTCACATAGTCCCTGGCAAGTCAGACACTGTCCCTACCATACCAAAAAAAAGAAGGGATTAGCTCAGAGGGGAGTGGGGAGAGGCAGGGAGGTCAGCATTGGTTGACTGATTAATTGATTGATGAATTGCTTAGAGGCTGGCACATTTACATAGAGTTCAACACTTTCAGAACCCTGTTCCACTGATCCCTAAACACCCCAGCTCAGGGACAGTGGGGAAGAAATGGAGGCTGGGAGGGTCATCTCTTTGCTCCAGCGCCAGGAGGAGGAGCTGGGCTGTGGCCGGGAGGGAAAACACAGTAAGAAGAGGTCTCAGTGTTGGGATTATAAAAAGAACAGAAGGGGAAGTGATTCTGACAAACACAATCACAGACAGGAAGATTGGTTTCCTATTCTTAGAAGAGAAGCAGCCTGACCTAGTGGATAGAGCACAGGCCTGGGAGTCAGGAGGACCTGGGTTCTAATCCCCACTGTGCCACTTGTCAGCTGTGTGACCTTCGGCAAGTTCTTCAATTCTCTGTGCCTCAGTGCCCTCAACTGTAAAATGAGGATTAAAACTGTGAGTCCCATGTGGGACAGGGACTGTGTCCAACCCGATTTGCTTGTATCTACCCCAGTGTCAGTACAGTACCTGGCACGTAGTAAGCGCTTAACTAATAGCACAGTTATGATTCAGCTCAGTGGAGAGAGTTCGGGTGGGGTGGGGAGGTGTGAAGATGCGGACAGCCTGGGGTTGGCCTTGGGGTTCATCACCCCACTGTGTGGAATGCAGCAAAGCCAGTAAGAGAACACAGAGGGGCTGGCAGTTAGGAATCCTGAGTTCTAGGCTTGGCTTTTTCCTGTCGTTCAGTAGCATGGCTCCCCACTGTGTACCAGGGCCTACATTAGGTGCTGAGGAGAGTCACAGAGGAAGGAAAAGGCATGGCTCCTGCCCTGGAGGAGCTTCCAATTTAGCCGTGGCGGCTGGCAGACAGAAATGGATTCCATCTCGAAAATCATGGGTGACAAGTGACAGGAAGGCAGGCAAGTGGGCTAGTGAAGAGGAGGCTAGTGAAGAAGAGGGGAGAGAGGGTTGAGGGGAGGGAGAAGGATGCAAGCTCACTGTGGACAGGGAACGTGTCTACCTACTCTATTGTACTCTTCTAAGTGCTTAAAATAGTGCTCTGCACACAGTTAGCGCCCAAATACCAGTGATCGACTGATCGATTTTTCTGGTACAAGCTCGAAGACAACAGACCGAGAAGCAGCATCGCTAACAGAAAGAGCACGGGCCTCGGAGTCAGAGGACTTGCGTTTTAATACCGGACTCCACCACATACCCATTTTGCGACTTTGGGCAAGTCACTTACCTTTTCTGTGCCTCAGTTCTCATCTGCAAAATGGGGATTCAATATCTGTTCTCCCTCCTACATAGATTGCGAGCCCCATGTAAGATCTGGTGACCTTGTATCTACCCCAGTGCTTAGTAGTGCTTGGCACATAGTAAAGGTTTAACAAATACCACAATTATTACCATGTCCTTGGGCAGACAAGATCACCATTCGGGGCTTTACTGCATGTCATTAGAATGGGGCTAGTAGTACAATACCCATCCTGGCTTAGTGGAAAAAGCACGGGCTTGAGAATCAGAGGTTGTGGGTTCTAATCCCGGCTCTTTCGCTTAACGGCCGTGTGACTTTGGGCAAGTCACTTCACTTCTCTGGGTCTCAGTTACCTCATCTGTAAAATGGGGATTAAGAATGTGAGCCCCATATGGGACAATCTGATTATCTCATATCTACACCAGTGCTTAGAACAGTGCTTGGCACACAGTAAGTGCTTAACAAATACCATCATTATTATTACCCAATAAGACCATATCTTTGTACCTGCTCAGACTGCAAAGACCCTTTACAAACATGGTGGCCCATTACTGATATCATCCTCAATTCTCATTCTTCTTAACTACCACCCACCAGCGGGCAGGAGCACTGCTTGGGAAAGGGCTAGGTTGGCACCTTCAAAATGAGAGAGATCTCCCATGTCCAGACAGATCCCCTAAGGAGGTCTTCTCATGCTGGTGACAGGCATGACATCTGAACTTGCTCAGATGACCTGTCCCCACTGGCTAGGCAAATTCCCAAGAAGCCAGGATATGGGGTGGAATGGAAGTCAGGTTGGGCAAGCTTATGGGCAGCGAATGGATTTATTGTTATACTATACTATCCCAAGTGCTTAATACAGTGGTTTGCACACAGTAAGTGCTCAGTAAATATGATTGAACTGGTGGCCCAGGAGAGATTAATGGGGCAGGGGGATCCTGGCCACACCTAATTGGGGAGAAAGGGGATGCTTCTGAGGAGGAGCTTCTGTTTTGCAATTGACTCCCCAGAAGTCTCCTTATGGACAACTGCTCTCAAGCTGTTTGTGGGCAGGGAATGTGTCTGTTTATTGTTATATTGTACTCGTCCAAGAATTTAGCACAGTACTCTGCACATAGTAACAGCTCAGTAAGTACCACTGACTTACTGACTCCTTCCTCAGACACCAGGCACATGCTCCTTGGAGATGTCCAGTTGCCCAGACTGCTCCAGAAGGGCTCCAGAGAAGCAGTGTAACCTAACAGAAAGAACATAGGCTTGGGAGTCTGGGGACCTTGGTTCTAATCCCACCTCTGCCCTTGTCTACTGTGTGACTTTGGGCAAGTCACTTAACTTCTTGGTGCCTCAGTTCTCTCACCTATAAAACAGAGATTAAATCCTTCTCCCTCCAATTTAGACTGAACCCCGTGTAGAACAAGGACTATGTCCAGCCTGATTATCTTACATCTAGCCCAGAGCTTAGTACAGTGCCTGGCGCAAAGACCTTAAGAAGTACCTTGAAAAATAAAACAAACCTTTAGACATCCAGTCACAGGCTCAGTGCGGCTAAGCCCCGCCTGGCCCACACACATCTCTCCAGCACGGTGAGTACCTTGTCCAGAAGCCATTCCTGAGTGATAGCAGAACCCTTCAGTATGCTGTTTATCTGTGAGCCTGGGGCCCTGCTCCTTCATTAGAAACACTGCTGATTGGAGAGCTTTTCACACTCTTGCCCAGATCCTTATCACCAGGGGTTGCCAGGGCAGCTCTCCCACCCTCCTTCAGCAAAGCAAAAAGGCATGGATTTCTCTTTATAGAAAGAGAGACTCAGTGGGTGCAGACATAGGGAGAAATGCAGAAGCTTAAATCCACTCCTCTCACTGTTTAGGATGAAAGAGAGTGTTTGCTTAGAAAACTTGCTCCCTTAAAAGAATCTACTCTACCCCAGACCCAAACCCACCCCACAAGCAAGTGACTTATCCTGCCTCAACTTGTACAGGGCTCCTGCTGACCTGAATGATTCTGGGAATCTTCCTTGGAAAAACAGGTCTCAGGTGTGTTCACTGCTGGCCAGCTGGAGTCAGAGAAACCCAAAGCTGCTCTCCAATGACCTTTCCCGGATCCCAAAGTGGAAACAGCTGCACTTTATATAGGAACCCCTGGGTGCTTTTGGTGCCCACGGGGACTTTTACCACCCCCTTTCTCCTGCCCCTAAAACTCCACACCTCTGCTACTCTTCCTCACTGCTGTGGCCCAGCTGTGGGGGTGATTAGGGGAGCTGCCACCTTCTTTGGTTTTGGCTTTTTTATGGTATTTGTTAAACACTCACTGCGTATTTAATACTTCTCTAGACGGTAAGCTCATTGTGGAGAGGGGATATGTCTGTTTATTGTTGTATTGTACTCTCCCAAGCATTTAGTAATATGCTCCGCACACAGTAAGCACTAAATCAATACAGTTGAGAGGATATGTGCCAGCCACTGTATTAGCTTAAGCTAATCAGGTTGGACACGGTCCACGTCTCATATGGAGCTCACAGTCGTGCTCAATAAATACTATTGAATGAATGATTAATTAATCCTCATTTTACATAGGTAGCTGAGGCATGAAGAACTGAAGTGACTTGCCCAAGGTCACAAAGCATGATCGGAGCTGGGATTAGAACCCATGTCCTTCTGCTCCCAGGCCAGTGCTTTATCTACTAGGCCACACTGCTTCTCATTTCCATTTCCCTCCCCTTGGTCCATTCAGAATTTAGCTTCCCTGCTCTGTCCATCCTCTGGGTCCCTCTTTGATTGTGGGGCTGGGCTCACCAAGCCTACCCCGAATGGCCACCCGAGGTACGGCCACACCCTCAGCAGAGCCGTACCTCTTCTGGCAGACTGGCAGACTCTTCAAAGCCTCCTCCCAGCTCAGCTCCGGGAGAAGGGGAGCCCTATCTGCCAGAGACAACCTCACAGTCCTGCCCCTGGCCCGAGGCTCCGAGATTCCTCGGAGAATCCTCGAGAATCTCAGAGAGATTCAGTTGCTCTGAGATTCCTGAGCATGGTAGGGAAGAGGGGGAGGGGAGCCCCTGAAATGCAAGTTTGTGAGGATCTGGGCCCAGGGCTCACCAGGGCCTCTGACAAGCCTGACTGCTCAAGCCAAAACTGGAAGGTTGCAAATTCATTAAAAATAGCTCTCCGGGCCTGCAAGCGGGTGACTAACGCCCGCCTAATGCAAAACACATTTGGGTTTGTGGCGCTGCTAGCCGGAGTTTTATGGTTGCTCTAACGGCCTCCCTCCTGCTCAAAGCCTGGCCCTCCAACACTGACTGAGCCTGGGGCTCCCTCAAGATCAGATCGATTGCTGGGCCTGCTGGGGTGGGCCCTGAGGCCTAGGATGAGCACCTGCTGGATGGCGGGAGGAGGCCGGCTTGGGTCCCCAGCCTGACCTGGAGGAAGGAGCAGGCCTGGCACCTCTATGGATGGGGCCTCTTTGCTCTGATCAGGTCCCACTGAGTTCCGGTCCAGCTGGCCACAGCTCCCTCTCCTCGGGTCACCCGGGTCCCTTTCTTTGAGGTAGAAGGAGCCCTGGGGAGTCCCTAGAGGATGAGGGTGATGGGGTTCAGGGCAGACTGTCACTGCCCGAGCAACTGTCCGAGCCAGTGATGGATGGGAACAGACATGAAGCAGGAGATTTCTCCACCCTGCTTGTCAATCCCACGTGTTCCGCTCCATCCCATTTGACCCCTCCTTCCCACCCTTCTCTACCCACCCCATGACTCTTCAGGATGGGCTCCTCCATCCCCTTGTCCCCTCGAATCTCTCCAAGTCCCACCCATCCTCCTTTCCCTCCACCCTTCTCCTCATCCCCCACGTGCCTCTCCAACCCCCACCATCCACACCCCTTTATCTACCATCACAGCTATCCCTCCAAGTTCTGCCCTCCTCTGTTCCCCCCACAACACACCCCGAGTCCTTCCATCCCCTCCTCCATCCCTCCCCTCCCTCTCAACTCCCCCCATCTCACAGCAGCAGAACAGGCGTGAGCCGCCGGCTGCATTTTTCATCTTGCCTAGAAATGTCAGCATGTAAACAGCAAACAAAGTCCCGGCTGTTTGCCCCGCTGGGTTCCCGGAGCCTCTGCCCAAGCTCCCCCCGCCCCCCAACCTCAGCCCTGGTGGGGGGGGGGTGGAAAGGGAGGGTGGCTCGGAGCGTAATTAAAATTCCTAATTGACTATTCTGGGGCCCTTTTACATAGAGAACATTCCTTCGCACTTGCAGTGTTGGTGACTCTCGCTGTGGCTCCCAGGGCCTCGTGTCCCCCCGCCCTCCACCACTGGCTGCCCCACCCATCGCTGCCAGCATTCCCAGAATAACGTGGTGCCGCCGTGGAATCTCCCGTTTCCCGCCGAGTCGGAGCCCCTCCCGGCAACTTGGGCCCGTGGAGGTTCCCACACCCCCTTGCCCTCCCCACTTCTGCGGGGGAACAGGCGCAGCTGAACCCAGCCGTCGCTCTCCTGGGTTCGGGAGCTGAAGGGGCTGGGCCATGGGAGTGGGGGCTGAGAGGGGGGCCAAGGGAGGACGGCAAAGAGGAAAGGGCCTCCAGTAGAGAGGAAGGCCCCGCCGGTCTCCATCTGGTGAGCATCTGGCCGGCCGATTCCTCGGCGCCCTTCTCTAAAGCCTTTCATCCGACCCTGGAGGCCCAGGTTGGTAGGAGTTGGGGAGTCCCGAGTTCTAACGGTAATAATAGTTGTGGTATTTGTTAAGCGCTTACTATGTGCCAGGCACTGTCCTAAGTGCTGGGGTGGAGACGAGCAAATCGGGTCGGACACAGTCCCTGTCCCACAGGGGCTTGCCATCTCAATTCCCATTTTACAGATGAGGTAACAGGCCCAGAGAAGTGAAGTGATTTGCCAAGGTCACGGGGCAGACAAGTGGCGGAACAGAGATTAGAAGCCAGTTCCTTCTGACTTCCAGGCCTGTGCTCTAGGCTAGGCTATGCTGCTTCTCCTGGTGTGAGGACCCTGAGTCTGGCCTAGGGCTGGTGCAGAGGAGGCTGGGACGAAGCCAGAGTGGATGGGCTGGTTCCTGATCCGTGCTTCGGGATCAACTTCCTGAACTGCTGCTTGACCCACATCCTTCTTCTCCTCAAAAACCTCCCCTGGCACCCTGTACTTCTCCACCCCAAACAAAAACTCTCTGTCTGCCTCCAGGCTGTTACTGCTTGGCCCAGACTTACCTATTTTTTTATGGTATTTGTGAAGTGCTTATTATGTGCCAGGCACGGTACTAAGTGCTTAATAGATACAAGGTAATTGGGTTGGACATAGTCCCTTTCCCACATGGGGCTCACAGTCTTAATTCCCATTTTATAGGTGGGGCAATGAAGGCACAGAGAAGTGAAGTGATTTGCCCAAGTTCATATAACAGACAAATGAGGAAGCTAGGATTGGAACCCAGGTCCTTCTGACTCCCAAGTCCGTGCTCTATCCACTCTCTTCATTCCCAATTCCCCAGTTCTCTCCCTCTAGACTGTAAACTCATCGCGGGCAGGGAATGTGTTTGCTTGTTATAATGCACTCTCCCGAGCACTTAGTACAGAGCTCTGCACACAGTAAGCACTCAATAAATACGATTGAATGCATGAATGAATGAATGAACAATTCACTGTCGTCCTTTCTCCCAAGCCAACCTTCTAGCGGGACTCAGCTCTTGGCTCTCCCACTTCCTTGCTCTCCTTTCTCCCCTGGCTTGGTACAAGTCTCTCCTCCCCACGTCGGACCAATCACCGCTCTCCCACACTCAAAGTTCTCTAAAATCCCACTCCTCTAACAGCCTTCCAGTCGATCCATCACTCTATCATGGTATCTATTGTGTGCTCACTCTGCACGGACACTGAGCTAAGCATTCGGGAGATACCAGTACAGTCATTATCCCTGAATCACCACCCTCAAAGGGGTTTACAGTCTAGCAGGCAGGGGCTGGCAGGATACGATGAGCAAGAAGGAGCCTCCCGCTCTTCCTTCAAGGAACCCTGGCCAAATCCTCACACCTCCATCATGAGCAAATGTCTCTTTCCCAATTGCTCTCCCAGCATCCTGTGCCACGTCAACTCTTCAGCTAACTCTCTTCTGAGGGTATTTACCCACACCTCAGCACTCGTGTATATGTGTGCACATAAACATATGTGCAAAATAATCATTTATTTTGACCATTTTAGCTGTAGTTGTTTTCCCGTTCGTCTTCCCCGTTCAAGTGTAAGGGAACACATCACTTCTTTATTCTGCCCTTCCCAAGTACCCTGTGGGCTGAGAATGGGTCCGTTACGTTGTACTCTCCCAAGTGCTTAGACAGTGCTCTGCACACATTAAGCGCTCAAAAAATACGAGTGACCGACTAGTACAGTGCATCGTACCAAGTGTACACTCAGTTGATACAACCACTAATAATTCAGCCCTGGATCGATTAGACCTCCCATCTCCATCCAGTGTCAGGGGACCCCTCCAGCCTCAGCCCCCTCTGATTTCTCAATGTAGCAGCGACAGCGTGGTTTTAACTTGGAGCAGGGATCAGGCTGGCTTTGCTGGGGGAAGTCTCTGGGAGGAGGAGGCGGGGTGGTGTGTTTGTGTGTGTGTACGTTTGGGTCGGGGGATGGAGGATAGCTGGCAAACTGCCACTGAAGGACCAAGTCTGGGTCTCAGCAGCTCCATTCCTCTGGTCACCCCTGAGGGCCTGCTTAGGAAGAGCCCCTCCCTCTATACTCACTTCCTCCCCTACCATCCCATCTCCATTT
Organism: Ornithorhynchus anatinus; assembly: GCF_004115215.2. Taxonomy (NCBI): domain Eukaryota; kingdom Metazoa; phylum Chordata; class Mammalia; order Monotremata; family Ornithorhynchidae; genus Ornithorhynchus; species Ornithorhynchus anatinus. The sequence continues at coordinate 52,766,225 of NC_041729.1, forward strand.
CCCAAGAATCCCAAGTTAGGGAATCCCCCAACAGGGCCCATCCAGAGACAGTCAGCCATTCCCACTCGTCCAGCCTCTGGGTCACAGCGGCTCCGTGGGTCGCTCATTCATCGCCTGAATTCCCCTGCCCCGGGAGATTCCTGAAATATCCAAGCCCTCTGGGCAACCCCCTTCCCGTCCTCCTCCTCCTCCTCATTTTCCACCCCGCCCCTCTCCCCAGTCCCCAGAGCCTGCCCAGAGAGTCATCAGGCCAAGAGGAGCTCTCCAGCCTGCCCTCAAGAATCCAGATCGGGCTGGTACCGGGCCTCCCCGGTGGGGGGTGAAGAGCAGAGGCCTCTGGGAGTCGGGCAAAAGCGGGGCTGGACCGGAGGTGGGGCTGGGCCCGAGGTAGGTCTGGGAAGGTGGCCCCTGGGTCCCGAGCTGAGCTCCAGAGCTTTGAGTCACAGGAATCTGGCAGCTTTTCCTCTTGCCTGCCTGCACTCTAACATTGTTCCCCCTCCGGACCCACATGAAACTCAAGGCAGCTTGGGCGGTGGCCCAGGCGGAACGAGGTCCAGGCCCACCGACCCTCCCCCGGACAGGTCACCCGGACCCAGTGCCAGAGGATCTCTGGCCAGGGACTGCCCCGAGCTCTTCCTACGGAAGCAGAAATGGAACAGACTGCAAATCCCCTCTCCTTGAGGAGGAGGAGTCTGCAAGAACTGGAACACTGAGGCAAGAGAATCAGTCAGTCAATAGTACTTATTGAACACTCACTGTGTGCAGAGAGCTGTACTGAACGCTTGGGAGAGTACAATATAATAATGTAATAGACACGTTTCCTATCCACAGTGAGTTTACCGTCTTGGGCACCGCCAGTTTCCTCAATGTGGTGACCCCATACATTCCCCCAAGGTGTTGCTTAATAGCCCTCCCTGCTCTGCATGCAATCCCCCTCCTCCACCTATCCCTGCACTGAAGCTCTTCCCATCCATCCAAGCAGCGTGGGCTCTGGATTCTGTGGAGCCAACGGAAAACTCTCCAGCTGGAAGGGAGCCTAGAGAGTCAGGTCGAAATGTGGAGTAGAAATCGTGCATGAGTCAGGAACTCGGGGAAGAGTTGGGGACTTTCTGCCCCTACCAGCTTTGGGTCTGGCTGGGGTCCGGATATGGGGCTTTGGGATGCTGTCTGGGCCCAGAGGGGGTGAGGGCGTTGTCTGCTCTCTGTTGTCCCCTCTGTCTGATTTGAGTGGTTGGTAGGGTCTCAGGTGGGGTAGGCAGGGAAGGCCGAAGCCCAGGCCCCTCCGTTCCCCCCGCCGCCTCCATGGCTGCATCCTTTCCCTTACCTCCCTGCCATCCCCCCCCCCAGTGAGTTATGAGGTGCTCGAGATTATGATCTCAGCCAAAGTGGAAAGGAAAGAAAAACAAAACCTCCTCTCTCCTGGCCAGGATTTCTCAGCTACAATGGAGCTAGCTTCTCCCATTGCCTCCACAGCCCCCAGCTCCACAGCCCCCCCTCTCTTGCCATTCTCTCCTCCCTCACGGCTTGCCAATGCTGAGTCAGGTGGGCACGGCAGGACTGCTTGCCCCAGCACCAAGACCCCTGCCGGACTCCACAGGCAACCTTGGTCCATTCTGGACTGTCTCCACTAGGACTCTGGGATCATCGGCTTTGGGTCTAAACTGGTGTCCGCAGCCACCAGGGAGCTGGGAGGACAACCGCCCCCCTTCCTACTGACACTTGTTAATAATAATAATAATAATAATAATGATAATAATGGTATTTGTTAAGTATTTACTATGTGCCAGGCACCGTTCTAAGCTCTGGGGTGGATATAAGCAAATAGGGTTGAACACAGTCCCTGTCTCATGTGGGGCTCACAGTCTCAATCCCCATTTTACAGAAGAGGGAACTGAGGTTCAGAGAAGTGAAGTGACTTGCCCAAGGTCACCCAGCAGACAAATGGCAAAGCTAGGATTTGAACCCATGACGATTTGAACCCATGACCATCTGATTCCAGGGCCCATACTCTATCCATTACGCCATGTACTTAAGCACTCATTTTGCACCTCGCACTGTGATAATTGCTAAGGTAGATATAGGCTAATCAGGTCAGTCAGTCAATTGTATTTGCTGAGCAGTTACTGTGTGTAGAGCACTGTACTAAGCGCTTGGGAGGGTACAATATAACAATAAATAGACACACTGCCTGCCCACAACGAGCTTACCATTTAGAGGGAGTTTACATTCCAGTGGGTCAGATTCAGCCTGTAACTGTGAATGCCCGAGACCCGGTTGATCCTTAGAAGGCAGCTCAGGTCTGGGTTGGGGACTGTAGGGTTCCCCACTTTCACGATGGGGAAGATGAGGCCCAGGAAAATGAGACGGCTCCTGATGATGTCAGAGCAGCGGGGCACCTGAAGACGAATCCCTGGATCGGGCATCCCCCCTTTTTCCTGATCCAAATCTCTCCCCACCAGCTAGACCCCCAGGGACTACTTCTTTCTTCCTTTCTCCCATCTTACCTCCCTGGACCTTGAGCAGGGTAGAGGCAGAGTGGGGTGAAGGGGCTAGGTCTGCCCCTGCAACAGCCTCCACCTGGCAAAGGGCCCAAGCAGCAACTGGTAATTGGAAGGATTTGGGGCAGAACGGTATGGTGAGGAGGGAGAGAAAGAAAAGAGAAGCCATCATAATCTCCACCCACCGGGCAGACGGGTCAAATCCCAGCCGTCAGCTTTAATGCCACCCATGTGAGGTGAGCCAGCCACTTCAAGGGCAGAGATCCTGGCCCAGCTCTGCTCCTAACCCCTCTTCCCTCCCTTTTCCCCCAACACCCCGGTCCCCCCCAGCCCCCGCCAGGATCTTATCACTCCCAGGAGTGATCAGCAAGTCCACCAGTAGAGTGCGGGTGGCAGGCTGGGCTGACTGGTGCCTTTGGAGAAGCCGCATGGCATAATGGATAGAGCACGGGCCTGCAAGTCAGAAGGTTATGGGTTCTAATATCGGCTCTGCCACTTATCTACTCGGCTCTGTCACTTCACTTCTCTGGGTCTCAGTTACCTCATCTGGAAAGTGGGAACTGAGATGGTGAGCCCCACGTGGGTTAGGGACTTATGTCCAAACCGATTTGTTTGTATCCACCCCGGCTCTTAGAATAGTGCCTGGCATTTAATAAGCACCTAACAAATGCCATCATTATTATTATTATTATTACTTGTGGCCAATAGACAGCACTTCCCCACTTCTCTGTCCCTTGCTCAGAAGGAAGCCAAGACTCCTACCCCGAGAACCCATCCATCCCTCTCTGGCCTAAATTCCGCTCATTTGAGGAAGAGGTCCAGGAGGCAGGTGGGTGCTGAGCCCAGCCCTGATCTATAGGGGAGGAGAGGAGGTACAAGGAGTTAATCTCTCATGTCCCACTCCCTGTCTAGGCCGGGAGAGACCCAACTCTGACTGAAGGACAGGCCGGAGCCTGTTCTGGGAATAGGGAGGCGGGCAGCGAACAGCAGGGAGATTGTGTCCCCTCCACCCACGCCCGAATTTCATCCCCGCCCTCCCCGCTGGCCTGGCTACAATGGTCACTCTCGGGGCTGCCATCCGACGCTGACAGGCCACGCTGTCACGGCAGCAGCGCGCCTTGTTCCTGCTGCTTTGCCCCCCGGGCTTCCTCGCGGGGCCGGCCTGCACCCGCTCTGGCCCAGGCAGCTTCTCCTCAGCGGACCCTGGGAGAACACACCCGGCACGCCCGATGCCACAAATTAACGAAGGTCCCCTGGAAGCACGTGTTTCTCCCCAGCCAAACGGAAGCAGATGTATCTTCATTCATTCGTTCATCCATTCATTCAATCGTATTTGTTGAGCACTTACTGTATGCAGAGCACTGTACTAAGTGCTTAGAAAGTACAATTCAGCAATAACTGTTGGGTCTTCAACCCAAACAAGGGGGAATCCGCTGAGAGAAGGGCCTGTGTAGACTCAATCCTTTGCTACCATGATGCTCAATCTCCCTCACCCGGATCCCCATTCCCCTCCCAACCCAGGCAGGGGAAAAAAGACGGGTCTGGATTTCCTGTCAGCTTCTTTGGGGGCTTGCCCTCCCTTTACTACTACTACTACTACTAATAATAGCAATAATAATAACTGTGGTAATTGTAAAGTGCTTCCTATGTACCAAACAACGTCCTAAAGCACTGGGGTAGACTAGACTGTAAGCTCGTTGTGGGCAGGGATTGTGTCCGTTACACTATTGTGTCGTACTCTTCCAAGCGTTTAATACACTGCACACAGTAAGTGCTAAATATTGACATGTGATTGATTGGGTTGATACAAGATAATCAGGTCTCTGGAAGCAGCGTGGCTTAATGGACAGAACACAGGCCCGGGAGTCCGAAGTTCCTGGGTTCTGATCCCCGCTCCACCACTCGTCTGCTGGGTGACCTTGGGCGAGTCATTTCACTTCCCTGGGCCTCAGTTCTCTCATCTGCAAAATGGGGATTGAGACCGTGAGCCCGATGTAGGACAGGGACTGTGTCCAACCCGATTAGCTTGTATCTACCTCAGCACTTAGAGCAATGCCTGGCACGTAGGAAGCACTTAAATACCACAATTATTATTGCTGGGAATTAGTCCGAGAAGGCTTGGGGGAGGCGGTGGGATTTTAGTACGGTTATCGTTGGATTTGGAGAGTGGTGGGTGTTCCAGTTTGGAGGAGTAGCGAATCAGGAATGGTGAGATCCAGGGACAGTTAGGGCTTGGGGTCTCCCAGAAGCAGCATGGCTCAGTGGAAAGAGAACGGGCTTTGGAGTCATAGGTCATGGGTTCGAATTCCGACTCTGCCACTTTCATTCATTCATTCATTCAATAGTATTTATTGAGCGCTTACTATGTGCAGAGCACTGTACTAAGCGCTTGGGATGAACAAGTCGGCAACAGATAGAGACAGTCCCTGCCGTTTGATGGGCTTACAGTCTAATCGGGGGAGACGGACAGACAAGAACAATGGCACTAAACAGCGTCAAGGGGAAGAACATCTCATAAAAACAATGGCAACTAAATAGAATCAAGGCGATGTACAATTCATTAACAAAATAAATAGGGTAACGAAAATATATACAGTTGAGCGGACGGGTACAGTGCTGTGGGGATGGGAAGGGAGAGGTGGAGGAGCAGAGGGAAAAGGGGAAAATGAGGCTTTAGCTGCGGAGAGGTAAAGGGGGGATGGCAGAGGGAGTAGAGGGGGAAGAGGAGCTCAGTCTGGGAAGGCCTCTTGGAGGAGGTGATTTTTAAGTAAGGTTTTGAAGAGGGAAAGAGAATCAGTTTGGCGAAGGTGAGGAGGGAGGGCGTTCCAGGACCGCGGGAGGACATGACCCAGGGGTCGACGGCGGGATAGGCGAGACCGAGGGACGGCGAGGAGGTGGGCGGCAGAGGAGCGGAGCGTGCGGGGTGGGCGGTAGAAAGAGAGAAGGGAGGAGAGGTAGGAAGGGGCAAGGTGATGGAGAGCCTTGAAGCCTAGAGTGAGGAGTTTTTGTTTGGAGCGGAGGTCGATAGGCAACCACTGGAGTTGTTTAAGAAGGGGAGTGACATGCCCAGATCGTTTCTGCAGCAAGATGAGCCGGGCAGCGGAGTGAAGAATAGACTGGAGCGGGGCGAGAGAGGAGGAAGGACACTTGTCAGCTGTGTGACTCTGGGCAAGTCACTTAACTTCTCTGTGCCTCAGTTACCCCATCTGTAAAATGGGGATTAAGACTGTGAGCCCCACGTGGGACAACCTGATTCCCCTGTGTCTACCCCAGCGCTTAGAACAGTGCTCTGCACAGAGTAAGCGCTTAACAAATACCAACATTATTATTATTATTATTATGTTTTCTCTCTCCCACTCTGAGGTAGTCCTGGGTGGGGTGTCCCTGGGGGTCCCGCTTGCCCCCATCTGGTTCCAATCCAGACCCCGCCTCTCCTTTTCCCTCTCCCTGGGCTGTTTTCCTAGGAAGTGTGAGGTAGGATTGTTTGTGTTGATTGATAGCTGGTCTTGGGAAGCAGGTGCCAATAAGTAGAAGAGGGCATGGGAAGATGAAGATGGGAATGATTACAAATGGTATCGCTGAGACGAACTTCAATTTTTTCAGATGTTCCATGTGGCCTCTGGCCCTCGGAGAACCCAGAGCCTCTGCTTAAAACCGAGAGTGGCTTCCCTCTCTGGTTTCTCCCCTACCTGTCACTGTGTAACTCACTTACTCCTCTCCAACTAGAGCTCAGTTGACAGCTGGGGAAATAAGGATCCCAGATAGCAATTACCACTGATTATATATTCTTATAAACTTTCTATCAATTCAGCGGTGAACTTAAAAAAGCAAACAAACCTTCCAGCAAACCGTATTTCAAACTTCTGGGGCTTTGCCTCCAGGCTGCAGAAGGTTTTAGTCTGGACACCCCAAACCCTCTCCTGGGACCTGATTCTAAAAGGGGTTCAATTTTCTCCCTCTTCTTCCTGTACATCCCCCAGCCACCCTCCAGGTTGCTGTTTATTATTATTAATAATAGTAATCATTGCTATAGAAATTAGAATAAGCAGTTATGGGCTAGTAAAAGCAGCTTGACCCAGTTGATAAAGCACAAGCCTGGGAGTCAGAGGACCTGTGTTCTAATCCTGGGACTGTTGCTTACCTGTTGTGTGATAATCACGTCTCTGTGCCTCACTTTCCTCAGCTCTTCTCCTGTTCTCCCTCCTACTTGGATTGTGAGACTGGATTAGAACCCACATCCTCTGACTCCCAGGGACGTGTTCTGTCCACTAGATCATCTGCTTCCCTGTGGTCAATGGCAGGTTTGCTGGAAAGTCAAGACCCTTAATCTCTCCTGCTTCTGTTCTGGCCACCTCCTCCTGAGAGCCAACTCCTAGACCAGGGTCCCACTGGGGATCAATCAAACAATCAGTGGTGTTTATTCCAGAGAATAAATAATTGAGCATTTCCTGTTTGCAGAGTTCTGTAATAAGCATTCGGGAGAGTACAGTACAATAATAATAATAGTGGGATTTGTCAAGCTTTTACTTTGTGCCAGAAACTGTACTAAGCACTGGGATAGATACAAGAAAATCGGGTTGGACACAGTCCCTGGCCCATACAGACAGTCTCAATCCCCATTTTACAGATGAGGGAACTGAGGCCCAGAGAAGTGAAGTGACTTGCCCAAGGTCACCCAGCAGACAAATGCAAAGCCAAGATTTGAACCCACGACCTTCTGACTTGGTGGACACAATCCCTGCCTACAAGGAGCTGGCTCCTTCCTGTCTCCTACCTCCACCCCACTCCACCCCACCCACAACCTTCTTCAGCCTCAGGCCAGTCGGCCCCACGCAGGGGCAAATAAGGCGTCTTGGCAGAATATTAATAATAATAATTCATTCAGTAGAATTGAGCACTGATAATTATGATATTTTTAGCACTTCCTATGTGCCAGAAACTGTACTAAGCACTAGGATAGATTCAAGGTAACTGAGTTGGAAAAACTTTTGGTCCCACCTAGGGCTAACAGTCTTACTCCCCATTTTCCAGATTCATTCATTCATTCATTCATTCAAACGCGTTTATCGAGCGCTTACTGTGTGAAAAGCACTGTACTAACCCCTTGGGAGAGTAAGATGTAACAAGAAATAGACACATTCCCTGTCCACAATGAGCTCACAGTCTAGAGGGAGAAACAGACATTAATATACATACATAAATAAATACATACATACATACATAAAGAGGCCTAAAGAAGTGAAGTGACTTGCCCAGTGTCACACAGCAGACATGTGGCGGAGCAGGGATTAGAACACCGGTCCTTCTGACTCTCAGGCCCGTGCTCTAGCCACTGAGCCACATATCTTCCTCCAGGCCATGGGGGCAGCTGGCTCCCTCCAACCCACTGCTCTGTGGGGGTTGGTGAAAGAGCAAACATGAGGAGCACTGTCTGGTCTGGCCAACATCCTAGAGAGAAAAAAAGGCTTTGGGGGGCAAACTAAACTGGAGAAATCAAGTGCTGAGGTTGTTTTTGTTTACTGAAAAACAAAAACAAAAAAAAACCCCAAGGCCCGCTCCATCTCCCACCAGAAGCGCTGAGGATTGAGCTCCAATCTGGCTGCCCGATAAAGAGCTCCCACTGGGAAGGCTAGAGGGTGAGAGAGGAATGCAGGAAAGTGCCAGAAGAGGAAGTCCGAGGAAATCTCAGGAGGAGGTGGCCACACTTTGGAACCTCTGAGAGCCAAAAGACCTGAGTTCTAATCCCAGCTTCACCACCTGTCTGCTGTATGACCTTGGGTAAGTCACTTCACTTCCCTGGGCCTCAGCTACCTCACCTGTAAAATGGGGATTAAGACTAAGAGCCCCATGTGGGACAGGGACTGTGTCCAACCCGATTATCTTGTATCAACCCCAGCACTTAGAACAGGGCTTCGCACATGGTCAGCGCTCAACAAATACCACAGTTATTATATGTGGGTTCAGTCAGGCAGGGCTATGATTCCTGATGAGTGGTGGGGAGGAGTTGGTGCTGGTGGATTGGAGAAAAGGCGGAGGTGGCGGGGCTTTAGTCGGGAACAAAGCTGAAAACCGTCTGAGTGAAATGCCCAAAGAACCGTAACCAAAGACATCAGCACCACGCCCGCTGGCAACCTGATCCGGTGATGGTGCAGAGAGACCGGTTTGCCATGCCCCACTGCAGCTCAGTGTACACAGAGTAACCCCCTTCTGACCAAGCCTCGGGGTCAAACAGATTAGCGTAGACCATAAACTCCCTGTGGTCTGGAATTGCGTCTACCAAATCTGTTGAATTGTACTTTCCCAGGCACCTAGTACAGTGCTCTGCACACTGTAAGCACTCCGTAGATACCAATGATCGATTGCTTGACTATAATAATAATAATAATGTTGATATTTGTTAAGCTCTTACTATGTGCAGAGCACTGTTCTAAGTGCTGAGGTAGATACAGGGTCATCAGGATGTCCCACGTGAGGCTCACAGTTAATCCCCATTTTACAGATGAGGGAACGTGAGGCACACAGCTGACAAGTGGCAGAGCCGGGATTCGAACCCATGAATTCTGACTCCCAAGCCCGGGCTCTTTCTACTGAGCCACAGTACTGAAGCTACACAGTTTAGGGGAAAGACCACAGGCCTGGAAGTCAGAAGACCTGGTCCGCCACTTGATTGCTTTGTGACCTTGGGCAAGTCACTTCATTTCTCTTGGCCTCAGTTACATCATCTGTTAAATAGGCATTAACACCGTGTGCCCCTTGTAGGATAGGGACTATGACCCACCCGATTAGTTTTGTATCAACCCCAGAGCTTAGAACAGTTCCTGGAACGCAGTAGGCACTTAACAAATGCTATAACAAAAATAAAAAAAGGTGGGCTGGGAAGCCAAAGAGGATGAAGGTTTGGGTTATACCTTGGAAGGAGGTCAGATCATCATCATCATCATCATCATATTCGTTAAGTGCTCCCTATGTGCCACGCCACCCCACTGTTAGTAAAATTTCCTGAGGGAATGTGTGTGTGATTGAAAAGACCAATGTGGGATCCACCGGCTCCTCCGTGCACACACTGAGACCCCCCCCCCCCCCAGTTAGATTAATGTGTTCTTTGCTTGCTCAGCCTGGCACTGTTTTGGTTTTGGCCTCGTTGCCCCTGGCTCCTTGTGAAGCTTCTGCTCCAACCCAGCCTCTCCTTTCTGGATCGCGGTGCTCCATGCTGGTCTATCCGTGGGAACTGCCTCCCAAGTTTCAGCTGAGATGCAACACTGTCTGGATCTTTGTTTGACCGGATCCTTAAAACATCTCCTCTGCCCTTCTTGTTGTCTGTTTCCCAAATGCAATTTTTTTTTTAATGGTATGTATTAAGCACTTGCTACGTGCCAGGCACTATACAAAGCTGCCACTAAGCAGCGTGGCCTAGTGGATAAAGCACGGGCCTGGGAGTCAGAAGGACCTGGGTTCTAATCCCGGCTCTGCCGTACGTCTGCTGTGTGACCTTGGGCAAGTCACTTGGGCCTCAGCTACCTCATCTGTAAAATGGGGATTAAGACCGTGAACCCGATGGGGGACAGGAACTGCGTCCAACCTGATTAAATGGTAAACTACCCCAATGCTTACAACAGTGCTTGGCACATAGTAAGTACTTAACAGGCACCATTACTATTATACTAAGCACTGAAATCGACACAAGCTAATCAGGTTGGACACAGTCCCTGTCCCAGTTGGTGCTCACAGTCTTAATCCCCATTTTACAGTCGAGGGAACTGAGGCACAGAGAAATTAAGTAACCTCCCCAAAGTCACATAGCAGACAAGTGGCTGATCCGGGATTAGAACCCAGGGCCCCCGACTCCCAGACCTGCGCCCTTTCCACTAGGCCATACTGCCTCTTCTTCAATTCACCATCACGGGCTGCTTAGATATCCTGCCGTATCCTCCTCTCCGGGCCCACCCAGCGTAGATGTGTTGCTGTAAGAAAAGCTCCGATGTTTGGAGGCCAACTTGGTTCTAGGATTTCATGTTTCTAATCCGGTCCTGCCATGCGATGCTTACCTGAGCCCTAGGTGATCCTGTGATTCCTTGAGCAGTTGGATGTGACTTCCGTAAGGAGTCCAGGCCTCAATCCTAGGTTGGGCAGCTCTGAAGTCCGTCCGCGGGGGCTGGCAACGAGGACCACAAGGTCTTCCCACTCTGAGCCTCCCAAAGGATGGATTGGGATCAACGAGGCTCCTCCCTGTACTGTACATTGGGCTCATCCTTTTCAGACCTTGGGGTTTCTCTTCTGGGTGGAAAAGCTACTGTCTCTAGCGGGGGAAGTCCTGGCTGAGCTCCGCTGGAGGTCCGAGAAGCAGAAAAGCGGGCTTTGCTCCACCCAGGGAGGGCACGCTGCCCAGGACTCTTCTCCTGGGGTCCCTTTCTTTCGCCTCCCTTCAGGGACCTCCACCTGAAGTAGCATTCCCTAATGGCAAGGGACAGGCTTGGGAGTCAAAGGATGTGGGTTCTAATCCCGACTCTGCATTTGTCTGCTGTGTGACCTTGGGCAAGTCACTTAATTTCTCTGTGTTTCTTCACAAGTCACTTAACTTCTCTGCGCCTCAGTTATCTCATCCGTAAAATGAGGATTAAGACTGTGAGCCCCATGTGGGACAACCTGATTACCTTGTATCTACCTGGGCTGAGGACAGAGCTTGGCGCATTGTAAGAGCTTAACAAATATCATAATTATTTTTATTATGATTATCATCTCAAAGAACCATCTCCATGAGGACCAATGAGTCAGAGGGATAATGATTCATTTAATCCCAGCTCTGCCATTTGAATGCTCTGTGACCTTGGGCAGAAAAACATCATGGCTCGGTGAAAAGAGTACGGGCTTAGGAGTCGGAGGTCATGGGTTCGACTCCCGGCTCTGCCACTTGTCAGCTGTGTGACTTTGGGCAAGTCACTTAACTTCTCTGTGCCTCAGTTACTTCATCTGTAAAATGGGGATTAAAAATGTGAGCCTCACGTGGGACAACCTGATTACCTTGTATCTACCCCAGTGCTTAGAACAGTGCTCTGCACATAGTAAGCGCTTAACAAAGACCAACGTTATTATTATTACAGTGCCTATCATTTCACTTCTCCGTGCTTCATTTACTTCATCTGTAAAATGGGGATTGAGACCACATGGGACAGGGACTGTGTCCAACCTGATAAATTTGTATCTACCCCTGCGCTTAGGACAGTGCCAGGCATATAGTAAGCGCTTAACAGATACCACAGTAATTATTATTATAATAGAAATAGCAGGCCAAGCCATGAAAGCAGGGGGATGGCTCTAGTACTCTGGTCCCTGGGGTTGCCACACCCCACCCACACGGGTCCCCCTTCTCAGCCACCTGTGCCATGCCCACCCCTGGCAGTCATCCAGCAGCAGGGAGACAACTGGAAGATGAGAAGAGAAGGTGGGGCACAGGGAGGGCCGGCTCCAGATTCCAGGAAGGCCAGGGGAGGAAGAACACCCTGAGGGTGGAGACTGGAGTTTGTTGTGTCTACAGCAGCAAATTGGGATAGAGGCTGCAAAGGACCTGCAAAGGGCTGCAAAGGTGTCTTCTACATCCTGTGGGACATTCTAGGTTCTACTGGGGTCCAGTACTGGCCGTGGGGTTGCCAAGTGACTAATGCTCTGCCCAACTCCCAACATCTGGCCTTCAGCCTATGAAATTTGCCCTGGCTCAGCCCTCCATTACACTGCCCTCCATTCCCTGTCCCCTCCCTCTACCTTCACTGATCTTTCTGTTGTGGCCCAGCCTGAGGGACATTCATTCAATCATTCATTCACCATTCATTATATTGTATTTATTGAGCACCTTCTCATTCATCCATTCAGTTGGATTTACTGAGCGCTTACTATGTGCCGAGCACTCGGGAAAGTACAATTAAACAAAAACAGGGTCATAGGAGTCAGAAGGTCATATGTTCTAATCCTGGCTCTGCTGCTTGTCTGCTGGATGACCATAGGGAAGTCATTTCACTTCTGTGGGCCTCAGTTACCTCATCTGTAAAATGGGGACCGAGACTGTGAGCCCCATGTGGGGCAGGGACTGCATCCAACCGATTTGCTTGTATCCACCCCAGAGCTTAATAGAGTGCCTGACACATAGTAAGTGCTTAACAAATGCCGTAATTACTATTATTATTTGGGATGTGGGTCAGCCATACTTACCATTTCTTTCAGTGGGAGATAAGGGGCAGCAGGCTCTCTGTTCTACCTCTAAACCTGCCCTTGAGAATTAGCCATCCTGCAGGACATCACTAATTCATTCATTCAATTGTATTTATCGAGAGCTTACTGTGGGCAGAGCACTGTACTAAGCATTTGACCGATCTCACAGAACTCTCTCCTAGAGGCGGTGTTTCATCTTGCTGGCCTAGTCAGGGAGGTAGTCCTACCCTTCTTGGGTGTATAGCCCAGCGGCAGTGTCAGTGGTATTGAGTCTCCCAGGTGGAAGGATGGGCTCCCCACTGACAGTGCGGCTCATTTCTTCACTGGGTTTTGCTCTGGCCACTTCTGGCCTGGAGCTTGGCCTCAAGCTGCCCAGGGTAGGGAAAGCTTCCTTCCGGGAGACCACACGGGGCTCCCCCTGGGCTCCCCCTTCTCTGGAATTTAGGGAGGAGGAATAGGCGGGCCTCATCAGGCCCGGGTTCCTTCAGCCCAGCTCCAGTACTGGTCCAATTGCTCATCAGTGGGTGTATGCCCGGAAAGGCGTTAATGGGAGAGGCGGTCTCAACCACAGTACCTGTGGACCGCCCCTTATTAGGCTGACGTGCTGTGTTTGCAACGCCTGACCCTCTTTTCATTTTTGCCACAATCATGATGCTCTCAAAGCTTCTGCTCTAAGGGAACCACGCCTTTCTCGCTGCAGCAGGGCAGGCTGATCTGCCTTCAGTGATGATCTCCCAGCACTCATTTGCAAGGCTGCATCGAACGAGATGGAGCTCTACTGCATCTTTAGAAGATTTTCTCTGTCCCCCTTGATTTCCTGTTCTTCCTCCTGCTTAGATTGGGAGCCCCAGTGAGCACGCTGTGGACAGGGAATATGTCTGTTTGTTGTTGTACTAGACTTTCCCAAGTGCTTAGTACAGTGCTTTGCACATAGTAAGTTCTCAATAAATACGATTGAATGAATGAATGAAAGTGTCCAACCTGATTAACTGGTCTCTACTCCCACGCTCAGGACACTGCTTAACACACAGTAAACACTTAACAAATCCCCAAAGAGTAATAACATTTTTAGTCGCTCCTTTCAGCTCTCTGTTCTCCAGCATCTGGGCATCCTAAACCCATGCATTTTCCTCTGGGCATTCTCACGCCATCCATTCTCCTCCCATGTTTAATTGTCTTACTCCCCTCCAATCTCCTCTCAAGTTTGGGCATCCTACCTCCATCCATTCTGCCATGTTTGGGCATCCTAATATCATCTGTTCTCCTCCCATGGGCAGTAGGAAGAACAGGGTCAGCTAGTTCCTTGCATGCAGGAGGGCAATCCGAAGTAGTCGAGAGCCCGGGTGGAGATTGGGTTGTGGACATCCGCTTCAGAAAGTTGGCTGCAAACAAGCAAGCCATTTTGTTGGCTCTTAGTGAAGTGCGTGGCCTAATGGGTAGAGCACGGTCCTGGAAGTCAGAAGGACCTGGCTTGTAATCCCAGCTCTGTTACATTATCTCATCTGGGAAATGGGGATTAAGAGTGTGAGCCCCATGTGGGAGAGGGGCTGTGTCCAACCTGATTAATGTGTACCTACTTCAGCGCTTAGAACAGTGCTTGGCACATAAGAAGGGCTTAAAAAGTACCATAATTATTATTAATAATTATTAAGTGGATGGGGAACTACACTTGATGCTCCAGAGATTCTTACTAGAATGTATTCAGGTACTCGGCTGAAACCTCATTTGTTTCCCAGGGAGTTTATGGATCCTCCTGTCCCCATTTGTTCTCTTTCCACTCCACAGGAAACGGGGCTCTGGCTTTTGAGAGCTCCTTCCGCCTGTTCTCCCCTGCTACCCTGAAACACAGCCCATCCTGTCCGCAAGGAATTCTGAGAGAGGGGCTGACCTATTGGCGGGAGATAGAATGGTGGCTCTCAGGCCCTGGGTTGTGAGGAAATGAGAGGAGTAGAAATTCAGAAGCGCAAGCTCTAGAGCGGGGTTTACGGCCCACATTTCAAGAAAACACATTCCCTCTGGGGATCTAGAAACTGCGCCCCACCTCGAACACCCTCCTGGAGCGTGGAGGTGAGTGCCCTGAGGTCCTCTCCCCTTTCCCATTTCCCCCCATCTTCCTGCTTTCCCTCCCCCACCACTATGACAAGTGAGGTCTTTCTCCCTTACTAAATAAGCACTCTTCAGTCTGCCTTCATTTTAATTAACGATAATTAGCTCTAACCACTAGTAATTGTGCTCCACCCACTCCTTCTGGGGCCCTTAGAGGCTCCCCAAACCTGCCGGCAGGGGCCCCGACCCCGACCCCGTCCTAGAGCTGTGGAGAGGTGTGGCAAAGGGGGTCACCGGATTCCAAACCAGGCCCCTCCTGTCATGTCGAGGCTGGGGGCGGGTGCGAGAAGGTAGCTTTCAACAGGTGATAAGCAATGGATGGGGGACTGAGAGTGGAGGGATGGGTAGGGAGGATCTTGATGGTGAAGGGATCTTTGGTCTCTGAATCAGTCAGTGAAAAGGTGCTCCCATCTGTCAGTCATTTTCCTCCCCTTGACCCGGCTTGCTCGTGGACACTATGACTGGCCGAGAAGCAATGAGGCCTAGCGGAAAGAGCTTAGGTTCTAATCCCGATCCTGCCATTTGCCTGCTGTGAGGCCTTGGGCAAATAGTAATAATAGTATTTGTTATGCGCTTACCATGTGCCGAGCACTGTTCTAAGCGCTGGGGCAGATACAAGGTAATCAGGTTGTCCCATATGGGGATCACAGTCTTAACCCCCATTTTACAGATGAGGTAACTGAGGCACAGAGAAGTTAAGTGACTGGCCCAAAGTCACACAGATGACAGGAGGCAGAACCGGGAATAAAACTCACGACATGTGACTCCCAAGCCCTTGCTCTTTCCACTAAGCCACGCTGCTTCTAAATCACTTCACTGCTCTGGGCCTCAGCTTCCTCATCTGTAAAATGGGGATTCAATACCTGTTCTCTCTTCTTTTAGACTGTGAGCTCCATAAGGGACAGAGACTTTGCCTGTATCTACCCCAGCACTTAACACAGTTCTTGACACACAGTCAGGAGAAGTGTGGTGGAGTGGATAAAGCACAGACCTGAGTCAGGGGGACTTGGGTTCTAATCTCGGCCCCTCCACTCGTCTGTTCTGTGACGTTGGGCAAGTAATTTCACTTCTCTGTGCCTCTATTACCTCATCTGTAAAATGGGGACCAAGACTGTGAAAGAGTGGGACAGGCTCTGTGTCCAATCTGATTTGCTTGTAACCACCCCAGGACTTAGTACAGTGGCTGGCACATAGTCACTGCTTAACAAATACCACCGTTGTCATTATTATTGTTATTCTAATTAATAACAAATACCTATTATTATTATCCTTACTACACTAATTAACACTTCTGGAGCTCAATGGGGCACCTGCCTACTTGTTTTGTTTTGCCGTCCATCTCCCCGTTTTAAACTGTGAGCCCATGGATGGGCAGGGATTGCCAAATTGTACATTCCAAGCGCTTAGTACAGTGCTCTGCACACAGTAAGCGCTCAATAAATACGATTGAATGAATGAATGAATTTCCCTTTTAAACCCCAGCCAGTGGGATGACCAAGACACTTTGCATTCCTTTCTCACAGTTTCTAGGGAAATTTCGGGAAGACATAGAGAAGTTGGATCACTTCCTCAGCCTCGGGTCCAGGGGCAGGAGGTCTCCCTGCAGTTAGACATGGGATTGGTGGTGGGCGGGAGTGAAGGGGGAGGGTCTGGGAAGCATCATAGTATAGTGGATAGAACATGGGCCTGAAAGTCAGAAGGTCATGGGTTCTAATCCCAGGTGCCACTTGTCTGCTGTGTGACCTCGGACAAGTCGCTTCACTTCTCTGTGCCTCAGTTCCCTTATCTGTAAAATGAGGTTTGAAACTGTGAGTCCCACATGGGACAGGGACTGTGTCCAACCCTATTTGCTTGTATCCACCCCAGTGTTCGGTACAGTGACTAGCACTTAGTAAGTGCTTAACAGATACCACAGTTAATATTATTATTCAGGGAGTGGCAGCATCCACAAGGGCACTGCGGGATGTGGCGGTCCTTGGGGCGTGAGGCCAGGCGTATCTCAAAGGAGACCTGCCCAAGGCAATCCTCAGCTGTGTGACTCACCAGCTGCTGGGTTGGCCTTTGGACTGACTGGATGTTTTGTTTCTATTCAAGGTTATTGCACCGGTCAGCTTTCTCATACTTTGTGAGAGTTATGTTTTTCTATGCGGTTCAACTTCCCCTTTTGAGTGTCTCCCTGAGGGCCAAGACTGGATCTTCCTTGACCTCTTGGCCAGATCTAAATCTTGGAAGGAACAAGGCTGTGTGTAAGAAGGAATCCACAGCGAGAGGGAAGGACTCTACCATCCCCCAGGCTTGGTCCCGTCTCTGTCTGTGCCTCAGAGGGGCAGATCCATCATACAGGGCTGGGCCGGTGCTGGAGGGAAAGCTGGGGACAGCTATGCGCCCTGGGGGATTTCTGGAGCATGTCTTCATTCATTCATTCATTCATTCAATAGTATTTACTGAGCACTTACTATGTGCAGGGCACTGTACTAAGCGTTTGGAATGAACAAGTCGGCAACAGATAGAGACAGTCTCTGCCGTTTGAAGGGCTTACAGAATAAGACTGCCATTCCTGGCAGAGTTCATTCATTCATTCAGTAGTATTTATTGAGCGCTTACTATGTGCAGAGCATGGTGGTAAACGCTTGGAATGGACGATTCGGCAACAGATAGAGATTATCCCTGCCCAGTGATGGGCTCACAGTTTAAATGGGGGAGACAGACAGCAGAGCAAAACAGAACAAAACTAAAACAAGACAACATCATCAAGATAAATAGAATCAGGGAGATGAACACCTACCTTATTAACAAAAGAAATAGGGCAATAAATAATATATATAAATGAGCACAGTGCTGAGGGGAGGGGAAGGGGGAAGAGCAGAGGGTGGGGGGAGGGGAGGGGGAGCAGAGGGAAAGGGGGGGGCTCAGTCTGGGAAGGCCTCCTGGAGGAGGTGAGGTCTAAGTAGGGCTTTGAAGAGAGAGTTAGTTTGGCGGATGTGAGGAGGGAGGGCATTCCAGGCCAGAAGTAGGATGGGGGCCGGGGTCGATGGCGGGACAGGCGAGAACGAGACACAGTGAGGTTAGCGGCAGAGGAGCGGAGTGCGCGGGCTGGGCTGTAGAAGGAGAGAAGGGAGGTGAGGTAGGAGGGGGCGAGATGAAGGAGAGCTTTGAAGCCAGTAGTGAGGAGTTTTTGTTTCATGCAAAGGTTGATAGGCAACCACTGGAGATTTTTGAGGAGTGGAGTGACATGTTCAGAGCGTTTCTGTAGTGAGATGATCCGGGCAGCGAAATGAAGAATAGAATGGAGTGGAGAGAGACAGGAGGAAGGGAGATCTGAGAGGAGGCTGACACAATAATCCAGTCGGGATATTATGAGAGCTTGTACCAGTACGATAGCAGTTTGGATGGAGAGGAAAGGGCAGATCTTGGCGATATTCTGGTGGGGGAGGGAGACACTGCATTTTATCAGGGTTAAGACTGCCCTCTCTCTCTCCTCCTGGACCTTGTCTCGGGGCTTCACCTCATTCCAACTTTATGTAATTAACCCTAAAACCCGCCCCTTTGAGCAGCTACATGGAGAGGAGCAGAAGGGTGACCCCCAGCAGGCTTCCAATGCTAAAACGGAGACCAGAAGGGGCCCTCCAGCCTCTCTCCCAGCTGATCCGTCTCACACCCACATCAATCCCCTCACATGTCAATCAATCAGTGGTATTTGTTGAGCACTTGCTGTGTGTAGAACACTGGGCCAAATGCTATGGGAGACACTGCACGAAGCTCTTACCAGAGCATTTGAGCTCTGAATACACGACGAAGAAAGCTTCCACCCCTCACTCTGATAGGCAGAAAAACACCTTGACAGAGCAGACCATGGCCCTCCACATCTCCCCAGAACAACGGGATGCTGACACCAGAGCCACAGCCCTTGAAGCAGCATGTATTAGTGCAAAGAGCAAGGGTTTAGGAGTCAGAGGACGTGGATTCTAATCCCGGCCCCTCCACTTGTCTGCTGTGTGACCTTTGGCAAGCCTCTTAACTTCTCTGTGCCTCAGTTACCTCATCTGGCAAATGGGGATTAAGACTGCGAGCCCCACGTGGGGTAACCTGATTACCTTGTATCTACCCCAGTGATTAGAATAGTGCTTGGCATAGAGTAAGCGGTTAACAAATACCATAATTATTATTTTTGTTGATCCATCTGTGGGGAACTGAATTAAGGAAGCTGGGAAAGAGTCAGTATGCCATCCCAGGATGGTAAAGGAGGCTGTTGGGTTGGCTGTCTCAGGTGTGACTGGGAAATAAGAAAGTATTTGGGGTGAGAGAGGGCCAGAAGGGTCCAGAGGCCCAGGGGAAGGATGAAAAGAGAGAACATTTGTTGGGGGACAGGTCCTGCTATCCCATAGTTCTACTTTTCCCAGATTCTGGTTCATCTCTGCCCCTTTACTGGGAGTTAGGCTGGGCCCTCAGTATAGCTGGATCCAGCTGCCCCGAACCCCATCTCTATGGTCAGGGATTAGATAAAGGCTAAAAACTCTCCATTGTCGGAGTTGCCTCCCTCATATTCAAATCATTCATTCAATTGTATTTATTGAGCGCTTACTGTGTGCAAAGCGCTGTACTAAGCGCTTGGGAGAGTACAATATAACAACAGACACATTCCTGCTCACAACTAGCTCACAGTCTACCCATATCCATATCCAACAGACAATTACTCTGCCCTACTTCAACCCCTTACTGAAGGCACTTCTCCTCCAAGAGGCCTTCCTTGACTAAGCCCTCTTTTCCTTCTCTTCAATTCCTTTCTGTGTCTCCCTGACTTGCTCCCTTTATTCATCCCTCCTCCCAGTCCCACAGCACTTATTTACATATCTGTAATTTATTTATTTATATTGATGTCTGTCTCCCCTTCTAGACTGTAATCTCATATTGGGTAGGGAATGTGCCTGCTATATCGCTATATTGTACTCTCCCAAGTGCTTAGTACAGTGCTCTGCACATAGTAAATTCTCCATAAATACGATTGACTGACTGACTGATTCACAACCCCATGTTGAAGAGATACTGCAAAGGATCATGGGACAGACAGGATGCCAGGACTCCAGGAGAGCCGTCCAGGGCTCAGTCTCGTGAGGAGGAGAAAAACCGTGCAAAATTAACAGAGCGAACATGCAGTACCGTCTGTTCTCAATTAGTAGTACTGTAACTAGTTAGAAAGAAATCCCGACAAACTCAGAACTAATACATCTATGGTATTTGAGGCAGGAATCCTTTACCCGGCTGAGAGAACCACCCTTGTGTGTCATGGCCAGGACACACAAAGCCAAATATTCACATGATGGCTAAGGCGGGACCCTGCCCAGAGGCAGAAGGCTGGACTCCTTGCCTCTCAAATTCTCTCCTAGCCCTTCGGAACTCTTGATAGTAGCTCATCCCCCAGCACCGAGCCCCAGGCCGAAGTGCGAGCACCTCAGGGCAAATGTCTTCCCTTTGACAGCGGCACTGAGAGTCTCAAACCTGGGACTTCTTAAGGCAAGTGCTGAAGGGCGTTATAGCCACCTGCGGCCCTGAGAGGCTTCTGGGGTGAGGGAACTCTAAGGCAGGTAACTTCCATGAAGTGACTCAGAGAACTCAGTCTCAAAATGGAGCTTTTCCCTTGGGACTTCCTGAGAAACAGCAGTCTGCCAGTCTTCCCTACTCAAACCGGCCTTTCCCATCCTATTCCATATCAATCATTCAATCATATTTATTGAAGACTTACTGCATGCAGAGTGCTGTACTAAGTGCTTGGGAGAGCACCTTATAAGAGAGTTGGTACACAAGTTCCCTGACCACAAGGAGCTTAATGAATGGGATTTAGATTATAAACTTGTTCCTTTTTCAATATTTTTAAGTGCTTACTATGTGCCAGGCAGTTTACTAAGCGCTGGGGTAGATACAAGCTAAGCAGGTTGGACACAGTACATGTCCCACATGGGGCTCACAGTGTTAATCCCCATTTTTCAGATGAAGTGACTGAGGCACAGAGAAGTGAAGAGACTCCCCCAAGTATGCACAGCAGACAGGTGGTGGACCCGGGATTAGAAATCAAGTCCTTTTGATTCGCAGGCCCTTGCTCTATCCACCAAGCCAAACTGTTTCTCAGCTTGTTGTGGACTGGGAATGTGTCTACCAACTCGGCTGTACTGTACTCTTCCAAGTGTTTAGTACAGTATGCTGCACACAGTAAGCACTCAGTGAATACCCCTGACTGATTTATTGAGCACCTACTGAATGCAGAACCAATTAATGGAATTTATTGAAAACTTACTGTCTGCATCATCTCATACTAAGTGCCCTAAGAAATTGGCAAAGGATACCAGAAGCAAATGACACAGACCTTGCAATCTAATGGTTGACACTGAGATGGGGAGAACTTTTTCCCCATCTGCCCAACTGGTGGGGGTGGAGATTAGGGAAGAGGGGCTGGAGCAAAGGGGTTCTCATTCCTCAGCTCCCAGGCACACTCTCCCATAGCTGGGGATACCTATTTTCATGAAAAAATATCTCCTGGAAGGTAAGCCCTGTATTCAATCGATTAATCAATCAATGGTATTTATGGAGCACTTACAATACACAGAGCACTATACTAAGCACTTGGGAGAGTATAATACAATAGAGTGGGTAGGCATGTTCCCTGCCAAGGAGGAGTTTACAGTGTAGAGGAGGAGACAGGAATTAAAATGGGTTATGTTTGTAAATAAATAATTTACATACATAAGGACTGAGGGTGGGGTTGAAGAGAGGTATAATCCCAAGGGTAAGGGTGATCCACAAGCGATAGGAGTAGGGGAAATGAGGAAGGGGTTAGTCGGGGAAGGCCTCTTGGAGGAGATGTAATTTTAATAAGGTTTTGAAGGAGGGGAGAGTAGTGATTGGTCATATATGAAGGGAGAGGATGTTCCAGGCCACAGGAAGGATGTGGACAAGGGGTCGGCAGCAAGATAGATGAAGGGATTTATCCGGGCTTGGGGCCAATAGATATTCTGATGTGAAAGTGGATGGGCAACCCTGGAGGTTTCTGAAGAATGGGGAGGTGTGAACTGAATGATTTTTCACAAAAATGATCCCCGCCGCAGAGCGACATAGGGACTGGAGATGGGAGAGACTGGGTGCCGTGAGGCCAGCGAGGAGGCTGATGCGGGAGTCAGGCTGGGAAATGATAAGTGCTTGGATTAACGTGGAAGCAGTTTGGATGGAGAGGAAAGGGCGGATCGATGTTGTGAAGTTCTCGCTGAGGGATAAGTGGCCTCATGTCCTGATTTGGGCAGGAAGCCTACATTTGGGAGTAGGCCTAGGGAGGACTCATTAAGTACTCTTTCTTTATTCAGCAGCCCGGCTGCCACGAAAACTGTCACAATATTGCCGAGGTCGGGTAGAAGAGCAGGGGAAGATGTGAGAAGTTGGTGGGGTCATGGACTTATTACTGCTGTGTGACTGTGGGCAAGTCAATTAACTTCTCAGTGCCTCACTTACCTCATCTGTAAAATGGGATTTAAGACCGTGAGCCTCACGTGGGACAACCTGATTACCCTGTATCTACCCCAGCGATTAGAACAGTGCTCTGCACATAGAAAGCGCTTAAGAAATACCAACATTATTATTATTATTACTGCTTCCTCTCACTCTCCAGGTCAGACCTCCTCTACCATCCCCTTTTCCTCTCCTTCTCCCTCTTCTTCCTTCCATTTTTTAAATGACATCTGTTAAGCGCTTACTAGGTGCCAGGCACATACTAAGCACTGGGGTAGATAGAAGCTAATCAGGTTGGACACAATCCCTGTCCCGCATAGGGCTCACAGTCTTGATTCCATTTTACAGATGAGGTAACTGAGAAGTGATTTGCTCAAGGTCACCCAGCAGACAAGTGACGGATGTGGGATTTTAACCCAGATCCTTCTGACTTCACGCCCGTGTTCCATCCACTTGGCCATACTGCTTCCATCTTCCTCTCCTTCCTCCTTTATCCGCCCCACCCTACTTAGAGAGCACTTCACATCCATCTGCCCTTTCCTCTCCATCCAAACTACCACATTAATCCAAGCACTTATCATTTCCCACCCTGCCTACTGCATTAGCCTTCTCGCTGACCTCCCCGCATCCTGTCTCTCCCCTCTACAGTCCCTACGTCGCTCTGCTGCCGGGATCAGTTTTGTGAAAAATCATTCGGTTCACAGCTCCCAACTCTTCAAAATCCTCCAGTGGTTGCCCATCCACTTCCTCAAACAGAAATTCCTTATCATTGGCTGGGAGGCACTCACCCCTTCCTTTCTCACCTCGCTAATCTCCTACTACCATCCAGTCTGCACACCTGGCTCTTTTAGCAGCAACCTATTCTCTGTACCTCGATATCATCCATCTCCCGCCGACCCCTTGCCCGTGTCCTCCCTCGGATTTGAAACTCCCTCACTATGGAGAAGCAGCATGGGGTAGTGGATAGGGCACAGGCCTGGGAGTCAGAGGTCAAGGGTTCAATCATTCACTCAATAGCATTTATTGAGCGCTTACTAGTGCAGAGCACTGTACTAAGCCTTGGAATGTACAAATCAGTAACAGATAGTGTGTTTGACGGGCTTACAGATGGGTTCTGATCCCAGCTCTCCCACGTGTCCGCTGGGTGATCTTGGGCAAGTAACTTCCCTTCTCTGAGCCTCAGTTGCCTCATCTGTAATATGGGGATTACTGTGAGCCCCATTTGGGACAGGGACTGTGTCCAACCCGCTTTGTTCGTAATCACCCCAGCACTTAGTACAGTGCCTGACACATAGTAAGCGCTTAACAAATATCATAATCATTATTATTATCATCTAACAGATTGCCACTCTTCCCACCTTCAAAACCCTCTGAAAAAATCACATCTTCTCCAAGAAGTCTTCCTTAAATCCTCATTCCCCCATCCACCCTCCTCACCGTGTCTTCTATGCTCACGATTATGTACCCCTTAAGCATTTTCATACTCATCCTTCAGCACTGATGTACATCTCCTTAAATAGTAATAATAATGGTATTTGTTAAGCGCTTACTATGTGCAGAGCACTGCTCTAAGCACTGGGGTAGGTACGGGATACTCAGATTGTCCCACGTGGGGCTCAAATTTTTTAATCCCCATTTTTGCCGATGAGGGAACTGAGGCCCAGAGAGGTGAAGTAACTTACCCAAGGTCACACAGCAGACAAGTGGCGGAGCCGGGATTAGAACCCACAACCTCTGACTGCCCAGCCCAGGCTCTTTCCACCAAGCCACACTGCTTCTCCTAACTCTAAACTCTATTTCTCCTACCTGCAATTTATTTTAATATCCGTGACCTCCTGTAGGCTGTAAGCTTCTTGTGAGCAGGAATCATTTCCTCCAACTTCACTGTATTGTACTCTCCCAAATTAGATTGTGACACACACTATAAACGCTCAATAAATACCACTGATTGATTTATTGGTTACCTGTGTAGGAACAGCACCACAGTAACAATAATTCTAGTTTATGTTAAGCACTTTCAATGTGCCAAGCACTTTTCTAAGCGCTGGGGTAGATACAAGGTAATCAGGCTGGACACAGTCCCTGTCCCACATGGGACTAACCCTCAGTCTCCATTTTACAAATGAGATTTTACAGAGAAGGGAAGTGACAAGCCTAAAGTCACACAGCTGACAAGTGGCAGTGTCTAGATTAGAACCCATGACCTTCTGACTCCCGGGCCCATGCCCTATCCATGACACCATGCTGCTTCCTTGCATCCCCCAGGGTCCAGTGGACTTCGGGTTCCTGTCTCCTCTACCCCCCAAATAAGGAGAGAGTGAAGCCTCTCACTCTAGGCTTCAAGGCTCTCCATCACCTTGCCCCCTCCTACCTCTCCTCCCTTCTCTCTTTCTACCGCCCACCCCGCACGCTCCGCTCCTCCGCCGCCCACCTCCTCGCCGTCCCCCATTCTCGCCTATCCCGCCGTCGATCCCTGGGCCACATCCTCCCGTGGTCCTGGAATGCCCTCCCTCCTCACCTCCACCAAACTCATTCTCTTCCCCTCTTCAAAACCTTACTTAGAGCTCACCTCCTCCAAGAGGCCTTCCCAGACTGAGCTTCCCCTTTCCCCTCTGCTCCCTCTGCTCCCCCCCACGCCCCCTTCAACTCCCCTCAGCTAAGCCCTCTTTTCCCTTCCTTTCCCTCTGCTCGTCCCCCTCTCCCTTCCCCTCAGCACTGTACTCATCCGCTCAACTGTATATATTTTCATTACCCTATTTATTTTGTTAATGAGATGTACATCACCTTGATTCTATTATTTTGTTAAGGAGATATACATCACATTGATTCTATTTATTTGCGATTGCTTTAATGAGATGATCATCCCATTGATTCTATTTATTGCTATTGTTTTTGTCTGTCTCCCCCAGTTAGACTGTAAGCCCGTCAAAGGGCAGGGACTGTCTCTATCTGTTACCAATTTGTACATTCCAAGCGCTTAGTACAGTGCTCTGCACATAGTAAGTGCTCAATAAATACTATTGAATGAATGAATGAAGGAGTGACCCCCTCACCTCACAGCCACTGGGTGGGTGTTGTGTTTGCGTGTGTTTGTGCGTGGGCACCTGTGTGTTTGACTGGCAGTGCCTCTGAAGTGGAATTGTTGTTGGTTCCGACGCTCAGAGGGTAGCTTTTCCAGGACCAACTGGTCTCTCTCCACCTGGAATGCCAAGCGGCAGCACATCCTCTCCAAGAGGAAGCATCAGGTCAGGAGGCCAGGCCCGGACAGGGAACCGGAGATTCAGAGATGAGCGGAAAGGCAAAGCCACCCGGAGCAGAGTCCAGCTCTCTGTGGTCTGGCTCTGGGGAGATGGCGTGGGATGTCCTTTCTGGGCCGGACATCCGGTTGTGTCTGTGGGGGGTGGCTAAGAGGCTCCTGATGCTAACTAACTCTCTTCCCCTCTTCAAAGCCCTCCTGAGAGCTCACCTTCTCCAGGAGGCCTTCCCAGACTGAGCCCTCCCTTTCCTTCTGCCCCTCCTCCCCTCCCCATTTCCCCTACACCCTCCCTCTGCTTTTCCCCCTTCCCCTCCCCACAGCACTATGCATTTTTGTATATATTATTTATTATTCTATTTATTTTGTTGATGATGTGTATATATCTATGGTTCTGTTCATCTTGATGGTATTGACACCTGACTTCTTGTTTTGTTCTGTTGTTTGTCTCCCTCATTTAGACTGTGAGCCCGTTGCTGGGCAGGGATTGTCTCTGTTGCCAAATTGTATATTCCAAGCGCTTAGTACAGTGCTCTGCACACAGTAAACACTCAATAAATACGGTTGAATGAATGAAATTCAGCACCAGAAGCTGCAGTCTCAGAAATTGGATGTTTTTGCTGTTTCAACCCCAAGGGTCGGTCACCAATGCCTTCTTCCCCCTTTGTTCCTAGTCTGTCAGCCCCTTGAGGGCCAGGGACAGTATCTAATTCTCTCCCATGTATTTTCCTGCCAGTGCTTATTATAGTGTTTTGGACACAGTAAGGGCTTAATCTATTCCTCATTGTGATATTTGTTTAGTGCTTACTATGTGCCAAGCACTGTTCTAAGCACTAGGGTAGATACAATCCAATGATTTAGCCTACCCTGCCTGGATTACTCTATCAACCTCCTTGCTGACCTCCTGTCTCCATTCCAGTCCAAATTTCACTCTGCTTCCAGATCATTTTTCTACAAAAACGTTCAGGCCATGTTTCCCCACTCCTCAAGAAACTCCAGCGGTTGCCCATCTACCTCTGCGTCATCGGTTCAGGGCTCACTTGCCTGCAGTGAAAGAGGCAAGTGAAGCGGATGCATCCTAGAGGAAAGAGCACATGCCTAGTTGCCAAAGGACTTGGGTTCACCATGGCCTAGTGAAGCAGAGAAAGAGCATGGTGTAGTAGATGGAGCATGGGCCTGGCAGTCAGAAAGTCATGGGCTCTATTCCTGGCTCTGCCACTTGTCTGCTGTGTGACCTTGGGTACGTCACTTCACTTCACTGTGTCTCAGTTACTTCATCTGTAAAACGGGGATCAAGACTGTGAGCCCCACATGGGACAGGGATTCGGTCCAATTCAATTTGCTTGTATCCACCCCAGCTGTTAGTACAGTGCCTGGCACATAGTAAGTGCTTAATAAATACCATAAATTTTTTTTAAGTGTATTGAGCATGGGCCTGGGAGCCTGAAGGACCTGTGTTGTAATCCCGCTCTGCCACTTGTCTTCTGTGTGACCTGGGTCAAGTCACTTCACTTTTCTGTGCCTTAGTTACCTCATCTTTAAAATGAGGAGTAACACTGTGAGCCCTCTGTCCTACCCGATTTGCTTGTATTTGTCCCAGCATTTAGTACAGTGCTTGGTACTGAGTAAGCACTTAAATACCACAATAATTTTTTTATTATTATTATTATTATTAATCCCAGCTTGCATGAATTTGAGCAAGTCACTTCACTGGGCCTCAATTCCCTCATCAGCAAAATGGGGATTCAATACCTGTTCTCCCTCCAATTTAGGTTGTGAGCTCCATGTGAGACCTGATTATCTTTTATTTACCACAGCTCTATGGCAGTACAATACTTGTACAGAGTAAGCACTTAAATGACACAATTATTATTATCATCATTATCATCATTGTCTTTAAACTAGGTTTTGTGGTTAGGACTCTTGGGAGGAGCCAGCCTGCTACAGCCTGAGCCTAAGAGATCAGCACTGCCATTCCAGGAATGGCTAAAGTAGGAGCAGACAGACTCTAAGAGAAGCAGTATGCCCTCGTGGAAGGAGCCAAGGTTTGGGAGTCAAAGGACCTGGGTTCTAATCTCCACTCTGTCACCTGCCTGCTGTGTGAACTGACGTGGCTCAGTGGAAAGAGCACGGGCTTTGGAGTCAGAGGTCATGAGTTTGAATCCCAGCTCTGCCACTTGTCAGCTGTGTGACTGTGGGCAAGTCACTTAACTTCTCTGGGCCTCAATTACCTCATCTGTAAAATGAGGATTAAGACTGTGAGCCCTACGTGGGACAACCTGATTCCCCTGTGTCTACCCCAGCGCTTAGAACAGTGCTCTGCACATAGTAAGCGCTTAACAAATACCAACATTATTATTATTAACTGGGGTAAGTCATTTAACTTCTCTGGACCTGAGTTCCCTCATCTGCAAAATGGGGATTCATTCAATCATATTTACTGAGTGCTTCCTGCGCTAAGTGCTCGTGAGAGTGCAATACAATAAACAGACACATTCCCTATCCAAAACAATCTTACAGCTTAGAGGTGAGAAAGACAGATATGAATAAAAATAAATAATAAATATGGACATAAGTGCTGTAGGGCTGGGAGAGGGGGAGAACAAAGGGACACAGTGAGGGGGGCACAGAAGGGAGTGGGAGTAGAGGAAAGAGGGGTTTAGTCAGGGAAGGCCTCTTGGAGGAGATGTGCCTTCAATATGGCTTTGAAAGGGGGGAGAGTAATTGTCTGTTGGATTTGAGGAGGGAGGGTGTTCCAGGCCAGAGGCAGGAAGTGGGCAAAGAGGCGGCGAGATAGATGAGATTGAGGCACAGTGAGAAGGTTAGCAATAGAAGAGTAAAGCGAGTGGGTTGGATTGCGGTAGAGAGTAGCAAGGTGAGGTAGGAGGTGGCAAGGTGATTGAGTACTTTGAAGCCAATGGTGAGTAGTTTTTGTTTGATATGGAGGTAGATGGACCTGGAGTTTTTGAGGAGTGGGAAAACATGTCCTGAACATTCTTGTAGAAAAATGATCCGGACAGCAAACTGAAGTATGGACTGGAGTGGGAGGGAAAGGAGGACAAAAGGTCAGCTAGAAGGCTGATGCAGTAATCTAGGCGAGATAGGATGAGTGATTGTATTGACGTGGTAGCAGTTTGAATGGAGAGGAAAGGCCAGATTTTAGTGATGTTGTGAGGGTGGAACTGACAGGATTTAGAGATGGATTGAATATGTGAGTTGAATGAGAGAGACGAGTCAAGGTTAATGCCAAGGTTAGGGGATCGTGAGACAGGAAGGATGGTGGTGTCATCTTCAGTGATGGGAGAGTCAGGGAGAGGACAGGGTTTAGGTGGGAAGATAAGGAGTTCTGTTTTGGACATGTAAAATTTGAGGCAATGGCAGGACATTCAAGTAGAGATGTCTTGAAGACAGGAAGAAATGCGGGACTGTAGAGAGGGAGAGAGATCGGGGCTGGAGATGTAGATTTGGATGTCATCCACCTAGAGGTGGTAGTTGAAGCCTTGGGAGAGAATGAGTTCTCCAAGGGAGCAGGTGTAGATGGAGAATAGAAGGGGACCCAGAATGATTCACTACCTGTTCTCCCTCCTAATTAGACTGTGAGCTCTACTTGGGACCTGATTATCTTTCATCTTTCCCAGCTCTTTGTACAGTACTTGGCTCCTAGAAAGCACTTAACAAATGATACAATTATTGTTATTATTATCATTTTTGTTTTACAGATGGGTGTCATGGCTAGGACCTTTGAGACTCTGCCCAGGAACCGGGCAGCTACTGCCTGAGCCCAAGAGGTTGGCAGTGCCATTCCAGGAATCCCTAAAGTGGCAGCAGACAGATGGATAGACTCCAAAAGAAGCAGTGTGCCCTAGTGGAAGGATTACAGGTTTGGGAGTCAAAAGACCTGGGTTCAAATCCCCACTCTGCCACTTTTCTGCTGTGTGACCTTGGGCAAGTCAATCAACTTCTCTGTGCTTCAGTTACTTCATCTGAAAAATTCAATACTGTTCTCCCTCACTAATTGTAAGCCCCATGTAGGATAGGAACTGGTGGTAATTGGAATATATTGTTTCTACTTCGGTGTCTACATCGTGCTGAACACTTATCACAATTATCATCATTCGTTGTGCGACATTACTCCATGGGGCCGGTCTGTGGACCACCCCCCCGCCTGCCATCGTCCCAAGAGTGGTGCTCTCCACTGCCTGGCCAGTTTGTGGGAGTGATGAGAAGAGTCTCAGTTGATTCAGTGACAAGATCTGCCAAGACTGAGGAAGGAGAGAGAGGCCAGGAGCAAACAGCACCTATTCCCCCTACTTGCCTAAACGCTGGGGTGGGTACAAGTTAATCAGGTCGCTTATAGTCCTGGTCCCACATGGGTCTCATAGTCTTTAACCCTACACTTTACAAATGAGGTAACTGAGGCACAGAGAAGTTAAGTGACTTGCCCAAGGTCACACATCAGACATGTGGCGGAGCTGGGATTTGAAACCGGGGCCTTCCGACTCCCAGGCCTGTGCTCTCTCCGCTAAGGCATCCTGCTTCTCAATTGCCACGCTGCTTCTCTGTTACCCTGGTACAGCGCAATTGAGTGGCTACCGACTAAACCACTCTGCTTCTTGAGCACTACTGAGCACCTACCACTACTTAATGTAGGACATTTAATAGCAGAAGTAAAAGCAGTAGATTTATGGAGCACCCACTTGGAGTGGTGCACTGCAGTAGATACTTGGGAAGGGCAGAATAATAAAGTGACACATTCCCAGACCACTAGGAACTTACACTCTAGTAAGAAGCAGCTTTGCTTGAGAAGTAGCCTGGCCCAGTAGATGGAGGACCAGGGTTCTAATCCTGACTCTGCCAATTGCCTGCTGTGTGACCCTGAGCAAGTCATTTAACTTCTCTGTGCCTCAGTTACCTCATCTGTAAAATGGAGATTAAGACTGTGAGCCCTATGTGGGAAAGGGACTGTTTCCAAAATGTGTACCTATCCCAGTGTTAATACAGTACCTGGCTTATAGAAAGCACTTAAATACCTTTAAATAACAACAACAACAAAAAGAATACTCTTCTTCCACCCCTGGTGCCACAATCCTCCCTCAGTGTGAGCCCTGGATTAGGGTCTGGGTCAGAGCCAGGGAATCCTTAGGCTCCGGCAGGAAAAGTGGAGCCTCTTCCCTCCTGACCAGCTTTTTTTATTCAAACCCCTCATGGCCAGGGAACTAGGCTGGTCTCCATTTGGGGGTGCAGGGGAGGGTCTGATCTCCAGGCACACTGAGGAGCGAGCCAGGGTGAGCCCGCCCACGTCTTCCCTATCTATGCGCTCCCAGCCAGAATGGAGAGCTGTTCCCATGTGAGCCGAGGGGGAGGAAAGCAGGCCCTGAAGCAAGAGCCCACCAGCCCATTTCCCCACCTCCGCTCCAGCCCACCCGGAAGAAGAAGAAGAAGAAATGATACTCCAGTCAGCGCTCTTTGGCAACCAGCCCAGCACAAGCCCACTTCTCCACCTCTCTGACCTGACTGCCCAACATCAGCACAGCTGATGCTTCCGAATCCCACATGAGATAATAATAATGATGGCATTTAAGTGCTTACTTCATACCAGGCACTCTACAAAGTGCTGGGTTGAATACAAACAAATTGAGTTGGACACAGCCCCTGTGGGGCTGACAGACTTAATTTCCCTTTTACAGATGAGGTCACTGAGGCACAGGGAACTGATTTGCCCACCGTCAACGGCAGACAAGTGACGGAGCCGGGATTAGAACTCATGACCTTCTGACTCCCAGGCCCACGGTCTATCTGCTACATCATGCTCCTTCTCTAGGATTAGAGGGCTCCAGCTTTGCTTTCCCACTTTGCCTCTTCCTGTCATTTGTCTAAGCAGCCTTGATCCAGCCTGGGCTGGCAGTGTGGCAGGGGGTGAAAAAAGCAGAGAGAGAGAGGGAGACAGAGAAAGAGACAGACTTAGACAGATGCCTCTTGGCTTGAAGAGCAATGGGGGAGGGAAAAATCAGCCTCTAGCCCTACTTTTCACCAAGTGTGAGTGCAACCAATCAATGATATTTATGATAATAATTATTATTATGGTACTTATCAAGCATTTACTATGTGCCAGACGCTGTTCCAAGCACTGGGGTAAACACAACTTAATCAAATTGGACCCAGTCCCTGGCCCACATGGGGCTCAAACTCTTAATCCCCATTTTACAGATGAGGTAACTGAGGCACAGAGAAGCAAAGTGACATCTTAGTAGCAGACATGTATTGGAGCCAGGATTAGAACCCTGGTCCTTCTGACTCCCAGGCTGTTGGTCTATCCACTAAGAAATACCACTTCTTCAGCACCTACTGAATGCCTAGGATTGAACTAAACACCTGTAGTAAGGCTCATTATGGGCAGGGAACGTGTCCAACTAACTCTGTTACATTGTACTTTCCCAAGCACATTGTATAGTATTAATGTCTGTCTCCTCCTCTAGATTGTGAGCCCGTTGTAGATGGGGAATGTGTCTGTTAATTGCTAATTCCCAAGTGCTTAGTACAGTGCTTTGCACACAGTAAGCGCTCAATAAATACGATCGAATGACTGCTCTGCACACAGTAAGCGGTCAGTACATATGACTGATTAATTACAACTGAGCAAGACACACATTCCCTGCCTTCAGGGAGCTTACACTCTTTCGGGAGGGACAGACAAAATGTATTCCCCAGTAGAGGGAGGAGGAAGAGGAACTAGGATGAAACGGGTAGGATTATGAACATGTCGAGATGAAATAATGGAATAACTGAGTCTACTCTCTGCACACAAAGAAGAAGAGACAAAGACGAAGGAGAGGCAAACCAAAACCTCAGAGACAACAATAAACCCAGTATTCGCCCTTAGCCAAAGCGCTTCTCTCGGCGTGGCCAATGTCTCCTTAGGTTTAACTGTCAGCGCTCCAGCCGCCCCCAGGCCCAATCAATCATATTTATTGAGTGCTTACTACATTCAGAGCACTGTACTAAGCACTTAGGAGAGTACAATATAATAAAGTTGGTAGACAAATTCCCTGCCCACAGAGAACCTACGGTCTAGAGGACTCAGACCTTTTTTCTCTCACAATCCTGGAGGGAACCAGGTGTACCAGGCACCTCTTTTGATGAGTCTATTTGTGGTGCCGGGGAAATCAGTGAGCTTATTGGCTCCAGGGGGCAGGTGTGATGGCAATGCCCCTCTGCTAGTTATCCTGAGGCTCTATTTCAAGCTCTCTTATGGCCTCATTTCTTTATTTATCCCAAATTAATACATTTATTTATTTATCCCAGCTCTGCCACTTGGCAGCTGTGTGACTGTGGGCAAGTCACTTCACTTCTCTGGGCCTCACTTACCTCATCTGTAAAATGGGGATGAAGGCTGTGAGCCTCACTTGGGGCAACCTCATTACCCTGTAGCTACCCAAGCTCTTAGAACAGTGCTCTGCACATAGTAAGCGCTTAACAAATACCAATGTTATTATTATTTCTTCCCAAACCAGCTCAATTCCTCAGGAAGCTTATGCAGGCATGAACAGTGGTGAGGAAGGAGAGAGCGAGGCCTCCCTGGTTGAAACCTAAATTCTGGCCATTGCCAGACCTGCCTTGACTAGAGGCAGAAGAGGGAGGGGATTCCAAGCTGGTAGAGGGGGCTCAGTCTGCACAACATCAACTTTGGCCAAACATGCTGCCAACCTGAAATTTCCCCTGAACCTTCAAACAGAAGCAGCGTAGTCTGGGAGTCAGAGGAGGTGGGTTTTAATCCCGTCTCTGCCACCTACCTGCTGTGTGACCTTGGGCAAATCGCTTAACATTTCTGGGCCTCCGTTCCCTCATCTGCAAAGTGTGGGTTCAATATCTGTGCTCCTTCCTACTTAGACTTTGAGCTACATGTGGAATCTGATTATCTTGCATTTATCCCAGTGCTTCATACAGTGCTTGGCACAAAAGTGCTTAACATATGCCATAATAAATGGAAATAGTATTTTCTATCCCAGACTAGCTAGGATGAGCAAAACAGGCCAGCTGTACCTTCTACCATCTCCCCCAATTCACTGTTCTCTCTTCCTTCACTCTAAACACCCCATTTCCTGTGACTCCCATGACTTCCTGTTAGGGTACGGTTTTGTACCCAGTCTTTGAAAAACTCATCTTTCTTCAGCTTCCAGGCACAGGAAAACCTACCGGGAATCTGGCTGCTAATAAACAGAGATTTCTCATTCCTGCTTTCTCCTCCTTTAGAATGCCAGCCCCTTGAGGGCCAGGGTTTGTATCTAATTCCCACTTCTGTCTACTTTCCCAGCATAATCCCCTCAGCACACAGTAAACCCATTACTTACCTTCCTCTCTCTTTACCATTATCATGCTCCACTCCTTGCACCATCATCCTGTTAGGAAAATTAGTATTTACCCAGGAGAGGACCATTTTGTTAATTATCCTATCAGCACACTAAGTGATACCCCTTCAGTGACCTGAGAAGACTAAATAGTGGCCCTCAAAAGACCTGATTTATGCCTAGAGAGAAGGTTATTAGACACAAGAAGAGTCTGGTTCATTAACTCAATCACCAGTGCCTTCAATCCGGAGCAACACCAATTAGCATCAAGGGCCATTTTTTTATTTAAATCTAGTTTGAGGGCCCAAGAAATGAGTTCTTTCTCCCTTCACCTCTTTCTAAGGGTAATCCTTTCCGCCACGTCACCACGCCTCTCTACCCCTAGACTTGGGGCTAAATGAAACCAGGTGCTGTTCTTTAGCTCTCTGCTCCCTTCCCTGTTTCCAAAGTGAATAGTTTCCCCTTAGCTACTTCCCCAACCTGTCAGAGGAGACTAGATGATGTCATGGAGGAGTTGGGGATAAGGACTTTGAGGGTTAAGTTGGCTAAAATAGAGCTTT
Source organism: Ornithorhynchus anatinus (assembly GCF_004115215.2). NCBI lineage: Eukaryota > Metazoa > Chordata > Mammalia > Monotremata > Ornithorhynchidae > Ornithorhynchus > Ornithorhynchus anatinus. The sequence continues at coordinate 52,800,678 of NC_041729.1, forward strand.
TATCCTCTAATGGTTGGGGCTGTCCTCACCTGTGCTGCAAAAAGAGCAGTGAATTAATCAGTGGCATTTATTGAGTGCTTACCATGTGCAGTGTGCTGTACTGAGTTCTTGAGACAGCACAATAGAGTTAGTACACATGATCTCCGTCTGCAAGGAGTTTACACTCTAGAGAGGGAGGCAGCCATTAAAATAAATTTCAGAGAGGGGGGAATGGCAGACTGTGAAGGTATGGCATAAGAGCTGGGGGTGGGGTCTCCTTGGAAGAGAGGTGCCCTCTGAACCCCAGTCTGAAGCTGAGGGGGAAGGAAGGCTGCCACTGGAGGGGCCTCAGGGAGGTTTCTTTCTTGGCGGTGGCCAGGGAAGGTGAAGCAGTGTGGCCTAATGGATACAGCACGAGCCTGGGAGTCAGAAGGACCTGGGTTCTAATCCCGACTCTGCCACTTGTCTGCTGTGTGACCTTGGACAAGTCACTTCACTTCTCTGGGCCTCAGTTACCTCATCCGTAAATGGGGATTAAGACTACAAGCCCCCCATATGTGACCAATCCGGTTTGCTTGTATCTACCCCAGTGCTTAGTATAGTCAGAGGTCATGGGTTCGAATCCCAGCTCTGCCACTTGGCAGCTGTGTGACTGTGGGCAAGTCACTTAACTTCTCTGTGCTTCAGTTACCTCATCTGTAAAATGGGGATTAAGACTGTGAGCCTCACGTGGGACAACCTGATTACCCTGGATCTACCCCAGCGCTTAGAACAGTGCTCTGCACATAGTAAGCGCTTAACAAATACCAACACTATTATTATTACAGTGCCTAGCATTAGTAAGCACTTAATGAATACCACAATTATTATTATTATTAAGATGTAAGGAGATCTGGGCCGTTCTGGAAGCCAGACCCTGGAGCTGCAGCCAGACTGAGTAGGAAACAGGGTGGGAAATAATCCTTTGGCCAGGCCTCCTGAAGGGAGGGGTTGGGGTTGAGGGGGAAAGGATGGGGAGTGAGTGAGTGAGAGAGAGAGAGAGAGAGAGAGAGAGAGAGAGAGAGAGAGAGAGAGTGTGTGTGTGTGTGTGTGTGTGTGTGTGTGTGTGTGTGTAGGGGTACAGAGCATTTCCTGCCCTTTTCTAGTGGCCTGAGCCTCAGTCATGGCTACATACCCCTCCAGGCCCAGTTTGAAGCACAATCCAGACCCAAGTCTTGCCTCCTGGGGCTAAGGCTTCTTTACTCCATTGTACAGGTGGAGGAACTTGAGGGCCACAGAAGGAAGTGCCTCAGGCACCCCTATATTTGATAGAAGCCCGAGGCCCTGGGTGACTGTCTGCAGAGGCCCAGAGGCCCGTGGGAGGAACGGGGTGTAGGGGAGAACTATGAATGTGGAGGCGGAAGCCAAGAAACCCAAGACTTCTGGTGGGCGGGCGGTGGAGAGAGAGGATCAGAGTTGGTCCCAGGGGAGGAGCGGATAGAGCTCACCTGCACTGGGGAGTAGCTGTGAGGAAAGTCAATGGGGAAGAGCGGGAGAGAGAGAGGGAGGTGGAGGCGTAGGCAAGGATGGATCAGGGCTGGCTCCCTCCCTTGGTCCACAGAGAAAGCCTTTCTGTTTCCTTCGTGTAAACAAACGAAACTCTGTGGGTTGTAGCCGGTGGGAGGATCCGTTCTTTCACCTGAGCCTTGGGAGAGCCCCACCGAGGGGTTCCAGCACACTCCCCCACAGGGCCTGGCAGGCAAGACCATGCCAGCAGCCTGCCCGAACCAATCTCCGCGTGGCACGGTCAGACTGGTTTGGTGAGCTGCCGGGGAGCCGCGGGCAAGCAGGCTACCGAGGGGCAGGCAGGGACAGGGACAGCCGACAGCTGTGGCGCCTAGTCTACCAGGCTGGGGGGGTTGAAGGGGCCTCATGCCAGGGACGGGCTACCTCCCTCCTTCTCTTTGTTCACCCGTGTCCTGGCTCTCTGGAAACTGCAAAAGCCCCAACCGCTCCCCAGGAAATCGATCAATCCTTCAGTTGTATTAATTGAGCGCCTTCCGTGGGACGAGCGCAGTCCTAAGTGCTTGGGAGAATATAAAAAGACAGAGTTGGTACAGCGCCTGCCACATAGGAAGAGCTTAACAAATACCACAATTATTATTGTTATTAGTCGGTAGACATGTTCCCTGATTAACAGAACCTCTGGGTGGCCTCCTGCCCCACCTGCCAAATTCCCATCCCATCATCTTGTGTCTCCGGAAGAAGGGTGGGCTATCAGCCTAAAGCCTCTCTCCCTCCAACCCCCACCTCCAATCAGCTCAGGGCCCGCCATTGCCCAATGGTCATGCCCAGGTGCCAGCGCTCAAAAGTTGTGCCAGTGAAGACGCCAAACCCTTTGCCTCCTTTCTTGAACTTGGACTGGGAGTCTCCACCTGCTAGTGCCCGTCCCTTCTTGGGCACGCTCCCATCCCAGCACCTCTGAGGAAGCCCCTGCCCCATGGGAAAGTCTCAAACAGTCACCCAGTGGTATTTATTGAGCACTTACTGTGTGTAGAGCACTGTTCCAAGCGCTTGGAAGAGTACAGTGTAACCGATTTGGTAGACTCGTGCCCTGGTCACAGGGAGCTTACGGTCTGGAGACGAGAGACGCACAGGGCAAGGTTGGTACAGCACAGAGGAGCCCAACGGCAGCACTTCTCCCCTCCTTCCTCTCTCCAGTCAGAGCTCCCCGCTGTCACACAGAGTGGCTGTCACCTGCTCCTGCCCTGGGCGTCACCCTGTCCCCAAAGGAGCGACGACTCTGTTGTCAAGGCAGCCAGCAGCCTGCACGGGTTCCTCCTCAACAAGTGTGAAAGCTACCTGACTCACAGCTTAGGTCAGGTGAAACCCAGATGAATTGCTTGGGGTTTAACTCAGAGCCAGCAGCAGCTGTGCTGATACTCCCTTCAGTCAGTTATGTTTACTGAGTGCTTACTGTGTACAGAGCACTGTACTAAGCGCTTGGGAGAGGACGATAGAACAATAGACTGACATTCCCTGCCCACAGAGAGCTTCCCAGCAACCAGGGATTGGGACCCAGTCCAAATGATGCTAAAGAGGCTCGTGTTCTTCCCATCTGGGGCCTCTTTGAGACAAAGGGGACACCTGTAGGGCAGATGCACTCCTGGGCCACCAGGTAGCTACCCCGGACAACCCCTAACTTCCCCTCCATCCTGCTCCTCAATCAATCCTCAATCATATATATAGAGTTCTTACTCTGTGCAGGGCACCATATTAAGCACTTGGGAGAGTACAACACAACAATATAACAGACACATTCGCTGCCCACAGTGACCTTACAGTCTAGAGGGTTGTTAGGGCTCCTCCACCCCCAGCGTAGGCTGGATGCAGGCTGGTCAAACTGCAGGGTTGTCTCAGCTCAGGCCTCATCTCAGCCCGGATCAGGTCCTGGGAGAAGCACCGTGGCTTAGTGGACAGAGCACGGGCCTAGGTGTCAGAAGGACCTGGGTTCCAATCCTGGCTCTGCCTCAAGACTGCTGGGTGACCTTGGGCAAGTCGCTTCACTTCTCTGGGCCTCAGTAACCTCATCTGGAAAATGGGGATTGAGACTGTGAGCCCCACACGGGACAGGGAGTGTGTCAAACCCCATTTGGTTGTATCCAACCCAGTGCTTAGTACAGTGCTTGGCGCATATTCTCTGGGTCTCAGTTACCTCATCTGTAACATGGGAATTAAGAGTGTGAGTGCCATGTGGGACAGGGACTGTGTCCAACTCGATTAACTCGTTTCTACCCCATCACTTAGAAGAGTACTTGGCACACGGTAAACACTTAACAAGCACCGTTATTATTATTATTGTTATTATTAACTCACAAAGAGTCCTACCAGGCTCTTTTGCCCAAGGAGCTTGGTCGTAGGAGCAGCACCACATGTTTGGCTATTTTAGAATGTCAGAAGACAACCCCCGATCAACTCCTCTCCCTGCTCCCAGTTGAGTAAGCCTCTGTGTGCCAGCAGAAGCAAAGAACAGCAATTATGTGATTGCTTAAAAGCAAAATTAGACTGCTATTTCATTAAGGAGATGGTGTGTTGAAATCCGGGTTAATATCCCTTAGCTTTCATAGTTTGAGAAAGAAAGAAAGAAAGAAAGAAAGAAAGAAAGAAAGAAAGAAAGAAAGAAAGAAAGAAAGAAAGAAAGAAAGAAAGAAAGAAAGAAAGAAAGAAAGAAAGAAAGATAGAGAGCTCTGTCTTCCCCATCTCTGCCCTGGGCATATTTCTGAGCCTGACTCCCCATACCCTCTTCCAGTGGGCTGGGCTGGAAAAGATTCCCTCTTTCCATCAGAAGCTCCCTGAGTTTCGGGGTCAGAGGCAACACCTCCCCCCCCCCCCCCCCCACACACACATCAAGGGAGAAATGAGATGTTCTATGATGGGATGAGTATGGATGGAGAACTCTTCCCCGACAGAGAGGGAATCTGTCAGCCATCACAGATGAGGGCCAAGAGTCCTCAATGACTGACTGATTGAGGGACAAGAGATCACAAATAAGAGGGTCTTTGAGTCCCTCAGAAGCAGGGGATGTCTTCAGATTCCCAGGGGCCATCTTGCCTCCAATACACTTGAGAAGCAGCATGACCTAGTGGATAGAGTCTGGGCCGGGGAGTCAGAAGGTCATCGTTTCTAATCCGGGATCTGCCGTTTGTGTGCTGTGTGACCTTGGGAAAGTCTCTTAGCTTCTCTGGGCCTCAGTTCCCTCATCTGTAAAACAGGGATTGAGAATGCGAACCCTATGAGGGTTAGGGACTGTGTCCAACCCCATTATCTCGTATCTACCCCAGAGCTCAGAACAGTGCCTGGCGCATAATCAGCGCTTAACAAATACCATAATTATTATTGTTATTATACTTGGGCTGAAGGAGCAATGAAATGCATCAGGTGACCTCAGTGTTTTGTCCTAAGAACTCCAGGAGGAAGCGAGGTCTGGGCCCCCACAAGAATAGTGAGGAAAGAGGAAGAGAACATAAGGAACGGGTGGAGACTTTGCCAATATTGTCTTATTTGTGCTGTTTGGCAAACAAACATTAGCTACTAAATTCTGCAGGGAGGCCCTAGGTAGCTTAGTCTCCTTCTTCCCCTTACCAACACATACACACACACACACACACACACACACACACACACACACAAGCACACACTCAGCACCAGGCTAGGTCGGTATGTAGTCACTCCAACTCATTGGAATGTTTGGGCACAAGACTGCTTACATTCCTCCACTTTTTTAGAAGACAAATGGGCTGTTGATTTTCTTTCATGGAAAGTGGATGAACTCCACACTGCTCTGTCTGTTCGCTGTGGTGAGGATTTTTTGTCTTTTTTTCATGGAATTTGTTGGGCAGGGGACATGTCTACCAACTCTGTTGTAATCTCCCAAGCACTTAGTACAGTGCTCTGCACATAATAAATAGCATCGATGATTTGTTAAGCGCTTACTGTATGTCAAGCACTGTTGTGAGCACTGGGGTAGATACAAGTTAATAATAATAATTATGGTATTAGTTAAGCACTTACTATGTGCCAGGCACTCTACTAAGCGGTGGTCTGGATACAGGCCAATAGGGTTGGACATAATCCCTGTTTCCCGTGGGGCTCACAGTTCCAATCCCCATTATATAGATGAGGTAACTGAGGAACAGAGAAGTGAAGTGACTTGCCCAAGGTCATGCAGCAAAGTGGCAGATCAGGCAGGATGCAGTCCCTGTCCCACCTGAGGCTCACAGTCTAAGTAGGTACAGTCTAAATAAGTACAGCTATGTAACAAATCTCCATTTTGCAGTCAAAGAAACCAAAGCCCAGAGAAGTGAGGCACTGAGGCTTGTGAACACAACTTAGTTTCTCTGAAGGCATTCCATCTTGTACACATGAGGGTACACATATGTGTGCCCTTGGACCAGACATCTGTGTTGAAAACCAAATGAACAGGAGACAGAAAAGAAGGAAAGAGACACGGCTAGAAGCTTGTTTCTGGAGTCAAGAGAATCGATGCATCGATGGTACTTCTAGAGCGCTCACTGTGTGCAGAACGCTGTTCTAAGCTCTTGAGGGAATACAGTAGTCTAAGCAGATGCGATCCCCGCCCTCAAGGAATGTTCAGTCTAGTGGAGGGACTGGGAGGAGAGCTGAATGTGTGGTTCCCCGTTTCCACAACTGGAATAAAAATCCCTTACCACCCCTCAGCAACAAAAGTGTAGAGTGTTTCTCTCTGAGGCTGCCTTCAAGAACTTTAAGATTTTGGCTAGAGCCAGGTGGAGGAGAGGAATCACAGCTAACGGAGTGTCTTCAACTTTGTGAGGTGGGGGCTTCCATTTTTTTGGCCAAGAGCCTGATAAAGAACAGACAGGGTAATTAGTTAAGGCTGTTCTAAATGAAGGGTCAAATAGATGATATTATCATTATTTATTCTTTGTAATATAGAATATGCAATCGATATTATTATTGTTCTTATTACTGTTACTATACGAGAAGGTACGGAATTCCCCTCCTAATATAGCTAGGCCCACACCCCTTTACAACACATCGTGACTGAGCTGAAAAGTCTGTGTCAGCAATGTTTTCAGTTCTCCTTTAACGCAGGTGATAGTCTCGACGTATCCCATGTTATGGAAAACTCACATTCGAGTTTGTGCACTTCGACCAGCCCATGAATGTTTCTCCCAACCCTGGCATCATGTTCTAGTCAGACAGAGGCATGTTATTGATCTAATGTTCTGAATTCTCTAACAGTGTTCTAGCAGAAACATGTAGGGAAAGAGGGTGCTTTGGCAGAATTGAGTATATTTCATTAGATTGTTTGCACTAAGAACCTAAACCTGTATGGGAGTAAGTATCCTTTACAGTTTGTCCAAATGGGATTGAGACTAGGGGTATTGTTTGGTGACCCTCAGGAGCAAGGAACTCTAGAGAGGTGGAGCTGAACGCTCACCTCCCCCCAGGAGGCCTTCCCAGACTGCATACCCCCTTTTCCTCTGCTCCTCCTCCCCTCCCCATCGCCCCTACTCCCTATTCCGCCCCTTCCCCATCCCACAGCACATGTGTATATGTGTACATAATTCTTATTCTTATAATTCTTATTCTTATAAATATTATTTCTTTATTATTCTATTTATTTTATTAATGATGTGACTATATCTATAATTCAATTTAAGCATATCGATGCTATTGACAACTATTTGTTTTGTTTTGTTGTCTGTCTCCTCTCTTCCAGTCTGTGAGCCCATTATTGGATAGGGGTTGTCTCTATTTGTTGCCAAATTGTACTTTCCTAGCACTAGTGCTCTGCACACAGTAAGCGCTCAATAAATACAACTGAATGAGTGAATGAATGAATGAACGCTGACTCTGGCTCTAACACTATATCTAGCCCTGACCTATACTGGGCTAATGAGCCTGGAACTTCTCTGGAGCCTTTTAATAATAATAATAATAATGTTGGTATTTGTTAAGCGCTTACTATGTGCAGAGCACTGTTCTAAACGCTGGGGTAGATACAGGGTAATCAGGTTGTCCCACGTGAGGCTCACAGTTGATCCCCATTTTACAGATGAGGTAACTGAGGCCCAGAGAAGTTAAATGACTCGCCCACAGTCACACAGCTGACAAGTGGCAGAGCCGGGAGTCGAACCCATGACCTCTGACTCCGAAGCCCGGGATCTTTCCACTGAGGGATGGCTAGTCCAGGACTCGTAGGGCAAGTCCAGAAATTGACAGAAGTGGGGTTACATAATGCTCATGATGATGATGATCATGTTGAAGTACTTACTATGCACCTAACACTAAGTGTGAGGGGAGATAGAGATAATAAGATCAGATACATCCCTGACCCAGATTATTATTATTACTACTATTATTATTATTGTACTTATTAAGCATTTACTATGCATCAAGCACTGTTCTAAGCAGTGGGACAGATAAAAGTTAATGAGGTTGGAATCAGTCCCCGTCCCACATGGAGCTCACACTCTTGATCCTCATTTTATGGATGAGGTAACTGAGGAACAGAGAAATTAGAACCCAGAATTAGAACCCAGGTCCTTCTGACTCCCAGGCCCGTGCTCTATCCACTAAGCCATGCTGCTTCACATTCGGGATTGATTGATTGGTTGTTGAGACAGGGGAGGGGGAAGGAAGTCCCAGCACTGGACTCCCCTGGCACGGGACTCAAAGTCTGATGGGGAAGGGAGAACAGGTATTGAATCCCCATTTTACAGAAGAGGAAACTGAGGCAGAGAGAAGTCAAGGGACTTACCAAGTTCACACAGCAGACAAGTGGAGCAGCCAGGATTTCCACCTTGGTGTTATGGCTCTGAATTCCAGTTGGTTCATCCCTAGAAAAGCAGCATGGCCTAATGGAAAGAGCACGGGCCTAGAAGTCAGAGGACCTGGCGTTTAATCCCAGCTCTGTCAATTGCTTGCTGTGTGACCTTGGGCAAGTCACTTAACTTCTCTGGGCCTCAATCCGCCCCTTCTCCCTCCTGCTTAGACTGTGAGTCCCATGTGGGACAGGGACTGTGTCCAACCTAATTAACTTGTATTTACTCCAGTGATTATAACAGTGTTTGACACAGAATAAGGGCTTAACCAATACTATAAAAAAAATCCATCAGGACCAGCTAAGACTATTTGCTAATAATCTCTGGTTTCCATTTAGGACTAAAATTCTCAGAGGTGATGGGGTGAAGTGTTCAGAGAGCCACGTTTGCTGAATTCCTGATCTCGTTTCAGCTCCACAACCTTTGGAATGAGATGCCACTTAACATTCCTCTACTCAAAATGAAACAACAGCCAATGGCAGAGTTTTCAAAATAGTGATAGGATGAATGCTTTCAGGAAAATGGCTAGCAGGGAGCCGTGTCCCAAACTTAACTGCCCTAATCAATTAATCAATCATTGGTATTTATTGAGCGCTTATTATGTGCAGAGCACTGTACCAAGTGCTTGGAAGAGTATAGTACAACAGAATGAGAGGATATATTTCCTCATCATCATGGTATTTGTTAAGCGCTTACGATGTGCCAGGCACAGTTCTCAGCGCTGAGGTGGATACAAGGAAATCGGGTTGGACCCAGTTCCTGTCCCACAGGGGGCTCACAGTCTCAAGCCTCATATTACAGATGAGGTAACTGAGGCTCAGAGAAGTGAAGTGACTTGCCCGAGGTCACACAGCAGACATTTGGCAGAGCCAGGATTAGAACCCAGATCACCTGACTCCCAGGCCCAAGTTCTTTCTGCTAGGCCATGCTGCTTCTCAGCCACGGGAACCAAGAACAGTGCCTGGCACATAGTAAGCGCTGAACAAATACCATGATGATGATGATGATGATATTTCCTGCCCATAGCGAGCTTACGGTCTAGAAGAGGATACAAATATTAATATAAATAAATAAGTAATTTATGATATATAGTTTACAGATATGTACGTAAGTGCTGTGGGGTTGGAAGTCTGGGAATATCGAATATCCAAAGGACACAGATACAAGTGCATAGATGGTGCAGAAGGGAGAGCTAGCCAGGGAAAAGAGGGCTTAACTGGGGGAGGCCTCTTGGAAGATATGTGTCTTTAATAAGGCTTTGAAAGTGGGGAGACTGGTGGTCTGGAGATAAGGAGGGGGAGGGAGTTTCAGGCTAAGAGGGAGATGTGGGAAAGGGGTCTGTGATGAAATAAACAAGATAGAAACATAGAGAATAAGATGACACTAAAGGAGTGGAGTGTGCGGGTTGGGATGTCTTAGGAGATCGACCGGTGATTCTGCTACATCTATGTGCTAAAAGATAATCTGGTCCCACATGGGGCTCACAGTCTAAGTAGGAGGGAACACAGGTATTGAATCCCCATTTTGCAGATGAGGGAACTGAGGCCCAGAGATGTAGGCATTTGCTAATAGTCTCTGCTTTCCAGTTAGGACTAAAATTCCTGGAGGCGATGGGGAGAAGTGCTCAGAGAGCCAGGGTACTAGTTCGTGAGCTCCTTGAGGGCAGAGGTTGCTCCGTCTACCTCTCTTATATGAGGATAGAGAACATGTGTACCAACTCTATGGTACTGTACTCTCCCAAGTACTTAGTACAGTGCCCTGCGCAAAGTACTCAATAAATACAATTGATGGACTTTATTATAATAATAATGTTGGTATTTGTTAAGCGCTTACTATGTGCAGAGCACTGTTCTAAGCGCTGGGGTAGATACAGGGTAATCAGGTTGTCCCACATGAGGCTCACAGTTAATCCCCATTTGTAAGATCTGTAAGATGATCTGTAAGATGAGGTAACTGAGGCACAGAGAAGTGAAGTGACTTGTCCACAGTCACATAGCTGACAAGTGGCAGAGCTGGAATTCGAACTCATGACCTCTGACTCCCAAGCCCGGGCTCTTTCCACTGAGCCTCCCTGGTGCTTATTTCGATACCCTGCACAGAGTAAGAGCTTAATGAATACCACTGATGGATTTATATTATTGTCTCTTGTACAATACTTAGTGCTTAGTACAGGGCTCTGCATAAAACAGGTGCTCAACGAATACTATTGATTGAACTGAACAAGGAGAGGCTATGGGGCTGTTGTGAAGCATTGTCAGGCCATCACACTCCCCACCTTCAAAACCCTCCTAAAATCACATCACTTCCAAGAGGCCTTCTCAAACTAAGCCCTTTATTTCCCCTATCGGCTCTTCCCTCTGTACCAACTTTGCACTTGGCCATGAACCCCTTTATAATTTATAATGATAAATTATATCAACTTTATCAACTTAGCCCTTGGCCATAAACCCCTTTATCCCACTGATACTCACCCCAACCCTGCCACGTAAGTATTCTTACTCTAGACTGCAAGCTTTTTGTGGGAGGGAATGTCTCTTTTATATTGTTGAGCTGTACTCTCCCAAGCACTTAGTACATTGCTCTGCACACAGTAAGCGCTTAATAAATACAAGCGATTGATTCTATTTCCTCTCTCCCTAATCTATTTTAAAATCTGTCTCCCCCTGTAAAATAGAAGCTCCTCGTGGGCAGGAATCCCATGTTTCAATTCTGTTGTATTCTTTTACTATAATACAACAAACGAGTGCTTAATACAGTGCTCTGCATACGGTAAGCACTCAGTAATAATAATTATGGTATTTATTAAGCGCTTACTATGTGCCATGCACAGTTCTAAGCACGAGGGAAGATACAAGGCAATCAGGTTAGACACAGACCCTGTTCCACATGGGGCTCTCAGTCTTAATTCACATTTTAAAGATGGGGTAACTGAGGTACAGAGAATTTAAGTGACTTACCCAAGGGCACTCAGCAAACAAATAAGGCTGACAGTCTTAATTCCCATTTTATAGATGAGGTAACTGAGGCACAGAGAGTTAAGTGACTTGCCCAAGGTCACGCAAGCAGACAGGTAGCGAAGCTGGAATCAGAACCCACGTCCTCTGATTCGCAAGCCCGTGCTGATTGATCTTCAGCCTTCCTCATACAAGATCCAGGAAGTTACATCTTTTATGAAGCTGTCGGATCATCAAGGGCAGTGACTGTGTCTTCTGTTTTTATTGAAGACTCCCAAGAGCCTAAGATAGTACTCCTTCCATAGTGGGAGCTTAGCAAATTCTGAACAGGGTAATAAAGTGGAAGACAGCTGGAATGGTTTAAGTGTGGCCCTGTCTAGAGGCAGAGAATAGGACTGGATCCTCTAGATCTCATAAGCTCATTGTGGGCAGGGACTGCACCTGTTATATCATACTCTCCCAAGCGTTTAGTATAGTGCTACGCATACAGTAGTAGTAATAATAATAATACTGATGGGTTTTTTTAGCACTTACTATGTGCCAAGCACTGTTCTGAGCACTGAGATAGATACAAGGGTATCAGGTTGTCCCAAGTGGGACTCACAGCCTTAATTCCATTTTACAGATGAGGTAACTGAGGCACAGAGAAGTGAAGTGATTTGCTCAAAGTCACACAGCTGACAAGTGGTGGAGCCGGGATTAGAACCCACCACCTTTGACTCCCAAGCTCGTGCTCTTTCCACAAAGCCATGCTGTTTCTAAGTATAGTAAGGGTCCAATAAATACAATTGATTGATTGACTGATTGATGGCCGCTTGAGCCCCTTCCTGCTCAGGGATCTGACGGCTCCAAAGTCAGAGCGCAAAATTCTCGTAAAAGAATGAGCGTGGATTTGGCTTGGCTTATGCTTTCGACTCCATGGACACATCTCTCCCAGAATGCCCCGCTCTCCATCTGCAATCATTCTGGTAGTGTAACTATAGAGTTTTCTTGGTCAAAATGAAGAATTTTTTTTACCACTGCCTCATTCCACACAGTCAACTTGAGAGTCCTCCCTCGACTCTCTCTTTTGCCTCTGCTGCCCAGAATAGGTGAGTTTGACTTTGAGAAGATTGCCTTCCGCTCCCTAGCCACTGCCCAAGCTAGGAATGGAATGAGCGTGGCTCTGCTTGACTCTCCGTCCCGTAGTTGAGACTGGTAGAGTACTGGAAACTCTCCAGGTGCGATCCTGAGAAGGGGGGACCCTGGATTAATGGAACCTATTTCTAGTTTCCACTCTGACCACAATCAGAAACTACGGGCAGCACCTCCTGATCTGCGTTTCAGTCTCCTCAGGCAAATGAACTCGTCTCTCCAACACCGGTCTTTCCTGCTCCTGCCACACCTGGCCAAACTGGATGGCCCCCTAGCTCTCATGGCCTCGATGGACCGAGCCAGTCTTTCCCAGTTCCCACCCAGTCCTCATCCTTCAACCAGTACCGCCACCATCCCCCAGTGGTCCCAGCTCCAAAGTTTAGGACTCAAAGCGGTGCCCGGGAGGAATTTGAGAAAGACAATTCCTGGTTATGGGTGATTAGTTTTCCACTACAGGTTTTCACTTAGGGAGAAGTCCCCTGAACTGGGGGATGTTTAGCTGCCTCATAGCCTTTGCCTTTGAAACATTCCCAGTGCATGGAATACACCTCCTTTCCCCCCAGCCTCCGCTGTTCCCCGCAACCCCTTCCTGGATCTGGGCCTATGAACCTGACATCTGACCTGATCCTGCAACTTTCAAGCATTTCAGCTTAAAGGAAACTTCAGATTCACAGGGGTAAAGTCGACTTCAGCTTTCTCCACAGGCTTCAAATCCCACAATTTGGCTCTTCTCTGCTGCCATAGCCACCATCTAGAACATCAATTTCCAGCCAAGAATTCGGGGTGGGATTACCTCGGGAGCGTCCACTGTTCCCAACAGGTCAGACTGTTAAATAAGGGTGCAGCCACCTGCTCTGGGGTTTGGAAAGGTCATGGGGCAGATCTGTCTGGAATAGATGACCCATGGAGTCAGGGATTCTATGAACTAATAGCCCAGCAGTGGACACATCCTGTCCCCCAATGCTGTTTCTGAAACTCTATTTCTAAAACCTTTTTGCTAACACAATTGAGTTTCTAAACATCATTGTGAAAAGAGCAGGCTCCATCATATAACAGTTTTCCGTAGGAACCGTGAAGGAATGAGGAGGCTGGACTCGGACTGGAAAAGGGGTCAAGAGGTCATCTAATCTATTCCCCTGTCTCCAGGCAAAGCCATATTTAAATAATCTGTTCAATAGGCCAGTTAAAATATGCCCTTCTTAGAATAATATTTCATTAAATGACTTTTATAGATACCCCCTTCCTAGATACACCTGCCTCTTCTGTATAAGGTAACCCCAACTCCTTCCCAGTAATTAAGGTGTGGCCTAATGGAAAGAGCACGGGCCTGGGAGTCAGAAGTCTTGGGTTCTTATTCCATCTCCACCACTTTCCAGCTTTATGCGTTGCACATAGTAAGCATTCAATAAATACAATTGAATGAATGAATGAATGAATGGCCATAGCCAAGCCACTTGACTTCTCTCTATTTCCTCAACTGTAAAATGGGAATTAAATATCTGTTCTCCCCAACCCACACTTAGACTCTGAGCTCCCTATGAGACAGAGATTGTGTCTGATCTGATTATATCTACTCCAACGGTTGGCATAGAGTAACCGCTTAACACGTACCATAATTATTATTATCCTCAAAGACTATACCTGCTATAAGATAGAAGTGAGTTAAATCAATCAATCTCTCGGGAACACTCCTTGAATTCTCAGCCTCAAAGGAGGGCAGCACCACCGTATCGACGTGGAGGGGAATGGAACAGATATCCTGTCCCCTGTTTCCGCATTTTCCTCTCATGAATAAACACAAGCTGGTTGACAGGAAATGCTCTCCCACTCCACCCGCCACCGGTCCTATGGTTGTTTCCTGTGGGGCCAGGCTGTTTCTCGTCAACTTGGGTGACAGACCTGGTGACTCGAAAGTGGGAGTGAACCCAACCAACAGGCTTGCCCGCCTCCCTCCCCAGAAAACCACCTGGTGACAGCACGTGGCACGTGGCAGCTGCAATGGCATCTGGTCTAGATAAATATCGATGGGCAGAAGCCTGTGATTAGCCTAAAGACACCAGCATCATCTGCGGGATACCGGTGCTGCTTGACTCCGCTCTGCATTTCCCCTCCTAAGGACACGGAAAGTCAAAGTGCCTTAACCACCCTCCTAATCACACCCTTAAACACAGATAGGCATCTGTCGGACAGTCCTCCTGACTTCTATCCCGGGTCACGAGTGTCTCCCAGCGGCCTAACCCAACGGCCCCAGCAGGCTCGTCCACAGCCCTGGGAGTCCCCAAGTTTGGAGCGGAGACCTCCAGTTCAACTCCCTCTCCCTGGATCCTCCCAAATCAATGGATCGATCGATCGCATTTATCGGGCGCTTACCGTGTGCAAAGCTCTGTACTAAGCGCTTGGGAGAGTACAATACAACAATAAACAGACACATTCCCTGCCCACAATGAGCTCACCGTCTACAGGGAGCTTACAGTCTAGATGGGGTCGTACCAGAGTGCCCATGTATAGCTAGGAAGAAATGTGGCAACATTTAGGACTTTCTGTATCGCCCTTGTGGACCACACAGTTCCTGAAGGCTGGGACAGGAATTCTCATTAAAGATTCCTCCTCCCAAAACTCCTTCAGAGGAGTCGATTCGTCATAAGCCGGTGCCCTCCAGGAACCCAAGCTCGCCAGTGAGACCATGGTGCTGTCAATCAGTAGGTCAGTCAGTTGTATTTCTTGAGCACTTCATTTATTCATTCATTGGTATTTATTGAGTGCTTACTGTGTGCAGAGCACTGTACTAAGTACTTGGGAAGTACAATTCAGCAATAAATAGAGACAATCCCTGCCCACAGTGGGCTCACAGTCTTGAAGGGGGAAGACAGACATCAGGATAAGTAAACAGGCATCAGTAGCATCATTATAAATAAAAAGAATTATAGGTATATACACATCTTTAATAAAAATAGAGTTGTAATTATAAATATCTACATATATACACAAGTGCTGTGGGGCGGGGAAGGGGTAGAGCAAAGGGAGCTAATTGGGGCGATGGGGAGAGAGCACTTACTATGTGCAGAGCACTGTACTGTACAATATAACACTATTACAGATATATTCCCTGCCCACAACAAGCTTACAGTCTAGAGGGGGAGACCAACATTAATCTAACTAAATAAAATCACAGATAATGTGAATACGTATCATGGGGCTGAGAGGTGTAATGAATGAAGGGAGCAAGTCAAGGCGTTGCAGAAGGGAGTGGGAGGAGAGGAAAGGAGGGTTTAGTCAGGGAAGGCCTCTTGGAGGAGTTATGTCTTCCATAAGACTTTGAAGGAGGGGAAAGTAATTGTTGAGTGTTTGTGTTGATGCCTCTGATACTTGTGGACATTGCCACAGACCCTGGTGGGAGAGAGAATTTGACTGCCCACTAGTAATGGTTCAGAAAGGAAGAGAGAGAGAGAGAGAGAGAGAGAGAGAGAGAGAGAGAGAGAGAGAGAGAAAGGACAGAGATAGACACTTGGATTTTTAAGTGTTCCTAGGTACAAATGAATACGGCCCTGTATTCATTTATCCAATTGTATTTATTGAGCAATTACTGTGTGCAGAGCACTAAACTAATTGCTTAGGAGAGTACAATACAACAATAAACAGACACATTCCCTGTCCACAGTGTGCTTACAGTCTAGAGTGGGGAAGACAAACATTACTAGAAATAAATAAGTGACAGTTATATACATAAGTGCTGAGGGGCTGGGAGAGGGCAAAGAGCAAAGGGAGCAAATAAGGGTGATGCAGAAGGAAGTGGGAGAAGAGAAAAGGGGAGTTTAATAATGTTGGTATTTGTTAAGCACTTACTATGTGCAGAGCACTGTTCTAAGCGCTGGGGTAGATACAGGGTAATCAGGTTGTCCCACGTGAGGCTCACGGTCTTAATCCCCATTTTACAGATGAGGGAATTGAGGCACAGAGAAGTTAAGTGACTTGTCCACAGTCACACAGCTGACAAGTGGCAGAGCTGGGATTTGAACTCATGACCTCTGACTCCAAATTCCGTGCTCTTTCCACTGAGCCACGCTGCTTCTCTAGTTTAGTCAGGGAAGGCCTCTTGTATGTTCATCTCACCATCTATTGCTCCCGTGACTTTGCCCTTTGAGCCCATGGAAGGTTGTCATGCTTGTCCATGAGAAAACTACAAGCAAGAGATCCTTAAGCCACAAGATGAGGGATTCAGGTTAGATAAATGGAAAGAGTTTCTGTTTTTGAGAATGGATAAGCATTAGAGTGGATTTCTGATGGAATGCTTTAAAAACAGGATGGATCCCCAACAGCCTGGGATGATTCAGGCCCAGAGGCAGGGGACTGGATGAGATGAACTCTTCCAGGACCTCTTAGCTGTGTCATTCCATGAGCTGATAAAGTGATTTCTGTGGGGCTACGATGGAATCGCTTTGAATCTCTGTAGAAGGAACGGGGAGGAGAAAATAAAGGAGGAAGCTCAGCAGCTGGACCCAGACCAGTAGCTGGTTGGGTGTACATTAGTCGCAGAGAAGGAAAAAGAGAAGCACTGTGGCCTAGTGGATAGAGCACGTGCCTAAGAGTCAGAAGGACCTGGATTTTAATCCCAACTCCGCCACTTGTCTGATGTGTAACCTTGAGCAAGTCACTTAACTTCTCTGGGCCTCAGTTACCTCATCGAAAAAGGAAGATAAAAACTGGGAGCTCTACGTGGGACATGGACCGTGTCCAACCTGATCAACTTATATCTACCCCAGTGCTTAAAACTGTACTTGGGCACCTAATAAGCACTTAACAAACACCATTAAAACAAAAAAGGTTCCAGACTTTTCAGCCCAATGCCGCGATCTGCCAGGCTGATCTTAAGCACTTAGTACAGTGCCCCGCACACAGGAAGTGCTCTATAAATGTGATTGAATGAATGAATCACACTCCGTTCCTCTGCCGCTAACCTCCTCACTGTGTCTCTTTCTCGCCTGTGCCGCGACCCCTGGCCCATGTCCTACCTCTGGCCTGGAACGCCCTCCTTCCTCACTTCCGCCAAATTCACTCTCTTTCCCCCTTCAAAGCCCTACTGAGAGCTCACCTCCTCCGGGAGGCCTTCCCACACTGAGCTCCCCTTTTTCTCTGTTCCTCCCCTCCGCATCGCCCCTAGTCCCTCCCTCTGCTCTACGCCCTTCCCCATCCCACAGCACTTGTGTATATATGTACATATTTACTATTCTATTTATTTTATTAATAATGTGTATATATCTATAATCCTATTCATCTATTTTGATGCTACTGATGCCTGTCTACTTGCTTTGTTTTGTTGTCTGTCACCCCCTTCTAGACTGTGAGCCCGCTGTTGGGTAGGGACTGTATCTGTTGCCGAATTGTACTTTCCAAGCACTTAGTACAGTTCTCTGTACACAGTGAGTACTCAATAAATACGATTGAATGAATGATTGAATTAATGAATCTTGGAGAGTCAGAGCTACAGCCTGCACGCTGGGGAAGCTCTGGTACAGGCCTGGGCTCAGGAGGAGCTTTCTCCGTCGAGAAAGGCATTTCCACAGCGGTCCTTCAGGCTGACTCAACCCCGGGCAGGTGGGGGACCTGGGCTTACGTGGGAGCTGTGGGGGTTGGCGGGGTTCCCCCTCCTGCCAGATGGAAGAGTCAGACCAGGGCTGTCCAGGGAGACTTGCTCCAGGAAGCGAGCACGACCCTTGCCCTGGGGCCTTCCGTGGCTGAGCGAAGGTGATGTGAAGTCTCCAGACCATTTCCTGCTGCCATAGGTCAGCAGGTCAGCGGGTGCCAAACCTCAAACGCCTGAGCCAACCCAGGACCCAAGCTCACGGTTGGAGGTGACACCGGAGAAGCTCCTAAAGACCAGCATCACCTCCGAATCCAAGTCTCTGGGTCCGGTGTCCTTCTGTATATCTGGCTGCTGGGTCTCTGCTTCCTGCTTTAGATGATGATGATGATGATATAATTGTTATTATTATCATTTTATTACCATCATTATTGTATTTGTTAAGTGCTTACTATGTGGCAAGCACTGTTCTAAGAGCTGAGGTAGAAACAAGTTAACCAGGTCAGGCACTGAGCTCCCACACTAATCCCGGCTCTACCACTTGTCGGCTGTGTGACCTTGGACACGTCATTCCACTTTTCTGTGCCTCAATTACCTCATCTGTAAAATGGGGATTGAGACTGTGAGCCTCACGTGGAACAGTCTCAATCCCCAGCTTCTATCCACCTCAGCGCTTAGTATAGTGCCTGGCACATAGTAAGCGCTAAACAAATAACATAATTATTTTTCTGTGTCTAGCTGCTGGGTTTCTGCTGACTGCTTTAGATTATTATTATTATTAATAATAATAATAATTGTCGTTTTATTATTATTATTGCTTTGTTTGTATCCATCCCAGTGCTTAGCACAGTTTCTGGCACACAGTAAGCGTTAAATAAATAACATAATTATTTTTCTGTGTCTAGCTGCTGGGTTTCTGCTGACTGCTTTAGATTATTATTAGTAGTAGTAGTAATAATAATTGTCATTTTATTATTATTACTGCTTTGCTTGTATCCACCCCAGTGCTTAGCACAGTTTCAGGCACATAGTAAGCGCTCAACAAAAACTGTAATTTTTCTTTTTCTATGTGTCTGGCTGCTGGGTTTCTGTTGCCTGGTTTAGATTATTATTATGATGATGAATTTATTATTATTATTGTATTTGTTAAGTGCTTACTATGTGTCAAGCACTCTTCTAAGAGCTGGAGTAGAAACAAGTTAACCAGGTCAGACACCGAGCTCCCTCATGGAGCTCACATAACTACGTAGATGGTCAGATTTGATTGTCAGCGAAGAGTGGGCAGTTCCCCTCTGTACCTTTCAATGCCCAGGTGGGGAGAGATATTAATCCATCCTGTCTGACTGCGTGGCTAGCTGGATCTGCGTTTAGCTTGCATGGCTTCCCGGCACCATCATTGCAGTTGCTAGAGGGCAAAGCAGGGAAATGTCAATGTGTCTTCCTTCCCAGAATCTCCGGGTGTTGCTGCAAAATGGAAGACCTTGCAGCTTGTGTGGGGAGGCTGTTTTCAATATTATCTTCCTGTTTCTCCAGCACTTCAATCAATCAATCAGTAGTATTTACTGAGCACTTACTTGTACTAAGCCCTTGGGAGAGTTCGGTAGTGTTATTAACACGATTCCTGCCTTCAAGGAACTTACAGTATAGCAGGGGAAACTGACACTAAAATAAATAGCAACTAGTGCTGCACAGTAAAGAAGTGTACATAAGTGTAGTAGGCTAGGGTGTGAGAATACCCAAGTGCATAGGTGATGCACAAGTGGGAAACGTGTGGGCAGATGATAGATGAAACAGGGAAGGTCTCCAGGAGGAGTGGTGATGGGATTTAATCTTCATATGACCTGATAATGTCCTGGGGAATATATGCAGGTGGGTCAAAGGACCTTGGGTAGCCTAGGAGACCAAGGCTGAACACAGAATGACAGTGCTCCACCAACCAAAAAAGTCATCTCCTTTCTGTCCTCCTATGAGAATATAAGCGTGTGAACAATTCCACTAGTGCGCCAAATCAGTCGTCCATTCAGCCCAGGAATTTCATTCATTCATTCATTCATTCATTCATTCATTCATTCATTCAGTGGTATTCATTAAGCACTTACTGTGAGCAGAACACTGTCCTGAGTGCTTGGGAAAGTACAATACAACAATAAACAGTGACATTCCTTGCCCTTTTGACTCTGACAGTGTCCCAAAAGGATCCTGGGAGGAATTTTGTGGCCACCAGTGCACCACAAAGAATCCCTCATCTTCCCTTTAGTAACTAGTAGGGATCACTCGTTCATGATTTTATCCAAAACCCCTTGGCCTAGCCGATATTTTTGATCTACATATCTTTCTGTGAAAACAAATGCCATATCCTATATCCCACCGGATGAAGAAGCTTGATTATTTGAAACAATCCACCTTTTACAACGGGTGCACCCTCATTTTGGTGTTTGGGGTTTTGGTGAACCCCTTTCCTTTGTTAATCTTGTCCGTGATTTTGCAGAGTCCAATAACGTACCCATTCGACTTTGATCTTTCCAGACGAGTTTCTAAATAAGAAATAGCATGGTTTAGTGCATAGAGCGGGGCCTGGGAGTCAGAAAGACCTGGGTTTGAATTCCAGCTCTGCCACTTGCCTGCTGGGTGATCTTGGGCAAGTCACTTCACTTCTCTATGCTTCAGTGACCTCATCTGTAAAATGGGGATTGAGACTGTAGGTCCCATGTGGAACGGGGACTGTGTCCACCCTGATTTGCTTGCTTAGTAGTGCTTAGTACAGTGCCTGGCACATAGTAAGTTTTAAGAAATACCACACATTATTATTATCATTATTATTAAACCTTTCGATCTCTCCTCATACAGAAGTTCTCCCATCCCCCGATTAGTTTTCCTTTCCTGTACCTTCTCCCGCCTATTTTGTCTTTCCCTCCTTTCTTTCTTCCTTCTTTCTTCTGCCCTTTCCCTCAGAAACTTTCTTCTCTTGAAGATGATTTGTGTTCAGTGAGGTTACAGTGAGGTTCTCTGTATCTCTTCCTCCTCCTCCCATTCAAAGAGACTCCGTTTGATGCCCAGTGGACGACAGGAAGGTGGTGCAGTTTCAATAGAAAGGAAGGCCAGGGTAGAAACTAGAAAAGAGATCAGAAAAATCCAAACTGAAGGCAGGGAAGTAGTAGAAGTGGTAATAGATGGTATTTGTTAAGTGCTTACTGTGTGCCAAGCACGGTTCCAAGCCCTGGGGGAGATCCAAGGTTGACCCAGGTGGGGCTTACTGTCTTAATCCCCATTTTCCAGAAGAGGTAACTGAAGCATAGAGCAGTTAAGTGACTTGCTCAAAGTTACACAGCTGACAAGTGGCGGAGCGGGGATCAGTACCCCATGACCTCTGACTCCCGAGGCTGGCCTCTTTCCACTGAGCCACACTGTTTCTCTGCAGTAGTAGCAGAAATAGAAGCAGTCACAGTAATAATAGAAGCATTGATTGCCCACTTGATGTGACATGCTTCACTAGGCACCTGAAAAATACAGAATAACAGTGACATGTTTCCCACCCACAGGGAACTTTCACTCCAACAGGGGAGACAAACCGAAACATACTTAGAGAGGCAGGCCGTTTAGTGGCCGTGGATGTCGAGGGAGCTGAGAGACAGGTGACGGAGCCACCCTGTGGGACTGGAGTCCTGCCCATGGCACGTCCCATGACACGCCAGTCTCACCGATGTGGGCGGAGACGGAGCGGTGCCTGCCCAGAAGTAACGTCTGCCCTTCGTGTGGTATGTCAGGAATGGCAGGAATGGCCCTGAGCCTGCCAGGGAGAGGCTCTGCTTAAATGCCAACCTCTGGCCTCTGCTGGGGCCAGTTTGGGTGGGGAGAGGGAAGGCAGGACTCCGGGACAGGTAGTTCTGGCTTCTCCCCTTCCCTCTTCTGCCGGCCCCACCCTGCTTCTCTCCTCGAGGGCAATCCCGCTCTCCAGTCCTTTCATTCTGGGACTCGGTAGGCCCTGAGCCGTCCTGAAGACCAGCTTCGGACGCAACCTGCTTGGCCACCCTCTCTCCAGGCTCCTTCCCAACTTTGGCCGTCTTGTTACACCAAACCAGCCATCCAGGACGGGGTACAGCTCCTCTTCTGGGTTTATGGCCCACCCTGGTATGCACTCACTTCTGGAGCCACAGGCACAGTGATAATGGCCCAGCGGGTTCAGAAGAGCCGGGCAGATTCTGCAACACCTCCCCTCGGCCAGACCCAGTGGCCGGAAGCCTAAAAGAAACCGGACTGTGGGCCTTCTAATAATGATAATAACGATCGTGGTATTTGTTAAGCACTTACTGCGTGCCAGGCACTGACGTAGATACAAGGAAATCGGGCTGGACACAGTCCGTCCCACATCTGGCTCACAGTCTCAATCCCCATTTTACAGAGGAGGTAACTGAGGCCTGGAGAAGTGAAGTGACTTGCCCAGCATCAAACAACAGAGAAGTGTCAGAGCCAGGATTAGAACCCACAACCTTCTGACTCCCAGGCCTGTGCTCTATCTACTGGGCCATGGAATCAGACCGTGGGTCTCACGGAAATAAAAAGGATTCTGTCTGTCTCGGCTACTTAGTATCATATTCCTCTAATTTGGTTTTCACAAAACACTGGGTCCTAAGAGTGGATCTCAGCCGAACGAAAGCGGGCCCTTGCCGTCGGCCGAGGTGGGCAATAAGAGAAGGAGACTGAGATCGGCAGGACATGGTGAGCAGTCACCAAAGTAGATTTTGTGGGCTGGTGAAATCATCGCGGACTCGATGGCGTTTCGAACTTCTCTGGAAGTCTGTCATTAACATTAACAATAGCATTGCCTGAAATAATAATCGTAATGATGATGTTAATAACTGATCCGTTGGGGCCAGTCAGAGCTATGGGGAAGGTGGCCCCTGGGTGGGAGGGTGGCTGACATTCAGAACGGGGAGAGGCTGGACCAAAAATATGAAGACTCCAGAAGATGAGGACCACCTCTGCTTTTGGATTTAGTTTACTCTTTTCCTCGGCACTGGCATCCCATGATAATAAAATCATAGTAACTGCGGCGTTTGCTAAGCACTTACTATGTGCCAGACGCTCTTTTAAGCGCCGGGTTGGATACAAGCAAATTGTGTTGGACACAGTCCCTGTCTCACAGGGAGCTCAAAGTCTCAATCCCCATTTTACTAATTTATTTGTTCATTCAATTGTTTTTACTGAGGGCTTACTGTATGCAGAGCACTGTAGTAAGCACTTGGGAGAATACAGTACAACAGTAAAAAGACATTCCCGGTCCAGAATGAACTTTTATGCAGAGCACTGTAGTAAGCACTTGGGAGAGTACAGTACGACAGTCAAAAGACATTCCCGGTCCACAGTGAGCTTCCAGTCTTGGGGCAGGGGAGACAGACATTAATGCAAACAAATAAATTACAGATATGTATACAAATGCTGTGGGGCTGGGCTGGGCGTGGGGGGAAAGCAAAAGGGAGCAACTCAGGGTGATGCAGAAGGCCGTGGAAGAAGAGGAGAGGGGAAGGCCTCGTGGAGCAGATGTGTCTCATTTTACAGATGAGGTAACTGAGAAGGAAATTGAGTTGCCCGAGATCCCTCAGCAGACAGGGGCCGGAGCCGGGATTAGAACGCATGACCTCCTGCCTAGCAGGCCTGTGCTCTATCCACTAGGCCATGTTGCTTCTCTAGGCTCCTGATACCTGCCGGTGGGATCCAGCTGTTTGGGGCAGCCCTGGGGAGGGACAGAGAATGGAGATGTGTTGGAGCTCATGGGCTGGACAGGGGCAGGAGGTGGATTCCTCTAGTTAAGTCGGAGGGCAGAGCTTCCACCCAGCTCCCTGGGCATCTTAAATAGGGTCTTTCTGGCATCCTGCCCAGGATGGGCATGCTGGGGCCTGAATTTTTACCCAGAAGATCAGTTTGACTCTTGGTTTTTCAAGACGATTCAGATGAATCCTGATCTTTCATTCATTCTTTTAATCATATTTATTGAGCGTTTACCATGTGCAAATCACTGTACTAAGCACTTGGGAGAGTACAATATAACAATAGATACATTCCCTGCCCACAACAAGCGGCAGGAATTGCACTACAATCAGCAGAGGGCAATCCCGAGGGAAGGGAGCCTTCTAAACAGGGACCTCTCTGAAATCTCTCCTCTCTTCAGCCCCACCTCCCTCTCACCCTTTCCTCAAACTCAATCCCAAGAACGAACAAACTTGCAGACAGACAAGCTCCTAGATGGAACTCTCTCTGCCCTTCTCCCCAGCCTGCAGGGTAGGGAGCTCCTCCAATTGC
Source organism: Ornithorhynchus anatinus (assembly GCF_004115215.2). Lineage (NCBI taxonomy): Eukaryota > Metazoa > Chordata > Mammalia > Monotremata > Ornithorhynchidae > Ornithorhynchus > Ornithorhynchus anatinus. Next base: position 52,824,968 of record NC_041729.1, read on the forward strand.
ACCACCTGATGTCCTCAGCTCTGGAGCAGATATTCTATCGCCCTGTTCCCCGATCCCAACACCCCAAGTTCCCACGCTGGAGATGCTGGTTTGAGCCTCTGATCCGGGCCTTATTTTTATGTCTGCCTCCCCCTTTAGCCCGTCAGCTCTCTGTGGACAGAGAAAGGGTCTCCCGTTTCTATTCTACTTTTCTGAGCACTAAATACAGTCCACTGCAGACGGGGGGTGATCAGTAAGTACTACGATAACTAGCACGACCACTGCTGCTGGTTCTAGAAATGATTTCGTAATTTTGTTTCTCAGAAGTGGCAAAATGTTTCCCTGACAAGTTTACTCTCAGTTATAGATAAATTAAGCACTCGGTACAGTGCTTTGCACACAGTAAGCGCTCCGTGGCTTAGTGGAAAGAGTCCAGGCTTGGGAGTCAGAGGTCGTGGGTTCTAATCCCGACTCCGCTCTTGTCAGCTGCGTGACTTTGGGCAAGTCACTTCACTTCTCTGGGCCTCAGTGACCTCATCTGTAAAATGGGGATTAAGATTGAGCCCCGAGTGGGACAACTTGCTAACCTTGTATCTATCCCAGTGCTTAGAACAGTGCTTGGCACATAGTAAGCGCTTAACAAATGCCATCATTATTAATAAATATAATTGAAATGTTTCCTAAATTAATAATATATAGCACTGGAAATAGCTCTTCTTTAAAAAGCACAGACTAAGAGTTTTGATTGAGCTATGGACAGTAATGGCTAGCTAATGTAAGTTTGTTGTGGGCAGGGAATGTGTGTGTTCATTGTTATACTGTACTCTCCCAAGTGCTTAGTATAGTGCTCTGCACACAGTAAGTGTTCATAAATATGATTGAATGCATGAATGCTAAATTTCTTCTTGTCGGGGGACACAGAGAACAACCGGTGAGCATTCTTATAAAACATCAGTCTCCATTTCTGCAGCTCATAAACCTCCATTCCATTATCCTTTTCTTCTGGGTCGGTTGTCCCACCCATTTTTTTTTTTTTTTTTTGGTATCTGTTTAGGGCTTACTATGTGTCAAGCACTGTACTAAGCACTGGTGTAGATACAAGTTAATCAGGTTGGACAGAGTCCCTGTCCCACTTGGGGCTCACAGTCTTAATCCCCATTTTACAGATGACATAAAGATCCTCTGCCTCCCAAGCCCGAGCTCTGTTACACTAGAAGAGGCATTTAAAGATCATCTGGTCCAGCCCTCTGCCTCCTGCGGGGTCCATCCTGGAGATTCCATAAACTCCCTTGTTAGTCCATTCCAGTGTTTGTTTGTTTTTGTCATTTTGTCTCATAGATAAATCTCTTCTCCGAACTAAACAACCTCAGTCTCTCATAGGAACTAATCTTCACTGTCCAGTGGGAAAACTGTCACTGCAATGGAGGAGAGGCCCCAGTGCAGTCAGCTGACAATCTGGGACAATCAGCCTCCTTCCTTTTTTTGGTGGGGGGCGGCGGGGGGGGAGGGTAAATGATATTTGTTAAGCACTTACTGTGTGCCAGGCACTGTACTAAGCACTGAGCTAGATATGAGTTAATCTAGACTGGGGGCTCGTTGTGGGCAGGGATTGTCTCTCTTTATTGCTGTACTGTACTTTCCAAGCACTTAGTACAGTGCTCTGCACACGGTAAGCGCTCGATAAATACGATTGAATGAATGAATAAATGAGGTTGGACATAGTCCATAGCAGACACTGGGTTCACAGTCATAAATCCCGTTTCATAGATGAGATAACTTTGACAGAGAGAAGTGAAGTGACTCACTCAGGGTCACACAACAGACAAGTGGCTGAGCCGGGATTAGAACCCAGGTCCTTCTGACTTCCCGGCTCTGCCGACTGTCAGCTGTGTGAACTTGGGCGAGTCACTTAATTTCTCTGTGCCTCAGTTTCCTCATCTGTCAAATGGGGGTGAAGACTGTGAGCCCTACACGGGACAACCTGATTACCTGCTATCTACCCCAGGGCTTAGAACAGTGCTTGGCACACAGTAAGCGTTTACCAAATACCAACAGTATTATTCCAGACCTGTGCTCTATCCACAAGACCACACTCCTTCTCCTCAGGCCTCACATGGATGTGATAAAAATGCCAGTCCAGGTGGGTACCCACTGAGGGGCTTGAAGGGAGATACCCACCCACAAGAGTAGCTCCAGGAGGGTTAGAGAAAGCCTGGAGATTGAAGAATCAGTATCTGGTATTCACTGAATTCTCACTGTGAGTAGATCAATTACTAGGCGTTTGCATAAACACACAAAAGAAATGAAAGACTAAGACCCTACCCTAAAGGAAATTACAATCTAATGGTGGAGAGAGCAGACAACAAAGAGTGAGAGAAACTAAATACATAATAGATTCCACTGTGTAAACAAAACAAACAAACAGAAGAATCCCTCCAGATAAATATAGAAGTGTGGAGGTGGCTGAAGGGATGGCACAACTAGAAAGGTTGGGGAAGTAATCAAGGAATGTTTCCTGGTGAAAGTGGCTTTTATTGAAAGTGGCTTTGGGAATGGGAAGGGGCATGGCTTGTCTCTAGACCGTAAGCTTGTTGTGGGCAGGGAAAGTGTCTACCAACACTGCCACTTGTCACTTGTCACCTGCCACTTGTCCCAGCTCTGCCACTTGTCAGCTGTGTGACTGTGGGCAAGTCACTTAACTTCTCTGTGCCTCAGTTCCCTCATCTGTAAAATGGGGATTAATTGTGATCTTCACTTGGGACAAGTGATTGCCCTGTACCTACCCCAGCGCTTAGAACAGTGCTCTGCACAAGGTAAGCGCTTAACAAATACCAACATTATTATTATTATTATTACCAACTCTGTTATATTGTACTCTCCCAAGTGCATAGCATAATGCTCAGTAAGTGCTCACTAAGTACCACTGATGGTTTGATTGACTGCCTGAAGGGTAGGATGTTCTAGACAGAGGGAGGAGGAGGGAGTTGAGAGAGCAGGCCCCCGAGGGGCAGGAGAGGAGATGAGAGTTATGTAGGATGTGACCCCTTTTTCCCCAAGCTTGTGGGAAGGGCGACTTCTCCCCAGCTTCTTGGTTTGGGCTGAATTCAACTGGAGTAAGCGCTCCATCGATATGACAGACTGGCCCACTGATTGGGCTCTCCCAGGCGCTCCAGGGCATGGGGAGGGTTTGGGGGGTCTTGAGTAGCTTGGGGGCATCTCCCATTGCCCCACAGGCTGTGTGGCCTGCCCCGCAGCCCCCTCCAAGGCCCCGGGGTTGGAGAGGGGGACCTGTGCGCTTGTGTTTCCGGGGGCACCTCACCATAGCCGGTGTCCAGCAAATCTCCCCAGAGGAGGTGGGGAAGGGGGTGCTGAGAAATGTCGGGGAGGAAAGACCCGGGCCTAGAGACCCCTCTCCCTATTCCAGAGATGCCCCTGTAGTGGTGATGGGGGAGGGGAAGGGGGGCAGGAGGGAGGCTTGGAATATCCAGCGTCAATCAATCAATCTTATTTATTGAGCACTTACTGTGTGCGGAGCGCTATACTAGGCGCTTGGGAAAATACAATACAGCAAGAAAGGGAGGCAATCCCTGCCCCCAGGGAGCTCACGGTCTAATAATGACAATTAATAATTACGGTATTTGTCAAGCCCTTACTATGTGCCAAACACTGTTCTAAGCATTGGGGTAGGTATAGGGTAATCAAGTTGTCCCATGTGGGGCTCACAGACTCCATCCCCATTTTACAGATGAGGTAACCGAGGCACAGAGAGGTTAAATGGCTTCCCCAAGGTCCCACAGCAGACACAGCAGTCTAGGGGCCGGGGGAGCCAGACATTAGTACAAGTAAACAGGCATCGATATAAATAAATGAAAATATAAATAAATGAAATGACGGCTTTATACAGATATATACGATATACAGATATATATTGTACTTCTCAAGATTGTGGGCCCCAGGTGGGACAGGGACTGTGTCCAACTCCATCTGCTTGCATCCACCGCAGCACATAGTACAGTGCATGGCAGATGGTAAGCACTAAACAAATACCATTATTATTTTGTTTCCACCCCAGCGCTTAGTACAGTGCATGACACATAGTAAGCACTGAACAAATACCATTATCATCATTATTCTCTCGTATCCACCCCAGCGCTTAATACAGTACGTGGCACACATAAGCGCTGAACAAATACCATAATTATGATTATCTTGCATTCACCCCAGAGCTTAGTACTGTGCGTGGCACATAGTAAGTGCTGAACAAATACCATTATTGTTATTATTATAAGTGGTATGGGGCGGGGAGAGGGGGGAAGAACAAAGGTGGTGTGGGGGTGGGGGGGGAGTGAGGTCCCCCTGCCTTCTGCAGAGTTTGTCCGGAACCTTTGGCACAAAGTTACATGTAGTTTTCCCTGGGGCATGACGGGTTCATGACAGAGAGCTCTCCATCCTCTTGCCCCCTCTTACCTCTCCTCCCTTCTCTCCTTCTCCAGACCAAACCGCACACTCCGCTCCTCTGATGCTATTAACATCCTCACTGGGCCTCATTCCCGCCTGTCCCGCTCGACCCTTGGCCCACATCCTACCACTGACCTGGAATGCCCTCCCTCCTCACATCCACCAGACTAGCTCTCTTCCCCTCTTCAAAGGCCTACTGAGAGCTCACTTCCTCCAGGAGGCCTTCCCAGACTGCACCCTCCCTTTCCCTCTGCCTCTCCTCCCCTCCCCGTCGTCCCCCCTTGCTCCCTCTGCTCTAAGCAGTGTGACTTAGTAGAAGGAGTCCGGGTTTGGGATTCAAAGGACCTGGGTCCTAATCCCGGCTCCGCTACTTGTCAGCTGTGTGACTTTGGGGAAGTCACTTCGTTTCTCTGTGCCTCAGTTATCTCATCTGTAAATTGGGATTAAGATTGTGAGCCCCACAGGGGACAACCTGATTACCTTGTACCTACCCCAGCGCTTAGAACAGCGCTTGGCACATAGTAAGCGCTTAACAAATACCATCATTATTATTATTACCCCCTCCTCCCACAGCACTGGTGTATATATCTACATATCTATAATTCTATTTATTTATAATGATGCTATTGATGCCTGTTTACTTGTTTTGACGTCTGTCTCCCCCCCTTCTAGACTGTGAGCCTGTGGTGGGCAAGGAATGTCTCTCTTCGTTGCTGAATTGTACTTCTCAAGCGCTTAGTACAGTGCTCTGCGCACAGAGAGCACTCAGTAAATATGATCGAGTGAGTGAATGAAGGCTAAGCGCTTAGTACAGCGCTCTGCACCCAGTAAGCACTCCATTCATTCATTCAATCGTATTTATTGAGCGCTTACTGCGTGCAGAGCACTATACTAAGCGCTTGGAAATAAATACGATCGAGTGAATGAATGCAGTCCAAGCGCTTAGTACAGCGTTCTGCACGCAGTAAGCGCTCAATAAATTCGATCGAATAAATGATGGCTAAGCGCATAGTACATTGCTCTGCACAGGAAGCGCTCAATAAGTACGATCGAGTGAATTAATTCATTCAATAGTATTTATTGAGCGCTTACTATGTGCCGAGCACTGTACTAAGGGCTTGGAATATACAATTCGGCAACAGATAGAGACAGCCCCTGCCCAATGATGGGCTCACAGGAATGAGGGCTAAGTGCGTAGTACAGTCTTCTGCACACAGTAGGCGCTCAATAAATAAGATCGAATGAATGAATGAGGGCTAAGCGCTTAGTACAGTCTTCTGCACACAGTAGGCGCTCAATAAATACGATCGAATGAATGAATGAGGGTTGGGCGCTTAGTACAGTCTTCTGCACACAGTAGGCGCTCAATAAATACGATCGAATGAATGAATGAGGGTTGGGCGCTTAGTACAGTCTTCTGCACACAGTAAGCGCTCAATAAATACGATCGAATGAATGAATGAGCGCTTGGTACAGCGCTCTGCCCAGAGTAAGCGCTCAGTAAATATGATGGAATGAATGAATGGGGGCTAAGCGCGTAGTACAGCGCTCTGCCCAGAGTAAGCGCTGAAAAAAGACGATCCAATGAATGAGGGCTAAGCGTTTAGTAGTGTCGGGCACAGAGTGAGCGCTCAGTAAATACGATGGAGTGAATGAATGGGGGCTAAGCGCGTCGCCCAGCGCTGTGCACAGAGTAAGCACTCGGTAAATACGATGGAGTGAATGAATGGGGGCTAAGCGCGCAGCACAGCGCTCTGCACGGAGTGAGCGCTCAATAAATACGATCGAGGGCTAATACGAATGAGGGCTAAGCGATTAGTAGTGCTGTGCACAGAGTGAGCGCTCAATAAATACGATGGAGTGAATGAACGGGGGCAAAGCGCGTCGCCCAGCGCTGTGCACAGAGTGAGCGCTCGGTAAAGACGATGGAGTGAATGAATGGGGGCTAAGCGCGTCGTCCGGTGCTGCGCACAGTGTAAGCGCTCAGTAAATACGATGGCAAGAAGGAAGGACTGGATGAATGCAGGTCTCCCCGGGGCTGGGTATTCCCCTCCCTCCCTTCCTCCCTCCCGGTCAGCTCCTGACATCAGCGGCCGGGGGGCGGGGGCTCCGGGCCTCAGGGAGGAGGAGGAGGAGGAGGAGGGCGAGGGGGAGGAGGAGGAGGAGGAGGAGGAGGAGGAGGAGGAGGAGGGAGTCCCGGCCCCAGAGCTTCAAAACAGTCCCGCGGCCTCTCCTGCCCGCCCGCCCGCCCTCCGGTCCTGCCCGTCCCGCCCGTGTCCGGCCCCTGTCCAGCCGCCGCCGTGAGTGTCGCCCCGGCATCGGGGCTGGGGGATCCTCCGGGGGGCGGGGGGCGGCCTGGGGAGGCCGCAGAGGGGCCGGGGGGGGGGTCGCTCCACGGCTCCCCCGGACCCCCCCCCCTTTGGCTCCGGCCTCCCCCTCACCGGACGGCCAGGGGCCCCGACTTGGGACGGTTGGCCCTGCAAGGAGCGGATGGGCCGGGGGGAGGGGGGGGGCCCGGGGATGATCCCCTCCCCGCCTGATGCTCGGACCCCTCCTCACAAAAAGTGCCCGCGTGACTCTCAGTGTGTGTGCGTGAGTGCATGAGGGGGGTGGGTGCATGGTGGAAGGGGCAGGGAGCTTCTGCAGAGACCCCCCTCTCTGGGTCCCTCGTCTGTGAAAAGGGGATGAAGACAGGGAGCCCCGTGTAGGACCTGGATCGAGTCCGACCCGATTAGTTTGTATCTATCCCAGCGCTCAGTACGGTGCCTGGAGCACCGTGAGCGCTTAACGGATCCCTTTTAAAAAACAACCACCACCCAGGGGAACCTCGGGGGTCTGCCCCGACACATCCACGGAAGGGCCCCGGGGAGGTCGCGGGGGGGCTCTGGTTGCCGGTCTGCCATGGTGTCTCGGTTTGGGGGAGCCGCCGGCAGCCGTGCGTGCTCCCGGATCTAGCTGAGGCCGAGACTCCACCCTGCCCTGCCTCCCTGCTGCTGGGAGTGGCGGAGGAGCGTGCAGTACTGAGCGCCCCGCAGCCGGGGGGAATTTGGGAAGTGAAGCCGAGGCACCCCCAGTACCTCCTATCCCGGCTTGGTGGAGCCGGAGTCGGCCGTGCGGCACGCAGGGGTCTGGACGTCCTCCTCTGCTGTACGGGAGCCAGATTAGTGCCCCGCTGGGCGAAGCCCCCTTCTAATAATAACAATAATAATAATGGTATCTGTTAAGCGCTCACTATGGGCCAGGCGCCGTACTAAGCACCGGGAAGGATAGAAGCGGATCAGGTTGGACGACGCGGTCCCTCCCCGCCTGGGCCTCGAAGTTTTTCATCCCCGTTTTACGGATGAAGGAACCGAGGCCCAGAGAAGTAAAGCGATTTGCCCAAGGTCACAGCAAACAGGTGGCGGAGCCGGGATCGGAACCCAGATCCTTCTGGGCTCCCAGGCCCGCGCTCCAGCCACTAGGCCACGCTTCTAGCCCCGCCGTACCCGGTTGTTGGACAACGGTGTCTGGGAGCAGGGGCCAGCAGTTGCCCGTGAACTGGAAATTCATTGGTTCGATAGTATTTATTGAGCACTTACTATGTGCAGAGCACTGTACTAAGCGCTTGGAATGTACAGATCGGTAACAGATAGAGACGGTCCCTGCCCTTTGACGGGCTTACGGTCCGATATCCTTGGAAGAGAACGGGACGCTCCGCCCGCTTCTGGGAGGGCAGTAAGGATTCAGCCGGCAAGGTCGGTCCTGGGGGCAAGGGGCAGAGAGTCGGATCAGAGGACTATGGGACTCTTACTCGGGGAGCTCTGGAGAGCTGTGGCGGCTGCCTCTTGGCTCCAGGGGCCGTGGAGCCCGGTTGGCGGGGCAGCGAGGGGGTTTGGGAGAAGCTGGTGGGGACGGGGTGGGGCACCGAGCCCAAGGGGACCTGGTTGGGGGGAGAGTGCGGGAGTCTCATTCCGGCAGGCCGGCCCGCCGCCCCACCCCGGTGAAGCGGTAGCAGTTCGAGGAGGGGGAGGGAAAGGGGGTGGCGGAAGGCCCAAACAAGCCGTCGGTGACTTCCAGGACTCGGTGTGGAGCTACCCCTCGGCGGGGACCTGGGGGAGGCTCTTGGGGACCCCGGCCTGCTCCCCGGGAGAACCGGCTCATCTTTGCAAACCCCCGAGACGGAGAGGGCCTCAGCGTGCCAGTGGCCCGGGTGTGGGGCGGGAGAGTCCGGAGCGGGAGGGAAGAGCCGAGAGGCGGAAATGAACACGTGAAGGCCGGGGCTGTGGGCAGATTGGGTTGTGGGCAGATGGGGCCGCAGCCGGACGGGGAGAACCGCTCCCCTGCCAGAACCCTTCCCCCTCAGCCCAGGAGAGAGATTGTCCCGCTTGATTTATTTATTCCCCTTTAAAACTCACCCTTTCCCGGCTAGGCCTCCGGGGCAGGCACGGATTAATGAGGCAGATCATCAAAGTGGCGCGGGGAAACTGAAAGAGATCCCTGGTGTGGGTTATGTGGGACTGCGTGGGCGCACGCACACACACACACACAGACACACACACTCACACACACACACACAGGTTCACGCCCTCCCACCCACATACATACACACACGTATACACGAGGCTATGCCCCGGTGAATCCACAGCCATGACGTGACTCATGGAGGCAAAAGTAGTACGCACGTACCCTTTCTGTCCGGGCCTTTCTTCCAGGAATTCAAAATGCTCCCTTGATATTTTCTTCTTTATCCTCTGAACTTACGTTTTGACTTTTAAAGGCACATAGGACCTTTATGATAGATTGTTTGAGAGGGGTGGGGTGGGGGGAGGAATGTGTGTGTGTGTGTGTGTGTGTGTGTGTACGTGAGCATACCTGGACTTGACTCGGGCTGCAGGAGGTGACCCCTCTAGTCTGTGAGCTCACTGTGGGCAGGGATTGTCACTGTTTATTGTACTTTCCCAAGCTGGGCTGAGGGATGGGGGGCAGGGAGAGCATCAGGGTAAACTTGGAGAGGTGGAGGCTGACGTCCTGGGGCGACATGGCCTAGACGCGACGGAGATGGTGCCCTGTCCCACAGCCCCCGCCTCTACCAAGGCGGCCGGTGACCCAGTGATGCTGGCTCCTGGAAACCGGGTGGGCCTGGGCTGGTTTCCTGAGGATCACGTGTCTGCCGGCCTGGGCTGGAGGCGGCCAGGACTTATCCAAACAGCCCCCGGAATCGCGGCCGGGAGATGCACCAATCAGGCCTTGGCGGGACTGTTGGGCTCGGTTTGGGGGGCAGCTGGCTCTCGTTAGGGGGAAGGAACAGGGAAAACCTGAAACACTTAAGGTTAAGCTACCTACCACCCAGGAGCTAGGTGGGGGGTGGGGGTAACCTGACACCTATGGGGCAGAGGGCGGGAACCTGCCCAACACATAGTGTTGTAGTTTCACATCTTTACACCTACCCAGCTCTTTGGGCTCCTTGGGCTCTAGTTCCTCCTGTCTTGGCTGACAGACTCTGAGGGCGGGCCCCCCAGACCCAAGCCGGAAGGTCTCCTGGAGTCCGGGGGGTTAGTAGTGTCCACCCTTAGGTTCGCGAGCCCTTAAGGGTGTTCTGCAGAATGAGGGATCCCAGGGCCATCAAGTTGCCAGCCCACTCTTCCTTCCCCAGGGACCACCAACTGTCCTTTGAGACAGATGCTCTTTTATAATTGTGGTACTTATATGCCAAGCGCTTTACTAAGCGCTGGGGTAGATACAAGATAACCAGGTCGCATATGGGGTTCACAGTCTAAGCAGGAGGGAGAATGGGCATTGAATTCCCATCTTGCAGATGAGAGAAGTGAGGAACAGCGAAGTAAAGTGATTTGCCCAAGGTCACACAGCAGGTATGTGGAGGAGCCAGGATTAGAACCCAGATCTTCTAACTCTCAGGCCCATGCTCTTTCCACTAGGCCCTGCTGCTTCTTTCCCCTCCATCCCCCAATTCCACCGCCTGTCTAACTCATAAAACTAGGGGCCTCATGCTTAATATTAATAGTAATAATAATAATGATAACTGGGGCATTAAGTGCTTACTATATGCCAGGCAATGTGCTAAATGCTATGGTCGGTACGGGACAATCAGATCGGTCCCTGTCCCACCTGGGTCTCACAGTGTAACGGGGAGGGAGAAGAGGTATTGAATCCCCATTTAGCAGATGGAGAAACTGATTTAAAGTGACTTGCCCAAGGTCACACAGGCGAGTGGCAGAGATGGGATTAGAACTCAGGTTTCCAGTCTCCCAGTCCTGTGCCCTCTCTGTTGGGTCAAACTGAGGTTTACTCTTTGGTCTCAAAGTGCGGTTTTCTCTGAAGCCCTAGAATGGGGAGGGAGCAAGAGAAGGGAATCGGAGAGAGAAATTGGGGGATGGAGAGGGAGAACGAGTGTAGATTCTCTCCGTGTGGCCCAGGCAAGTTTTGGCTGCCAGGAACCGTGGACCAGAGGAGGAAAGGACCTTCTGGAGTGTGAGTCCAGCCAGGCTTGGGGCATCAATCTCAGAGCGGGGCAGAGTCAATCATCTCGGTCTCCCCTCACCTTTCTCCCCGAGCTGGCTCTGCCAAGGGCCCTGCCTCTGCCCCATCCAGAGCGGGCAGCGTCAGGCCCGCGGGGATGTGGGGGCGGCGGTCGATGAGGAGATTACGCTAATGGCCCCGCACAGAGGCGGGCAAGACGTCAGCTCGCAGGCCCGCACTTCCGGGCGCTCCAGAACTGGGGGCCGCCCCTGCCCTCTAGGTACTCCTTGGCCGATGCTCACTTGGCTTTGAGTTGGCACCTCGACCCCCCCAAGGCAGGCCTGGACGCTGGGCATCTCGGGTCAGGACTCCCCTCAAAGTGGGGCTGGACTCGTGAGGGGTGGAGGGAGGCCACAGGCTGCCCTACCCCCGTATTGGTTCCTTTCCACTGGCCACCAGGGGAAGGGAATCAAGCCAGGGCTCTGGCCCAAAGGGCAGCCAGGCCCCGAGCCCCGGAGTGAGGGCACTCTCCTCTGAGTGACCCCTGAAACCTCTCTGTGGCTCCCCTCCATAGGTCCTCGCTCTCTTGGGGCAGGCTGGGCCTGAGAAAGATAAAAATAATAATAATAGGGAAGGAGCGTGGCGTAGTGGATAGAGCGCGGAGTCAGGAGGTCGTACGTTCGAATTCCGGCTCTACCACTTGTCTGCTAGGTGATCTGGGCAATGCACTTCACTTATCTTTGCCTCAGTTACTTTGTCTGTAAAATGGGGATTGAGACTGTGAGCCCCATGTGGGACAGGGACTGTGTCCAACCGGATTTAGTTTCTGACACATAGTAAGTGCTTAAAAATACCATAATAATAATAATGATAATGGCTATCATTATTAATAATAATATCTGTTAAGTACTTACTATATGCCCAGAATTGCACTAAGATCTAGGACTCCCTTTAACCTTCAAAGCCTTATTGAAGGCACACCTCCTCCAAGAGGCCTTCCCTAACTAAGCCCTCCTTTCCTCTTCTCCTGCTCCCTTCTTCATCACGCTGACTAGCTCCCTTTATTCATTCCCCTTCCCAACCCCCCAGGACTTATGTACATAGCTGTAATTTATTCATTTACATTAATATTTGTCTCCCCCTCTAGACTGTAAGTTCACTGTGGGCAGAGAACGTGTCTGTTATATTGTTATGTTGCACTCTCCGAAGCTTTTAGTACTATGCTCTGCACATAGTAAGCACTCAATAAATAAGATTGATGGAAGGCGATGAAGGGGCAGATGCACCGCTGGACACAGTGGAAAGCAAATTTCCTTTTGGACTCCTAGTGTTTAGTTCAATCAATTGTATTTATTGAGCACTTAGTGTGTGCAGAACATTGTACTAAGCTCTTGGGAGAGTAAAATATAACGGAACTAGTAGACATGTTTCCAGCCCGTAACGAGCTTACAACCTAGATGGGGAGATAGACATTAATATAAATCAATAAATAACGAATGCGGACATACGTGCTATAGGGTTGAAGGCGGGGTGAATAAAGGGTCAGAATCCAAGTGCAAGTTCAAATAGTGGAAGATGGACAGAAAAAGAAGAAATGGGCCTTAAACTTCAGGGTATTTAGGTTGGATGTATTTAGGTATTATATATTAGTAGTAGGTATTTAGGTTAGATGTAAGATAGAACCTGTCAACTTCCTTGACTCTGAAACTAGTGAGCAAGGGAGATAGCACCTCCCCTGAAGGAGAAGAGTTTCATCTGTTTGGGAAGGGCAGATTTGCTAGGAGCAGGGGGATGGATGAGATGACCTCTTTCTCCCTTCCAGGGTGAGGGTTTCGTGAGAAAGATTTACCAACCAGATTTACACACACTTATTCGGGCCTTTCCACCCAGTATCTGACCAAGTGCTTAGAAGGGTGGAGCCCAAGGAGGAATAGGAGAGTGGCTGGAATCTCCTCAGGCCCCCACCCCCGTCTGGCCCAGACCTCTGGAATCTGCCCCCTCTGAGTGCCGTGGGAAGGTCCAGTATGGGGTCGCCCATAACTCCGTCATCTGTAAAATAGGGATTAATTACCTGTTCTCCCTTCCCCTTAGACTGTGAGCCCGGGACTGTGTTGGACTGGATTATCTTGTCCCTCTCCCAGTGCTTTACCCTCTCAGGGTCGCACCTGGCGAGTTTCCAGTACTCTACCAGTCTCGACTCCAGGAGGGAAAGTCAAGCAGAGGCATATCCTTTCCATTCCTACCTTGGGCAGTGGCTAGTGAGTGGCAGGCAATCTGCTACAAGTCAAAACTCACCCGTGCTGGGCAGCAGCGGCATGGGAGAGAGTTGAGGGCAGATATTTATCACATGGAAGGAGGCAGTGGTAAACCAGTTCCGTATTATCACCGAGAAAACTCTTCAGATACGCTACCAGAAAGATTGCAAATGGAAGTGGGGCACTCTGGGAGAGATGCGTCCGTGGCGTCACTATGGGTCAGACACAACTCGACAACGACAACATCCCAGTGCTTAGAACAGTGCTTGGCACATAATATATTATGGCCCATGGCACATTATCTACTGAAGTTAGGGCAGCTGCTTCTGTGGGTCATCCCCATCGATGACTTATGACATACCCAGTCCCACTTAGGCCCTCGGCCAAGGACAGAGCTGTGAGGTGAGGGTTGGTCTCCCCCCGCTAGATGTGTAAGCTCATTGTGGGAAGGGAATGTAACTGTTTATTGTTCTATTGTACTCTCCCAACCGCTTAGTGCAGTGCTTTGCGCCCGGTAAACGCTCGATAAACACAATTGAATTAATGATGATCCTGGCCTTCAGGCGGTGAGCTGAGATGTGTTGGGCAAAAGGTAGCTTGAACCTCCCCCTGTGGGTGGTACTGAGGGTGGGAGGAGCTGCCCTGGAAGGAGGGGAAAGAGAAGAACTCAGGGCAGAGGTCTAGAATATCAAAGACAGCAACCATCCCCTCATCTAGAAGGTGGTTCCCCCCAAAATAAGAACTCTGGGTCACCAGGGTGACAATCCTCTCAATCTGGCCTTCCGGGACCTTGGTAGACTCCTTGACCCAACTGAGCAGTTGTTGTTTTTTTAATGGTATTTGTTTATGTGCTTATTATGTACCAGGCACTATTCTAAGAGCTGGGGTAGATTCATGCTAATCATGGTGGATGCCGTCCCTGACATTCATTTATTCATTTGTTCAATCATATTTATTGAGCACTTACTGTGTGCAGAGCACTGTAGTAGGGGCTTGGGAGAGTACAATACAAAAAATAGACAGATTCCCTGACTACAGTGAATTTACAGTCTTGGCGGGGAGTAGGGGGAGACAGACATTAATATAAATTAATAAATAAAATGACAGGCATGTACATAAGTGCTGTGGGGCTGGGAGGGGGCAAGAACAAAGAGATCGAGTCAGGGCAACGCAGAAGGGAGTGGGAGAAGAGGAAAGGGGGGCTCGGAGTCTTAATCCCCATTTTACGGTTGAGATGACTGAGGCCTAGAGAAGTGAAGTGTTGCCCAAGGTCACCCAGCAGATACGTGGCGGAGCCGAGACTATAACAGGTCCTTCTGACTCCCAGGCCCGTGCTGTAGCCTCTCCTCATCTAGACTGCAAGCTGGCTGTGGGAAGGGATTGTGTCTGTTATATTGTTCTATTGTACTCTCCCAAGCACTTAGTAAAGTGCTCCGCACACAGTAGGCGCTCGATAAGTATGATTGACTGTCTGACTCTAGGCCGTGCTGCTTCCGGCTGCTTCCAGATTCTGGCTGCAGCTGCGGCTAGAGGGTTGGGAGCCCCTCCCGGTGCTTCCCCACCAGGAAGGTTGGCTGAGTGGAAAGGAACCTGGAACACATGGGGAGGGAGGGGGAGGGACCCTTCCCTCCCTCCCCGGGTTTTGTGACGATGCCGGCAGAAGAGACGAAGAGAGAAATACCTGGGAAGAGGCCGGACTGTCCGATTTGGCAGCGGTCCACGGCCAGGGGCTCTGTCTTCGTGCCAGGGAGAGGCAGGAAGGAGGTGGAGCGTTGTAGTCAACTAGCGAGAGGCGGGTGTCGGACCAGCTGCCATCACCTCTGCCGCCCCAGAGAAAACTCGAATCAGGGTGGGATGGGCGGGGTCGGGAATTCGCAGCCAAGCCAAAGTCTTGTAGAGACATGGATCCCATTATTGCTCAGCCTTCCATATGGCCTCCGACTGCGGGCCGGGAGAAAAGAAGGGGAAATTCCCCTATTGCCCCGCCTTTTGGTTCCCGTGACTGAGAAGCAGCATGGCCTAGCAGAAAGAACTTGGGCCTGGGAGTCAGGCGATCTGGATTCTAATCCTGGCTCTGCCAAATGTCTGCTGTGTGACCTCAGACAAGTCACTTCACTTCTCTGAGCCTCAGTTACCTCATCTGTAAAATGAGGCTAGAGACTGTGAGCCCCCTGTGGGACAGGAACTGGGTCCAACCCGATTTCCTTGTATCCACCCCAGCGCTTAGAACAGTGCCTGGCACATAGTAAGCGCTTAACAAATACCATGATGATGATTATTATTAGAATGGTGTTTGACATGTAGTAAGCACTTAACAAATAAGGAGCTTTTTGGAGAAGCAGCTTGGCCTACTGGAAAGATCATGGGTCTTGGAGTTAGAGGATCTGGGTTCTAATCCCGGCTCTGCTACTTGTCTGCTGTGTGAGCTGGGGCAAGTCACTTCACTTTTCTGTGCCTTAGTTCCCTTATCGGCAAAATGGGGATTAAGACTGTGAGCTCTATTTGGGACAGGCACTGTGTCCAACCTCCATAACTTACCTCTACCCCAGTGCTTAGTACAGTGTGCGGCACCTGTTAAGTGTTAAGTGCTTAACAGATACTATTAAAAAAACATAAAACAAGTGCCATTTAAAAAAAATGGTTTGTGAGGTTGATGAGCTTCTGAAAGGATCTATAGGCTGGTAGATTCTTGGTCCTCATCTATAAGGGCGTTTGTTGTGGCTCCTAGAAGGGTAATGGAAACCAGGGTGTGGAGACAGATGCCTGAAGGGTTATTATCAAACAATCAATCAATTGCATTTATTGAGCTCTTACTCTGCAGAGAGCACTATATTAAATGCTTAGGTCAGGGCTGAGACCAGGAATTAGGTCAGGGGTGAGTACTTGTGTTTAGTTCAGTGCTCTGCACATAGTAAAAGCTCAATACATTGACTTAATGATTGCTAAAGACCTTGAGTCGAACTTTCGTTAAAATCACTAATGGTCCACTTTCCACTTTCTTTTCGGCTCACAGCCTGTGGTCTCGCGCTAGTCCACATGGCTGTTTTAAGTCATCACCGTTTAGCTTGTGTTCGCTCCACCCCCACTTCTGTTTTTTCACCTGCTTCCCACTTGTGGACCAGAGGCCAGGATGCAGCCTCTTTGGGTTGGGAGGGGAGTTTAAAAGATCCCTTCTAGGAGGGATAGGGTCTCTGTCCTCTGTCATCATCTGTCTGAGCTCAGCCAGCCCATTTCACACTTCAACTCATAGTAATGATAATAATGATAATGATAATAATGATAATGATAATAATGGTATTTTTAAGCACTTACTATGTGACAGAAGCCTTCTCTGACTAAGCCCTCCTCTCCTCTTCTCCGACTTCATTCATCCTCCTTCCCAGCCCCACAGCACATATGTATCCATCTAAAATTCATTTATTCATTCATTTGTTTTTTGTGCATGTAAATGTCTCTCTTCCCCTCTAGACCATGACCCTGATGCGGGCAGGGAATGGGTCTGTTTGTTGTTGTAGTGTACTCTCCCAGATGCTTAATACAGTGCTGTGCACCCAATGAGCTCTCAATAAATACTATGGATTGAATGAATGAATGAAAAACGCTATTCTAAGTGGTGGGGTCAAGAAGCAATGTTCCCAAGTGATTAGAGCATGGGCCTGGGAGTCAAAAAGACCAGGGTTCTCATCTTGATTCCACCACTTGTCTGCTGCGTGACCTTAAGTGCTTACTCTGTGCCAAGCACTGTACCAAGCTCTGGGGTGGTTACAAGCTCATCAGGTTGGATGCGGTCCATGTCCCATGTAGGGCTCACAATCTTAATCCCCTTCTTCCAGATGAGGGAACTGAAGCCCAGAGACGTGAAGTGATTTGCCCAAAGTCACACAGCAGAGAAGTGGAGGAGCAGGGATTAGAACCCAGGTCCTTCTGACTCCCAGCCCCAGGCTCTATCCACTAGGCCATGCTGCTTTCATTCATTCATTCAATCGTATTTATTGAGCGCTTACTGTGTGCAAAGTCCTTACGGTACTAAGCACTTGGGAGAGTACAGTTTAACAACCAACACATACACATTCCTGCCTACAACGAGCTCACAGTCTAGAAGGGGAGACAGATATGAATATAAATAAGTAAATTACAGATATATGCATATGTGCTTTGGGAATGGAAGGGAGGATGAATGAAGGACCAAGGAAAAGTGGTGCAGAAGGGAGCAGGAGGAGAGGAAGGCTTAGTCAGGGAAGGCTTCTTGGAGGAGATAGGCTTCTCATACTTGCACTTGCTTCGAGGACTATGATTCAGGGGGAGAAAAACATCTGGCTTAGGCGCTGCTAAGGATTCCAACAGAGGTGTATGTGTGTGTTTTTGGGAGTGAGTGCTTCAGTTCAGCCCTGCTTGGGGTGGAAAGACCCCCCCGGGAAGAGGTACATGAAGAGATACGTAAGATGAACGGTTCAAACGGGGGGCTTTGCCTGCTCAGCCCCTTCAGTGAGACCTCTTACACTTCTCACTTCCAGGCTGTCCACCTGCCACAGGCTCCCCTGTCAGGGAGGGGCACCCCTGGGTGAGGAAACAGGAAGCAGGACTTCAGCCTCAAGAACGGGTGATGGAGAAGCAGCGTGGCCGAATGGAAAGAGCCCAGGGCTGAGAGTCGGAGGACCCGGGTTCTAATCCCGGCTCTGCCCCCTGCCTGCTGTGTGATCAGGGGCAAGTCACTTTGCTTCTCTGTGCCACAGCCTTTTTATCTGTAAGATAGGGATTCCTGTTCTGCTATTCAGACTTGGAGCCCTGTGAGGGACAGGGACTGTGTCCGACCTGATTATCTTGTATCTATCCCAGGGCTTAGAACAGCACGTAGCACATAGTAAGCACTTTACAAATATCAAAGAAGAAACAAAAAATAACAGGACAGCTGGACAGAGGGGAGAGGAAGGGAGCATGGTGTGGTCAGCTCACATCAATAGTGGTCGTGGTCGTATAAGGTGCGGGGAGCAATCTGGGAGCCGTGAGCAAGTGAGGCGGAGAGGACGAACCGTCAGATCAGAGTGATGGGAAGATGGGGAAGGTCCGGCACATGGTGGGTGGCTCACCCATTGTGCTCACATCGTTTTCGATCTGCTGGCAGGGACGAGGGAAAGGAGAGTTCACTGGGTGATTGAATGTGAAATCCTCCGATAATAACTGCCTAGAGGAGTTGGTAGAGCCCGCAGCCAACTGTGGAAAATGGGAAGCCACCTCGATGGATCAGCTGTCCTCATTGACCACCCTGCTCCTTGGAAACCACGCCTACCCGGGCATCGCTGCCTTCTCTTGGCCCGAGGAGCCAGAAATACCAACGGGGAATCCGGACGGGCCGGGTATGGGCCAACTTCCTGTCCCACTGAACCAAGCACCTGGAAGTTTGGGATTTCTCGGAGACTCCGGGGGTAGAGAAGTCTCTGGCGAAGCAGGGAAAAGTGGGCACCGGATGTAATCCACTGGCTCTGTACCCCAAAAAGGAGACCTACTTTGCCCAAATGTACCTGGATTGGTTTCCCAGAGGCTGGGCTGGGAACCTGGACCTTGGCAATTGGTTTAGCTATAGATGGAGCGGTGTGGTATTTGCAGGGCTATGTTATGAAGTTTACATCACCCCCCCCCCCCGACACACGCTTCGCTCCTCTGTTGCTGACCTTCTCACTGTTCCTCGATCTTGTCTATCCCGCCGCCGACTCCTGGCCCACATCCTGCCTCTGCCCTGGAATGTCCTCCTTCCTCAAATCTGACAAATACTCTCCAGATTACTCTTCAAAGCCTTACTGAGGGCACATCTCCTCCAAGAGGCCTTCCCTGAGTAAGCCCCCCTTTCCTTTTCTCCCACTCCCTTCTGCATCGCCTTGACTTGCTCCCTTCATTCATCCCCCTTCCCAGCCCCATAGTACATATGTACATAACTGTAATTTATTTATCTCTATTAAAATTTGTCTCCCCCCATCTAGACTCTAAGATCATTGTGGGAATATGTCTGTTTATTGTTGTATTTTACTCTCCCAAGCGCTTAATACAGTGATCTGTACAAAGTAAGTGCTTAAAAAATATGCTTGATTGAATGAATGATATTGGAATCAATTGAGGAATCTCCAGCTCTCACATTTGTTAGAACTGGAAGGCTTCCAACAAGACATCTGTCCAGAAAACTGTTCCACTTGGCCTCGGTGTCCCCCAGAGGCAGGGCCGCCTCAGGGAAGAACCCAGAGGGTAATCATTCGATACTATTTATTGAGCACCTACTGCCTGCAGAGGACTGTATGTAGCACTTCAAAGAACACAGCTCAGAAGAATGGGTAGACATGATTCCTCTCCTCAGTTTTTTCAGCCTACAAACATCTTTCAAGTAGCTTCTTCCTTTCTCCCCACCATCCTTTCATTCCCCCGTTTTCTTGGTGAGATCAGCCGATACTCTGTTTTGGAGGGTAGAGCGAAGGTTTGGAGAGTCTGGGCGATCCACAGATGCAACCAGCGATCATCATTAGAAGCTCCTTGAGGGCAGGGGCCGTGTCTACTATCGTACTCCCCCAAGAACTTCGTACAGTGCTCTGCACTCAGGAAGGGCTCAGTAAAAACTGTTTATCGATTATCCTCTGGGTGGTTTTCTGAGCTGATCTTAGCAATGGGGAAATGCTGGAGTCTCCTGGGATAGTTCCGGTTCCAAAAAATGCCCATGCGGAGAAAGAGCACGGCCTAGTGGAAAGCACATGGGCCTGGGAGTCAGAGGACCTGGGCTAAGTGACTTACCTGCTCAGTGACCTTGAGTAAGTCACTTAACTTCTCTTCAGTTCCCTCATCTGCAAAATGGATATTCAGTACCTGCTCTCCCTCCCACTTTTTCTTTTAATGGTAGGTGTATGTCAATCATTTACTAAGTGCCAGACTCTGTACTAAGCACTTGGGTCCATACAAGCTAATCAGTTTGGACTAAGTCCGTGTCGCAGATGGAGCTCACAGTCTTCATCCCCATTTTACTTAGACTGGAAACCCCTTCGGGGACCCGATCATGAAGAGAAGCGGCATGGCATAGTGGATAGAGCACGGGCCTGGGAGTCAGAAGGTCATGGCTTCTAATCCCATCTCCGCTACTTGTCTGCTGTGTGACCTTGGCAAGTCACTTCACTTCTCTGTGCCTCAGATAACTCAACTATGAAATGGGGATTGAGATTGTGAGCCCCACGTGGGCCAAGGGTCTGTGTCCAACTCAGTTTTCTCATATCCACCCCAGTGCTTAGTACAGTGACTGACACAGAGTAAGCATTAACGAATGCCAAAATTATTATTATTATATTGTATTTACTCCAGCACTTAGTACAGTGCTTGACACATAGTAAGCACTTAACAAATACCACAGTTATTATTAAAATTATTCATCGTGAAGAGAGAGATGGAGAGGGGAAAGCTGGGCCTCTGGAAAAAAGCGCTACTGGCTGTGACAAAGAGGACTCCAGGCTGCAGAGACGCAGTTGACTTCTTGGAACTGGAATGAGCCAGACAGAATTGGGAGAAGGGGCCAGTTTGTTTGGGTGGGAAACTCCTCTGCCTCTGGACTCTCTTCCTGCAGGTGGACATTGAAGGTTTCTTGGGGACAGGTATTATGTTAGCCAATCACGTTTATTCAATAGTATTTATTGAGCGCTTACTATGTGCAGAACACTGTACTAAGCGCTGGGAATGAACAAGTCGGCAACAGATAGAGACAGTCCCTGCCGTTTGAAGGGCTTACGGTCTAATCGGGGGAGACGGACAGACGAGAACAGTGGCAATAAATAGAGTCAAGGGGAAGAACATCTCATAAAAACAATGGCAACTAAATAGAATCGAGGCGATGTACATTTCATTAACAAAATAAATAGGGTAATGAAAATATATACAGTCGAGCAGACGAGTACAGTGCCGAGGGGATGGGAAGGGAGAGGGGGAGGAGCAGAGGGACATGAGGGGAAAAGAGAGTTAAGCTGCGGAGAGGTGAAGGGGGGGTGGTAGAGGGAGTAGAGGGAGAGGAGGAGCTCAGTCTGGGAAGGCCTCTTGGAGGAGGTGAGTTTTAACTAGGGTTTTGAAGAGGGGAAGAGAATCAGTTTGGCGGAGGTGAGGAGGGAGGGCGTTCCGGGACCGCGGGAGGACGTGGCCCGAGGGTCGACGGCGGGATGGGTGAGTCCGAGGGACGGTGAGGAGGTGGGCGGCGGAGGAGCGGAGCGTGCGGGGTGGGCGGTAGAAAGAGAGAAGGGAGGAGAGGTAGGAATGGGCAAGGTGATGGACAGCCTCGAAGCCTAGAGTGAGGAGTTTTTGTTTGGAGCGGAGGTTGATAGACAACCACTGGAGTTGTTTAAGAAGGGGAGTGACATGCCCAGATCGTTTCTGCGGGAAGATGAGCCGGGCAGCGGAGTGAAGAATAGACCGGAGTGGGGCGAGAGAGGAGGAAGGGAGATCAGAGAGAAGGCTGACACAGTAGTCTAGCCGGGATATAACGAGAGCCCGTAGCAGTAAGGTAGCCGTTTGGGTGGAGCCGTTATTGAGCCCTCGCTGTGTGCAGAGCACTGTACTAAGTGCTTGCGAGACGACAATATAACAGACACATTCCCTGCCCACAACGAGCTTACAGTCCAGAGCGGGGGACAGACCCGTTTGCCTCATAATACTCTGACAATCACTTAATACAGAAAAGCAACATGGCCTAGTGGAGAGAGCATGGGCTGAGAGCTGGGAAAACTGAGTTCTAATCCCTGCTCTGCCACTTGCCGGCTGGGTGACCTCAGGCATCACAAAATAATAATAATAATAATTTTAAATGCTTACTATGTGCCAAGAACTGTTCTAAGCGCTGGGGTAGATAAAGGTAATCAGCTTGTCCCACATGGGGCTCACAGTCTTAATCCCCATTTTCCAGATGAGGTAACTAAGGCACAGAGAAGTTAAGTGATTTGCCCAAAGACACACAGCTGATAGGTGGCAGAGCTGGGATTAGAACCCACGACCTCTGACTCCCAAGACCGCGCTCTTTCAACTAACTTAACTTAGTGCCCCAGTTTCCTCATCTGGAAAATGGGGATTAAATGGCCTGTTCTCCCCCTAATTTAGATTGAGTCTTCTGTGGGACAGAGACAGTGTCCCACCTGATTATCTTGTGCTTGACGCATAGTAAGTGCAAACTAAATACCACAATTATTATTAGTATTACGGTTCTTCATTCATTCATTCAATAGTATTTATTGAGCGCTTACTATGTGCAGAGCACTGTACTAAGCGCTTGGGATGAACAAGTCGGCAACAGATAGAGACAGTCCCTGCCGTTTGACGGGCTTACAGTCTAATCGGGGGAGACGGACAGACAAGAACAATGGCACTAAACAGCGTCAAGGGGAAGAACATCTCGTAAAAACAATGGCAACTAAATAGAATCGAGGCGATGTACAATTCATTAACAAAATAAATAGGGTAACGAAAATATATACAGTTGAGCGGACGGGTACAGTGCTGTGGGGATGGGAAGGGAGAGGTGGAGGAGCAGAGGGAAAAGGGGAAAATGAGGCTTTAGCTGCGGAGAGGTAAAGGGGGGATGGCAGAGGGAGTAGAGGGGGAAGAGGAGCTCAGTCTGGGAAGGCCTCTTGGAGGAGGTGATTTTTAAGTAAGGTTTTGAAGAGGGAAAGAGAATCAGTTTGGCGGAGGTGAGGAGGGAGGGCGTTCCAGGACCGCGGGAGGACGTGACCCAGGGGTCGACGGCGGGATAGGCGAGACCGAGGGACGGCGAGGAGGTGGGCGGCAGAGGAGCGGAGCGTGCGGGGTGGGTGGTAGAAAGAGAGAAGGGAGGAGAGGTAGGAAGGGGCAAGGTGATGGAGAGCCTTGAAGCCTAGAGTGAGGAGTTTTTGTTTGGAGCGGAGGTCGATAGGCAACCACTGGAGTTGTTTAAGAAGGGGAGTGACATGCCCAGATCGTTTCTGCAGGAAGATGAGCCGGGCAGCGGAGTGAAGAATAGACCGGAGCGGGGCGAGAGAGGAGGAAGGGAGGTCATTGATGGATTGACTGAGGAAGGGGAGGGGTGTGGTACAAACAATGGTGACCTCTTGGCTCATTTCCAGCATGCCCCTTGTTGGCTGAATTCCCTGCTCTGTGAGGGTGGAGGCCCAAAGGGAGATAACTCAGAGTCAGTGGCTTTCAGGAAAGAAAAGCATTAGAGGCTGTAGGAGGTCCATCCGATGCATTCCCGTTGTGGGCAGGGATTGTCTCTATCTGTTGCCGAATTGTACTTTCCAAGCGCTTAGTACAGTGCTCTGCACACAGTAAGCGCTCACCAAATACGATCGAATGAATGTATTGAGTGTCGAACCCTGTACCAGGGTAATTGAGAAGCAGCGTGACGATTGAGAAGCAGCGTGGCTTTAGTTGATAGAGCACAACCCTGGGAGTCAGAAGGACCCGGTTTCTAATCCCGGCTCTGTCACATGTCTGCTGTGTCACCTTGGGCAAGTCATTTCACTTCTCTGGGCCTCAGTTACCTCATCTGTAAAATGGGGATTAAGAGCTTGAGCCCCATGTGGGACAGGAACTGTGTCCAGACTAACTTGTATCTACCCCAGCGCTTAGAATAGTGCTTGGCACATAGTAAGCCCTTAACAAGTTCCATTATTATTATTATTATTGTTAGAAGGAGACGCTTCAGAGTCTCTCTGACCCAATGCGACTGATACGTAACAAACACTAAAGAAGAAAGAAGATCTGACCACTAATAATAAACCTACTGCTTTGCTTGAAGCCTGCAGATAATGTGTAAATTGTGAGCTCTTTGCGTTCTAGATTGAGCCTTTCCACTTCACAGCTATCAGAACTGAGCCTCATTTGGATTTCTGACAGGACAAATAGAGAGTTAGGAGAAAGCGAACAAAATGGGCTTGGGAGTCATAGGATGTGCTTCTAATCCCGCCTCAGTCACTTGTCTGCTGAGTGGCCTTGGACAAGCCACTTAACTTCTCTATGCCTCAGTTACTCATCTGTAAAATGGGAATTAAGTGTGAGCCCCACGTGGGACAACGTGATTACCTTGTAATGATAATAATAATGTTGGTATTTGTTAAGCGCTTACTATGTGCGGAGCACTGCTCTAAGCGCTGGGGAAGATACAGGGTCAGCAGGTTGTCCCACGTGAGGCTCACAGTCTTAATCCCCATTTTGCAGATGAGGTAACTGAGTCACAGAGAAGTGAAGTGACTTGCCCACAGTCACACAGCTGACAAGTGGCAGTATCTACCCCAGTGCTCAGAACAGTGCTTGGCACATAGTAAACACTTAACAAATACCGTCATCATTATTATTATTAAAATGAGTCCCTGGCTGACCAGAGAACAGTTGCATCCGATGGTGTTCGCTTTTCTGGATCTAGGATCTATCAAAACAGACGTCAGGCCCGGAACATCAGTCAATCAACCAATCGGTTGTATTGCCGAGAAAAGTACTAGCATCTTGGAAGGGTAGAACGCAACAATCTAACAGACACATTCCCTGCCCACAATGAGTTTACAGTCCAGAGGACAGCTGGGTAATAGTCTTTCAGTTATTCATTCAATTGTATATTGAGTGCTTACTGGGTGCAGAGCACTGTACTAAGTGCTTGGGACATTCTGTTGAATCTCTCCCAGCTGTGGGGACACATGGGCATCGAGTAAACGCAGTAAGTGACCGAGCTGTGACCTCTGAGGAGGTCAGCCTGCTGCCCATTTCCTGTGGTGAAGCTGGACGTCGGGAAAGGAAGAGCAACAGATGAAAGGATCTAATTCAGACATCAGAAAGGGCCCCTCCTCCGCCCCAGCGCCACCCCGCCTCCTCAATCTGCCGCCTGAAGTCTTTTGGAGGCAGAACATCTGCTGGATGTTCCTGGTCCCTTCTGGGGCTGCCCCTGGGGAAAAGCTCATTCCCAATGATGCCAGGAACTAGACCTCTGCTTTGAGTTCAAAGTGTAAGACTGCCACATTCCACAGTTTGGCTCCCTGTAATTGTCTTTGGGGCCGACGCTTGACTGGTGAGGAGGAGGAGAGGGAAAAAGAGGAGGAGGAAGAGGCAGCATTGGGTTCCTGGTCCCAGAGAGACCTCTCTGTCTACGTGACTGGTGCTGGACTTCCTGGTCTGATGCTCAGGGTCCCTGGCCAACCTCCAGACATCCAGCCAGTAGCCTGCCCCGACGCCTCCGTCCTCTAGACCGTAAGCTCGTTGTGAGTGGGAAACAGCAGCTGAGTGAGGAGCAGTGTTAGAGCCCGGGCCTGAGAGTCAGAAGGAGCTGGTTTCTAATCCCCATTCTGCCACTTGTCTTCTGGGTGACCTTGGACAAGTCACTCCATTTCTCTGGGCCTCACTTACGTCATCTGTAAAATGGGGATGAAGACTGTGAGGCCCATCTGGGGCATGGACTGTGTCCAACCTGATTAGTTTGTATCTACCCCAGTGCTTAGTACAGTAAGTGCTTAACAAATGCTACTTAAACTAAAAAACTCTCTTACATTGTACTCTCCCAAGTGCTTAGAACAGTGCTTTGCACTCAGTAAGTATGATTGATTCATTTCTGAGCAGGGAGACAGGAGTCTCTTTGCTGCACTAGGGAAGCGGCCCTGGCCTACTGAATAGAGCCCGGGCCTAGGAATCAGAAGGAGCTGGGTTCTAATCCTGGCTCCGCCACTTGTCTGCTGTGTGACCTTAGGCAAGGCACTTCACTTCTCTGGACTTCAGTTACATCATCTGTAAAATGGGGATTAAGACTGTGAGCCCCATGTGGGACAGGGATTGTATCCAACCTGATTAACTTGTACCTACCCCAGCGCTTAGTACATTGCTTGGCACATAGTAAGCACTTACCCAGTACCATAATGATGAGGGGGCTTTGGAACCGGAGGAGTGGACTCCACTGCCCTGGACGTTCAGTCAGAAGAGAAGCAGCATGGCATAGTAGATAGAGCATGGGCCTGGGAGTCAGAAGGGCATGCGTTCTAATCCTAGCTCTGCCACTTGTCTGCTGTGTGGCCTTGGGCAAGTCACTTCACTTCTCTGTGCATCAGCTACCTCATCTGTAAAATGGAGATTGAGATTATAAACCTCACGTGGACAGTAGTCACTAACCCAGTTTTGCTTGTATCTGATTTACTCGTATCCACTCCAGTGCTTAGTACAGTGCCTGGCACATAGTAAGTGCTTAACAAATACCATAATAATAATAATTATTCTTATTCTTATTATTAAGTAGAGGGCAGGGAGCAGGGACCCCCTAGGCCCCTCAGTGTGACTCGTCACAGTAAGCGCTCAATAAATATGATTGAATGAATGAATGAATGAATGAAAGGTTTGAGCCTCTCCCTTGTGAGGTTCCTTCCCTCTCTGACCAGGTCTAGGGTCCGTAGAAATTTAAATCAAGTCTTCTCCTGGACTCTTAGGTGGAGAAATACCCCACTTGGAAGATTTTATGTTCATTTCTGTCATGGTATTTATGATCAGATTGCCCTTCTCGACCTGGCTGTAATTAGCCTGACTCAATGAAAGGAAGAGTAGGGTCACTACAAGAGTTTGCTAGGGTCAACTTGCATATACAGCTTGGATTCCTCTGGCAAGGAAGAAGTGTGGCCTAGAGGATAGAGCTCAGACAGGGGAGCGAGAAGGATCTGGGTTCTAATTCTGGCTCTGCCAACTGTTGCTTTGTGGCCTTGGGTAAGTCACTTCACTTCTCTGCACCTTGGTTTCCTCAACTGTAAAATGGGGATACCTGTTCTCCCTCCTACTTAGAATGTCCATGCAGGACAGGGACTGTGTTTGCCCTAATTAACTTGTACCTACACCAATCTTTGATACACAGAAAATGTTTAACAAATAACATAAAAACAAAAAACAAAACAAAAATGAAGCGTCCAATTCCCGGCTCCTTTTCTTGCGGTAAACACACTTGGGACAAGCTGTAGGGGAGGGAGCAATGTGATGTCAACGTGTGGTTGCTTTGCTTTCTGGATTGGAACCACAGTGAATTGCTGGAAATTTCAAGAGTAAAAGTGTCAGAGCAAGGACCCTTCCTCCTTTCCCTAGTAACAGTGGAAAGGGCAATATTGGGGGTTGGAAGACCTGCCTTCCCCTTGCTGGAGAATGATGGACCTGTAATTTAGCTTCTCTGGGCTTCAGTTTCCTCACCTGTAAAATGGGGATGATGATTATCCCTGCCCCTCCCTGTCTCACAGAGATGGAGGGAGGATAAAATGAGATCACCCAAGTGAAAGTCCTTTGGAAATAATTGATGTGAAAGTGCTTTGGGTAAAGAAGAGTGTCGTTCAAATCAAGATATCATTATTATTTCATTCACAAGGAAGAGTCCTGAAACGTAAATTGCTTAACGAAAGATCGTATCATTCACTGGGTTTCTAAAGAGTTTCCCGGAGACACCTGACTGACTGCTCCTGGTGCTAGGATTTGGATCAGGCCTGGCAACGTTCAGTCTGTCCCCAAATCCCGTCGATTCTACCTTCACAACCTCTCGAGAATCCACCCCTTCCTCTCCAGCTCGTTATGGGCAGGGAACGTCTGCTTATTCCGTTGTATTGTACTCTCCCAAGTGCTTAGACAGTGCTCTGCACATAGTAAGCGCTCAATAAATACGATCGATTGATTCATCCAGACTGTTACTACGCTGGTCCAAGCATTTGTATCCCACTTTGACTTCTGTATCAGCCTCCTCGCTGAACTCCTTGCCTCCTGTCACCCCCCACTCCAGTCCATGCCTCACTCTTCTCCCTGAATCATTTTTCAGAAAATCTGTTAGGCCCATGTCTCCCCATTCCTCAAAAACCTCCATTGGTTGCCCAGCCACCTCTATATCATGCAGAAACTCCTTGTCATCGGCTTTAAAGCACTCAGTCGCCTTGCCCCCTCCTAACTTACCTCCCTGATTTCAATCAAGCGATCAATCAGTCGTATTAAGAGCGCTGTATGAAGTGCTTGGGAGCGTACAGTATAACAGAATTGGTAGACATGGTCCCTGCCAACAGAGATATCGCCTACCGCAATCCGGTCTGTACTCTTTGCTCCTCTAATGCCAACTTACTATATCTCAATCTCGAATATCTGCTCCCCACCCCTTGCCCTCATCCTTCCTCTGGCCTGGAACTCCCTCCTGCTTCAAATCCGATAGACCACCACTCTCCCCACCTTCAAAGCCATCCTAAAACCATATCTCCTCCGAAAGGCCTTCCCTAAGTCCTCATTTCCCCTATCCACCTGGATTTGCCCCCCTAAAGTACTTGCTATTCACCTCACCCCCAGCCCTACAGTACTTTGGCACATATTCATTTCTCCTAACTCTAATTTACTTTATATCTGTCTCCCACTTTACACCATGGGCAACCTCCACGTTTAATTAGTGTTAGGAGCGGGCAAGGCGACTGAGTGCTTTAAAGACGATGATAAGGAGTTTCTGCATGATATGGAGGTGGCTGGGAAACCACTGGACGTTGCCCAGGTGTAAAGTGGGAGACAGATATTATAAAGTAAATTAGAGTTAGGGGAAATTAATAGGCACCAAAGTGCTGTGAGGCGAATATTGGAGCGCAGCGATCGTGTCCACCAACTCTACTATATTGGACTTCCCCAAGCACCAAATACAATGCTAGGCACACAGTAAGCGCTCAGTGAATCACTACTGATTGGATGATTGATGTTGAAAGTGGCCAGATTCTCCCCCTGAGATACCAGCAGGAGCCTTCTCCCTCCTCCTTGGTTACGGCGCCTTCAAAGGAACCATCTGAGTTCATCCGTAATGACGCCAACGCCATAACAATGAATACAGGAGCAAAGTCTGGAGAATAGTGACTCAAATTCCATTCTCCCCACAAAATTTACCATGGCTCAGCCCACATTTTACCAGTGTCCCAAACTTAATATGCTCCACCCCTCCCTTCTGCTCTGGTGAAGACCCGACAAAGAGGAAATTAAGGGAGAGGCCGAGGTGCCAGCTAGTTAAACCCGCTGCCTGATTTCCTTCAGGAAAACCTTGTTTTCTTTTAGACCGGGAGCCAGGGCTCCCTTTCAGAGTTGGAACCACTAAAGAGAGATCTCCCTGCGTAGCAAGTTTATCTCCCACACATTGTGGGTTTATGCCTCTGGAGCTCTGGGCTGTGGCTGCATTTAGGAAAAAGCAATCGGGGCAGAGGGCTAATGGTGTCAGCAGAGTGTCGTCCTGGATGTTCTTTCTGTTGGCTCCCCAGTCCGGCCCCCGCTGCTGAATCTGCACGAGGGGATGGGGCAGAGGCCAAGCCGGGGAGAAGGGAGCAGCTGGGGGAGGGAGAGAGGGTGGGACCAAGAATGTCTCTAAGGAGGCCTTACAACAGGGAAGCAGCGTGGCCTAGTGGATAGAGCACGGGCCTGGGAGTCAGAAGGGCCTGTGTTCTAAAACCGGCTTCGTCTGCTGTGTGACCTCGGGCAAGTCGCTTCACTTCTCTGGGCCTCAGTTACCTCATCTGTAAAATGGACATTTAGACTGTGAGCCTCATGTGGAACTTGACTTGCCAACCCGATTAGCTTGCATCTACCTCAGTGCGTAGTAATAATAATAATAATAATGGTATTTGTTAAGCCCTTACTATGTGCCAAGCACTGTTCTAAGCATAGCACATAGTAAGTAAATAGAGTAAACAGATACCATAAAAAAATAGAACTTCAGAAACAGCATGGCCTAATGGATAGAGCACAGGCCTGGGAGTCAGAAGGGCCGGTGTTCTAATCCCGGCTTCGTCCGCTGTGTGACCTCAAGCAGGTCGCTTCACTTCTCTGGGCCTCAGTTACCTCATCTGTAAAATGGACATTTAGACTGTGAGCCTCATGTGGAACTTGACTTGCCAACCCGATTAGCTTGCATCTATCCCAGTGCGTAGTAATAATAATAATGGTATTTGTTAAGCGCTTACTGTGTGCCAAGCACTGTTCTAAGCATAGCACATAGTAAGTAAACAGATACCATAAAAAAATAGAACTTCAGAAACAGCATGGCTTAGAGGATAGAGCATGGGCCTGGGAGTCAGAAGGTCATGAGTTCTAATCCAGAATCCTCCACTTATCTGCTGTGTGACCTTGGGCAAGTCATTTTGCTTCTCTGGGCCTCAGTTCCCTCATCTGTAAAATGGGGATTGAAACTGTGAGCCCCGCATGGGATAGGGACTGTGTCCCACCCGATTTGCCTGTATCCACTCCAGCACTAAGTACAGTGCCTGGAACGTAGTAAGTACTTAACAAATACCATAATAATTATTATTATTATTATTATCTGTGGCAGCCTTGTGAGTGCTACTGACTGAGTCAGGAAGAAAAAATTTGTCTACCGGAAGCAAAGAGGGCTGGTTCGGGATTCCAGTTGAGGGAACACCATCGGGTGACCCTGTGACTGGGGAGACCCGCAAAACCAGTTCGTGTCTAGGTCCCTTTCTCTGGGCGGTGGCCTGAACTGGTAGTTAGTGGTGCAGGCTGGTGAGGCAGCCAGGCAATCTGGGTAACAATTTCCAGCTGCCAAAACTGAGAGCAGTTTTGTGAGGGGTCGGAGGGAGGAAGGGGAAAGGGAGAGACTTGCAGGGCTCACTCAGTTTCCAGGTGCAAGGTCAGAGCGTCATCAGAGGACACAGTCAGGAGGGGGCTTTACTGAGAAACGGCGGGGCCTAGTGGAAAAAACATGGGCCCGGGATTCAGATGACCTGGGTTCTGGTCCCGGCTCCACCACTTGTCTGTTGTGTCACATGGGCAAGTCACTTCACTTCTCTGGGCCTGTTACCTCTTCACGGAAGCAGTGCACAGCTTGACTTAGTGGAAAAAGCCCCCGGGCTTGGGAGTCAGAAGACGTGGGTTCTAATCCTGGCTCCGCCACTTGTCTGCCATGTGACCTTCGGCAAGCCACTTAACTTCTCAGTGCCTCAATTACCTCATCTGTAAAATGGGGATTAAGACTGAGCCCCACATGGGACAACCTGATGACCTCGTATCTACCCCAGGGCTTAGAACACTGCTTGGCACCTAGTAAGCGCTTAACAAATACCATAATTATTATTATTATTATAAATTGGGGGTTAAGACTGTGAGCCCTCTGTGGGACAGGGACTGTGTCCAACCTGATTACGTTGTACGTACTCCAGTGCTTAGAAGAGTGCTTGGCACACAGTAAGTGCTTAACAAATACCATAATAATTATTATTATTATAAAATGGAGATTAAGATTGTGTGCCCTGCGTGGGACAGGGTCAGCGTCCAACCTGATTATCTTGTATCCACCCCAGGGTTTAGTACAGTGCCTGGCACATAGTATGCGATTAGCAAATATCATTTAAAAAACAAAAAAGTGGGGGTGGGATGGACTGAGGAAAGCTGTTCTGCAGAGACTGGTCCAGGTTTCCTCGGAGACCAGCCCACCTCAAAAAAGGAAATTCTAGTGGAGCAGCACAATGTTCAGAGAGTCGAGGACACAGTGGATCTCGAAAACACAGTTTATGAAACTTTTAGTAATTAAAAGGGGGTTGAAAGGACAGCAAGGGGCAAGACTAATCATGACACAAAAAACTATCAGGTATTAGGAAGGCAAAAACAATAGAAATGCTTTCAAATGACAATAATACAATGTGCAGTACAAAGCTTTTATCTTAAATTGCCTTGATGTTCTATTCCACAGACAAGGGCAATCACACAAATTTTCTAGAGTTAAAATCTCACAAAGCGACTCTCTGGAATCTGGCCAAGTCTCAGCTCTGGTTCAGAAGAATGGAATGAGATTGTGGTTTTCTCCTTGAAAAGATTTCTCTCTCTCCCTCTCCCTCTTTTTCTCTGTCTGTTTCTCAGTGCTGGTGAAGGGTCTTTTCCAAAAACAAGATAAAACAGCTATAAGCCTATTCTCATATCTTAAAATTTATTGAGCTCCTCATATAATAAATCAGGGAAAGTTAGGTCTTGTCAGTCATGGTTTACCATAACATAGCAAGGTCTCTTTCTGGCCTGACACATTCGATAGAGTGGTTTTCATGGATTAATGGCTCGTTCTCAATATTTAGGTTCTCCGGAAGGGTGAACCCAGGGATTGTCTCTATCTGTTATCAAATTGTACATTCCAAGTGCTTAGTACAGTGCTCTGCACATAGTAAGCGCTCAATAAATACTATTGAATTTTTTAGTTTCCTGATAGTCGGTTTGAGTACTCACTTTGTACTTGAACTATAACTTTTTTCTGGTCTGAAGGATGATAGGTAATTGTCCCTCAATTTTTTTTTGGCTAATTTCCAAATTACTTGCCTAGAAAGTGATCTAAGGACATCAAAGATAGAATATGATCCTTTTCCTACACACTTGCTCTCTAATTTCTTTCTCTAGTAGCAGTGGTAGAATGGATTGACTACCCACTAGGTGTAATGCATGGAAAGCCCAAAACACGCAAGTGACATATTCCCTGTCTATAAGGGGCTTCCCTTCTGATGGGGGAGACAGACATCAAAATGTTTACAGAGTAATCAAGATAAACACGGACTGTGCAATTGAATCATTGAATCTGCATAAGTTTTGAGAATGAATTAAGGTGAGCAGTTACCTAAGTGATAGATGTGGCTGATGTGACTTGGGGTATCAAATATAATGATAATAATAATAATAACAAAAATGGTGTTTTAGTCAGGTCTTCCCACCCAGTTCTGTGCCAAGTAGAAATCATGCTGTTTTGTAGGAGAGGAGACAAATATTCAAGAACCCTCCCTGGGCCCAAAATCCAGCTTGGAGCTCACTGTTTGGGGAAAGGAGAAACAATGTGAGAGAAAGAGACAGAGGGATAGAGGGAGAAAAAGAGAGAGAAAGAGAGGAGAGAGAAGAGAATTCCTTCTTAATAAATTCTTTCCAGCCACTGGTCCTCTCAACTATTCGCCAAACCCCTGAGGAATACGACAGCAGGTACAGCTCTGCAAGTGGATTGTAATGGTTATTATTATAATTATAATAGTTAAGTGCTTATTATGTATCAAGCACTATGCTAAGCACTTTGGTAGATAAACAGTAATTAATCAGGTTGGACAAAGTCCCTGTCCCATATGGGGCTCATAGCCCAAGATGGAGGGACAACAGGCATGAATCTGCATTTTACAGATGAGGAAACTGAGGCACAGAGAAGCTAAGTGACTTGTCCATGGTCATACAGCAAACAAGTGTCAGAGGCAGGATTCGAACCTAGGTCCTCTGACTCTCAGGCCTGTTCTACTTCCACTAGATTATGCTGCTTGAGTATGAGAGTTCTCATTAGGGGTAGCCATTCCAAGCACTGTAATACTTTCATTCAGACGTATTTATTGCACGCTTACTGTGTGCAGAGCACTGTACTAAGTGCTTGGAATGTACAATTCGGCAACAGATAGAGACAGTCCCTGCCCAACAACAGGCTCATAGTCTAAAAGGGGGAGACAGACAACAAAACAAAACAAGTAGTCAGGCATCAATACCATCAAAATAGATAAATGGAATCATAGATATATACACATCATTAATAAAATAGAGTAATAAATAATATATACAAATGTACACAAGTGCTGTGGGGCGGGGAAGGGAAGGGGGTAGAGCAGAGGGAGAGAGGGCAGAGGGAAAGGGAGGGTTCAGTCTGAGAAGGCCTCCTGGAGGAGGTGAGCTCTCAGTAGGGCTTTGAAGAGGCGAAGAGAGCTAGTTTGGTGGATGTGAGGAGGGAGGGCATTCCAGGCCAGAGGTAGGACGGGGGCCAGGGGTCAATGACGGGACAGGCGAGAACGAGGCACAGTGAGGAGGTGAGCGGCAGAGGAGCAGAGGGTACAGGGTGGGCTGTAGAAGGAGAGAAGGGAGGTGAGGTAGGAGGGGGCCAGGTGATGGAGAGCTTTGAAGCCAAGAGGGAGGAGTTTTTGTTTCATGCGAAGGTTGATAGGCAACCACTGGAGGTTTTTGAGGAGGGGAATGACATGCCCAGAGCCTTTCTGTAGAAAGATAATCCGGGCAGTGGAGTGAAGTATAGCCTGAAGCAGGGAGAGACAGAAGGATGGGAGATCAGAGAGGAGACTGATGCAATAATCCAGTCAGGATATTAGGATATCCTTCTTTTTTCCTTCCCTTGCCCACTGGGGAGCTGGAAATAAACACCCAACATTCAGTTTCTGGGTTTTTTCATGGTATTTGTTAATAATAATAATGCTGGTATTTGTTAAGCGCTTACTGTGTGCCAAGCACTGTTCTAAGCGCTGGGGTAGATTCAGGATAATCAAGTTGTCCCACATGGGGTTCACAGTCTTAATCCCCATTTTACAGATGAGGGAACGAAGGCACAGAGAAGTTAAGTGGTTTGCCCAAAGTCACACAGCTGACAAGTAGCGGAGTAGGGTTTAGAACCTTCAACCTCTGACTCCCAAGCCCGTGCTCTTTCCGCTAAGCCATGCTGCTTCTCCTACAACGGTGACGGGAAATGAAGTGACTTCCCCAAGGTCACACAAGTGGCAGAGCCGGAACTAGTAAAGAGCTCACTATGTGCCAGGCACTGTTCTAAGCGCAGGACTAGATACAAAGTAATCAAGTTGGACAAAGGCCCTGTCCCACGTGGGGTTTACAGTCTTAAACTCCATTTTACAGATGAGGTAATTGAGGTACAGAGAAGTAATGACAATGGTATTTGTTAAGCACTTACTATGTGCCAAACACTGTTCTAAACTCTGGGGTAGATATAAGGGAATCAGGTTGTCCCACGTGGGACTCACAGTCTTAATCCCCATTTTACAGATGAGGTCACTGAGGCACCAAGAAGTTAAGCGCCTTGCCCAAAGTCACACAGCTGATAGACGGCGGAGCCGGGATTAGAACCCATGAACTCTGACTCTGAAGCCCGTGCTCTTTCCACTAAGCCACGCTGCTTCTCCTGCAGCGGTGACGGGAAATGAAGTGACTTCCCCAAGGTCATACAGATGAAAGTGGCAGAGCCGGAACTAGAACCCAGGTCCTCTGACTTCTAGGCTCGTGCTCTATCCACTAGGCCCCGCTGCTTTGGGACAAGGCCAGGGTGAAGTGGGGAAGCCTGAGCTAGGAAGGATGGAGAGCAGTGACTTCACCATCGGTAAAATAGAAACCTGGAACTTCAGTCATTTCAAGGAGTGATGCTGCAGAGAAGCAGCATGGCCTAGTAGTTAGAGCACGGGCCTGGGAATCAAAAGGACCTGGGTTCTAATCCCGGCTCTGCCACCTGTCTGCTATATGAGTTTGAGCAAGCCACATCACCTCTTGGTACCTCAGTGACCTCATCTGTAGAATGGGGATGAAAATTGTGAGCCCCACGTGGGACAGGGACCGTATCCAACCCGATTAGCTTATATCTCCCAGTGCTTAGTACAGTGCCTGGCACACAGTAAGCACATAACAGATACTATGTAAAAAAAGCGATTTCCACTTTTGGAACCTGAAACAAATTATGGATCAAGTCATGGGTAAACACACCATAACGGGCTACAAGAGGGAAAGTTAGAGATGTTAGATGGTATCTCTGGAACCAAGAAGATGGATATCACAAAGGCCAACCTCAAACAGTAACTGTCCTACCTACTCCACACACCATGCTGAGCTCAGAGGTGTTGGAGAGATGTGTGAAGTGGAAGAAGGCAGAAATGACTCTAGTAGTAATAGCAGTAGAATTGCGGTAAGTGAACTCCTCATATGCCTCAGCCTACCCCGAGTCCCCAAAGATTTGATACACCATTCTTTGCACTTGGGAAAGTTAATTAATTCATTCTGATACTTCTTAGGTGGTAATAATGTTGGTATTTGTTAAGCGCTTACTATGTGCAGAGCACTGTTCTAAGCGCTGGGGGAGATACAGGGTCATCAGGTTGTCCCAGGTGAGGCTCACAGTTAGTCCCCATTTTACAGATGAGGTAACTGAGGCACAGAGAAGTGAAGTGACTTGCCCACAGTCACACAGCTGACAAGTGGCAGAGCCGGGATTCGAACTCATGACCTCTGACTCCCAAGCCCAGGCTCTTTCCACTAAGCCACGCTGCTTCTCTATACTTACTATATGCCAGGCACTGTTCTACACACTGGGGTGGATACAAGCAAATCGGGTGGGACATAGTCCGTGCCCCATGTGGGGCTCAGTCTCAAACCCCATTTATACAGATGAGGTAACTGAGACCCAGAGAAGTGAAGTGACTTGCCCGAGGTCACACAACAGGCAAGTATGGGAGCCGAGATTAGAACCCATGAGCTTCTGACTCCCAGGCCCGTGCTCTATCCACTACGCCGTGGTGCTTCTTCAGTTGGCTGTGTATCATCATCATGATCAAGGAGTCAGAGATCATGGGTTCAAATCCCGGCTCTGCCACTTGTCAGCTGTGTGACCGTGGGCAAGTCACTTCACTTCTCTGGGCCTCAGTTACCTCATCTGTAAAATGGGGATTAAGACTGTGAGCCTCACGTGGGGCAACCTGATTATCCTGCATCTGCCCCAGCGCTTAGAACAGTGCTCTGCACATAGTAAGCGCTTAACAAATACCAACATTATTATTATCAAGGGCATTTATTGAGCACTTGGTATGTGCAGAGCACTGCACCAAGCGCTTGGGAGAGTACTACGGAGTTGGCCGACACATTCCCTGCCCACGAGTTTACAGTCTAGAGGGGGAGGCAGGCATTATTACAAGTAAATAATTTATAATATACAATTTAAAGCTATAAAGATGTAACATGCGTTTGCGCTGGGGGTGTGTGCCTACGGGCGTACGTGCATCAACAGATTCGGTTCCACATAAAGTCCATGGTGTCATGACAGCCTTCCCACTCTGCAGAGGGGAAGAATAAAGTTGGCTTTAGCTCTCTGCAAAGTGGGTAGTAACACAGGAGCCCCACGTGGGACAGGGACAGTGTCCAACCTGATTATTTTGTGTCTATCCCAGCGCGTAATACAGTGGTTGGCACAGAGAAAGCGCTTAAAAAATGCCATCATCATCATGCTTGTTTCTCCTTTGCTCAAAACAGACTCTTCTCAGCGTTGAAGTGACCTTCCACCGCAAGGATGCTGGTGCTCTTGGCTTTCATCATTGTGTTTCACATCACCTCCGCTGCGCTGCTCTTCATCTCTACCATTGACAATGTAAGTTCTTCAGCTCCCCCCGGCCCCACAAGCCCTCCCAACCTCCTCTCCCAACACATTCCACGCATTCCGGTTCCAGAGCCCAGCCTGCTCATCTCGGGCTGTTTTGACTTTCAGGTGAGTTCCCTTCTTGGCAGATGGAAAAACATGCCAAAGGGAGCTGCATCTCGTCACCTCTCCGAGGCCATTATGAGGAATTTTCCTCTTAGCTCCTGACTTGTATTACTAGACCACTAGTCATCGTTCGGGTTAATTTATTTTGTACATCAGGAATTTCCAAGTCTTCTTGGAAATCTTTGTTCGTCTTACTGAAAACATGGGCTGTGTCAGTTACAAGTGAGTCATCCTGTGGTGTTTTTATCATGCGAGGATTAACTAAGTTGACTGTTCTGGGTGACAAATGAAGGTCACGGGTGTAGTAAACGGTGTGCGTCGTGAAATGAAAACAACTTCTCCGCTCTGAGTTATCCACTCAAGTTCCTGAGAATCACAGCGCACGGTTCTTGAAAGAAGAAATCACAATCATTTGGAGCATAAACAATCACTGGTATCAGTGACAGGTGACGCTTGTTGAGAGTCCTCTATGGATACAGGATCCCAAGTCAAGCTCTCCCAGGGTTGAGTCCAGGGGCAACCTGCCCTTGGCTAACGGCTTTTCGTGAAACTGTATTCACATCCCCGTGACTTCTTCACTGCTAAAAATTGTTCTAGGCCAAGCAAAGCATAGCCGTGAAAGGAGCCGGACTCCATCGCTGACCCGATGTCCGTCTGGGCCGTGGGGAGGTTGGGAACTTGAACAGATCCGCCAAAGTCAAGTCTGGATGAGCTTTAACCACAACTTCCTCTTTCCTTCCGACTTCTTGGTTTTGTCGGTGTGGAAGCAGGCCGGCCGTTCCCTTTCATCCTGAAGCATTTCGGAGGATGATTAGGGGTAGACATGCCAGGTTCACGGTCGGGGAAAGGTGCCGGTTTCCCTCTCCCCCTCAAATACGGGCAGGCACCCCCTAACTGCTCTGTCCCCCGCTTCAGTAGCTTTCTGGGGAGGGGGCCCAAAGATGAAGGTGGGGACGGGGCGGGGACTTACGTGCTTACACCACTGAGTAGGCTAATGCCCCCTGACAGTGGAGCAGCATGGAGGGCTGTGGAAAGTGAGAACCAAAGTCAGAGAATAAAGGAGGGCACAAAAGCTGGGGACCCTCCATCCATCAGAATCCTACAGCATCTCCTAAACCCATCGGTTGTATTTATGGAGCACTTGCTATTTACAGAGCAACATCAGCAACTATGGTATTTGTTAAGCGCTTACTATTTGCCAGGCACTGTACTAAGCACTGGGGTAGATCATCAAGAAGCAGCGTGGCCTAGTAGATAGAGCACAGGCCTGGAAGTCAGAAGGACGAGGGTTCTAATTCTGCTTCCACCTCTTGTCTGTTGTGTGACCTTAAGCTCTTATTCTGTGCCAGGCACTGTACTAAGCACTGGGGTAGATACAAGGCTAATCGGTTTGGACGCAGTCCGTGTCCCACATGGGGCTCATAGTCTTAATCCCCATTTTACAGATGAGGGAATTAAGGCGCAAAGTGTCTTGCCCAAGGGCTTACAGGAGACAAGAGGCAGAGCCAGGATGAGATACCAAGTCCTTCTGACTTCCAGGCCTGTGCTCTATCCACTCACTAGGCCACGTAAGCAGCGTGGCTTAGTGGAAAGAGCCTGGGCTTGGGAGTCAGAGGTCATGAGTTCGAATCCCAGCTCTGCCACTTGTCAGCTGTGTGACTGTGGGCAAGTCACTTCACTTCTCTGGGCCTCAGTTACCTCATCTGTAAAATGGGGATTACCTGTGAGCCTCACGTGGGACAACCTGATGACCCTGTATCTCCCCCAGCGCTTAGAACAGTGCTCTGCACATAGTAAGCGCTTAACAAATCCCACCATTATTAGTAAGCTCTTGGGAGGGTCCAGTGTGTAACAAGGACAGAGTTGGTGGATGTGTTCCCGGCCAACAGCGAGTTTACAGTCTAGAGAAAAATGCTTCTGGGCTCAAGAATCCTGAGCCATCTAAACCCAGATGGCTATGGCATTCGCAGCCCACTGACCATGGGCCACCCTCGAGAGGCCGGCTCTTTAACCTGGGCTTCGTTGGGACAGGGCGTTTTGGGAGCTGCTTTAAAACACATGTCTACAATGCAATTTTACCAAATATTTCAAATTAGGCTTTTCTGCCTTCAACTGGGGCGTGCGATTTCACAACCCCCAAGATGGTGACTAAAAATGTTATTTTTTGAACACAGTTTCAAACGCCTGAAAGGAGGGATTCATTTCCTAACCCAACTTGGGTGCGGCTTAACTTCGGTTGAAACTCACACAGACTAGGGCAGCTGTTTTAAAACTACAACCTCTTTACCATAGGTGTTAAAGCACTCAATCACTTTGCCCCCACCTACCTCTCCTTTCTTGTTTTTTTACAAAACCCAGCCCACAGATTTTCTCCTCTAATGCCAACCTGCTCTCTGTACCTTGATCTCATCTACTTTGCCCCCAACCTCTGGCTCACATCCTGCCTCTGGCCTGGAACGCCCTCCCTCTTCATATCCGACTGATGATCTCTCTCTCCACTTTCAAGGCCTTTCTAAAAGCACATCTCCTTAAAGGCCTTCCCCGACTATGCCCTCATTCCAATTCTCTCACTCCCTCCTGAGTTGCTCTTGACCTTGGATCTGCATCCTTTATTCAACCCTCCCTCAGTCCCACAGCCCTACGTACAGATCCATAATTTTATTTATATTAATGTCTGTCTCCCCCTCTAGCCTCTAAGCTCATTGTGGGCAGGGAACGTGTCTACCAACTCTGTCCTGTGGTACTCTCCCAAGCGCTTAGTACTGTGCTCTGCACACACTAAGCACTCAACAAATACAATCGATCTGTTGAATGATAACCAGGACCTTGGTGTAGCTGAGGGTTAAAGTTCAAGTTATCCTGCTCATTTCCCAAGAAGTCATCCAGACAGGGCTTGTCCTGGCCTGAACCTTTCCTGTTTCCTTTGCCTTTTACAGGCCTGGTGGGTAGGAGAGGGATTTTACGCAGACCTCTGGAGACTGTGTCAAAACTCCACTAACTGTACAGAAATCAGTGACAGTTACAAAGGTGAGTATTAAAGCGTGGCGGGTCTCATAGAATCTAATCAAAAAGGGACTTTCTCTAGGAAGACTGTAGAGGTTTCTCTCAGTTTAACCAGCCCCTCTCCCGCACCTCAAAAACAAAATTGCTCGAAGGCTCTTTCACCTTTAGAAATATGAACTGGGGCCAGTAGAGGCTGCAGAGCTGCAGGAAATCAGAATTGGCAGCAGACTTTACAGTTCCCTCCAATACAGTCTGGGGAAGAGGGGGCAACCTGCCTCCATACAAGTTTTCCATCCTTTGTTTTTTTAAACTGATAAAAAATGTTGGCTATCTGGAATTCCAGGGAATGTGAGACACTCACTTGGCACAAATGCCAGTTAACTGCTTTGGGGCTCACATTGTCATAGGGCACCTATCTGCTAGACTGTAAGCTTCTCGAGGGTAGGGATCGCCCTACTTAAGCCGTTACGCTCTCCCAAAAGCTTAGTACAAAGCTGTGTTCAGAGTACTCTCTGATCGGCTCCACCACGGGTCAGCTGCGTGACCTTGGGCAAGTCACAACTTTTCCGTTGCCTCAGTTCCCTCATCTTTAAAACGGGGATTTAAGACTGTGAGCCCCATGGGGACACGGACTATCTTATATCTACCCAGCGCTTAGTACGTTGCCTGACATACAGTAAGTGCTTAACAAAAACCATTTAAAAAAAAAATTACTCGACAAATAGCAGTGATTGCTAGAGCGCTAGTGAGAGCCACATAATTAGAAATAAAGTCCCCACTGGAGCCAGTCGACCCGAGGAAAGATTGTGGGTATGAGAGAGTGTTAGTGGGGAGTGGGAGTTCATTGATTAACAGAATCTTTACATGTTGAAGATCGGGAATTTGGTGGAATTGCAGTCTTTGGAAAATCTGCTCCCGCAATGAGTGTGAGCTGTTGATAAAACTACTCCTACTTTACTGCTACAACTGCGAATAATAATCATATTTGTCAAGTTTTTCTATGGGCCAAGAACTATATTAAGCAATGGGGAAAATATACGATAGTAAAGATGGGACACATTCCCTGTCCCACATGGAGATCACAGTTGAAAAGGGAGGAGGAACAAATATTGAATCTCTACGGGCCCGGAGAAGTTAAGTAGCCTGCCCAAGGTCATGCAACAGGCAAGCCAGGCAGAGCCAGGATTAGAACCCAGGTCCTCTGAGTCCCAGATCCATGCTCTTTCCACTGGACCATGCTGTTTCTCTTCTCTGGTGTTAGGGGCAAAATTGTCTGCTAGTCAGATTAGCGGGACACCTTGCTTTTAAGCTACCCTCACCATCCAAGGCAGAACTCGGGCCAAGCAGAAGCAGGATGGGAAACAGCATGGTGTACAGGCCTGGGAGTCAGAAGGCCATGGGTTCTAATATCCGCTCTGCTACTTGTCTGCTGTGTGGCCTTGGGCCACTTCTCTGTGCCTCAGTTACCTCATCTGTGAAAGGGGGATTAAGAATGTGAGCCCTATGCGTCACAGAGACTGTGTCCAACCCAATTTACTTATATTCATTCATTCAATCATATTTATTGAGTACTTACTGTTGGCAGAGCACTGTACTAAGTGCTTGGCACTGTACTAAGTGCTTATCCAGTGCTTAATACATTGGCTGGCACGTAGTAAGCGCTTAACAAATACCATAATTATTATTATAACCACCCTAGCTTGCATGCACATGTGGGTCCATCTGCTACTATATCTCATCTCCCTTGGGTTGTAAGCCTCTCGAGGGCAGGGGCCACCCCTAACAGTGAATGCTATATACACCCAGGGGTCATTTTCTAATCGTTTTGCAGGTTATCAGACTCTCCAGGCCGTTCAAGCCACGATGATCCTGTCTACCATCCTGTGCTGTATCGCTCTGTTGGTCTTCGTTCTCCAACTCTTCCGCCTGAAGCAAGGAGAGAGATTTGTTTTAACATCCATCATCCAGCTGCTGTCATGTGAGTCGAGTAGTGCCGGGCCCGAGGAAACTCCAGGGTCCTAGTAAAGAGGGGCAGGGCCCCTGAAGGGAGGGAAGTGAAATCCACCTTCGGTGTCTCTGGGAAGATGCCACCTGGTCTTCAACCAAAGTTGATCCATTTCAGCAAGTGGCAGACATCAATCAATGGTATTGATGAGTGCTCACTAGGTGCAGAGCACTGTACTGAACGCTTGGGAGAGTACAACAGAGGGATGATGATAATAGTGTTTATTAAGCACTTACTATGTGTCAAGTACTGTTCTAAGCTCTGGGGTAGATACAAGGTAATCATGTTGGAGACAGCCCCCTGCCCCTCATGGGGCGCTCGGTCTTAATCCCCATTTTCCAGATGAGGTAACTGAGGCCCAGAGAAGTGAGCGGCTTGCCCGAGATCACACAGTGGGCAAGTGGCAGAGCCGGCATTAGAACCCAGCTCCTTCTGCGTCCCGGGCCCGGGCTCCATCCTCTAGGCCACGAATTAGCAGAAACCTTCCTTGCCCATAACAAGCTTAGAGTCTAGAGGAAATCCCAGATCTCCCAGCCCTGGCAGATGGGCTGTGACCTAAATGTTCCTTCAACATCTCATCCACACAGAGATGCAGTGGACCCTCATGCAATGGGAGATTTGACCGTAAGCTCCTTGTGGGAAGGGAATGTGTCTATTTATTGTTCTGTGGTATTTCCCAAGTCCTTAGTAGAGTGCTCTGCACACAGTAAGCGCTCAGAAAATACGATCGACTAACTGGCCAAAGCAGTGCCCTCTCCTCTCTGGTGAGGCCTCCCAAAACTTTACATGTCCCTTGGTAAATCGCCTCTTTTCTACCGACAGACATTTGATTCTTCCAGAGGAGTGGTTCAAGTTCAAATACACACGAGCCTTCAGCCCAGCGCTCTCCCACTTAAAGAGCGAAACATAACCCTGCCCCCTTGTGGGTAATTTAGTAACACCAATCCCCCAATTAGGTTCTCGCATTCAGAGCATCACCTCAGTCAATCAGCCAGTCCAATTTATTGAGCGCACAGCACTGTCCTAAACGCTTGGGAGAGGACATTCTGACAATCAACAGACACATTATGAGAAACAGCATGGCTCAGTGGGAAGAGTCCGGGCTTGGGAGTCATTGGTCATGGGTTCGACTCCCAGCTCTGCCACTTGGCAGTTGTGTGACTGTGGGCAAGTCATTTAACTTTTCTGTGCCTCAGTTACCACATCTGTAAAATGGGGGTTAACTGTGAGCCTCACTTGGGACAACCTGATTACCCTGTATCTACCCCAGCACTTAGAACAGTGCTCTGCACATAGTAAGCGCTTAACAAATAACAACATTATTATTATTATTATTCCCTGCCCATAGCGAGCTTACAGTCTAGAGGGGGAGAGACAATCCTTCCATTCATTCATTCAATCATATTCATTGAGCACTTACTATGTGCAGACCACCGTACTAAGTGCCTTGGGAGAGTACATTCTAACGATAGACACATCCCCCGCCCAAAGGAGCTTACAGTCTAGAGGGGGAGAGACAGTGCTTCCATTCATTTATTCATATTTATTGAGCACTTACTGTGTGCAGAGCACTGTATTAAGCACTTGGGAGAATAGAGCAAACAGACACATTCCCTGCCCAAAACGAGCTTCACCCTGAACACCTATCCCACTCACGACATCCCTCACTGAACCCAGGGGAACCCCTCTTTGGACATAACTGGACGGACTGATGTGAGTCCTGACTGGATAAGACCCCAGAGGTTCTCAGACTTCTTTAGTTCCACTGCCTCTCGTGGCCTAGTGGATCAAGCACAGGCCTGGGAATCAGAAGGACCTGCGTTCAAATCCCGGCTCTGCCACTTGTCTGTTGTGTGACCTGAGGCAAGTCACTTAACTTCTCTGTAACTCAGTTTATGCCTCAGTAAAATTGGGATTAAGACTGTGAGCTCCATATGGGACAGGGACTGTGTCTCCAACCCGATTTGCTTGTATCCACCTCAGTGCTTAGTAAAGTGCCTGGCACATAGTAAGCGCTTAACAAATACCACTATTATTATCATTCCCTGAACCATCGGAAGGCAGCCCCCAGGAAAGAACTGTCGGAGCCAAGCTCATGGAGAGGGGGGCTGTGGAATGAAGCTGTATATGACACTTACTGAAGCATCTGAAGCTTACTTACCTCCACTCTGTTCTCCCTGCTAGGTCTGTGTGTCATGATCGCAGCAGCTATTTATACGGACCGACACGAAGAACTGCACAAGAAAAACATGGATTTTTATAAGGAGATGGATGGAGGGAAATACGGCTATTCCTTCATCCTAGCCTGGATTGCCTTTGCATTTACCTTCATCAGCGGGATCATGTATCTCGTATTGAGGAAGCGCAAATAAACATCGGGGTTTAGCTATCTCTACGGTCACCGCACA
Source organism: Ornithorhynchus anatinus (assembly GCF_004115215.2). Classification (NCBI taxonomy): domain Eukaryota; kingdom Metazoa; phylum Chordata; class Mammalia; order Monotremata; family Ornithorhynchidae; genus Ornithorhynchus; species Ornithorhynchus anatinus. The sequence continues at coordinate 52,869,779 of NC_041729.1, forward strand.
GCACCAAAATTCCAATAACCGTTTTGTATATAATCATTTTTTGTGAATCTGTAGCAGAGGTATTGTTTTTCCTTTTTTTTGTTTTGTTTTTGTTTTTAAAGTGCTGTGTTTTTGACATCCGATCTAAAGACTATGAAGAGCAGTGCAGGGGTACTGGAATAATTATAGCCGGCCAATAGCCTGACCAAGCCAAAGGCAAAATCCAATTTCCTCAGTGTGGCGTTCTGTAACTTGACGTAGCTATCGTTTGACTAGACACTAACAAACCCAGGTAACGGCTGGACCCTTCCTTCTGCTAGGCTCACACGATCACACACGTTTCCGTGCGGTTACTAAACCAGCTACGGACCGGCGTACACCTACGACAGCTAGAAGATGGGAAGCGTGGTTACTTTTCCTTTCTAATAGAGCCAAGGTGGGAATTCCCTGAGCCCAATATGTTTGCGTGAGTCTCTGTTTGTGTGTGCCGGCAGACAGACCGTTTTGTCCTAGGGAATGGGGCGTGGGAGATTATTGGAAACGCCATTGATGTCATTTCCAAGTGCTTAGTACAGTGCTCTGCACACAGTAAGCACTCAATAAATATGATTGAATGAATGAATGTACCCACTGCTGGCCTGGGAAAAAGTAGAAACTTTGACTTTTCTTTTTTTTTTTTGTACTCTTGAGTGTGGTTTCTGTTGTTCTCATGCTAGGTGTGCAGAACTACCTCAAGAAGTTACAGATTCTCTTCAGTGGGAGGATTTTCCTCAAGTAGGTACTAATCACGGGCACCTTGGCAAAAATACACGATGCCCACAATATTAAGTCCCCCGCTGGGCAGTGGAAGCACTTATTATCTTTGGGACTGATTTGGTTTTATCCTGAGATTTTTTTTTTCCCCCCTACCAAATTTCAGGGGGTATCCTTACTTTCCCAAAGAAAAAAGGAGGCATGTAGGGGGGAGAGGGAGTAAATGACCATTAGCATTTAATGTGAAGGTGAAGGGATGGGATGTTAGCCCCTGTGCTGGCCATCTGTGCATATGGCAAGTGGTGCTTTCAGGGCTGCCTTGGGGACAGGGCAAGACTTGGGTGCAGTCAACTGTCATTATCTGTGGTCAGAGGGGGGTGGGGATGGTGCGTGAGGGATGAGAGAACCCACAAAACAGATCCATGACGAGTCGCAAACTCATTTTATCCAATGGTTTCTTCATCATCATCTGCTCCATCTTCTACTGGTGTGGCTAACCAATAGCAAAAAGAAAAAAAATGCATGGAATAGAATTTCACCTTCTCTTCTTACGCCTCCTACTCTTCCTTTTGGGGGTGGTGCTGGGGCGATGAAATCCAAAGGCAGCAACAGGAGGAAAGAGGAGAAGCAAGCAGTCTGGATAATCCACAGGACTCCCAGATGATCGAGCACTGGCTGCACTCCAGTACCCTCTTTGGATAAATATACATATTTAGATGAGCCTACATATGTCTACTCAACTCAGTATGATGGCATTTATTAAGCTGTATACTGTACCTGATAAACGTATAATACATGTTTTGTAATCTTCCATTGAAGATGTACTGTTCTTTAAATCAAACGAATAGGTTAGTGGAATTTTTGGGGTATTTATATATGAATAATGTTAGATTCGTGGCACGATAGAAACACGAGAACCCAAAAAGGCCCTTTTGCCTGTCCAGCATGTATGGCTTCTTCCAACTATAGCTGGAGGAGAGCAAAAACCCTCCAAATTCTCTCCCTAACTCTGCCTTTCACATGTGGTGTCCCACCTTCTATGTTATTTAAACTGAGCTTTTCCTCATTCCCATTTTACTAAATGTATTGTTCACTCACCACTCTGTCAGTCCGGGGAGAGACAGAAAACGCCGTCTTCTTTTCAGAAGGCTCTGATACCCCTTTGGTTAATTAGTCTCATGGGTAAAAGGGTGTTCCTCTTCTTGAATACTGCAGTGCATGCTTGAGTAATATTTGGTGTCTGAAATTTGGGAAGAGCACAGCGCCCAGCTCCGTATGCAGCTTCGACTCCCTTAAAAGCTGAAAATCACATTAGCGTTAGTTGGTGGATCTGGCAATACCACTGTAGTTGGAGGAAGAAAATTAGACATAAACACACCATTTCTCCATTGTGCTTCCTGGCCTGGCCTTTTTTATTTCAGCTGTTTGAAAAAAACAACCAAACCTAAATTATTCACCAGGATAGGTGTTCCCATTTGTATACATGCATGCTCTTTTTTTTTTTATGTGGTAGTTAAGTGCTTACTATGTGTCAAGCACTGTTTGAGGCGCTGGGAAAAGATACAGGTTAATCAGGCTGGATACAGTCTCTATCCCACCCCTGTAGACTGGGTTTCACAGTCTAAGTAGGAGGGATAAGAGATATTGAATCCCCATTTGCAGTCAAGGAAACTGAGGCATAGAAAAGTGAAGTAATTTGCCCAAGATCACACAGCAAACAAGTGGTGGAGCCAGAATTAGAACCCAGGTCCTCTGGCTCCCAGGGTCGTGCTTTATCCGTTAGGCCACACTGCTTCAACAGGGGTATATGTGGAGTGCTCCAGTATGTTTACTGCAACACCATGGGACTGGTCAGCAGTCTACAGGAGTCATCCTTTGTTGTGTCATACACAAGTGTTGCGGATGGGTTCCACTTGCCCAGCTGTGATTATGGCACACCCGAGGCTCTCCAATAGAGCAGAAGGCATATTATCCGAATTAATTAGGTGTGAGGCTCAGTTCCTATGATCAAAAGTTCTGATAATATGATGATGATGGCATTTGTTAAGCGCTTACTATGTACCCACCACTAAACAAAGCACTGGATTAGACAAAATATTCACATGGGACACAATCCCCATCCCACATCGGGATTGCAGTCTAAGGGGGAAGGAGAATATAACATTTGTACATCCTCAGCTCCAAACTTACCTAATTTTCTTTAGCAATCCACTTGTCTTCCTTTAGCCACTCCCAATCCCTATTATTCAGAGTAGCCTCTGTCTGGATAACCAAAGTTGTCTACCTAAAGTTTTGGCAACCAGTTTTTTTTGAGATCTGAAGTAGCTCTTTCCCAAGTTTCCTCTACAGATTGGTCTGGAAGGACAACGGTGTCATAGGCAAAGAGGTTTGTTGTTTTATAAAAAGACCAAAAGGTCAAATTGAACTCTCCCTTTCACTACCCCCCTACCCATATGGGGCCTTAATGGAGCACTATGAAATGAACATTAGGACCAAAAAAAAGGTTTTTTTCTTCCTCTATGGTAATAATTAAAGTTGATGCATTTTTATAACACTTTTATAAAGTACTGTAATTCTGTCATTCAGGGAATTCTTGATGAACAGACATCTTATTTTTGATATTTGTGTTAAAAAAAAATCACAAGGGGCCTTTTTTTTTTTAGCTGTTTGAAAAATTCCCTAAATTATCAACCAATATAGGTGTTCCTGTTCGACTATACGCATGCTCTCAAATATGTGTGTATGCAGAATGCTGCAGTGTGTAGTCACATAAGTGAAAGCACACCAGATCAGCCAACTCAGAAGCTTGCTCAGTGTTAATGAAGAGACAGACACTCAACACACACACACACACAAAAACCCCAGGGTGCTTATGTGCTTCTACCACAAGCACTAGTCCAAATTTTTTTAAGATGTATTATGGTTGAAATTTGCCTGGAAGGGGATTACTAAACTAACTAACACTTTAAAGGTTACTTAAAAAGTACAAGTTGTAAAATGTTGTATATTGGGGAAAATGCCAAGAAACGGGCATAGTGATTGACTTAGAATCTTAGTGTCCGAGGACAATCGTGATTTTAGAATAGTGAGATTCTTTCTACTTTAATGTGCCTTTAAATATTTCATTTTCTATGTTTTATATAATCTGAAAGTATACATGGAAATAAAGTTAAAACAAAATGGTCTAGCACAGCAGACTTGCATATCTTTATCAACTGTAGCAATGCAGTGTAAATGAAGATGTACCGATCCCAATTTATCTGCTTTGAGGAATGTCACTCAGACCGTAGTCCTTTACAAATAATGTGTTGCCTCGTCCTGGTAAGAACAAACAATCTTAAAAGATCCAGATGCACCTCCCCACAACACCCTGACATGTCAAGTTAGCTCCACCTCCCCCATTTTCAAGTGTGTTACTTCATATTATCTGCACTTCTGCCTCTTCCAACGGCATAGAAAATCTAGAATTGATTGGATCAGTCGAGGCCACTGCATAAGGTGGTTTTTCTCTACCTATGTTGGTGGTATTTTGGGGAAAACAAAAAATCCAACAACTTGTGTGAATAATAATACTGCCGGTGATTGTAATTTTTAAGCGCTTACAATGTGCCAAGCACTGTCCTAAGCACGGGGGTAGATGCAAGTTAATCGGGTTGGACACAGTCCCTGTCTCATATGGGGTTCACACTTTTAAATCCCCATTTTACCAATGAGGTAACAGACCTAGAGAAGTTAAATGACTTGTCCAAGGTCACACAGAAGACACGAGGCAGAGCCGGGATAGCCCTAAACTCCATCAAGATCCTCACCGCGGGGTTGGGATGAGGATTCACAAGGCATGCTTGGAAAGATCAGTCCAGGTTAATAACGAAGGACCCCAAAAACGGTCATGGCTGCTCCAGCCAGTTTCGAATCACTCAGATGCATCTCAGACATAGGAATTTAGTTTTAATCCTGAATGACATCTAGAGTAGGGGAAAGACAAATTCCAAATTCCTATATTTACTATTGATACCAGCTCCTCTAATGACCCAATCTTCAACAAATTTATAAGCTTTCTTGGGCCTAAGCACTTGTGCCTGAAGCCTGTTCTCCTGTGGGCCAAGCAATCAAATTATTTTACTGAGCACCTGGATGTAGAACTAAGGACTACTCCTTACTACTCTACTAAGGACTTAGGTTGTAATAACAGAAGAGAAATACAAAATAAACAGAAATAAATGACATGGTGTCTGCCCTCATAGAGTTACACCCTAATGGGAGGAACTATTATTTATGCCAATTTATAAATAGTAAGAGGAAAACGAAGAAGGATGCACCTGATGGCAAAAGGGGTATAGAAGATGAAATGGATGAATAAATAAGGCAAGTAGATTGCCCTATTCCACTAATCTATCGATACATTAGTAAGTGCAGATGGGCTGACACAGACAGTCTTTCTGCAGGATGTGAGCTGTTGGAAGGGCTTTCAAGGAGGGGGGTTGGAGGGAGGAGGGAGATCCAGGAAGGGGGAATGGAATGAGCATTGAATCAGACACGGCCAAGTCAAGAGCGAGGGATAGTTGGAAAGGTGGACCTGGGAGGAATAGAGAGTGTAAACTGGGGTGTAGGGAGTGAAAGGAGCTGGTATTGAAGCTAAAGCAAGCTGGTAGACAGCCTCAAAGCCAATGGCAAGGAGTTTCCGCCTAACGCAGAGGGAAATGAGCAGCTTTCTGAGGTTTTTAAGGAGTGGAAAAATGTGCTCTGAATGATATTTTAGGAAGATGAGCTAAGTAGTAGTGCAGACCAAAAGGGGAGAGGCTGGAGACAGGCGAGACAAATACGTTCATCTATTTAGGAAATGATGAGAACTTGGATCCGGGCGGAGGTCATTCGGAGATCATTTATTTGGGTGGACAGGAAGGGGTGGCCCCAGGAGACGTCAGAAGAACTGGCAGCGGTTACAGAAAGACGGCAAGGACTTAAAGATGACACCAAGATTGTGGATTTCTGGGATAGGAAGGATGGTGGCTTTGTCAACAGAGATAGGAAAGTTAGGAGGAGAGATGAGTTTAATTTTAGAAATGCTAAGCTTGGAGCACCGGTGGCACCAGGTGAGGGGCGGAGCAAGGATTAGAAACCAGGCCTTCGGACTCCAAGTCCTGTGCTAATTCATGCTTCTTCCCAGAAACCCCTGGGAAGAGACCTGGCTAATAGGAGTCTTTGCCAAGCTTAGTCAATCACCAAGGCAAGCAGAGCTTAAACCTAAGCATGATGTCACCTTGGTACAGCTCTGCGTGGGACAAGGACTTTAGTACTTAGCATAGCATATGGTCAGAACTTAATATTTATGATGACATTTATCACTAATCATGGATTCTTGGAAGGGTTATTCCCAGGAAAGAGAGGCTTATTTTGAAGAATAAACTTCCTACTTCTCCTTCAGTCTAGACCGTAACTTCGTCTCTAGAAACCGTAAGCTCATTGTGGGAATGTATCTACCAATTGTTATATTGCACTCTCCCAAGCACTTAGTACAGTGCTCTGCACACAGCAAGCACTCAAATATGATTGATTCACTCCTCAGTAGGGACCTAAATATTTACACAACCCAGTTCTGCTAACATAATCCTTTGTTTTGACTATAGAGCCAAACACTAGACACTAAGCTAAAAACAAGAAACAACTTGTATCCCTGAGAAGGCAGAAGGGATTACCCAATGAAAGAATAGATTTCCAAATACGCCCCCAACTTTGAATTGAAAATTTACTCCGTTCCATTACTAACAAGGATAAATGGGAGCCAGAGGAATTTGGAAGAAATTGCTGCACAATACGTAGAGGGGAAAATCTGTGTAATACACAGAATGGATTTTCACTTTGCTTGTTCCTAAGCAGGGTTCTAACACCATTGTGTTTTCCAGCAGAGGTTTGGATTTTTTAGTTACGATTTTCTTCAAGTCCAGAGACTGCTTAATTTAGGTTTCACTAGCAGAAATGTTAGTATCACTGTGGGTACATACGTAATTGTTCTTCCTTTCCAAAGAAAAGGAAACTTTTGGGCTCCTGCTCTGTGTGCACAACAGAAGTCAGTCAATTGTTTTTGAGTCTTTACTGAATGCAGAACGCTGTAATAACCATTTGGGAAAATACACTATAACAATAAACAGACATATTCCCTGCCCAGAATGAGCTTACAGTCTAGAGGGAGGGATGGACATTAATATATATATAATGAAGTGCTGTGGGGAGTGAGACCTGAAATTGTTTCCTTGCTGGGTGAGTGTATACACAGTCCAGGCCTTCCCCAGAGTAGCCAGGCTATTTCCTACCCTAAGCTACAATTTACCACTGGAACTTGCTCCCAGGAAAGAGCCACAGTTATAATAATGATAATAATAATAATTGTAGTATTTGTTAAGTACTAAGCACTGCGGTGGACACAAGCAAATCAGGTTGGATGGAGTCTGTCCCAAGTGGGGCTCACAGTCTCAATCCCCATTTTAAAGATGAGGGAACTGAGGCCCAGAGAAGTGAAGTGATTTGCCCAAGGCCACAGAGCAGACAAGTGGAGGAGTCGGGATTAGAACCCTTGACCTTCTGACTCCCGGGCCTGTGCTCTATTATGCCATGCTGTAGGCGCTTAATAATGGAGCCGAGCAGAGGGAAAGGCCCCAGAAAGCTTTTCCTGCTGTCAACTAGGATCCAGAGCACAAACTGATGTTCAGCTCCACCAAGTTCTGGGGGCCTAATGGTGGAAGCATCTGCGCTCGAAAACTTACAGCATCTCCGTCAAGGGGCGAGCCTGCCTGCCCACCTGCCTCAGCAATCCCTGCCCACCCCTGCCTCGAGACCAGTGGGGCAGCTTCTGTGGCAGGCTCAGGGCCTGTCGGAGTCAGCCCCGTGGCTTCCACCTCCTAAATCTTGATCCACGCTTCCCCACCAGGCTTCCCAAGATGGCAAGTGGCCCAGGGGCTGAAACCAATGTCCACCCTGGGTTAGCCACATCTGGGGTGGCTACAGCAGAGGTGAGCCGATTCATCAAGAGCCGTGGGCTTCGGTTACTCAGCTCACTGCTGACTGACCGGGAGGTTAGGATTGTGCTTTGTGTATTCTAAAATGTTGTCACACCCCTTCAACTCATCGCTGAGGCATAGAAGTAGCATGGCCTAGTGGCAAGAGCACAGGCATGGGAGTCAGAGGACGTGGGTTCTAATCCCAGCTTTACCACTTGTCTGTGGCGTGATCTTGGGCAAGTCACTTCACTTCTCTGTGCCTCAGTTCCCTCATCTGTAAAATGGGGATAAAGACTGTAAGCCCCAGGAGGGCCAGGGACCTGTTCAACCTCATTATCTTGTATCTACCCCAGTGCTTAGACCAGGGTTTGGCATATAATAAGTGCTTAAATACCATAATTATTATTACTTAGAAGTAGAGACCTAAGAACACAGAGGTGCTTAAAACACCCAGTGTATTCTGTTAATAGACGGTATCATCGTACTCAAGGATCCTGGTTTCCTAGCTACCTATGGCTAATTAGTCCCCGAGAGGTAAGAAGCTCAAGCCATTTATTGCTTCCTACTTCTCTTGTACCTTCCATGTCCAAGGGTCATTTAATGATCAATCAAGGGTATTTGAGTAAAAATAGTGGCATTTATTAAACACTACGTGCCAAGCATTGTTCTGAGCACGAGGGAAGGTACAAGATAATCGAGTCAGACACAGTCGCTGTTCCATGGGAGGGTCACAATCAAAGTAGGAGGGAGAACTGGTATTGAGACCCCATTTTACAGATGAGAGAACTGAGGTGTGGGGAAGTTTAATGGCTTGCCCAAGGTCACAAAGAAGGCTCAGAGAAGCAGCATGGCATAGTGGCTAGAGCCCCGGCCTGGGAGTCAGAAGGTCATGGGTTCTAATCCCAGCTCTGCCACTTGCCTGCTGTGTGACTTCAGGCAAGTCACTTCACTTCTCTGGGCCTCAGTTGTCTCCTCTGGAAAATGGGGATTGAGATTGGGAGCCCCACCTGGGACAGGGACTGTGTCTAACCAGATTTGCTTGGTTCTACCCCAGCGTTCAGTGTAGTGCCTGGTTCAGAGTAAGCACTTAACAAATGCCCTAATTGTTATTATTATTATTATGTGGTGGAGTATTTACCGTGTGCAGAACACTGGACTGCTCATGTTCCACCCCATTCTTCTCCCATCTTTCCCTCATCCTTCTGAGGCTCACCTTGTCTCACTGTAAGTGATGGGAGCAGCTTTGGAATGAAGAAGAGGCTGAAATGATCAGGATTCTTTCTTCTGGAAAGTCAAAGCCTGAGAAAGGACATGACTAGAGTCTATAAAATCATAAGGGGGATGATAGGGTGAACACTGACTTTGTTCATTAAATCCCACAGCACCCGTGCTTCCAATTTCTGAAGCTGGAAACCAGAAGATTCAGGATGAACAAAAGGAAACAATTATTTGCCTAGTGGGTAGTAAGCATATGGGCTTTGTTATCACAGGAATGTGTGTAGGCTGAAAATATCAATAGGTTCAAGAAGGTTTCGAATAAATTCTTGGATGATGAGTTTCCAGGATGGAAAGTCAGAGACATTCAGAAGCTTGAGAAGATTGGTGACCTCTCAAAGGTCACCAATCATCTTCTTCTTGCCAAATCGAGCAGTTTCTACTCCATCCTAATCCTTCTTAACCTCTCAGCTGCCTTCAAAATTGCTGACCATGCCCTTCTCCTGGAAACATTATCCAACCTTGGTTTCACTGACGCTGTCCTCTCCTGGTTCTCCTCTTCTCTCTCTGGCCACTCATTTTCAGTCTCCTTTGCGTGATCCTCCTCTGTCTCTCACCTGCTATCTGTGATCCTCTGGGACCCCTTCTATTCTCCATCTACACTCACTCCCTTAGAGAACTCATTCGCTCCCGTAGCTTCAACTACCACCACTATGTGGATGATACCCAAATCTACATCTCCAGTCCTGATCTCTCTCCCTTTCTCTAGTCTCACATTTCCTCTTGCCTTCCAGACATCTGCCCCAGAAGATGGGGAGAGTGCAGATGTGTTAGAGGGGAATTCCAAACCCGAGAGACGACGAGGGGTCAGTGGCTAAGTAGACAAGATCACGGTACAGTGAGTAGGGTGGCATTAAAGCAAAGTGTGCAGGCTTAGAGCAGGATCTAAAGTGAAGGCATAGCCCTCAACCTAACTTATCTAGAGCTTCATTTGGAAGAAAGTGTCTTTTTTTAAGCCAAAAAACCTAATAGTTCAATAGAAAACTCAGGGATCAGAGGATGAGCTCCTCCTGGTGGATGATCAGGGCTTGGATAAAACAATGTGAAGTTACTTAACGGTATTGAGTGCTTTCTATGTGGAAAGCACTGTACTAAGCACTTGGCAAAGTACAATATAACACGAGTCAGAAGACATGTTCGTTGCTCACAATGAGCTTAACCAATAAAACAACTATTTGTGAGAAATCAAGAAGCTGTACAGCTACTCTTCACAGATCCCAATAAAGAACATTTCTCATTAATGAGGATGGTGCTTACACTGGTTGCAGAAGACAGACTTTCTGAAACCAAACTACTTTCTTCTTTTTGCCATCTAAATACTTGTGAATTGCCTATTTATTTTTCCGAGTCAACAGTTTAGATCAACCCCTCAATCCATCAGCCACTCTCTAAAGTTTCGCTGGGTATTTTCAACTTTGAACCATTCCTCCTACTAGCCATCAAGGGGAACTAATCCTCAAATGAGAAATAACAGCCGAGGAAGTGAAGAACATGTTAAAAAAATCGCAAATAGCTTTCATAGATGAAATCGTATCAAGGTAGGGATATCACATTTCTTGGCAAACACTGACTTTGAGTTAATCACACACACAAAATAAATTTTTTTAAAAATGGTAAGATGGGAAGTTTGGCAACACAATATAGCTCTGGCACCGAAGCCCGTGAACTGAAGATCTGCAAATCAAAGGCATAAGGCTAATGGCTACAGCACAAAATAAATGGTTTCACCTAGAACAGTGAGCGGGCATTTCAAGGTGGAGTGGGAGAGGGTGATTAGGGTTCTCTGGGTAGCGAGCAAGAGATAAATGGACTAGTAGCTGGAGGTGGGTAACGTGCCCCTCTCCAGCCTGGCTCCATACGGGCGAGGGTGTCACCGATGCCAAAAGGGCTGGAGCAGCATCACAAAGCAGTTGCCACCTTTACTATGACATAGTAAATAATAAAGCACACATTACCTCGTTTCTCTCCTCAAGCCATGAAGAAAGTGGCACATGGCATATTGTAATTCATTCATATGTCTGTTTCCCCCTCTAGACTGTAAGCTTGTTGTGGGCAGGGAATGTCTTTTATATTGTACTCTCCCAAGTACTTAGTACAGTGCTTTGCACACAATAAGAGCTCAATAAATACAACAATGAATGGCTCGCAAGACATATTTTGGCCAACCTGAAATATACTCCAACTATCATTATTGTTACTACTTCACTATTATCAATAATAGTAGCAGCATTGAGCGCCCACTTAGTACAGAGCGTTGTGCTAGGTCCTTGAAAATTACAAGTACAACTGGGTGATCAATTTAATTAAAATTTTTTAAAAAACACCAAAAACACAAAACAACTCCTCTCCCCCCACCCTCAAATAAATTATCTGGAATTTCCTGACCCAACCAGAAGTTTATGGTGAGGCCAACTTGCTTATTCAGTGTTGACACTGTAAAGTTTTTCAACCAACTTTTTGGGGTGTTGGCTCCTAAAATTCTCCAATAGCTGCCAAGAGGAGAGATGAAAAGCAGTTAATTCTGCCAACTTCAGAGATTTAAACCCCCCTTAGCCCCCCACCGATTTACTTACCCCAAAACTTACAGGCATTCTCTAATTGATGAAACAGTGTGTCCTAGTGGAATGTGCGTAGGCATGGGAGTCAGAGGACCTGGGTTCTAATCCATCTCTGCCACTAGCCCATTGTGTGACCTTGGGCAGTCACTTGCCCCTTGGAGCCATTGCTCCACTCAGTTTTGTCATCAGTAAAATGGGGGTTAAATCCTACTCTCTCCTACAATCCCTGTCTGACCTCACTTGTATACACCCAGCACTAGGTGTTTGGCATATAGTAAGTACTTTATACCACTATTCTTATTAATACCCATACACTCTTTTAGACATATACACACATCTAGATATTCAAGAAATAAGGGAAGAAAAAACGAGAAGAATAAAAATGAGAAAAGTCTATTGAGTGAAGAATTCTGGGTCACTATGATAAAAGCAGCAAATCTGATGATAGTTCAGGAACTAATCTTCAGATCACATTATTCTTCTTGGGAAATTAGTTCTGACTTAAGAAATAGCTTCCCAGGAACCCATTGCATTGAAAATCTGAGGGCTGCCTGAATACAGACTACATTTAGTGAATGTACCTGAATAATTATGGTATTTGTTAAACACTGTGCCAAGCACAGTAAGCATAAATGCAATACAGATAAATACAAGATAATTACATTGGACACAGTCTCTGTTCCATTTGGGGCTGAGTCTAAAAAGGAGGAAGTAGTATTGAATCCTCAGAGATGTGGAAAATGAAGCACTGAGAAGTTAAGTGACTTGCTAAAGGTCACACAACAAGTGGGGGGGGCAGGGATTGGAACTCAGATCCTCTGGATCCCAGGCCTGAGCTCTTTCCACTAAGCTATGCTGATTCCCCCGTGTGGAATAGAGAAGGATAAATTCAATGCTTGGAGGGCCCTAAACTATTAGGAAATACAAACTTTTCCATCTCACATCACCTTTGGTGTTTAAAGGAGCTTAATTTAGGGGCACAATGTTTGTATGCAATGGTGATGGACCAGGAAAGGTGCCCTACTATATTAGGTTCACTTGGCTAGCATCACCTCAACGACATTGGCATGCAGAGAGAATCTCTGCATTAGCAGTCACCTATACCAACACAAGGGACAGCTATGTTCATCCCCTGCATTTGGATATGTATCCTTTGGACACTTGGCATTCACCCCCCCCACACTTATCCATCATTTATCTATGTTAATGTCTGTCTTTCCCTCTAGACTGTAAACTCATTGTGACCAGGGGTTGTGTCTACCAACTCTATTGCACTCTCTCAAGCGCTTATTAAAGTGCTCTGCACAGAATAAGCACATTAATTCATCTCACGCAGCATTTTGGATCGAGAGATGAGGATTGTGAAAATGTCTCAACTGGCCATCAAATTGAGGAGGATGAAAGGAAGAGGTGGAAGAGAAAGAAGGCCCCCAGTTCTTCTCCTAGGGCAGCTCAATTCTATTTACTGAGCGTTTACTGTGTGCAGATCACTGTACTAAGCACTTGGGAGAGTATGGTACAATTCGGTAATAATGTAGCAGATGAACAGATTGCTTCAAAGCAGGTTCAGGTGTGGTTTATGAAATGGGCTGCAGAGCCTTACCCTAAGACCAGGCTCAGTTACGGCTTGCTCTACCTACACTGAAGTACATTTCCGGTTCCTGATTTCAGAACAAAGCCAACCTTTGGGAAACAGGGATCTTTAACGACAAGATAATTTGGCACAGGCAATTACTTTGATTAACAATGTAAAATATTCCTGGAGAGGTAGAGGGAGGGGTTAATTAGCAACTACAACCTTTTGGCCGACAGTTTCCCTGTTAGAGTTCTCCGACACTGGGTCCTCCCCACTGTCAATCTTTCCAAGAGATACAAAGTTAAGAACATTAAGCTAATTGAAAGGGAAGGTTCTAGATCCTAATTTTTGATCACAAGACCAGTCAACTAACTTTAGTGTCTGTTCCCGAAAATGTAATGCGGTAAAAAAAAATCACAAGAAGCACAGTGGCCTAGTGGATAAAGCACAGGCCTGGGAGACGGAAGACCCTGGGGCAAGACCCCTTCTGCCACCTGTCTGCTATGTGACCTTGGAAAAGTCACTTGCCTTCTCTGTGCCTCAGTTACCTCACCAGTAAAATGGGCTCTCAACCCCATGTGGGATATGACTGTGTTCAACCTGATTAGCTTGAATCTACCAATGCACTTAGTATAATGTCTGGCACATAGTAAGCATTTAAATTTCATTTAAAAAAAAATGCAAAGTAGTTTTTAAGTTTTGTGACCACAGCACTACTGTACCAAATTTAGCCAAACTTTATTAAACTGAACTATACAAACTGATTTAGGAAATCATGCCCACTCTTCCCACTGTAATTATAAAATGCCAAAGAATGGAAAGAAAACAGAACTCTCGGCAAAAAACACCATGCTTCTAAGGAACCTTGAACCATAAACAAGTGCCAGGGTAGACTAATTCACTCAAGATATTTTCCGATTAGCCCAATCTTCCATTCACACAATTCTGAAAGCTGAAGTCCAGAAGCAAAAGCTGTGGCTCTAAAATTAATGAATGCTCAATTCTTTGTATTAACGGATGTCTAACACGAGCAGATTCTGCAGATAGAACACATCCTATCCAGACACTGGAGCCATGTGTGCCCAAGGAGAACGTCAGGGGAGAGTGCAACATTTGATTTTAAACCCGAAAATGATGGTGTCGCTCAGACCCGAGCCCAGTTTTTCAAAAGGCCCAGAGGGAGGCAGTGCCGCTTAAAAAAAGGCTACGAATCCACTGTTGGCCAGTTAGACTGGATACAACCTTCTTTGGCTCTACATTTATTACACATTAAAAACAAACATCTTTCAAACATGGAAGCAGAACAACATTTTGGCATCCGGTTACAGAGGACCTGGGGAGGTACCATTGGGTTCTTCAGAAGATCCAGGGATGGACTTTATATCGCAAAATGGGCCGTAACGCCCATAGATGTCCTTGGACTGGACAGCAAAATAGCAGGTGCCAGAAAAGGAAAAGTGAGATAAAGTGCAGGCCATGGGGAGAGGTAGGGCTTTAATTTCTCCTATTTTCCTCCAAACGGATGGGCAATTGCCAGCGGTGTTTTCCTGGCAAATGAAGAGGTGATAACTTTCCACGGGAGCACACTTGGGATCGATCTTACAAATGTTCCACGACAGGGCAACGCCTTGTGGCTTATACACTCGTTTTAGTTTTAGTTCAGGCTTCTGAGGTGGGAAAGTGCCCATCACTCTGCTCTCTAGCTTGAAATGTGATGGTGGCTCAGGTAGTGGTGGAAGATGTGCGTATTGATCCACAGGCTAAAAAATACAGAAGGCAAAAAGTTACTCACACAGGGTTGCAAAACCGACCCAGGCAAACTAAATAGCTACAGACTCAGTCATTGGTATTTATCGAACAATTTGTGCACAGCACTGTACTAAGCGCTTAGGAGGGTCCGATACAACAGAATTAGCAGACACGTATGTGGCTGTTGCCCTGTAATCTGCACGGGCTTGACCCCAGGGCTGGGTATTTATCTGCTCAGGCCCAGGGTGTTACCCCACCATCCATCTGGCTCCCTGCAGTTCCCCTCCTTGACCCCACAACCTCCTGGGGGTGTGGAAGCCCCCAGCTCACCGATGCTTTTAACTCAGGCCTTAAAAATCCAACCTGAAAACGAGAAATGTGGCCTAGTGGATAGATCCCAGGCCTGGGAGTCAGAAGGATCTGGTTCTGATCTCGACTCTGCCCCGTCTGCTGTGTGTCTCCAGGAAAGTCACTTCACTTCTCTGGGCCTCAGTTACTTCATTGGTAAAACGGGGATTAAGACTGTGAGCCCCATGTGGGACATGGACTGTGTCTAACCAGATTAGCTTGTAATGGCCCCTCGGCACTTAGAACGTTGCCTGGCACATAGTAAGTGCTTAAATACCATAAAGAAAAACAAAACAAAAAAGCCCCCAAAAACCTGCTCCAAACTCTTACTCCCCTCATTTTCCCACCTTCCCTCTCCCCTTAATCCCAGCATTGCTGCAGAGGCTTCTGGCAATAAACCCCGACTGTTTGTGAAACTCTCCAGCTTTAGAGGCTGGGGTTGGGATGCTTGGGACGTTAAGGAAAGGGCCTTGGGAAGCCCAGTGAAAGAGCACCCTGGGGTGGAAGACTGCTCTAGCTTGCCTCAAACTTTAAACAGCTGTGTTTGGACCCTTCTCAAAAAATGTTAAGCGGGGTAGGCGGGGGAAGGTGTGATGACTCTGGGGTGGGACCTGGGCTTTCCAAGTTGAGGTTCAGGGAGCTTGAGCTCTGATCAAGGAGAAGGTTTTTGGAGCACCGAGGGGGGAGGATGCCCTGGGGGCTCCTAGCTAGCAGATTGTCTATCATCTGTCCCACTGGCCTCACAATTGCAGTTCCCTTGATTTGCTAAATTAACAAACAGACCCTGTCCCCCTTACTTTTCAATCCCTGTAGACAGCATGACCAATCTCCCTGTCTACAAGCCCACTCTTGGCGTTACTCTCAACTCACCTGCATCATTCAAATACAATTCACACAATTCTGTCAGTTCAACTTTTGCATCACAAAAATCCAACCTATTACATTAATCCAAGCTGATTTCTGCATCAGCCTCCTTGCTGACCTCCCTGTCCTCTGTCTCTCGCCACTCTAGTCCATACTTCACTTTGCTGTCCAGATCATTTTTTCTACAAAATCGTTCCGTCCACGTTTTCTCACTCTTCAAGAACCTCCAATGGTGGCCCATCCTCCTCTGCACCGAACAGAAACTCCTCATCATAAATTTTAAAAGCACTAAATCACCAAGCCCACCTATCTTACCTCCCCGATTTCCGACTACGCCCCAGGGCATCCACTTCGGTCTTCTAAATGCCAAGCTACTCTCTTTACCTCGATCTTGCCCATCTCACCACAGACCCATTGCCTCCAACCTGCAGCTCCCTCCCTCTTCATACCCAACAGACTTTCACTCTCCCTCCTTTCAAAGCCTTATTAAAAACACACCTTTACCAAGAGTCCTTTCCTAAGCCCTCATTCATCTTTTCCCACTTCACCCTCACACTAGGATTTGCACTCCTTATTCACCCCCTCAGCCCCACAGCACTTATGTGCATATGTGTAATTTAATTTATATTAATGTCCGGGCCCCAAACCCAGACTATAAGCTCATCGGGGGCAGGGAGCATGACTACGGACTCTGTTATACTGTACTCTCCCAAGTGCTTAGTACAGTGTTCTGCACACAGTAAGCTCTCAATAAATACGACTGATTGTTTTAAGCTTTTGGGGGAATATAATGCAATAAAGTTGGCAGACTTTCCCTGCTCATAAGGAGTTTAGTTTAGAGAACCATTGGTGAGTAATAATAGTCTGTAACCATTACATATTGGTTCTGTGAATTATTGGTCATCGTAGATTTAAGATTATATACAAATTTCACCTTCATCTTACAGAATTTTACAGATTCACAACTTACTCTTCTGAAACATTTCCATATTCTGGTTATAAACCAGAGCATAATCAAATCTCAGGAGTCCTTTTTTTTCCCCAATTCTCCACAAACCCCCAAGAGATATGCTAGGCTTTTACAAGATTTCAGGTTGCCTCAAACTCATTCTCTGGGAGCTCATCTGTCGACATGGCTTCAACTGTCATGTCTAAGCAGGTAACACCACCACCTCTCTGACCAGCCCCAACCTCTTTCCTGAAATTTCACATTTCCTCTTGCCTCCAGCACACCTCCACCTGAATGACCCTTCAGCACCTGAAGCTCAATTTGACCAAAACGCAATTCCTCAACTTCCCTCCCAAACCTACCCCGTTCTCCTAACTTTCCCCACCTTGGTCAACACCATCACTATCCTCTCTGCCCCAGAAGTTCACCAACTGGTGCCATCACCTGTAGCTCCTCTCTGCTTTTTCATGATCCATATTCAGCTTCTTTCTCAATCTGGCTGGTATTCCCTCCAGACTGTATCTCGGACCAGCCATGCTTGTGGCCTCCACCATGGTTCACACTCTTGTCATTTCCCACCTGGATTACTTCACCAGCCTTCTTCCTGTCTCCAGCCTATCCCCTGGTTTCACAGCTGTACAGATGACCTGAATAAACTCCTCTGGAAATATTCCTTCTGGGCATCAAAATCCAAAATGTCCTCAGCACCTCAGAATTGCCCTTGGCTACTCTGATGACATTTCTTTTAGTAAGCCCGTTATTGGGCAGGGATTGCCTCTATCTGTTGCCAAATTGTACATTCCAAGCGCTTATTACAGTGCTCTGCACATAATAAGCACTCAATAAATACTATTAAATAAATCCCTTTTAATAATATTAATGATAATAATTATGGTACTTGTTAAGCGCTTACTACATGCCAAGCACTGTTCTAAGCGCTGGGGTAGATACAAGGTAATCAGGGTGTCCCACATGGGGCTCACAGTCTTAATCCCCATTTTACAGATGAGGTAACTGAGGCACAGAGAAGTTAATTGGATTGCCCCAGGTCACACAGCAGACAAGTGGCAGAGTTGGGATCAGAACCCATGTCCTCTGATTCCCAAGCCCATGCACTTTCCACTAAGACATGCTGCTTTTAACTGTCTCGGCCAATAGTTTGCTGCTTTCCCTTAGTCTCCTTTACTACTCTCGTTCACATAAGATATTTCAGATACTGCAAAGTCATTTCTTTCATCTTGCAAAAAAGTAAAGGCTCTTATTGTGACATTTTCTTTTTTGTCACATTTTCCTCAATGAAGTGCTTTTTGGAGTCCTGTTAAAATTTCAGAAAATGGTGATTACTTTCATTTTCTACCATTTTTAGAAAATGTTTAAATAAGTACCTGTCCTGAATTCTGTGCCATTTGTTTGGAAGTGATTGAGGTGAAGTTTGTCTGCTTTGAATTGAAGTTGGAGGTCACAGTGGATTCCTGGATTTTTACTGTATTTCCTGTAAACAACACATGGTTTAAGAAGCATAATCAAGCCTACTAAAATAATCTGCTTCAAGTTGCCTTGCTCATTATATTGGAAATGGTTCCAACATTTGTGGGTTTTGGTGGAAGATACATATACATCAAAATTCTAAGATGTAGTGAAATGAAGGAAAATATTCCTATCCTTAATATTTTAAATGTTTCTATGATGGAACACAGAGGAAGAGCGTGCCGGCTGTGCGACCCTGGGCGAGCAGCTTAATTTCTCTATGCCTCAGTTGCTTCATCTGTAAAATGGGGATTCAATGTTTGTTCTCCCTCCTATTTGGACTACAAGCCCCATGTAGGACAGGGATTGTGTCGGACATAACATATCTATCTCAGTGCTTGGAGCGCAGTAAGCACTTAAGCAATAATGTTGATAATAATAATAAAGTTACTAATTGAAATTTTCCCCTGTCTAAGACATGTTTTCTGGGACAGGTTCTAACAATGTCATGTAGTGAGAATACTGCACCTTAGCAATTAATCGACGAAATAGAAAGTAATGGGTTAGGTGGCTCAGAGATAACAACACAAGCAACAATTTTTGGTAGAATTTTATGTTACTGGTACGATCATCACTAGCAGAATGATTTTCACCCTTGCCAACTCATTGTTATTTTTATGGTATTAAATACTTAAAGTTGCAAAAACACAAAGAAACATAAGGGCACTATATAGACGAGTACATCATACCTAAGGCAGAGGCACAGACGTTTAGCAGCTCCTTACCTGTTACACCTTGGCTGTTCCCACATATACACTCACCACATTTTTTTTTTCCCTATGCCAAACCTACTTGCACCAGCTTATGGACTTTGTCGCAGCAAAACAAACCAGTGCCGTGGGAAGAACGCTCCCTGGTCCCTATATTGCTATGTCCGCATCAGGTAATGAAAATGTGTTATGACAAAACTTGGTCTCCTTCACAAAAAAAACATCAAGACGCAGAGCATGTAAACACAGGACCTCTGTTTCACTCCCAGCTCAGACATCCACAATAGCAGCCGCTGTACAAGCAAGACACGGAACATCTCCGAACGGCTGACCGCTAATCTACAGATGTAGGATTCCTTTTCTCGAACTGGAATCTGGCCAGGATAAAGCTAATACCCTATTTCTAGATCTTTAAAAATTATGTGTGACTGGATCCCAACCCGCCACAATACACTAGTTGCTCTTCCAACATTCTAATTCACCTTGCAAATTAATTGCATGAGGCCTGATTTTCAATGCTCATTCCCACATATTCATTTCTCCTCTCCTGAATTCCTGCCAGGTCGAGCATCACGTTACCCTCCTCGCTTTACATATGGGGGAAACTGGAAAGGTTCTGTGACTTGTCAAGGTCACACACAGCACATCCAGGGGAGAAACACGACTGGAAACCAGGTCGGTCTCTTGACAACCAGCCCGGGATTAGCTCTGATTCAGATGACAGAGTGCCATTTCCAGCTTCCTGGGGTGGTATTGCCTCCTTGAGCCAACCTTCCTGCAGAGACACTTTAAATTTGGTGATAAGTGATGGAACATATTTTAGGCCGGATAAACGTAAGCAGACACTTTCGTAGGTTTCATCAAACCAAGTTCCCGATGAGGCATCAAATGAGGCATAAATATCACCCTCACACAAGCTCTCTGGTTTACCATTTGAATAAGATTTTGCTCATTCTTTATCGGGCAATTCAAAATACCGCAGCACCTAACTGAAGCAGGTGGTATAGCTCATCGACCTAGGTCGGGTTTCTCGCTTCAGCTGCACTCTTATGCAGTGCAGCTGGAGGATTTTGTAATTTTAACTTGGTTCCTTCCAGGAGTCAAAAAGTGGGGATGGTCTGTGAACCACTCTGAATCACCGTCAAGTGGGAGCGGCGAGACTGTAAACCAAGCCGTCTTTGCATGTGTGTCCCTTGTCACCACTGCCCTCTCCTGGGCATGCTCAGATTCAGGTGTCTTCTCCTTTCAGCTACCACTGGTTTCCCCTTATCCATTCAATAGTATTTATTGAGCACTTACTATGTGCAGAGCACTGTACTAAGCACTTGGAATGTACAATGCGGCAACAGATGAGACAATCCCTGCCCATTGACGGGCTTACAGTCTAATCCATTCCACAGGGGTCGAATAAAGCCACGACGGCACAAATTCACCCTCTGGGAAGCTCCAGCAGGCCAGTCTCCTGACCCTTCTTGTACCACGCCTCTTGGCCTGATTCCTTCAGAGACAGTAATAAATATTCCTCCATCGTGCTCCACATTTAAAACACCACCAAAAGGTTAATTCACTTTGACTCCATTTCCCACATCCTCCATTCTAAACAAAAGAAAACTTACCTGTTTTGCAACTGGACTTTTCCTTAGCTAGAGGTTTGGGCTTATTTTCTTTTTCTCTTGCCTAATGAGAGGGAGGGAGGGAAATCTGGTTTTAAAAAATCGTTTCTTCAACCGTGGCACAGCTTTCAATCTTCAAGAAATGCTTAGGCTTAATTTACTATTTAGAAACTAAAGTTCTTCATTCTAACACTTTGATGTGCAATTATGTGCATTCACTTTTATGTGAACGTACTTCATTCCACACCAAAAAAAGAAACTTGTAAGTAAGACAGTGATAAGACGACAAACATAAAGAGATAACAGAGCTGTGTTCACTTAGAAGGTTAGGATTGCTGAGAAATCTCCCACTATTTGGGGACATGTTTGGGCAACAGGACAATTACGTCATTAAAACACCAAGCAACACAGTAGAGTTAGATTGCTTTTCTCAAGACACAATGGACAAGGCCATCCAAAGCCTAGCTATTCACAATACTTCTAAACCTCTCACAATAATAGGCTTCACTTGATTATCTATTTAAGGAACATTTGCTACTCACCTTAACTTTTATTTTAGCTCCAGGTAAAGTGCTTATTTTTATAGGCTCGTTTTTTTGAGTATCTAAAAGGAACCAATTAAATACAAATTATTTGATTAAACAGAAAATCACCATTTATGCTTTAGCTCCATGGCCTTTACCAGGTCTTAACTGGCTGATGAAAATCTTTCAAAATGAGGATTAAAAAGCTGAGTAACATCTCCACATTTTACTATTGGAAAGTCCAGCATCAGGAACCAAATCGATCCTATTTCTTCATGTCCACCCAATCCTCCCTACCTTCCTGGTGAAAGTATATTGTAAATTAATCATGGGACTTCTAGAAGCACAAGTATAGACAATCATCTCCTTCAGTTTTGCTCATCTATAGCCTTACCTGCCTGTTGACAGGTATTTCCTATCCATCGTGCTCCTCTGCCTTGGGGATAATTCTCAGGGAGTGGGGTCATTAAATTAAGTTTCCTTCACACCTATCACCTGCCTATCATGTCATTCCAAGTTAAAGATAGAGGATATGTTATTGGGAAATTCATCCCTCGAATACAGGGCTTGAATGTATATATCCATATACCCATAATCGAAATCTCTAGGCCTAATTAGCAGTGTTCAGTGAGCCTGTTCATCGATGTATCGCCAGTAAATATCTTCGTTAATGAGATTTCATGACATGCAGACTGAGCACACCCGCTGCCATCTTTAAGCTTCGTTAGCCCACAGAGACTTTTGCTGATTCCATAAATGGTTCATAATTATTCACATGCCTGCTTGGGTGTGTGCTTCCACAGAACAGTCACCCGCGCATTGAATAATAATAATCCCAATAATGGTATTTGTTAAGCCACTTGTCAGCTGTGTAACCTTGAGCAGGTCACTGAACTTCTCTGCGCCTGTTACCTCATCTGCAAAACGGGGATTAAGAGTTTGAGTCCTATGTGGGACAGGAACTGTGTCCAACCTGATTAACTTGTAACTCTCCCAGTGCTTTGAACAGTGGACGGCACATAGTAAGTGCTTAACAAGAACCACAGTCATTATAATTAAGTACATCTTATAAATTAGTTTGTTTCCTCATATGTCTTCCAGTGTGACTGTTTAATATTATTATGCAACTTGATTTTATTTCACTGATGGTAGAGGGAGCACCTTCCTCATAAAAAAAAAATCAACAGATCTCAGGCAGGAAAATTGTTTAGTAGCTGACAGAACTCAGGTCTACTTTTGGCATAGGCTCCTTGTGATTTTATTTAGAAGACTTGCAAACTACAAAGTGTGAGATGGAAACAAGAAAAATACCCTTTTCATTTAGAAACGTTATGGAAATTTAAGCCACATAAGATTAGTGATAAGCATTTTGTGAAGGTGAAACAAAGCAGATAAAAACAGAAGCAAAAAAAAAAAAAAAATGAACATGAAGAATCCCAAAGGAAAGAAAGCATTGGATGGAGCTCCTCCACTTGTCTGCTGGGTGACCTTGGGCAAGTCACTTAGCCCCTGTGTTTCGGTTTCCTCACCTTTAAAATGGGGATTAAATAACTGTTTTCCCCTCTAGTTTAGACGGTGAACCCCTTATAGGATAGAGACTGTATCTGATTTGATTATATTCTATACAGCACAATAATCACTTAAATGCCACAATTAATATTATTAGAAAATTGAAGTGAAAAGCAAGCACAAAAAAACACAAAATTCAAATCAGGTTCATCAGAAAGTAGGCATGATCTTTCATTATTTCCCATTAAAAGGCAAGAAAATTCTTTTAAATCAATTACTTTAATGGAAAATGACTCAACTTTAAGTCAATCTTGTTTTGGCATTTATGTTTGGAATACAGAATGCTAATTTCATTAACCATGAATTGTCTGGGAAGAGGGCTAAAAAGTTTACTGAAGTTAAGACTTCGTAATTACCTGCAAAGCTGCATAACATAGAGCTCAAACCAAAACTGAGCTCCACCTACTGCTTTTCAGGATTTTAATTCTCTAAATAGGTAGAACCCAAGGTTTTGGCAGGAGGGGGGAGGGAGGGGAAGGATGTGTTTGTGTGGATGTGTGTGTGAGAGAGAGAGAGAGAGAGAAAGAGAGAGAGAGACTTACCATCTCCTGTTTATCATGAAAAATCCAAGCAGCAGACAGTTCCTGGTCAGTGTGGTAATAATATGCTTATGGCCAAATATGCATTGCACAAATATATTTAGGAATCTTTATGATCCAAATCTGTACCAGTCAAATTAATCGACAGTATTGATGGAGCACATACAGTGTGCAATGCACTGTACTAAGCACTTGGGAGAATATAATTGAGGATCAATCATAATTATTGAGTGCTTACTAAACACAGAGCACAGCACACTAAGTGCTTGGGAGAGAACAATACAGCAGAATTAGCAGACACATTCTCTGTCCATAAATCCCTTTCCTTAAGGAATTTACAGTCTAAAAGAGAAGCTTCCAATCCAATCCAGTGCTCTATTGAACAAATATTTTGGGGTGGGTACAGTCTGTGGAATCATCAACATTAAGGTCTCATCTCCACAAAGGGAGGCAGACATAAAAAAGTGCACATTTCTAGTAATAAACACATTATTCAACGCGCAACTGTAGAGGATACATACATGCTATAGCTCATTCATTCACTCCATCATATTTACTGAGAGCTTACTGTGTGCAGAGCACTGTACTAAGCATTCAGCAATAAAGAGATACAATCCCTGCCCACAACGGCTTACAGTCTAGATCTGGGGGGGAGAAAGACATCAACAGTAGGGGAGTTTGGGAGGAATGCAGGGAGCAAGTTGGGGAGTAGAAGGTGAAGCTAGCAGGAAAGCAAAATGGAGTGAGTTGGTGGAAAGCAACATTACCTTTTACTTAGGTGGCAACTGAGTACCTGGAAATCATTCTGAAATAATCATTTCTAGAGGGGAAAAAAATCTGTCTTTCCTGAAGTTATCATTCTAAGTTTTCCAACCTGGTAAAATATTACAGTTAGCTCATATATCTGTTGTATTTGATATTCATGGAATTCCCAAACTGCTACTTTCCATAGATATGAAAACATCAGCATTCATACTAAAACAACTTAAAGAATACACATTAAGAATGTTTTGTGAGACTGCTATGCAACAACTGGATATTTCTCCACCTGCCACCTATATAATCACCCAAACCTATACCTACCCAATTCAGCTGCATGGCAAGAAGCCACGAAAACTCTATAGGAACACCACCAAGACAGAAATCTAATATAAGCTCCTCAATCTACCACTCCACGTTAGCGAAAAAGTCTCTTGCATTAAGGCATTCCTTAAGTCGTGACAGCTACAACGGGTCAACTGCCAGCCCGTGAGTGAGGGGTACCGCTCAAGATCCGGCACTATATCAGCTCATTCAGCTTGACTGAATTCCAGACAACGCAGTGGAGGGAGGGGGAGAGAGAAATAGAGAGAGAGAAGGAAAAGGAAGGGGAGGGGGCAGAAAGGAAAGAAAGGAGAAGGGAGAGAGGAAAGGGGGAAGGAGGAGTTTCATCTGAACTACAGTGGTCAGCTTTAGCCAATCTTCTGGCTTGTTACTACAGTGATAAGAGTTTTACTATGTGTCTTAAAATATTACCATAACATTGATGAGATTTTACCTGGAGAAGCTGATTGATCTGCCATTACTGTAATATCTGTGAGATTTTGCCCATAGAATGTGTGAGCTATCACTTCAGAGATAAGTATTTGTGATTTTTAGCTACATGACTTGATATGCTCTTATCACCGAAAAGGTTGTCCTTTGGAAAATGTATAGTTTATGTTGCTTGTGTTGCTGGGACATGTGTGATATTTTTTTCTTATCAAATGATTACTCTCATAGATTAGTTGGTATCAGGCCTCCTTTTAGCTAGCCAGTTACGTGAAACAGTGATCACTACTTATTCTGCCATCCCAACAGACTGCTGTTTCGCTACATATGGGAGGACCGCATGCCAATTCTGAAGCCATGTGCCAACTGTGCATACTGAAGCCTCACCTGAAGAAAACATAATTGGGCTTCTAGCATCCAGAAAACAAGGTGCCCAAAATTGCATCAAGAATTCAGGCCAAATTATATTCCACTGTTCAAGTATTAGGCAAGTTTCAAATATTAGTTTTAACTTTTTGTTTGAACACAAAAAAAGTTGAATGGAGAGTTTATATGTAATGCCTATATAGGTAAGCAATACCTACCTTTTCAAAAACTAGTGAACCACAATAAGAAGTTGGATTATTCTGAGAGTATGCTACATTAGTACCTTTCAAATGTTTAGATGGCCCCTGGTTCAAACACTGTTCTCTTTCCCATTTTCTGTATTTTCGAGAGTCTTGCTTATTTAGAATTACAGACTCAGAAGTTGCAGCCTAAAGGCGGGGAGAAAGGAGAAAAAAAATGAATAAATAAATAAAAGTGTCACCCAGTGTCAAAAAGCACTCTTCAAACCAGGAACATTAACTGATATTGAATTGGAATCATGCCCTTAATTACAATCACTATTATTTTCCAGTTCATAAAAAGTCAGAAATAACTTTTAACCACCCCATGTTAAATTTTCATTCATCTGCTATAATTGCTGGCCCAAAGGAAGGCGGAGGGGGACACAATAAGAGGGAAGGGAAGGGCCTAGTCATATTCTGAGATTCCAGTGATGTCCAGAAACTACTCCCCATCCCCAGAAAGGGTACAGGGATGGAGTTGGGACACAGAGATCCAGTCTATTCGATTTCTAAAATATCCACATCTCCAAACATCAATGATCATGCAGTTCATACAACCAAAGTGAATATTTGGAAATGACCAACACCCATACTCTAACCCACCACCACACCCTGCCAAAAAAAAAATAAAAAATAGGCTGTTCCCTAATTACCTTCTCATTACAAGATCTTCCTTTTGCCCTACTGTTCAGTACTTGTTAATCTTAGACAGACTGGGCATGCTGGGAAGCTTGATTTTAAGTTTATCTGTCCTGTCTGATAAAGATACGACACTCGGTGTGCCCTTGGGCCCAGGATTTTTATTTTCATTGCTTAGCCTCATTCTGCTCCTGCTCTGATGGGGCTTTTGTGTTCACATGGGTCTGGAGAGGGAATATTCTGGAACAGGGCAAGGGTGGGGAAGACTGGGAGTGTCCCCAGAGAAACACCCTAGGTGTGCCGTTGTAAATTGGCGTACATGTGATCATCATATCTTGGTTTGTGCCCTTCCATGCCTGGTAGTTTCGAGGGCTTTAAGTAGCCTCCCACTACTGTGGGTAAAATGAGGGAATAATATTAGTAATTTTACTATATGCCAATCACTGTTCTAAGCACTGGGGTATATACAAGGTAATCAGGTTGTCCCACGTGGGGCTCACAGTCTTAATCCCTATTTCACAGATGAGGTAACTGAAGCAGAGAAGTTAACTGGCTTGCCCAAGGTCACACAACAGACAAGGGGCAGAGGTGGAATTAGAACCCATGGCCTCTGATTCCCAAGACTGTGGTCTTTCCACTAAGCCCGCTGCTTCTCCAGGAAGGAGAGGAAATCCCACTTGGAGGATATGGAAAGATAAATTGCCAAAAAAAAAAGTTTAAAAATTAGTTTTGAAATGACCATTTGAATGGAAGTCATACAAAAATCTCATAGAAAGTCACGAGCTTAAGATGTAGTCTTGAAGAAAGATCCAGATGATGTCGTTGGTCCAAGGCTTTCAAGCCAGCTCTCTAAATTGCCTGTAGTTCTAGCCTCGTGACGGCCTCCACGATAGCGACAATCCCCAGTGCTCTGATCGAGAGGGTCATTATCGTAGGTGAGCATCCTGAAGTTCATTTTCTGTCCAGTCCCGTCAGGACCCAGGCTTTAGGAGGTTACAGGCTTCCCGGACACAACAACATCCCCAGATAAGCAGCAAGCTCTGTCCTCTTGCCCACGGCCTGCTCTTGGCCAAGCTCAGTATTCCAATGAGCCCAAGCCCCCTGGCATTTTGCACCTTCACGCAAAGCAGCTGGTCTGGGCCTTGCTTCTGGAGATTAGGTCCTGATGAAAGCGAGCAGCCAAGGACGGTGGTGGGTGGCGAAAATGACGACAATGGCGGCGATGGTGGCGGTGACAGTGATGGGGTCTCCCGGCTCGAACGACGGATGGTTCTTGATCCTGAGACTTCAGGACCAAGAATTGCTTAGGGAAGCAGTGTGGCCAAGTGGACGGAGTCCGGGCTTGGGAGTCAGAAGAACCTCAGTTCCAATCCCACCTCTGCCACTTGTCTGCTCTGTGACCTCAGGCAAGTCACTTCACTTTTCTGTGCCTCGGTTTCCTGATCAGGAAAATGGGGATTAAGTCTCGGAGCCCCATGTGGGACAGGGACTATGTTTAACCTGATTTGCTTGTATCCACCTCGGCGCTTAGAACGGTGCTTGCCACACAGTAAGCACTTGAAAAAATACCATCGTCATCATCATTATTATTAGAGGGCTAATGGTTAGTGCTGCAGCAGTCGCAGTCTCTCGTGGTTCGGAGCTGGTCAGGTTCCCGCAGGTCAGGCAAGGATGCAGTCATCGCTGAAGTGCACGTGTGGACGTGTTTGTTCCTGTTGAGCTGATTCCAGGCAACCAGGAGGAGAGCCCAACTCTGCCAATTCCAGGAGCCAGGTCCTTTCTCCGATATCAACACCAGGACTCAGCTGCCTGACATTCACATCTTGTAGCTCCACTCAGGGCAGAGAGTCCTAGGGCTTTCTCCAGGAGGGGGGTACTGAGGTACTCTCCCCCTTTAAAGACTTTCTCAAGGGACATCTCCTCTGAGAGGCCTTTACTGACTAAGCCCTCCTTTCCTCTTCTCCCACTCCCTTTTGAGTCGACCTGATTTGCTCCCTCTATTCATCCCCCATCCCAGTCCCACAACACTTACGTACATAGTCATAATTCATTTCTATTAATGTCTGTTTTCTCCTCTAGACTGTAAGTTCACTGTGGGCAATGTGTCCGTTTATTGTTATACTGTCCTCTTCGACGTGCTTAGTACAGTGCTCTGTACTAAGTAAGCACTCAAATACGACTGAGGGAAGGGGCCCCTTGGCCACTTTGCGGCGTTGCCGGTGCCTATGCACTTGGCTATGTACCCGTTAGGCATTTGATATTCACCACCCCCTCAGCCCGACAGCACTTAGGTACATAATGGTAATTTGTGTACATTAATGTCTGTCTCCCCTCTAATAATAATAATAATGTTGGTATTTGTTAAGCACTTACTACGTGCAGAGCACTGTTCTAAGTGCTGGGGTAGATACAGGGTCATCAGGTTGTCCCACGTAAGGCCCACAGTTAATCCCCATTTAACAGATGAGGTAACTGAGGCACAGAGAAGTGACTTGCCCACAGTCACACAGCTGCCAAGTGGCAGAGCCGGCATTCGAACCCATGCCCTCTGACTCCCATGCCCTGGCTCTTTCCACTGAGCCACTCTGCTTCTCTGATGACCCCCAGCTCTTTATGGCTTTCTGGGCTCCTCCCCAGTATAGCTGGGGCGGCCTTCCCTGAGCATGACCCGTGCGTCAAGCAGGTCTTTCTGAGAGCTCTGGATTCTGTTTCAGGGTCCTTTGCTGGCCAAGAAGAAACTCAAAGTCTATTTCTTCTTCCTCTTTTTAGACAAAAGACCATCTACTTCCTCCAAAATACACCCATATACACCCATTCTTAGTCTACATCACAGCTACCAATACTTCTCTCAACTCCAAATCCCATCCACCCTCAATTCTGAAGCTAAGGGAACAAAAAAAGTGCTAGGTCTGGATAGGCCTTGAAGGAACGGAGCTTAGTGTATAGAACACGGGCCTGGGGGTCAGAAGCATCTGGGTTCTAATCCGGACTCTGCCTCTTGTCTGCCAAGTGACCTGAGGCAAGTCACTTCACTTCTCTGAGCCTCAGTTACCTCATCTGTAAAATGGGGTTTAAGACTGGGAGCCCCGTGTGGGACAGGAAAAGGTCCAACCTGATTTGCTTGTATCCACCCCAATGCTTAGTACAATGCCTGGCACACAGTAAACACTTAAATACCATCACTGTTATATGAATGCATAGGTCATTCACATAGAAAAGAAAAACCAGATCTCATTTCCCAAGATGGTTGGTATAAGGCTAAGGGAACATAAAAATCCCTGTAATTAAACAGCCTCCAAATTCCCAACTTTCCCTCCATCCGACTTTGAGACACAAAGTCTCAAGAAGTGAAAACAACAACAAAGCAAAAAAACAAGGCTTCAACTACTAAATCCTTTTATCTTTACTGCCTTCTTTCCTTTTAGATCTGGCCTGATTTCTTTCACTTGTAGGAAACACATTAATTTTTATGCCTAAGCCAAGACATAAAAATCATTTATTTGTAGAAGGATCGCTATGGCAAAACCAAATACATTTTTATACAATACCTTGGGAGATGTATCTTGAGGTAGTTTGCTTGCTTCTAACATAGCCTTCTGGGCAGCTAATGCATCTTTCATACGTCTATCAAGCCTTGATATTTTTGACTAACAACAAAATAAAGCAAATTACAGGGCGAAGAATAAACATTAAACCAAGCTCAAGAGGCTTTCTTGCTTGCTTGCTATGGGTGGGGGTGGGAGAGACAATTTACAAGACTTTTATCAGGTCCTTTTATGCAAGTCAGAGCAGCAAATAACATTAAGTTCCTCAATTTTTGCCATATTGTGCTGGGTTTGGTGCAAGGGCAGTGGAGGCAATTCATTCATTCAATAGTATTTATTGAGTGCTTACTAGGTGCACAGCACTGTACTAAGCGCTTGGAATGTATAATCTGCTAACAGAAAGAGACTATCCCTGCCCAATGACAGACTCACAGTCTAAATGGGAGAGACAGACAGCAAA
This sequence comes from Ornithorhynchus anatinus, assembly GCF_004115215.2. Lineage (NCBI taxonomy): Eukaryota > Metazoa > Chordata > Mammalia > Monotremata > Ornithorhynchidae > Ornithorhynchus > Ornithorhynchus anatinus. Next base: position 52,900,089 of record NC_041729.1, read on the forward strand.
GCAAAACAGAACAAAACAAAAACAAGACAACATCATCAAGATAAATAGAATCAAGGAGATATACACCTTATTAACAAAATAAATACGGTAATAATATATACAAATGAGCACAATGCTGAGGGGAGGGGAAGGGGAAAGAGCAGGGGATGTGGGGGGGATGTGTCACAGGAAATGTGACACACATTCTCTGCACTGGACCAACACCACTGTACCGCTCTGAAACACACAGCAGCCGCGTTTTGTGTTCAAGTGTGTTATCCTTCAAATAGCTGCATTACACTGCATCATGACCTCAAAGAAAATTTAAAATAAATACAACACTCTGATCAAAACTGGGGGGCGGGGGGTGTCCCCAGCCTACAACAGTCAGAGACACCAAGCAGCAAGTGGAGTAAGCTTTCCGTTATTTGTTGACTTGCACTAGCATCCATAAACCATGCCCAGCAATTTTTCTGCCACCTTTCTGCATCCCAAACTCGAGTTCCTCCCCTTTCCCTTTTGAAAACTAACCCTAGGGACAACAGCAGCCACAAGAAGGGGATGGGATCAGCCCGAGCAGGACGGGTGTGCCAGCTGCTGTTGTGGGCATGGCTGCCTACGCAGTCTGGTCACCCCTTCCCCATTTCCTTCCTGGCAAAGGGAAGGGCCGGGGGAAGCGATTTACAGTGTAATTTTTACTTCTATGGCTCAGATGTCATGTCAAGGCTCATTCCTGGACAGAACCTAAATGCATGTAAGTTCTAGGAAATACAGAGACAGAGAAGCAGCGTGGAAAGAGTGGAAAGAGCATGGGTTTGGGATTCAGAGGACATGGGTTCTAATCCCGGCCCCGCCACTTGTCTGTTGTGTGATCTTGGGCAAATCACTTAACTTCTCCATGTTACCTCATCTGGAAATTAGATCCAGATTAAATTTAAATTTAATCTCTATTAATTAAAATTTTAGATTAAAGAAATTAAATTTAATCTCTTTAATTAATTTAAAGAGATTTAATTTAAAGAGACCAAACATTTTTAAAGAGATTAAATTTAATCTCTATTAAATCCTCATCTGGATTTAATAGAGATTAAAACCGTGAGCCTACGTGGGACACCCTGATTACCCTATATCTACCCCAGTGCTCAGAACAGTGCTTGGCACATAGTAAGCACTTAACTACCATAGTAATAATAATAATAATAAATAACTTACCCCACTTAAAGCTGTTTACAATAAACGGATATTTTCAAAGAACACAACCTGACTGTACATTGAGACCACGGGGATCATTACTAAAATTACAAACTTCAGAAGTCAAAGTACACGGTTTATTAGACACAATAAAAAAGTAAACTTACAAGGAGTTCAACAGCGATGGCCTCATGTTTACTCCTGCACTGTGTTTTTCCAACTCGTTCACTTAATTCTTTCAGTTTATGATCAAATATTTCATGGTTAACAATACAGACCTCCTTTTGGATCAAGTTTTTGATCTAGAAAAAACAAAATAAAAAATGTTAAGACATCAATTTCTAGAATAGTCTCTGCTCAAAAAAGTTTCCTCTTCTGGGGTTACTGCAAAATCCAGTTTGGGGTTTTTTTTTCCCCCTAAAATGGTATTTGTTAAGCACTTACTATGTGCCAGACACTATACTAAGTGCTAGATTAGGTACAAGTTTATCATGTCCCACATGGGGCTCACAGTCCTAATCCCTATTTTACAGATGAGATAACTTGCCATTGTTTTTACGAGATGTTCTTCCCCTTGACTCTATTTATTGCCATTGTTCTTGTCTGTCCGTCTCCCCCGATTAGACTGTAAGCCCATCAAACGGCAGGGACTGTCTCTATCTGTTGCCGACTTGTTCATCCCAAGCGCTTAGTACAGTGCTCTGCACATAGTAAGTGCTCAATAAATACTATTGAATGAATGAATGAATAACTGAGGCACAGAGAAATTAAGTGACTTGCCCAAGACCACATAACAGACAAGTGGCAGAGCCAGGATTAGAACCCAGGTCCTTATGACTTCCCAGCCCAGTTGCCCAGGAACGGTAACTTAATCATTTCAAAGGAAACTACTCCACCATATTTTTTTTTAAATAGTTAGCATATCCTGAAATCATTTGTACTACGCTCCACTTAGAATAGTCAATTTCAATATCTAAACACACTATCCCTCAAGATGTGACATATACCCTCCTCATATATTATACATATACACATTATATATATGAAAATTCATTGATTTTTCTTCTAACATGTACAGTATTTTCAAAGAACATGGCTTGACTTAATCACAGTTTCAATAGGAATAGCAATGAAGCAATGCAGGCTAGTAGAAAGAGCTTGTACCTGGGAGTCAGAAGGACCTGGGTTCTAATCCCACCTCTGCCACTCATCCACTGTGTCACCTTAAACAAGTCACAACTAATCTGAACCTGTTTCCTCATCTGTAAAAATGGGGATTTAGACTGTAAGCCCCATGTGGGACATGGACTGTGTCCAACCTGATTAGCTTCTAACTATCCTAGCAGTCGGTACTTTTTCTTGAACATAGTATTTAACAAATACCATAAGAATACAATGAAATTGTATACTAAGGAAAAAAACCAATAGGCTTCACCTCAATACTGTACAAGAAATTATTATTATTAATAAAAGGGAATGGATTACAACACTAGATGGAGCCAAGTGTAGGTCAACTTTGAGCTAAAATTTACACTGCTTGGACCTATAGAACGTGATTTGACTAGAGACACATGGTAACTGCCATACCACATGAGAGCCCAATAAACACTTCTCTGCTGAGAATAGTTTGCAAAATACAGGGGTCGCCTCGCCCCATAAATGATCTTTTCCATTCTAAGTTTAAGAAAGTGCCGACAAGTAAACAGTAATACATGGGGGGGGGGGCGGTGTTTGTGCTATTACTTGTATAAAAAAGCCCCTAATTTCAGATATGAAATAAGGGAGTTATCTGGAGAAATCCTGTTTGGAAGGCTAATAGGTTAAGGTGAGTGAATAAAACAAATATCAGTGATTGGAAAAAATTTTACCAGGTCACAGACAAAATTGAGACTAATCCTTAAAGCTAGAAATAGGTTTGGAGAGCATTAACCCAAATAACACTTACTTGGAAGGGAATATCGTATCATAGATCAAGTTGGAAATACATATGCTTAAAAAAGGCCTCCGCAAACCACCTCTAGGGAGAGGACGTCTTTCCCTGGGCTTCGAACTGGGCTTATTAAGACATCCCAGGTGGATTTGAGTCAGAACCCCAATCCCTCATCTGCTAAACTCACGGGTTCTTCCCATGCTGTTTTAACTGAAAGACTAAGAGAAAGCATTCCCCACCTCTCAGCTCCACAATGAAAGGGAAGGGCAATCTCACTTGGCTCAGCCTTGTGGGATAGAATTCCTTCAAACCAGGGTTCCTGAATACCTACTCAATTGTACTCTCCCAAGCAGTCAGTACAGCGCTTTTGTCCAGAACAGGCGCTCAAATACCAACTGACCAATCCTGGAGACTGCTTTTGGTGGAAACCTCTCTTATCTGTGAGCTATTGTAAAAACTACGATTTTTCCCTCTGCTAATCTCCCCAGCCTCAGAGCCTTCCTAAGGGAAGGACTTCTGACACCAAGGTAGACAAAACAAAATACACTTGAGTACAAAATCAATCATATTGAGAGAATATTTGCATTTAAGAGGAAGTATCTCAGTGAATCTAAATTAGAACTCTACCTCCAAAAATATTTGTTGCCAAGTTCCTGAGGGGACACAGGGCTTTCTCAGAACTCCTTGGTGGGGGCAAAGGGGAGAGAGAGAACTTCCTTGTGCTTTCTCTTTAGCTTCCTGGAAGCGGGTTTCTGCACTTTTCCTTCAGGAAGCAGTGACCTTTGCTGCTGCCAACTCCTTAACAACATTTTCTCTTTGCCTTATTAAGAAACTCAGGAGAGGGAATGGTAGCGAATATTTAGAGAAGAACTGCGAGTGAACACTCAATGCCCTCAAGAATCTGCTAGGTTGTAAGCTTCTTGAGGTAGGGATCATGTCTATTAAGTACATTCTACTCTTCCACTTGCTTAGAACAGCGGTCTAGACAAAGTAATCGCTCAAATACTATTCACAGACTGACTGCTTCTAATGCCGCCATACATCCTTCTCATGGGGTCTTACAGTCTCAACGCAGGGAGTAGAAACATTCTAATTATGTCCTCAAAGGAAAACCTCTGCATGTCTCTTTGCAGTCTGCACAGAGAATGCAACTCCCCCCTCTAGACTGTAAGCTCGCTGTGATTAGGGAATGTGTTTATTTTTGCATTCTCCCAAGCACTTAGTACAGTGCTCTGCACACACAGTAAGCCCTCAATTAATATGATTGAAGGAATGAACTCGATAATTCAGTGACAAAAGCCTCAGCTATGAAAAGAGTAAGAAATAACTTATGAAACCAACTGATTAATAGTTTTCCATCTTTCCTAGAAAAACCTTGCTCCCACTACCATACCGGAATCGATATTTTGTAACGGCCAATTTCAAACCTTCAATTTTCACAGGATAATTAATTTGTTATTTGATATTTTGAAGCTGTCAGTTTCCCTCATGCTATGCCATTTCCTACATTTGGAGAATATACAACGTATAGAGCTGTCCTTTTCGAAGATGACACTGCAGAGAAGACTGCAGACATAGGTGTGAGCATTGCAGAGAGTGTGACGTTTATACACTTTGTCCATGGCAATCCAGTTATTGCATCTTCTGTGGGTCCTTGCCATTTGAGCGAACACTGCTCAGACACCAATGGTGAAGACTTGTCCTTCCACAGGCAGGGTTTGCTCAGGGTGGTCTAGTGGATACAGCACGGGCCTGGGCGTCAGAATGACCGCGGTTCTAATTCCGATCCACCACTTCACATCCCTGTGCTTCAATTACCTCATCCATAAAATGGGGATTAAGACGGTGAGCCCCATGTGGAACATGGACTGTGTCCAACCTGATTAGCCTGTATTTACTCCAGTGCCTAGTTCAGTGCCTGGCATACAGTAAGCACATAACAAATGCCACCAAAAAAAGTTAGCTTTTCAGTAGTAACTTGACTTTGCACTGAGGCTGACTCTCCTGCTCAAACTGCTGTGCCCAGTAATAACCCACTGTGAGACAGAACATTCCCCATGCTTCAAGTGCCAAGCTTGTCCACACGAACATACCTGTTCCAAGACTCTTCCTCTTTCTAGAACTCCGGGCTTGTTCTCTTCCACTTCCTCTGATGGTTTTGCACGCTTAATATTATTTTCTCTGTTTCCTGAAAGCACTCTCTTCTTTGCAGTACTGCCTTGGGAAGAGGGAGAGGAAAAATTATTATTTTCTGCTGTCACAGAAGACAAGTAATTCTAGTGGTATGACAAATTCATTACTATTTGCACAAATCAGAACATTAATCTACAATTCACTCAGACCACTGACAAGCTTTACGGAGTTGCTCACGAAAAGAAAACACTGAAGACTACATAGAATGATAAAATCGAAGTTGATACCTTTGACCACTGATGTGTGTTTATCTAAATATGGCAAAGAGCCATTAGAGTACCTTTCTGTGTGTGCATTTGCACATCTCCAAGATTTTAAGTTTCTGAAATTGTTTCATATTAAAAATGAGCTGAGGACAGAGTTGAAGTGTCTGAGAAACACCTGACACGGCAGCCGAGGAATTGGCAAACTGTAGATGTCATACTGCAAACTTCTCTGTTGATAATCAAATGGTCCCAACAAAATCATTGTTCACCTAACTACCCAATTTTCTGCTTTCAGCAATTCAGAAAGGAGAATCCAATGGGTCACATCCACACAGTGTAGGTTTGAGAGTGCAGGAGAAATACGGGGATGGAGGTTTGAAGAGCCACAGGAAGGGTCAGAAGTAGCAGCGGGGCAGGGCTATGGCCCAAATATATCCCTGGAAGCCCTCATCGAATCGGAATATGGGTTGCTCCCATCATCCCACAGCACCAGAGTATGTTCTGATTTTTTGGGGGGTGGCTAGAGGCGGGTGGAAATGCTTCCCCAAATTTCAGAACATTGGGAAGGTTCTGGCAGTGGCCACTGAGACTGGGTTGCCCTGAGTGCAGAAGAGGCTGAAAATGGCTCCTTCAATGAATGGTATTTATTAAGTGCAAGTGCTTGGGCCAGCCTGGTGGCTGTTTGGATGGTGATGAAGGGACTGATCCTGGAAATGTGCAGAGGAGAAAATGGATGGATTTAGCAGCAGACTGAATATGGGAGGTGAAAGGGAGGAAGGAATTCAAGATAATGTTAATACTGCAGACTCTGGAGTCTTCATGCATTCAATTTTTCTTCATGTGCCCGCTGCCAACTTCCCAGAGCCTCCATTAAGAGGGTCAGCAGCTAAGTCTTACTTATCCTTTGGTGCATTCTTCCCCAGTGCCTAATGCAGGACGCTGTCCACAAAAGACACTTGCCACTCTCTCCTGGCCCCCCAACTAGAACTCTGACTGTATGATGGCTAGCTCATCCGCAGTTTTTCATCCAAAAAAAACTCAAGTCTTTGTAGCTTGGTGACCATACTCACTGTTGGATCTGCCCTCTGGACAGTAAGATCGTTGTGGGCAGGGAACATGGCTGTTTATTGTCACCCTGTACTCCCCCAAGTGCTTATTACGGTGCTCTGCACATAATAAGCGCTCAATAAATACAAATGACTGACTGAGCATCCCAGGTTCCTTCACAGGCTTCTTTTTCTGCTTTTATTAGAAGCTTTGTAGGTACGCGGTTCTAAGTCTGGGGTAACTGCTCAGCCCCAGGGTCTCGCCATAGCATGCTGCTCCTCACCAAAGACTATTATTTAGGGGATTCAGTGCTTAGACCGGTGCTCGGTACATAGTAAGCGCTTAACAAATACCTTAATAATAAAAAATTCCCTTTGGTACTATTTCAATGTAATGGGGGTTGGATCTGGAACTCTAAGATTCCAGATTCTGATACAGCCTACACTTTCTAAACCTCTTGTTATTCATTTAAAAGTCCTAATATGCTACTGCTGCAAAGTAATAAATAGTTAGTGGCATGTATTCTCCCGAGTTCACTTTCAGAGCAAAATCATCAACACTAAGCAGTTCCTGGATTACTGTCTCTAAAAATGCCCTGAATCTAGTGAGTTTTAAAACATTTCTGGAGAAACAGAAGCATAATTTAACACCAGATCTCAGGTCTCTACTTGGTAGGGAAATCTAACAGTAGATTGAGAGCCCCCTGCCAAGGGGCAGAGACCATGTCTAACTCCCACCTGTTTATTCTTTCCAGCGCTTAGTACAGTGTTCTGCATACAGTGCTTAGTAAACACCACTACTATTAGTAGCAGAAGTTGGTCTGTAGTTCCAAAGAAGCCACAGATGACAGTGGGAACATCAAGATCAGTGACTTATGCCTTCATTTCTTCAGATCGCATCACTCAAGATTCCCACTTTTTTGCTTGAGGCTTTGGATACCCAAGAAACACACAGAACCAAAAAGTATATGTAAAAATTTTAAAAAGTTTCAGCTCTCAAATACATAGTCAGCTTGCTCTCTGACGATTCAAATTGCAAAACTGAAAGATGAGTCATCTTAAGGATACTCACTATATGGTCACTGGCAATCTTTACCTACTGAAGGCCTAGTTTACTGAATTGAAGGACAGTGCAAAATTTACTAAAAGCCTATCTTGAAACCTCCCAACGTGGCACCTAAAAAAATGCTTTGTCTGTAAATTTTATAGAAATCTTCTTTCCTGGGGGGTTGATGCAGGGGTCAGAGGGGTAGGACTACAAATTGGCCATGTCTACATGAGATAGGTACATTTTTGAGAGATGACTGACATATCACTCATTTTTGGCTCAAATCCACAAGTCAATCATATGTACTGAGCATTTACGGTGTGCAGAGCACTGTATTAAGCGCTTGGGAGAGTACAATACAGCAGACATATCCCCTGCCCCACAACCAGGTTACAGTCTAGGGAACTAGTGGCAAATTCCAATCTACTATTAGGCAGGACTGCCCATGCAAATGCGGCCCAATATCTGTAGGGCCTCACTATCGCTTAGGCCTCGCTCCGTGCTCATCCCAAGAATCCTGATGTCACACCTTCCCGGTCAGCATATTCCATTTCAGCATCCTGCCACTGACACCCACCCTGCCCCCTCCCCTGCCCAAACTGTCGCCACTGGCTTCCAATCCAATGCCACCCTTAGTGAGCTTCAGGGCGGTCCCCAAAGTCCAATTATTTGATAAACTGAGGGGAAGGTGTAAAACTGCCAAGTCCCCTCTGGTCTGATTGATGGCAGCTGACAACTGCATCCTCACTGCCGTGGAGCCCACTCAATCTCCCTGGATAAAATAACCCTGTCTGTAGTACCACCCCCAACTTTTTAGTCCTTTCGGGCTGATGTGCAACCAGTCGCTAAATTCAAATCCCAGGGGCAAGTATGGAGTTAATGAGTCATATAAGATCAGCTCCATAACGAGGCAGGGGGATCATATGCAACGGTTTGGGCATACCTTTATGCTTATCCCTTACTGACATGAAATTCTGCACAAAAAAAGTTATAATAAAACTATTTGCTGTCAAAACATCTTCCGACTAACAGGGAGAATCCTTACTGACAAACAGGCAAGAGGGAATGAGGAAAGTTTTATTTTACATTAAGTAAGATTATTTAGAAAAAGAATAATTTACAGAAAACCAAGTAGTTATTTTCTCCTAAAGCTGAGTTTACGCTTCAAATGAGTCACCTTTAATTTTTCAACTCTGTGGTCTCCATTCCTCAACCTCTTCTCAAAAAGTTAAACAGAGATTCATATTATTCCTATTCCAAAACACTCATCAAGGAAAGGCTTGTGAAAGAGGACCATTCTGCCAAAAGAAGCAGTGAGTTCTATGGCCAAACCTATCAAGTGAAAAAGACCAAGTTTTTTGTTTTCTTTTAATTTGGGGGGGAGTGAGGAGAAAGAGAGAGTATATACCAACTCTGTTATATTGCATTCTCCCAAACACTTTTCACATAGTTAAGTGCTCAATACATATGACTGAGTGCAAACATTGAAGATGAACAGACTGGCAAATCAGATTCCACTTAAAATTCTTGTATTCTAAGTTGGATGCTCAGAGCTGTTATAAAAAGTAGCAGACTTTCTGTCCCTGTATCTAGGCAGGGGAGTTACAGAATCTCATGGACATTTTCTAAAGTTTAAGATTAAATGGGACATAATTAAGTTTGCCTGGCGAAGAAGGCACGCTACACTGTTTAGATTTGCTTGTGTTCTTTGGTGTCTTACTTCCATCCCGTGTTTGTTATCGCCTAGGGTCGCTGAGCTGTAGGGGCTTGGGTCAGATCAGCAAAGGTCTAAGCAAATCCTAGCTTCGGTATACCTAGAAGGAAATGACATTTTGGCCCTTGACACATTCTCAGGATTCTTAGGAAGGTCTAGACTAATGCCACAAGCCCCTCTATCTGAGAACTGAGACCTCCGGTCTCCAAGGCATTCCCAGGTCAGGCCCTGGACTTTCTCAGCCCTGGAGTGTCTCTTTCCTTTTACTAGGCAAGCCACTCGAGTTTGGAGTTCTCTGGGGAAATGAATCTTTGCCTCTCCCACAGTCCAGGGCTTAAGGAGATAGTGACCACAGTGAGGTAAGAATGAGCACTGTGACTGGATCCTGTAATGATTCTGGATTTTAGCTAATAAAACATTAGGAGCTCAGAGGTCTGCAGACATTCCCAAAGGAATTACGGATGGCAGCCATCTTTCTGCTCCATTCTGCAGTTCCCAGTTTACCATGATCTCTCAGGGGGTACAGAAATGTCTGGCTTTCCCCACAGTGTGACAAGTGTTTAAAAAATAGTTTCAATCCATCACAAAGTGTGAGTTACGAAAACAAACTCATACAAGGCTAATGACTCTAAAATCAATGGGATGAGAAGAAAATATGACAGTTTCTCTTCTCCTCCTCCTCCTGCAGTCTCTCCTTTACCCTGATGGGTGCCGTCACCCTGTGGCTTCCCACTTCTCTCAACTCCAACATTTGAAGCGGCATGGCCTGGTGGAAAGAGCACGTAACTGGGAGTCAGGTAAAGTGGATTCTAATCTCAGGTCCACCCACTTGCTCGCTGTGTGATCACGGGCCTCAGTGCTTCAGTGAACCCATCTGTAAAAAGGGGATTAAACACCTGCTCTCCCTCTTCCATAGATTGGGAATCCCACATGGGTCAAGGACTACTTTCAGACCTATCTTGTGAACAGGCCAACGCACATAGTAAGTCCTCATAGATACCATAATATTTTTTTTTACTACTCTCTATCCCATCTCTCCTGCCTACCTCTACTTGGGCAACTTGTTTCTCTTCCTTTCTAGCTTCTTTCTTGGTGCTTTAGGAGGCGCTTCCACACCTTCTATGACTGCAAACTCATCTGCAATTTCTCTACTATTGGTGGATTAAAATATTATAGAGCAAAACTAAGGAATGCCTCTCTTAGGTCCACTCAGAGCTCTGAAGGCCACCCACAGCTGGGGAAAACACATACATTGTACATCAGAAAGGGAGTGGCAGAAAGAAAGTGGAAAAGGACGGTGGAAGTGGAAAAGAAAGCAAACAGTAACAGTGGCTCCAGAAAGCAAGGAGGCAAGGAATGGAAGCTATGATAGGAAGAGCAGGTTGTGGGGGAGGCGAGAGGCATGTCATGGCCATTAGGACTGGGTGAGAATAGCAGGTGGGAGAAGAAAGGGCTCCAACCATTTGTTGAGGGGGTGGAATCCAACTGCATGACAACACATTTCTTATTATTTAACAAGAAAAAAACTAATTCTTAGACCATCTATTTTGGGATGGTCTAAAATGTAGTTTCTTTATTTTACTTTAGGTGATTTGGTAAACAGCCAACTTCCATCCCCCACCTCTTCCAAGGTTGTTCTGGCAGTGAAAGCAGTGGTGACATTAATGAAAAGCAGCGTGGCCTGTTGGAAACAGCACGGGCCTGGGAGTCAGAAGGACCTGGAGTTCTAATCCTGGCTCTGCCAATGGTCTGCTGTATGACCCTGGGCAAGTCACTAGACTTCTCTATGCCTCCGTTACCTCATCTGTAAAATGGGGATTAATACTGTGAGTCCCACGTGGAACAGGGACTGAGTCCAACCTGATTAGTTTGTATCTACTCCAGGACTTAGTACAGTGCTTGGCACATAAAAAGCACTCAAGTAATATAAAAAAGTGATAACAGAAACATAGCAACTATGCAACACATTCAGGCCAAGGTGTTAACAGTAGAAGGTGTAAGCATCTCTTAGGACAGGAGAGTCTGTGCCTCTGTAAGCCTGTAGTGTTTAAACAACATCCTGAAAACTTTGGTCCCTCCAACTGGGAGATTTATAATCTAAAAATCATAGGTAACAATCATGACTAATCTGTACTCCTGGGGGTGAAGAAATCCAATGAATGATATAGGATGAAGAAGTAAAAAGCAAAAAATAAAAACAAAAACACAGTAAAATTTGTACTGCCCTGGAGAACATTTGTCTATAGGGCACGACTACAGGTAGTTACGTTCTTGGAAGGGTCCCTCCTTCCCTTCCTTTCCAAACTCCTAGAGTGAGTCGTCTACACTCGCCTCAAATTTCTCAACTCCAACTCTCTCCTGGACCCGCTCCAATCTGGCTTCCGTCCCCTCCACTCCACCAAAACTGCCCTCTCAAAGGTCACCCATGACCTCCTTCTTGCCAAATCCAATGGCTCCTACTCTATCTTAATCCTCCTCGACCTCTCAGCTGCCTTTGACACTGCTGACCAACCCCTTCTCCACACATTATCCAACCTTGGCTTCACAGATTCCGTCCTCTCCCAGTTCTCCTCATCTCTCTGGCCATTCATTCCCGGTTTCCTTCGTGTGCTCCTCCTCCCCTTAACTCTAGGGGTTCCTCTAGGGTCAGTTCTTGGTCCCCTTCTTTTTTCCATCTATACTCACTCCCTTGGTGCTCTCCCTTGGCTTCAACTATCATCTCTACGCAGATGACACCCAAATCTACATCTCCTCCCCTGTTCTCTCTACCTCCCTCAGGCTCATATCTTCTCCTGCCTTCATGACATCTCCAACTGGATGTATGCCCACCACCTAAAACTCAACATGTCCAAGATTGAGCTCCTTATCTTCCCTCCCAAACCCTGTCCTCTCCCTGATTTCCCTGTCACTGTGGACAGCACTACCAACCTTCCCATCTCACAAGCTCGCAACCTTGGTGTCAACCTTGACTCCGCTCCTTCATTTATTCCACACATCCAATCTGTTACCAAAACCTGCCGGTTTCACCTCCACAACATCGCCAAGATCCACCCTTTCCTCTCCATCCAAACTGCTACCTTGTTGGTACAATCTCTCATTATATCCTGACGGGATTACTGCATTAGCCTCTTTTCTGATCTCCCATCCTCCTGTCTCTCCCTGCTTCAGTCTACTTCACTCTGCTGCCCGGATTATCTTTCTACAGAAACGCTCTGGGCATGTCACTCCCCTCCTCAAAAACCTCCAGTGGTTGCCTATCAACCTTTGCATGAAGCAAAAACTCCTCACTACTGGCTTCAAAGCTCTCCTTCACCTTGCCCCCTCCTACCTCACCTCCCTTCTCTCCTTCTACAGCCCAGCCCGCGCACTCCACTCTGCCATTAACCTTCTCACTGTGTCTCGCTCTCATCTGTCCCACCATCGACCCCTGGCCCCCGTCCTACCGCTGGCCTCCCTCCTCACATCCACCAAACTAGCTCTCTTCCCCTCTTCAAAGCCCTATTGAGAGCTCACCTCCTCCAGGAGGCCTTCCCAGACTGAGCCCCCCTTTTCCTCTACTCCTCCTCCCCGCCCCATCGACCCTATTTCCTCCCTCTGCTCTACCCCCTTCCCTGCCCCGCACTTGTGTATATTTGTACATATCTGTTACTCTATTTTATTCATGATGTGTATATATCTATAATTCTATTTATTTTGGTGCTATTGATGCCTGTCTACTTGCTTTGTTTTGTCTGTCTCCACCTTCTAGACTGGAAGCCCGTTGTTGGGTAGGGATTGTCTCTGTTGCTGAATTTGTACTTTCCAAGCACCTAGTACAGTGCTCTGCGCACAGTAAACACTCAAATACGACTGAGTGAATGGAAACCTTCATATCAAAAAACAGTGGTGTTTTAATAGCAAATAAAGAGGTTAAAAGGAAAGTGGTTCAAAAACATCTGAAACAGTATAAGATCTCTGGCTCAAAAATATCTGAAACAGTACATCATCTCTGGAACACCAAGTGAAATTCAGAAAGGTAGTAAAAGATGATAAAGCCTTCCAAAGGTTGTTTGGGACTGTCTGCATTGTCTGACCCTTTCTTTGGCACTTGGCAGTAACTCAGCTGGATTGCAAGTGCTTGAAGTCAGCTTCCATTAAACAATGAATTTTAGATAGTTGCAATTGGTTCCCCCACGCAGTGTTAACGAACTACTAATGAGACGGTTGCCATGTAATCCTGTCACCTGCTTGAAACAAGCTTTCAAGGGCAATTCTGAGAGAGCCTGGGCATACTGTAACTAGTTAATGACTGTTTAGGGCACTATCTTCCTCTATTCTTAATGATAATAATAATAATAGTGTTTAGCACTTACTATGTGTCAAGCACTGTTCTAAGCGCCTGGATAGGTACAAGGTAATCAGGTTGTCCCATGTGGGGCTCACAGTCTTAATCTCCATTTTAAAGATGAGGTAACTGAGGCATAGAGAAGTTAAGTGACTTGCCCAAGGTCACATAGCACACAAATGGCAGAGCCGGGATTAGAACGCAGGCCCTTCTGACTCCCAGCCCGGGCTCTTTCCACTAAGCCACATCTGCTTGTATGACTTTGGGCAAATCACTTCACCTCTCTGGGCCTTAGTTCCTCATTTGTAAAATGGGGATAAGATAGATTGTGAGTCCCTTGCATCTATTCCCAGAGTTTAGCATACAGAAAAGATCTAATAGATTCCATGAGTTTATTCTTTTGTGTTTCAAACCTCCGCCCCTTAAGGCAACTTGTAGAGCTAGGCTTGTGATTAGGATCCTTATTTATCTCTTTCATCATGAGGGAGAACTTACTCAATTACTTCTCTATCATTAAAAAAAGTGAAAACTTATTACATGCCATTTCCCCTAAGTATTAAAAAGTGGTCAAGAGAACTTACTGTGAGCATAAGCTGCTGACTTCTGCAGTGAGACTACACTTGCACATTCTGAACTATCGACATCACTTCTACCGGCCTCTTCTGTCTTCACAGCACCACTGGATTCACTGGATCTAACTGGACTCACTAACCTAGCAGGCTTCTTGTCTGTCACCTCTTGTGGACCTGGATTTGTGTTTAACGTGGCTTCGCTTGATCTTACAGCATAGGCTTCTGCAACTGGGGTCATATTCTCTTCCTGGGGAATCACCCCATTATTCTCTTTTTCATCCCGTCTCTTGCTACAAGTAGTCTCCGACTGGCTGACCGGAGGGCATTCTCTCACTTTGCCTAAATTATCCGGCACACCAACCGAGCCCTCTTTTGACCCCGGACTTGGAGCCGCTTCAGTTTTCTTAGATGGCTTTTTTTTAAGAGCTTCACATTCAAGATTTGGTAATGGGGTGCATGGTGTCTCATCTGCATCTCTTGTGGAGAGCTTGCCACAAGGTTCTTGTGCTTCATCTGACCTGTTGAGCTGGCCCAGAAACTGTTCATTCAAGACTCTCTTTTCTGCCACCGAGTCATTATCAAGTGCTTCTGTTGTTGCCTCGCAGGATGGAGAGAGCAGTTCATCTCTTTTAGGGAGTGCTGAAGTGACCTTGCAGTCGGATCCTGAACTTTCAATGTCCACATTTTTAGGGTGGCTGCTTTGGCCCTCAGACTCTAATGGCTTTTTATTACTTTGCACATCACCTTGTTTAGGAACTTCCGGTGCAGAGGAAAGCGATTTTAGTAACTTTGCTTGTTTCCGGCAACGTGGAGGCATTGTCTTTTTGGCTTTTAAAACCTTCTTGACGGTGGTACTTGGACTTTCCATCTTTGGGATCCTAAAATAAAATAAATTTAAAAACTCGTGTTAAATATTTGCCCCACGATTGAAAGTTTTAATTTGCCCCATGGTTGAAAACCTTAATTTCCTTATAATAAAAATGGCAGTTGTAAGAGTTTTATTCAAATTTAGTCACCTTTACTATGAAATATTTATGAGAAACAAACCTCTCTGCCAACTGTTGAACAGTGATGAACAGATAACTTCGTCTAGATCCACAGTATCAATTTTAGTAAATTTACAGATAGAGCGGTCATCAAGACATCAATTTGGTGACTGTGCCACCTTCCCACCACGACTCCCAGGGTCCCTGCTCCCCACGTGCCCTGGGTATGCTGGGTCGCAAGGATTTAAGCTGCCATAAATTTGCCCTGCGGCCTCTCTCTTCACCAGACAGCCGAACACATCCACCGGAAACCCGCAGCCTTCCTACCGAGATGCCCAGGGCCCTTGGCGTCCCCCTGATGGCAAGCTACCCTTCCTCCCGCACCCTTTCTTCTCCAAAAGAAGCCTCCAATCCCACCTGCTTTATATCTTTGGCTAGACAGTAAAAAGGGTTCAGCATCCACAAAACTACAGAAAGACTACCGCGGCTGCTTGCTGGAGCGGTAGTTGAAGCTGCAGTTATGACGGTTGGAATCTGAGCTGCACGGATTCTGAAATTCTGCTCCTCTAGCCGCAGGACCCTCCTGATTTTCTGTTCTTATTTTGTGTATCTGTCCAAGTCTTAGTGCTCTGTTTTCTGTTTCCTTTTGGGTCTTTCACCAACATCCCTCCCTTATATTCTTATAATGGGGGGGGGGGGGTGCCTAATTCCCAACTGTGGATTTTGTCCCAGTGCTTAGAACACCCACCAGTCAGTAAATCATATTTGTTGAGTGCTTACCGTGTGCAGGGCACTGTACTAAGCGCTTGGGAGAGTACAATACCAGTTTTACAGGCAATTCCTGCCCACAATGAGCTCCACACACTAAATACTTAATAAATACTCTTACTACTACAACATTCACCTGGGGAACGGGGGTATAGCCCATGTCAGGTCCTGATAAGTCTCGTAGCTGCCTAAGCAAGAATAATGATGGTATTTGTTAATAATTTTTTTTGTGTCAAGCACTCTTCTAAGCACTGGGGTAGATACAAGCTAGTCAGACTGGACACAGTCCTTACACCAAATGGGGCTCAGAGTAAATGGCCACATTATTTTACGTGAGGCACGGAGACATTAAGTGACTTGCCCAAAGTCATGCAGCAGACACATGGCAGAGCTGGGATTAGAACCTGTCCGGGCAAGAGTTGGTTTTACCCAGGAGAAGCTGCCGAGTGGATCTGGGGGTGCAACTGGCTAGCGAGCACACACAAGGGCAAGACAAACTCTGGTTTTCTAGTGTGGCTCAGTGGAAAGAGCCCAGGCTTGGGAGTCAGGGGTCATGGGTTCAAATCCCGGATCTGCCACTTGTCAGCTGTGTGACTGTGGGCAAGTCACTTCACCTCTCTGTGCCTCACTGACCTCATCTGTAAAGTGGGGATTAACTGTGAGCCTCACATGGGACAACCTAATTATCCTCTATCTACCCCAGCGCTTAGAACAGTGCTCTGCACATAGTAAGCG
The DNA here is from genome assembly GCF_004115215.2 of Ornithorhynchus anatinus. NCBI lineage: Eukaryota > Metazoa > Chordata > Mammalia > Monotremata > Ornithorhynchidae > Ornithorhynchus > Ornithorhynchus anatinus. Next base: position 52,916,781 of record NC_041729.1, read on the forward strand.
CTTAACAAATATCAACATTATTATTAGCCAGGAACAAACTCTACTTCTACTCAAGCAGCATGGAGTAGTGGATAGAGCACAGGCCTGAGAGTCAGAAGATCATGGGTTCTAATCCCGGCTCCGCCACTTGTCTGCTGTGTGACCCTGGGCAAGTCACCTCATTTCTCTGTGCCTTAGGTCCCTCATCTATCAAATGGGGATTGAAACTGTGAGCCCCACAGGGACTGGGTCCAACTTGATTTGCTTGGAGAAGCAGCGTGGCTTAGTGGAAAGAGCACGGGCTTAGGAGTCAGAGGTCGTGGGTTCTGATTCCGGTTCTGCTGCTTGTCAGCTGTGTGACTTTGGGCAACTCACAACTTCTTTGTGCCTCAATTACCTCATCTGTAAAATGGGGATTAAAACTGTGAACCCCATGTGGGATAACCTGATTACCTTGTATCTATCCCAGCACTTAGAACAGTGCTTGGCACAAAGTAGGTGCTTAACAAATACCATCATTATTATTATTATATCCACTCCAGCATTTAGCAGAGTGCCTAGCACACAGTAAGCACTTAACACACTATTATTATTGTTATTCAAAAGAATATTACAATCATTGCATACGGATACCCTTACAAACCACAGTAGTTATGAAAGGTACAGACTACGGGAATGCAGAACAGCAAAAGCATACATTCACGAAGGCTGAGTCCCAGGGCTGCCATGTCTGGTCTTTGGGTCAGCAGGAGTATGCTAAATCTCCAGCTGGGAGTCTGAGGGCTACACAGGCAGAGGTGTCCCAGGGAACTATAGGAGGGAAAGTCACCAGACAGTGCAAGAGGTTCGTTTTCCCTTTGAAGACTGGGGAACCCAGCAGTGGCGATGAGGAGGATTGCATTGAGTAGTTGAAACTTAGGGCTTTTCTACTGACGGACTGTACTTTCTGAGAGTTTACTCTGTGCAGAGTTCTGTATTAAACGTTTGGGAGAGTTCAATTCAACAGAGTTGGTTGCCACAGTCCCTGCTTATATACAGTGTGGGTGGCAGGTGTTGTTCTGAAAGCTTTGGTGGGTTAGCATTGAGGCTAAGGGCCATTACCCCTGGCTGGTGGGCACATCTCTTGGGCCAGGGTGCAGTTTCCTGATGCCAAGAGATGGTTCTGGTCTACACCTACTCCCCATAGCATCAACTACCATGTCTATGTCACTATGCTCTAATGATCAATTTAACCCTTGTGATTTGGGAGTGACCATTTCTGAAATCCACCATAACCTTCTCACCTGTCTCCCTCCCCAAAAATCTATCCTGTTCTCCCCGCCCCAGGAACCTCTGATCTTTTGACCCCATCCAATTTCCTCAAGTCATTATGTCCCATTTAATGTCCACAGCTTGGGTATGGACACTAAATGGGACATAACTTGAGGAAATTGGATGGGGTCAAAAGATCAGAGGTTGCTGTGTGATTTTATGCAAGTCGACATACCTTCCCTGGATGAACTAAGTTGACAGAACCACCACCCTCTCTACTGAAATTGACTCACTCGCTCCCCTAGCCCTTCGCTGATCTCGTACCACTAACCCAAGACCACTTCCTTAGCTCCTGTGCCCAAGTCGCAGAGTGCTGCTGGCGGAGGTCCAGGTACCAGGCCAACTCTGTCCACCTTAAACTCATCCTTGCCTGCCTTAACTCTGCCTGGCAATATTATTTCTCCATCCTTGGCTCCCATGCCCAGTTGCTTAACTCCCCCAAACCCCTGTCCGTCCCCCCCCCCCCCCCGGCCCCATCTCTTGTCCCTAATGACCTGGCCACATACATTGAAAGCAGCAGGCATGATCTCCCTAAAAACCTCTCCTGCTTCTCTCCAGTACCTTTCTCCTCCTACCCCTTTCTTCAGCTCTCCCATCTTTCCCAGCAGTATCTCAAAAGGAGCTCTCCCGCTTCCTTACAAAATCCACCCCCTGCACCTGCACCTCCTACCACAATCCTTCACACTTTATCAAAAATCCTTGCCCCCTCCTTTCTTCCCTCCTGAACTGCCAATCTTCAACTATTCACTCTCTAATGGCTACTTCCCCACTGCTTTCAAGCCTGCTCAAGTCTCCCCTACCTTAAAAAAAACCTTCCTTTGACATCAAGCCTTCCTCCAGTTGCTACCGCATCTCTCTCTTACCATTCCTCAAGCAAGTCATCTATACCCATTGCTTTCACTTCAATTCTCTCCTTGGCCCCCTCCAATCCAGCTTCCATACCTTTCACTCCAACAAAACTGCCTCTCAACAGAAGATCATTGGAAATCTCCTTCTTGCCAAATCCAACAGCCTCTACTCCACTCTAATCCTCCTCAACCTCTCAGTGCCTTCAACACTACCACCCTCTTCTCTGGGAAACATTATCCAACTTTTGGTTTTAGTGACATTGTCTTCTCCTGGTTCTCTTATCTCTCTGGCCGTTCATTCTCAGCGCTTAGAAAAGCGCTTGACACAAAGTAAATGCTTAAATTCTTTTAAAAAGCCAGCCTTGCATTACCTCCACAGTTTGCTTCCTCTGCTCTTGTTGCCCGTACGCCAGAGGGCTCTTGGGATAAAACCTCAGGCACCAGGATGACCTCATCCACCTCAAACGCATGCTCACCTGTTATGACTCTTCTCTCTCCGCTGTCCAGCAACACTGCTTTTCCTCCCTTACTGACTCCCATGGCCACACCTACAACAACTATGCCTTTTAACCTCCACTGCTTAACACAGTGCCCCACCTTCTCCTACTGAAATTATCAGGTGTGAATTCCCCGCCGCTGCCTCCCCTCCCATCATCCTCATCTCCCCAGTTCCCTCCTACACCACACTCTCTTATCCTTCCCAGCTATCTCTTGAGAGATGTGCTTGCCTTGGAAATCACTAACCCCATCCTTTTGCACTTTATTAAAACACTTGTGCCCACTCTTCTTTCCCTGACAGCCATCTTCAACCACTCATGCTCCAATGGCTCCTTTCCCTCTGTTTTAAAACAAGCCCATATATCTCCTACCCTCAAACAACCCTCTTGACCCCATTATGCCATCCAGCTAAAGCTCCATCTCTCCTGGCATTCAGTCCCAACTCCCTGAATGGGCTATTTACACTCACTGACTCCACTTCCTCTCCTCCAACTCCCTCTTCGATCCTCTATAATCAAACTTTCACCCTGTCCACTCCAAACTGCTCTCTCCGTGGTCAGCAGCCAGTCAGTCAATCGTATTTATTGAGCACTTACGGTGTGCAGAGTACTGTGCTAAGCACACTGGCAGACAACTCCTCCTTGCCAAAACCAAGACTCTATTCCATCCTAATCCTCCTTGACCTATCAGCAGGGCATTTTGGACACCATTCCACATGAAACATGATTTAAGCTTGGTTTCTCTGATACTGCCCTTTACTGGTTTACTTCTTAATGCTCTGGAGATTATTCTGCCTCTCTGGTAATTTCTTGCTTTGTTGCCCAACACCAAAGGCGCAATTCTGGATCCCCATCTACTCTCAATCTACACCTGCTCCCCATAGCATCAACTACCATTTCCATATGGATGTCTCCCAAATCTCCCTCATTAGCTCCAACCTCTCTCCTTTGTAATCTCACATTCCCTCCTGCTCTCCTTGATGTCTTATAGACATATAAACTCAATATGTACAAAATTGAACTTCATCTTCCCTCCAAAATCCTCTCCTTCCCATGACTTTCCTACCACTACTCACACCATCCTCCCCTTCTCAAAAGCCCTCCACGACAGCATTTTTTTTAATGGTATTTGACAAGTACTTACTATGTGCCAGGCACTATACTAAGCACTTGGATAGATTCAAGATAATAGGGTTGGACACAGTCCACACAGTCTTAATCCCCATTTTACAGTCGACCTGAAGCACAGAAAAGTTGACTTGCCTAAAATCACACAGCAGATAAATGGTGGAGCAAGGATTAGAATGCAGGTCCTCCAACCCTCAGCCCCATACTCTTTCCACTAGGCTATGGCACGTTTCTTGACGCCTCTCAATTTCAACTCACATATTCAGGCAGCCAGTAAATGCTGTTGTCCAGAATTGAACACTTCCTCTTCATCAAAAAGGCCAGCAAACAGGTACAAACACTTTTAACATCCCAACTTCACCACCACATCAGCTTCCTCACTGCCTTTCCTGCCATTCTTTCCCATACAGTCCATATTTTCTTTCAGTCATATTTATTTAGGGCTTACTGTGTGCACAGCTCTGTAGTAAGCGCTTAGCACTGTACTAAGCACTCTGCCCAAATCATTATCCTAAAACTTTGTTTTGCTCACCTCTAACCACTCCTCAAAAACGTCCAATGGTTGCCATTTCCCTCTCTGCCTCAAGCAGAAACTCTAGACCACTGGCTTTTAGACAATCGGCTCTTTCCCCTCCTACTTATCCTTGTCTTCTCCCACTAAAACAACCTGCACACTTGGCCCTTCTAATGCCAACCTACTCACTGTTCCATGCTCTTGGCTCTCTTGCTATCGACTCCATGTTCTTACCATCACTCCCACTGATATCACCACTTGACCCATCTTCAAAGGGTACTTTTCTACCCTTCTGAAAAAAGCACATCTGCTCCTCCTTTCCCAACTGTTCTCTTATCTCCCTATATCTGCCTGTGGACTTCTGCGGTTACCTAAGTACTTTACTATTCCCCCCACCTATCCCCTTTACAGCATTTATTTATTCTGCAATTTATTCTAGTGCTTGTCTCCCTCACTAGATTGTTAGCCCTTTTAAGGGGAGGGATTGGGTCTCCTGACACATTCTCTCAAGAACTTGGATTAGTGGTCTGCACTAGTAGACACTCAAATATTCAGTTGATAGATCGACCGCAGTGTGGTCAGAGCTGTGAGTCTCACAAGGGTCTCTGCAGTTGGACACACACTCATAGGTCAATCTTTCACTGTCTGCATATTCTTGAAGAAGAAGGATAACTATGTGCAATATTATATATATTTTGACTTTTGCTGGGCAAAGCGGTGGGCTGGATAGAATCCATCAGTAGGCCAAATGTGGCCACATGCCCTCCTTCTGATCAGCATGTTTTAGGCTCAGCCACCCAGACTTTGTTCCCTCCAAGGATCCCATCATCCCAATACCCCTGGTCCAAAGCCAATTTCAATCTGCTCCTGGCCCTCCCTCTCTCTTCTCACTCCCAACTCCATGGCAGCTCTCTAATGCAGTTGCATTTAGCCTCACTTGCTGCTAAGTGTTGAATGCTCCAACACCAACCAACTAACTCCTCCTCTACTACCTGGTGCACAACTACTGATTTTATTTGTGGATCAAGTCAGTGGCAGCTGAGACAGCAACTTGCAACCAGAACCACAATGTTAGCAGAGACAGAAGTAGCGGCTCTGCGTGAGTTTGGCGATGGGAAGCAGCCTTGCTTTCTTAGAAGCTGAGGTTATTTTCTGAATGAAGAACTGAAAGGGGCCAACTGACATCTGACCTGTGAGGACAGAACTAGGACAAGGGTCTGGGAGATCAAATAGGTGAGGTATGGAGATCCAATAAGTGAGGTTGTTCCAAGCAGGTGTGAAGATATTTGGAAACAATCCCTTTTACGGTACCAATAAAATGCATTCTTTACAATTTTTTCCGCAATGCAGAACACTGATTTGCAAAAAGTAACCATGGCTCAGGTTGAAAGGAGAAAAAAATAAAATCAAAACTCCAGGTGTATTCCTTTGAATTCTAAACATTACTGACTCTGCTTTAATTTAAAAAATTGACAGTGGTAAATTTAGGTGGAGCAGGTGACCTTTCAGCCCTATGAATGAGGGCCAGAAAGCCACTTGTGAGCACCACTAGTCCCTGAAGTTGAGAAATTCCTTCCTGGCAAGAGACTAGGAAACCAAGTGACCAAAAGCCAAGAGTTTTCAGAGATAAAGGAATTGAAAAAGATTATTTTTTAAAGTTTTTCCCTAAAGGCTTTCCAAAGTAACTGATCACTGATAAGTAACAGTCCTGGACCCCTGGTTAAAAAGAAATAATAATAATGCAAAAGTCAGATGATGTCCTCCAGAACTTTTTCCAATCTAGCTTTATACATTCAGGTGACTATTCTTCTTCCCTCTCAGAGTGAATAGTATTTCACTAACTGATCACTTTTCAGTAAAATCACTTTGACAATGATATTGTCTTACTAATTTTATCCACTGCTATCATTCCTTCAGTGTCACGATTTAGGTGGCCTATATCAGTCAGGATTTGGAACTACTCTCTCAACTGAGACATTCTATTTTTAGTCCCTAACCATGCTTTAAGTAGAACATAGAACATTTATTTTTCTTCGAGCCTTAGATTCTTGCTGAAATTAGCTGATGTATTTGAGATGCCTATCAGTTTTCTGCAGCAAAAAGACCATGGAGGGCAAACAGAAATATATTATTGCCAAAGGTTAAGCTGTTAAGTGCTCTTCAGATATTTTGGGGAGGAAATCAGTCTGTTTCAAAACAGCTAAGGCACATTTGCAAAGGCCAAGCTACCTCTAAGTTAAAAACAGACGTTAACTAATATACAGTAGCTTTTTTTAAAAAAACCAACTGCTTATAGAGTTTTTTTCATGAGGTAGCAACCAAGGCCAATGATATTTATGCTATTAAACAGCTGAGCCTCATTTGATGAGGAAATAGGCTGAAGTCCTAATCGCAACAGGTCTATGGTTTGAGTTTTCTTGTATGCCTAGTTGAAGCAGGAAAGTGTTTGAACAAATAACTGGCAGCTGATGCTCCTAGGCAATCTTGTCCTAGTAGTAATAATAAGTGCAATCAATCAATTCTATCTATTGAGCTCCTACTTTATGCAGAGGCCTGAACTAAGCGCTTGGGTAAGTACAATGTGGAAGAGTTGGTAGATATGATCTCTGTCCAAAAGGATTGTATTAAGCTTTGGGAAATTGATCAATGGCATTTACTAAGCACTTACTGTGCGCAGAGCACTGTTACTAAGCACATTACAAGAGAGTTGGTAGACACAGTCCCTGCCCACAAAGGAGCTTACAGCCTAGAGGGGGAAACAAACACTAATATAAATTAATTATGGATAAGTACTTAAGTGCTCTGGGATGAGGATATGGTGAAACACACAAAAAACTACCAATGTGACCATTTTTAGCTCAGCCATATTTTCAGGAAATATATTAGACATTTCTTAGGGTACACCTCTTTAATCAAGTGTTGAAACATCTCGATTGGATTTTTGAAGAACCTCATTCTAAGAAAATTGATGTATAGTAACCATTGATTCAATGGGAATTGATGGGTCAGAAGTATATGGGTAGCAAATGTCCTCCACGACATTTTATATAACATATGTTTACTTATTTGCTCTTTTTAAAAGCATTAAGTGAATTATTCCGTTACATTAATACTTCTACCATATTGAGCTTTCATTCCAAATTAGTTGCTTTTCTTATTACTTGCTCTCCCACCACCAGAAAACTTGACACCGCTTGCCATTGTTAAAGTTTTCACTCAATCGTATTTATTAAAGCAGAACACTGTTCATTCATTCATTCATTCATTCAATAGTATTTATTGAGCGCTTACTATGTGCAGAGCACTGTACTAAGCGCTTGGGATGAACAAGTCGGCAACAGATAGAGACAGTCCCTGCTGTTTGACAGGCTTACAGTCTAATCGGGGGAGACGGACAGACAAGAACACTGTGTGCACAGCACTGTACTAACTGCCTGGGAAAGTTTGATACAATAATAAACAGTGACATTCCCTGCCCACAGTGAGCTCACAGTTTGGTAAGGGGACGTGGGGAGTGGAGGAGAGACAGACATCAACTCGAATTAAATTACAGATATATACATAAGTGCTATGGGGCTGGGATGGGGGAGAAGAGCAAAGAGAGCATGTCAGAAGTGGGGCTTCGTCTGAGAAGTCATCTTGGAGGAAATGTGCCTTCAGTAAGGCTTTTGGAGGCGGGGGGAGAGAGTAATTGTCTGTCGGATTTGAGGAGGAAGGGCATTCCAGACTAGAGGCAGGACGAGGGCCAGGGGTCGGCAGCAAGACAGGCCAGTTGGAGGCACAGTGAAAAGGTTAGCACTAGAGGAGCGAAGTGTGCAGGCTGGGTTGTAGAAGGAGAGAAGTGAGGTGAGGTAGGCGGGGGCAAGGTGATGGAGTGTTTAAAAGGCAAAGGTGAGGAGTTTTTGTTTGATACAGAAGTGGACTAGCAACCACTGGAGATTTTGCGGGTACTAAGGGGGGAGGGTGCCATGTCCTGAATGTTTCTGTAGAAATATGATCCGGGCAGCAGAGTGAAATAGGGACTGGAGTGGGGAAAGGCAGGAGGCTGGAAGATCAGCAAGGAGGCTGAAGCAATAATCTGGGCAGGATAGGATGAGTGATTGTATTAGCATGGTAGCAGCTTGGATGGAGAGGAAAGGGAGGACTTTAATGATGTTGTGAAGTTGGGACTGACAGGATTTGGAGATGGACTGAATCTGTGGGTTGAATGAGAGAGGAGTCAAGGATGACACCAAGGCTTATGGGCTTGTGAGATGGGAAGGATGATGATGCTGTCTACAGTGTTGGGAAAGTCAGGGAGAGGACAGGGTTTGGGTGGGATAAGGAGCTCTATTTTGGACATGCTAAGTTTGAGGTGACAGGAGGACATCCAAATAGAGATGTCTTGAAGGCAGGAGGAGATGTGAGCCTGGAGAGAGGGAGAGAGATCAGGGAAGGAGATGCAGATTTGGGTATCATCTGCATAGAGACGGTACTTGAAGCCATGGGACCAAATGAGTTCTCCAAGGGAATAAGTGTAAACGGAGAGTTAGAAGGGGACCCAGAACTGAACCTTGAGACACCCCCAACATTTAGGGAGGGAGACAGAGCAGGAACCCATGAAGGAGACTGAGAAGGAACAGCCAGAGAGATCAAAGGATAATCAGGAGATGAGAGTTAGTGAGGCCAATGTTGGATAACGTTTCTAGAAGGGAGTGGTCCACAGTGTTAAAGGCAGCTGAGAGGTCAAAGAGGATTAGGAGGGAGGACAGACTGTTGAATTTGGCAAGAGGATCACTGGTGACCTTTGAGAAGATGGATTTGTGGAGTGAAGGGGATGGAAACCAGATTGGAGGGGGTTCAGGAGAGAACTGGAGGAGAGGAATTTGAGACAGTGGGTATAGATGACACACTATGCTTGGAAAGGAATGGTAGGAGGGAGATGGGGGGACAAATGGGAGGAGCCATGGGGTCAAGGGAAAGTTTTTTTAGGATGGGGAGATGTGCACGCTTGAAGGCAGTGTGGAAGAAGTCAGTGGAAAATTAACAGTTGAAGATAGATGTCAGGGAGGAAAGGAGGGAGGAGGCGAGAGTTTTGGCAACGGAATGGGGTCCGCTATGCATGTGGAGGGGGAGGCATTTGCCTCTACTTCTTTTGATGTCTGTCTCCCCCACTCTAGATTGTAAGCCCCTTGTGGGCAGGGATTGTCTCTATTGCTGTATTATACTTTCCAAGCACTTAGTACAGTGCTCTGTCCACAGTAAGCGCTCAATAAATACAATTGAATGAATGAATGAATTTGAGAAGATGCAGAACTCCTCTGGAGATACTGCTGGGATGGATGGGAGAGGCGAAAGAGGGGGCAAGAAAGGGGAGGGACTGATGAGGGGCAGGGGTGATTTTAGGGAGCTCACACCTGATGGTGTTAATTGTCTCAATAAAGTAGATGGCTAGGTCATTGGGAGCATGGGATGGAGGAGGCGGGTGGACAGAGAGCCTGAGAAGGGTGTTAAATGTCTGGAACAACTGGAGAGGCTGATGAGTATGGGTGTCAATAAGAGAAGAGAAATAGTCTTGCTGGGCAGAGGAGATGGCAGAGTTAAAGCACACAAGGATAAACTTGAAGTGGATAAAGTCAACCTGATATTTAGATTTCTGCCAGCGGTGTTCTGCGACTTGAGCACAAGAACGACGGAGGCAAGAGAGTGAGTTGAGTAGAGAGAGTGGTGTTGAGAACATCTATTTGGTCATCAAGAGTGGGTAGAGTGGGTATGGAGGCTAAGTGGGGCGAGATGAATTGAGAAAATTGGATGGGGTCCAGAGATTGGAGGTCTCTGTGGGGGATTAGCACAGATTTAAAGGGAGGAGGAGTGTGGGAGAGGAAGCAAGGGAGAAGGTTGTGGTCAGATAGATGGATTTCAGAGTTGATGAGGGTAGAGACTGTGCAGGGGTTAGAGAAGGTGAGATCATGTGTTCAAGTTGGTGATGGGGGAGGTGGGGTGGATCGGGAGGTCGGTGGAGTTGAGGAGTGATAGAAGGTGGGCAGCAGAAGGATCAACAGGAACAGCTATGTGGATATTGAAGTCCCCAAGGATCAAAGTGGGCATGGAGAAGGTGAGAAGGTAGAAAAGGAAAGGGTCAAAATGGTTAAAGAAGTTGAAGATGGGACCTGGGGGGCAGGCGATGATAGCTACTCGAATCTGGAGGGGGTGGTAAAGGCGGATGATCTGTGCTTCAAAGGAAGGGAAAGAGAAAGGGAAGGAGGGATGGTGTAAAAGTGCCAATGGGGTGCAGGAAAAAAGTCGACATCTCCTCCTTTCCCAGTAGTCTGGGGGAGTGGGAAAAGAAGAGGCCCCCTCTGGAGAGAGCAGCAGGGGAGACCATGGCAACTGGGGAAAGCAGCCGGGAAGACAGTATCATATAGGGAGAGCCAGGTTTCAATGATCGTGAGGAGGAGGAGGAGTGACCGGGACAGGAACAGATCAAGAATGAAGTGGAGCTTCCCCAGGATGGAGCAGGGGTTCTACAGGCCACACTTGGCAGCAGCTGTGAGGGGGAAGTGAGGAGGGACGGCACAGGGAGTCGAGAGGGTTTGGATGGGAGCAAGTTGATGGGGGTCAGCATGGGGGGGCAGAGAGAGGGTGGTGCTGGGACAGGAGTACAGGGATGGGGTTGGGGGGGTAGGGTGGAGGGTGGCGCAAGGGGTGGAGAGGGGTTAGGTGGCAGCAAGGAGGTGAGGTGGGAGGAGAGGACTGGGATGAACAGGTGGGTGGGGGCTCAAGGGTCATGGTAAGGTCAGCGAGGTAACGGCAATTAGAACAATTACAAGTTAATAAACAGCCCTAACATAATCGGGCGATATCTAGAGGTGATGGATGAATTGTCCTTGGGACTTTCACTGTCAAATGACCAGTGATTAGGAGAGCCTGGCAAGAACAGGAACCCAAAATGCAGTAGAGAAGGGCTGTGAATCAGCAGGCTTTGGGAAGCCTTGACTGATGTCACATGAAGACACATACAACCATTTCTTCCTATGTCAACTCACTGACCATGCTATATTGATTAACCACTCAATCTCCAAGGGCTCCTTCCCCTCTGCCTTCAAACATGCCCACGTCTCCCCCATCCTAAAAAAACCCGCTCTTGACCCCACTTCCCCCTCCAGTTATCGTCCTATCTCCCTACTACCCTTCCTTTCCAAAATCCTAGAACGAGTCGTCTACAATCGATGCCTAGAATTCCTTAACTCCCATTCTCTCCTAGACCCCCTCCAATCTGGCTTCCGTCCCCTCCACTCTACCGAGACTGCTCTCTCTAAGGTCACCCATGACCTCCTTCTTGCAAATCCAATGGCTCCTACTCCATCCTGATCCTCCTTGACCTCTCTGCTGCCTTTGACACTGTCGACCATCCCCTCCTCCTCCATACCTTATCTCACCTTGGCTTCACGGACTCTGTCCTCTCCTGGTTCTCCTCTTACCTCTCTGGCCGATCATTCTCGGTCTCCTTCGCTGGAGCCTCCTCCCCCTCCCATCCTTTAACTGTTGGAGTTCCTCAAGGGTCAGTTCTTGGCCCTCTTCTGTTCTCCATTTACACTCACTCCCTCGGTGAACTCATCCGCTCTCACGGCTTTGACTACCATCTCTACGCAGATGACACGCAGATCTACATCTCCGCCCCTGTCCTCTCCCCCTCCCTTCGGGCTCGCGTCTCCTCCCGCCTCCGGGACGTCTCCACCTGGATGTCGGCCCGCCACCTAAAACTCAACATGAGCAAGACTGAGCTCCTCATCTTCCCTCCCAAACCCGGTCCTCTCCCAGACTTCTCTATCACCGTGGATGGCACGACCATCCTTCCCGTCCCGCAGGCCCGCAATCTCGGTGTCATCCTTGACTCGTCCCTCTCGTTCACCCCACACATCCTATCCGTTACCAAGACCTGCCGGTTTCACTTCTACAATATCGCCAAGATCCGCCCTTTCCTCTCCACCCAGACGGCTACCTTACTATTACGGGCTCTCGTTATATCCCGGCTAGACTACTGTGTCAGCCTTCTCTCTGACCTCCCTTCCTCCTCTCTCGCCCCGCTCCGGTCTATTCTTCACTCCGCCGCCCGGCTCATCTTCCCGCAGAAACCATCTGGGCATGTCACCGCCCTTCTTAAACAACTCCAGTGGTTGCCTATCGACCTCCGCTCCAAACAAAAACTCCTCACTCTAGGCTTCGAGGCTCTCCATCACCTCGCCCCTTCCTACCTCTCCTCCCTTCTCTCTTTCTACCGCCCACCCTGCACGCTCTGCTCCTCTGCCGCCCACCTCCTCGCCGTCCCTCGGTCTCGCCTATCCCGCCGTCGACCCCTGGGTCACGTCCTCCTGCGGTCCCGGAACGCCCTCCCTCCTCACCTCCGCCAAACTGATTCTCTTTCCCTCTTCAAAACCCTACTTAAAAATCACCTCCTCCAAGAGGCGTTCCCAGACTGAGCTCCTCTTCCCCCTCTACTCCCTCTGCCATCCCCCCTTTACCTCTCCGCAGCTAAAGCCTCATTTTCCCCTTTTCCCTCTGCTCCTCCACCTCTCCCTTCCCATCCCCACAGCACTGTACTCGTCCGCTCAACTGTATATATTTTCGTTACCCTATTTATTTAATGAATTGTACATCGCCTCGATTCTATTTAGTTGCCATTGTTTTTACGAGATGTTCTTCCCCTTGACGCTGTTTAGTGCCATTGTTGTCTGTCCGTCTCCCCCAGTTAGACTGTAAGCCCGTCAAACGGCAGGGACTGTCTCTATCTGTTGCCGACTTGTTCATCCCAAGCGCTTAGTACAGTGCTCTGCACATAGTAAGCGCTCAATAAATACTATTGAATATATGCAGGACAGATCTGCTTTGTGGAAAGAATGTTTCCTAATACTCCCATTACATTATATCCAAATTGTGTAATGAAAGCACATTATAGCAAAAATGACTACGCAGGGCTCAACACATCAGCTTAGGACAGTGAACAAAAATATCATTAATTACGTGTTTGCATGTTCCTTGCTTCTATGCCATCTTTCGGTTATTTCTATTTTAGGTTGTTTTCTAAGCTCATTATCACTGCTTCCCACTACATATCATTCAATCTGGAGATTTCACTCTTCCCTAACAATGAATGTATTGTTTAAGGTGTGGAAGCATAATGGCCAAAGTTGCATTTGCCCATTCTCTGACCTTCCACTCTGAGCTATTTCAGATCCAAGGACTGCTGACCACCTCTGGATGTGCTTGATTCCTTTACTGCCTCATAACAAAGAACCCAAGTATTGCTGTACCTTGCTACTCAAGGCAAGCACATCACAATATCTCCTCTTTTCCTTTGTCCCTTCCCCAGGTTTTCAGAAAAATTAGCAAAGTAATTAAGACTCCTGGCCCTGCTTAATCAGTAGTATCAGATCACTTAGAACAAAGCAGGTCGGGGCTGAACAGAAAACACCCAGAGGGACAAGAAATTCTCTTGCACTGTATTCTTCTGAGCATTATGAATGCTGTACCAAGGGCATATATAGAAACCCTGTATATTGCGTGAAGTTGAGCAGGCCTTGACAGTTAGGGGAATCTCTGCCATCAGTCACCTCTCGCTGCTAGTGCTGGAAGAAGCACTATTAGTAAATTAACTTTTCTCTGACATACCCTTTAAAAACACAATGCAGAGTCTGTATAGTTTTTCTTCCCCAAAGCCCTCAGTGGACACAAGCGTTCATGTTTGTTAATCCATCTTCTCTTCCCCTTCAAACTATCTTCCAAAGAACTCCACTAAGCTACGAAAGTTCCACTAGAACTCCAGAGTAAAATGATCGTAAATAGGTTTATTAAACAGCAGCTACTGATTATGGTCAATCAACAATCTAGATGAGTGTCTAGACAATTACATATAATGCTCTAAAGGAAATGAGAAGAGAATCCACATGGATTCTGAAGGGTTTCATCTGGCTACCAGTCAATAAGGTCATGTTTTCTCATGCCAATAACTGTATTTCTACTTGTGGTGACTGAGTATGGAGAATTGCCCACTTTTTGTCCTTAATGCATTTTGGGAAATAAATGTTCTTGTACTTTTCTTCAAAATTTACAGCTGATCCAATTTATATTTTCACTCCATTTATTACTGACATTTTCTTTCTGGGCAGCCTCAACTCCAACTTGTCAAGTGCTTAGAACAGTACTCTGCACATACACAATAAGCACATGAATACCACTGATTGATAAGCAAGGTGAGCAGTCGCCACGAAGCAGTCATGTGCTTCCTGCCACCCCACCCTTCCCAAGATGGCTGCTTCTTGGAACAGCAACAAAATGGCCTCTGAATTAAACTCTAAAAAGATGGTTGCCAATTACACTCAGCATCCCTGCCACACTTCCAATCCCCCAATGTTGCATATGTGCAACAATTTTATCTGCTGAAATTTAGTGACCCTCCCACTTCCTCCTGAAATAAAAAAATCTTTGCCAAGGTTAGCTTGGTTTTATTTTTTTTTGTTAATATAAGACTGCTGACTTCCCTTCCTTCAGTGACCCACTCCCGTTTCCCCAAACCCCAGAGCTGCTGGTAGCTGGTGTGTTTAATGGGGTGGGGTTGGGGGTGGTGGGCAGAGACAGGTGGTAAAGGAAAGGGGGCAGTGCAGTAGGTGGGCAGCATAGTCACCAAGGTGGCCTCAGCAAGGCTGGGAGCCTGGGGTCATGAGGGAGACAGACTGCTGCCTCTGTTTTCCCTTCTTCCCGCATCTAACTCAGTTTGAGACCTAACCATCCTGCCAAACTCTGAGGCAGTCAAACACACCGGCTAGAAGAACCTCCCTCCAGGCTCTGCTCTGTTCCAAACACCCTGCCGCTGCCCAGAGTGTGAATGACAGAAAGGGAGAGTGCTGAAGGAAGAAAAGCAAGCATGTGCATTCAGCATGATAGGATGGCAGTGCAGGTTAGCCACATGATCAGCCATGGGGTGTGGCCAATATCCCTGGGTCAGCTCTGCATGCTTCGTGGCTGCCATCTTAGAAATGAAACATGAGATGTCACATGGAGAGCAAAGCTGAAGACTCTCGTCTCCTGATAGAGGACATCCTGAGGATGATCCTGACCTCACATAACGAAAGATTTGCATTTAGTGTTCAGCCTGTGTCCACTGCAACATGGTAGCACATGACCCCTTATGACACTGCATCACATTACATTCTCATTCTTCTCTATAACTTTCCCATTTGTTCATCCTGTCCAGGTTCCTGCCTAATCAGGAGCTCAGCTTGTCAAGGTTTCGAGACAGGATGGAGCTTTTCCTCCCTCAGCAAGGTCAGGACCCCTGGCTGGCTTATTAGTGATATTTTCCCACCTGACCTCTATAATGAGAACAGAGCAGGTCCAAGCAATTTCCCCAAGCAGAAATCTACTGCTATCTTAGAAAATATACCTTTTATAGGGCTCTTTGACTACGTGCGAAGCTCGGGTGCTATACCAGCTGTAAAAGAGAAACTCCGTATTGCGTGGAGTTGAGCTGGTCTTGGCTTACACGGGTAACTCTGTCTGACAACCACTGCACCCTACTAGTGCTAGTAGAAATAAACTTGTCTGATATACCTGCCTGAACACATCGCAGGATCTGTGAAGTTTTCTAACAGGTCATAGCTTCTAACTCTATTGTACTCAAGTGTTTAGAAAATGCTCTGCACACAGTAAACACTTCAAAACACTATGGACTCAAAATTCTTTTCTGATATATTCAGTTGTATCGTCTAAGGTTCACAGGGAACACAAGTGGTAATACTAATAATAATAATGATATTTGTGAAGCACTTACTATATGTCATGCACAGTTCTAAGTGTTGCATTTAGGGTAACTAAGATCTACTTTCCTATCACCATCAGTGGTATTTATTGAGCTCTTACTGTGCGCAGAGCACTATATTAAGCACTTGGGAGAGCACAATACATCAGAGTTGCCCGACACACCCACTGTTTCATTTAAGCCCCTGGGCTATATTGCTCATCTCTGGCAGGGATTCTTTCCCCCAGTCTTACCAGCCTCTATTCCACAATGAGAATTAGAGAGGTCAAAAGTAGCAAAAACCCTAATTACTTAAAGCCAGAAAGGAAGCTTTCCAGTGGGACTAAGTGACTTCTAGTTTTTATTATGCGCTTTTTATTGCTTAGCATTTTAAGGAATCTTGGTAACAGCAGCGTGGTCTAGTGGAATGAGCACAAGCCTGGGAGTCAGAGGACCTGCCTTCTAAACCTGGCTCTGTTGCATGTCTGCTGTGTGCCCTTGAGCAAGTCACTTAACTTCTCTGCACCTCAGTTACTTCTCTGTAAAATGAGGATTAAATCCTGCTCCCTCCTATCAGACTGTGAACTCCATGTGGGACAAGGACTGTATAATTTGTATCTACTCCAGCATTAGAACACTGCTTGACATATAATAAGCACTTACCAAGTACCATACTTATTATTATTAACAGAAATACATTCATTCTTTGATCAAATGGCTTTTCAAGAACTTGTCATATAAAGTTTGTAGTATCCCCAAAGTGTGCCCCTTTTCCTTCTAGAAAGCACAGAAGATGCTGAAGTTCATTCCTGAGGTCCAATAACAACACTTATCATGTGCTTACTATGTGCCAAGCACTGTATTAATCGGATTGGACACAATCCCTACCCCACATGGGACTCGCTTTCTTTCCTTTGGAATATTCTCCCAGCAATTCATTCGTGTGGGTCACCTTGATCCATCTCTTCCTTGCTTTACTTGCCAACATGGCCACAAGTCCTGAGATGTTTGCTGGATGCATTCTGGGAGTTTAGTTCATATTGTGGGTTTATGGCTCAGTTTCTCCTCTCTCTCAAGTGACCACATACCCAAATACAACTTTCACCTAATTATTCCTAATACAGGAGGCTCCCTTAATACCAGTACCTATATATATAAATTTCCTCACCCCATTTGAAGGAATAAAAGGTTCTTTTTGAAGTCAGTAACTGTAAACAGTGATAGTTCCAGAGCAGAGAAGAGGTGCAAAAGGGTGAAAACAACAAAACAGAGATGGGGTAAATTGATTCACTGAGTACTGCTGAGGACTGGGAAGGTGGTGCAATAGAGAAAGAAACAAAGCAGGTGAGGTAAATTAGTTCATTAGGTCTGTAGAAGTTTGGGGAAGAGGTGCAGAAGGTAGAATACAAAACCAGGTTGGGTAAATTAATTCATTACTTCAAGGGACAAGGAAAAGAAGGGAGAAAAGAGAGATACAGCAGGTTGGGAGTGCTTATTATATGCAGCACTTGGGAGAGTGCAATAGAAGAAGGAGACAGTCTTCAGTGCCCTCATCTTGCACCTACTCCCCTATTAGACATAGCTCTAGACTTAATAGCCCCACTTTTGTTTTAATGCTACCAAAATCAAGTGAGCAAGCCTGGTAACTGGTTGTGAATGTGCTGATGGGTACCCCTCTTAAACCCAAACATTCCTCAATTCCTTTTTACCCTTGGCTGATATCAGGTACTCATTCAACACAAGATTACATTTTACAACTTGATGAAATAAGCAGTCTTCTATTCCTGACTCCCGGGTTCTTTAGCTAACAGACATTAAGTATGATGAAGATGATGATGGTATTTTATAACTGCTTACTATGTGTGAAGCACTGTTCTAAGTATGCATTTATAGTTACTACGACGTTTCTCACTACAAAAACTTTTGAGTAGAAGGAAAATATCAGTTTTACCTTCTGAAGACGGACTGTTTGTGAAGACAAAACCTCACTTTGCTTAAATGGCTAACATCTTTTGACCATCAGTGCCTTGAAATAAAAGTTCTAAAGTTATTTATCCCTATATACTCCTAAAATAAGATTTGGATACAAAGTTACCAAGAAATTTTTGCCACACACTTATTTTCTCTAGCATTTTCTTGAATGCATTTATTCGGGTATTCCAGACTCTATAAATAATATAAAGTGTTGCTGCAGGCATTTTAGTAATTTGATACTTCAAAAAAAACCTCACAAGTAATATTTTCTAAATCAAAATCAGCTTGAAAAAGGACTCCTAAAACGAGGCATAAAAACAAGACGACTCGGTTCTGTCATAACCCATTTTCACTAGGCATTTTGGTGAGAATATTAGGGATTTGGAGAACATTCATCCAAAAACTCAAGTGTATCTGGGTATTCCATAATGTGGTATTAGTGACCGATATGCACACACCAGGCACTAGGAAGCCAAGGAAGAAACTGGCGGATCATTTATTATGGTATTTAAGCACTTAACCTTCACCATTCATTCATTCGTATTTATTGAGCGCTTACTGTGTGCAGAGCACTGTACTAACAACCACTGTACCAAGCATTGGGATAGATACAAGACAATCATTTAAAATAAAAATGCCAGACACAATGGATCCAGGACTCTATCAGTATCAAACTGGAGTCAGCCCAACTGAAAACTCAGACTTTCTGGTACGGAAAGTGCACGGGTCTGGGGGACAGAGGGTGTGGGTTCTAATCCCAGCTCTGCCACATGTCTGTGAGACCCTGGGCAAGTCACTTCACTTCTACGTGCCTCAGTTACCTCATCTGTAAAATTGGGGAATAAGACCTGAGCCCCATGTGGGGCAAGAATTGCATCCAACCCGATTACCTTGTATCTACACCAGCACTTAGGACAGAACTTGGCACACAGTAAGCATTTACCAAATACCACAATTATTATTAACGTTGAGGCAGAGGCTGTGAAAAGGAGCATTATACTTTTTTTTTTAAACACTATTTTCACCCAGAAATGAAGCCCAGTCCTCCCTCCGGCCCTGACTAGATCCAGGCTGAACTCGGCTGCTGGGGTCCCCAGACCCTGCTTCGCCTAACAAATCCAGCCCACATAGGACCCTTCCAGCCCTCATCTTCCATCCAACCGAATTTGCCTGTTTCCATTCCAGCACTTAGTACACTGCCTGGCACAAAATAAGTGCTTAACAAATACCCTAATTATTATCTACCCCAGTGCTTGGCTTATAGTAAGTGTTTTGAATTATTAAGAGGCAGTCCTCAGGTTTATGACAATTACTTCTTGAAAACTGCTTCTTGAGCTGGAACTCCTTTTCTCATAGGAATAATGATTGAAATGAGGAATGCTTTCCTGAACCAAGTTTGGATTCCCAACTGACCCAGAATTATTAAGTTGAGTAATAGTGCTATGTCTGACTTACTTTAATCGGAAGCAACAATCCTCTTTATTACACTTTCCCTCTCCAGCCCCCAACACAGCTTTTAAAATTGATTCGCCATTTTCCTGCGATTCCCATGAGCCGCCCCTTCGAGCTAGCGCCATAAAGGAGGCTGTTTATTGTCAAGCTGAAAAAGGGGTAAGTTTATAAACACTAAGTATTGTTTGCATAGCTTCGAAGGTTTTCAGTCTAGGGCTGCCAGATCTGTCCTTGTAACATAGCCATTAAAGGGACTGAAAAGTCATGTTACATCAGAAAAATCACGTTATATCAGACAAGACTTCACAATTAATTGACAATACAGGAAGTATCTGGTGCTCCTAAATTATTTCATAACAGATTGTGGTCCTCAGAAAAATCATACTGATAACAAGTGATCTAGAAATTTGATAGTCTTTTGCATAAGATTTCTGCCTACATAAAATGTACAGGGTATTCCAAGAATTACTACCTCAAATACTGTCATTTCCTTGCCTTCACCAGTTTTCAGCTCAGCAAACACAGTCCGTCCTAATGGCTGTTCAAGTCTTTACATTTCCAATTCTGGTGCAGTTTCAGGTAAACTACAATGAGGTTTGGGTTTGATTGGGTCTTGTCAGTCCTCTTCGGCCTCAGGTCACCTTCAGTCCCCAAAACGCTAGGTTAGATGACCTCGACCTTGGATTCCTCTCACTCCTTGAAGAGTTCTGCTGTACTGGGGAATCCGGGGGTCTGGCTCAGGGTAGGACCATCCCTGAAAGCATCTTGCTCCTGGCAGAATTTATGCAGAATAGTCTCAGACCTTCCAGGGTCTTCAGTACTCGGCAAAGTCCTTTGCACGTAAGAGGTGTTCAACAAATGTCTTTGATACTGTGAGAACTGCGCAGGGCAGGCAGACTCCACGGTGTAGTTATCCAGCCCTGAAGCAAGTTCCATGTCACATCATTCATTCAACTATATTTACTGACCACTGTGGGCAAAGCAAGCATCTCTACTAAGTGCTAGACATATTACAACAACAGACGTCTTCCGTGACTGGAACAATCTCCCAAGCAAAATCAAGGGGCGTGGCTGGAGCCAGAACAGCTGATCCAGTATCTAACTTCCCCATCAGGCGGCGTGTTTGGGGAAGTGGAGACAATTCAAGTTTCCCTAAGTGAAAACACCCGTGGCCCTACCACTCACCTGGGAGGTCCAAGCGTAACTGATTATCCACGGAAGCCCATTTTCTCTTTCAGGGAGATGATGCCTGCTGATAGGCAATCAGTCACTTCTCTGGTTGCCACGCCTCCGCGATCTGACCTGACCAAACCATCCCATTCTGCAAAGCGAACCCCGTTATGGGGCACGAGGTTACAAGAGACACTGGGGAAAAGACTAGTCACTCATGGAACCTGTCTCCAAACCAAGAAACTCAGACAGTGTGTTAGCCTGAGCAGGGCAGGCCATTCTCTCAACTCCCTCCCTGGGCACTTACTTGTAATTTGGTGGATTCCCCCCTTTCATTCAGTTGTATTTATTGAACACTTACTGTTTGCTGCGCACTGTACTATGCACTTGGGAAAATTACAACAATAAACAGTGACATTCCTGACAACAAGCTTACAGTTTAAAGGGTCATATATCAATACAAGTAACTATTGCCCCTGACTTGGGAAACCCAAGAGGGCGACCCCTCGGCGGGTGATCTCTCACAGTAGCACTCTCACAGTGCCATCAGGCTGGAGGTGCCTTGTTGGCACACTCTTGCAGGAGCTTTTGGATTTGGGGGGCACGGCGATGCCAGGGGGAGCCCACCCATGGATGAAGGCCACAGAGATGCTGGGGGAAGCCCATTCAGAGAGGGCTGAGGGGGAACCACAACCTTGAGAGCCCATACTGGAGGAGCCTGCGGGAGGTGGGGGGGGGGGGGGGCTGAGAGGATCCATTGGTGTAGAAGCTTGCCCCAAGGGGCTGAGAGGTGCTGAGAGTTTGCCCAGGGGGGGCTGAGAAAGGCCTCGGGTGATGTTAAGGGCCCACCTCAAGGGAGCTGAAGGGAGCCCACTAAGGGCCTGCCCCACTGGCTCTGAAGTGGGCCCCCTCAAACGACACTGAGAGCTCACCCAGAGGGGGCTGAGGGGGCCTGCCCCAAGGGAGCTCAGGGGAGGCCACTCCCAGGGGACTGAGGGAGGCTTCTGGTGACGCTAATAATAATACTGACATTTATTGAGCGCTTACTATGTGCCAAGCACTGATTATCAGGTGGTCCCAAGTGAGGCTCACAGTCTTAATCCCCATTTTACAGATGAGGTAACTGAAACCCAGAGAAGTGAAGTGACTTGCCCCAAGTCACATGGCAGACAAGTAGCGGAGCTGGGATTAGAACCCACAACCTCTGACTCTCAAGCCCGGATACTTTCCAATAAGCCACGCTGCTTCTCTCCCTGAGTGAGGTGTGGAGGCCGCTCCCAGGGAGCTGAGGACGGCCTCGGGCGAGGCTAAGGGCCCGCCCTAGGATACTGAGGGAGGCCACCGTCCTGTTGAGGACTCTGGTGATGCTAAGGAGAACTCCAGGCCACAGTGAGTGCTCGCCCCGAGGGGGCTGAAGGGAGCCCACTCCCAGGGGGCTGAGGAAGGCCCCCGGTGATAAAGGCCCACACCGAGGCCCCTTGGGGGGGGCTCCCCCGACGATGCTGACAGCTCGCCCCAAGAGGGTTCAGGGAGCCCACTCCCGGGGGGCTGAGGAAGGCCTCGAGTGACGCTAAGGGCCTGCCCCGAGGGAGGCCGCTGGTGAGGCTAAGGGCCTGCCCGAGGGGGATGGGGGGGGAGCCCACTCCCAGGGGGCCAAAGGAGGTCATTGGTATGCTAAGGGCCTGTCCCAAGAGGGTTGGAGGAGCCCACTCCCTGGGGGAGGCCTCGGGTAACGCTAAGGGACTGCCCCAAGGGGGCTGGGGGAGCCCACTCCCAGGGGGCCGAGGGCACCCACTGGTGACGCTAAGGGCCTATCCCAAGGAGGCTGGGGAAACCCACTCCCAGGAGGCTAAGGGCCGGCCGCCGAGGAGGCTGGGGGAGCCCATTCCCAGGCGGCCGGGGGGAGCCCACTGGTGGCGCTAAAGGACCTGCCCCGAGGGGGCTGGGGAAGCCCACTTCCAGAGGGCTGGGGGAGCCCACTGGTGACGCTAAAGGGGCTGCCCCGTGGGGCCGGGGGCCCACTCCCAAGGGGCTGAGGGAGCTAATTCCCAGGGGGCCGAGGGAGCCCACTGGTGACGCGAAAGGGGCTGCCCCAAGAGGGCTGGGGGAGTCCATTCCCAGGGGGCCAAGGGAGCCCACTGGTGACTCTAAGGGCCTGCCCCGAGGGGCCTGGGGGAGCCCACTCCCAGGGGGCCGAGGGAGCTCACTGGTGATGCTAAGGGCCTGCCCCGAGGGGCCTGGGGGGGCCCACTCCCAGGGGGCCGAGGGAGGCCCCCAGTGACGTTAAGTGCCCACCTCAAGGCCACTGAAGGGGGGCTCCCCTGACAATGGTGACACCTCTCCCCGAGACAGCTGGGGGGAGCCCACTCCCAGTGGGCTGAGGGAGCCCACTGGTGATGCTAAGGGCCTGTCCCGAGGGGGCTGGGGGGCCCCCTCCCAGAGGTTTGAGGAAGGCCTTAGGTGATGTTAAGGACCTGCCCCGAGAGGGCTGGGGGGGCCCACTCCCAAGGGTTTGAGGGAGCCCTTAGGTAATGTTAAGGACCTGCCCCGAGGGGGCTGGGGGAGCCCACTCCCGGGGAGCCGAGAGAGGCCTCGGGTGACGCTAAGAGCCCGTCCAGAGGGCTCCCCGACCACGCTGAACGCTCGCCCCGAGGGCACTGGGCGCCCCTGTCCGCGGGGGCCGGCGAGGGCGCCGCCGACAGCCCTCGCCGACGGGGAGGAGGGAGGCACGGCGACGCTGCGAGCCCGCCCCGACGGGGCGGAGGAGAACCGGACTCACCGTCCCCGCCGGCAGTCCACCCCGGCGCTCACCGGCCCGTCCGGGGAGAACAACGAACGGGGGGCGGGTGGGGGAGTGGCCAAGCGGGCGGGCGGCCGCCCAGCCCTCCGCCGTCCCACCGCCGCTCTCCGACGACAGGCCGAGCGCCGCCGCGGCTCACTTAGGGCCCGAGGGGGAGGGCGGGGAAAGGCGCGAGCCGGAGGCTGACCGTTGGCCTCTAAGCCAATAGGAACTCACCTGGCGGGCCCTCAGAGCCAATCAGAAGCCAGTCTGGGGGGCTCCCCTCCCCGAGGGGGGAGGGGCGGGTGAAAGAGGCGGGGAGCGCGAGCTGCCCTCGGCGTCGTCGGGGGCGCGCGGCCCGGGGCCTCCCTTCGAAGCCCCTCCATCCGGGCACTTCCCCTCCAGTTCTGTGTAGTCTTTCATTAATAATAACGTTGGTATTTGTTAAGCGCTGACTATGTGCAGAGCACTGCTCTAAGCGCTGCGGGAGATACGGGGTCATCAGGTTGCCCCAAGTGGGGCTCACAGGCGTCATCCCCATTTTACAGATGAGGGGACTGAGGCCCAGAGAAGTGAAGTGGCTCAGGGGAATGAGCACGGGCTTGGGAGTCAGAGGTCATGAGTTCGAATCCCAGCTCTGACACTTGTCAGCTGTGTGACTGTGGGCAAGTCACTTCACTTCTCTGGGCCTCAGTTCCCTCATCTGGAAAATGGGGATTAACTGTGAGCCTCACGTGGGACAACTTGATTACCCTGTATCTACCCCAGCGCTTAGAACAGTGCTCTGCACATAGTAAGCGCTTAACAAGTACCAACATTATTAAGTGACTCGCCCACAGTCGCACAGGTGACAAGTGGCAGAGCTGGGATTCGAACCCATGATCTCTGACTCCTAAGCCCATGCTCTTTCCATTGAGCCACGCTGCTTCTCATCTGTACATTCAATGATATTTATTGAGCGCTTACTATATGCAGAGCACTGTACTAAGCTCTTGGAATGGACAATTCGGCAACAGATAGAGATGATTCCTGCCCCTTGATGGGTTTACAGTCTGATCCGGGGAGACAGACAAAAACAATAGCAATAAATAGAATCATGGGGATGTACATCTCATTAACAAAAGAAATAGGGTAATAAAATATATACATAAATATAAAAAAGTATATATATGTATATATACATATGTATAAATATATATTTATATATATTTGAGAAGCAGCATGGCTCAGTGGAAAGAGCCCGGGCTTGGGAACCCATGAGAGGTCATGGGTTAGAATCCTGGCTCTGCCACTTGTCACCTGTGTGACTGTGGGCAAGTCACTTCACTTCTCTGTGCCTCAGTGACCTCATCTGTAAAATGGGGATGAAGACTGTGAGCCCCACGTGGGACAGCCTGATCATACTGTATACCCCCCAGTGCTTAGAACAGTGCTCTGCACATAGTAAGCGCTTAACAAATACCAACATCATCATCATCAACATTAAATATAACACATAAATATAAAAAATAGGGTAATAAAAATATATACAAATGAGCAGATGAGCACAGTGCTGAGGGGAAGGGAGAGGGGGAGAAGCAGAGGGAAAGGAGGGGAAAGGAGGCTTAGCTGAGGGGAGATGAAGGGGGGGGTGCTTACTATGTGCAGAGCACTGTTCTAAGTGCTGGGGTAGATACAGGGTCATCAGATTGTCCCACGTGAGGCTCACAGTCTTCATCCCCAATTTACAGATGAGGTCACTGAGGCCTAGAGAGGTTAAGTGACTCGCCCACAGTCACACAGCTGACAAGGGGCAGAGCTGGGATTCTAACCCATGACCTCTGATGCTTAAGCCCGGGGTCTTTCCACTGAGCCACATAGTACCAAGCACACTGAGAAACATTGTGGAAAGAGCTCGGGAGGCAGAGGTTGTGGGTTCTAATGCTGACCCCGCCCCTTGTCAGCTGGGGAACGGAAAGTCACTTCTCTGTCCTTCAAGTGGCCTCATCTGGAAAATGGGGATTAAGACTGTGAGCCCCACGGGGGACAACCTAATTACCTTGTGCCTAGCGCAGTGCTTAGAGCAGTGCACTTAATAAATGCCATAATAATATAGTATTATATTAATACTATAGTATAATATAGTAATATAGTAATAGTATAATTTAGAACACCACAACAGAAAAAAACATTTCAGTAACTTGGTGATGTTGGCATATTTCTCTGCTCTTTGTTTTTTAATCAAAACAAAACATTCAGGCCTTGTTTCCCCACTCCTCAAGAAACTGAAGTGGTTGCCCATCCACCTCCACATCAAGCAGAAACTTCCCATCATTGGCTTTAAATTCATCAATCCCCTTTTCCCTTCCTACAGCACCTCGCTACTCTCCTACTACAACTCACCCAGCACACTTCCTTCCTTTAATGCTAACCTTCTCACTGTGCATTCATCTTGTCTACCTCACTGCAGACCCCTTGCCCTCATCCTCTCTCTCCTGTGAAACCCTCCCTTCTCATGACCAACAATTACACCTCTACAACTTCAAAGCCTTATTGAAGGCATACCTCCTTCAAGAGGACTTCTCGGACAAAACCTTCTTTTCCTTTTCTTTAACATCTTTCCGTCTCCTAAATATACCTCACCTGGGCCAGGCTCTCACCTGCCCTGCACTCTCACATTTCTTTCTGCCCCAAGGACAGTCCTCCTTGACTGACCCATCAGGATCTTGAACTCAACAGTCAAAAACCTCCTCTTCCTCTCTTCCTTTTCCATCAATCAACAACTCCTCCATCATTTCTGTTCTAAATATAGAGTATCGGCCTGTGAGTCAATCTCTGTGCCTCGGTTACCTCATCTGTAAACTGGGGATTGAGACTGTGTCCAACTCAATTTTGTTTGTATCCACCCCAGCACTTAGTATGGTGCCTGGAACATAGTAAGTGTTTAATAAATGCCATTATTATTATTAAGCCATAACTTTGGTTTCATCCAGGGCTCAGAACAGTGCTTGGCACATAGTAAGAGCTTAACAAATACCGTCATTATTATTGTCTTTCACTTCTCTCTTTCACCTAATCCAATTTTTCTGCCTTTAAAACCCTGCCAATTTTCCCTCCACACTATTTCCCAGATTCCCTCCTTCCTCGTTACCTTAACAGTAACTGCCTCACAATTCCTGGCCAGACCAGCGCATGAGCAGTTGTAATAGTACCATTACACATTTATTGGGTCCAAAACACTATATTAAGCCCTGGAAAAAATATACACAGGCGAAGCTTAGACACAGCACTCTAGGGGCTCATAATGTAAAAGTAAATATGGGGAAGGTTTTGTGACTGGCACAAAAGGATAAAATATAAATACAAAACAACATAAAAAAAGTTTAGAGTCGGTGATCACTAGAGGCCTCAGGGTGCTGTCCCCGAGCTCATCAGAGAGTCCAGTCACATGCAAAGCTTCCCAAACAATAATGGCATTTAAACACTTATTGTGTGCCAAGCACTGTAGTAAGTGCTGGGGTAGATCGAAGATAATCAAGTTGGACACAGTCCCTGTCTTAACTGGGGTTCACCATCTAAGTGGGAAATCAATCAATCGTATTTATTGAGAGCTTTACTATGTGCAGAGCACTGTACTAAGAAATTCAGAGTGCAATACCACAGAATTAGCCGGCACATTTCCTGCTCATAATAAGCTTACAGTGCAGAAGGGGAGACAGACAATACCATGAATAAAGAGAGAGAGAACAGGTACTGAATCCTCAAATTACTGTTGAGGAAACTGAAGTACAAAGAAGTAATTTGCAGAAGGACATGGGTTCTAATCCCTACTCTGTCACTTGTTGACTGTGTGACCTTGGGCAGACACTTAACTTCTCTGTGCCTCCGTTACCTCATCTGTAAAGTGAGGATTAACACTGTGAGCCCCAAGTGGGACATGGACTGTTTCCAGCCTGATTAGCTTGTAGCTACCCCAGAGTGTAGAAGAGTGCTTGACACGTACTAAGTACTGAACAAATACCATCATTATCACCATCATCAAGTGACAGAGCTAGGATAGTACAGTGCTCTGCACATAGTAAGCACTCCATAAATACTACTGAATGAATTGGAATTCAGGTTCTCAGACTCCCTGTGATCTTTCCATTAGGTCTCACTGCTTCTTGTCTGGGGAGCAAGGAGCAGAATGGTGTATTTTTTCTATCGAGGGTTGAGAATTAAGGACATGAAAGGTGAAAAGAGAGCTCTTTAAATAATAAGAAGAAATAATTATGTTATTGGTTAAGTGCTTACTATGTGCCAGGCACTGTACTAATCCCTGGAACTCCAGAACCAGAGAGCAGCATTAGAAGGCAGAGGCTGGGTATCAATGCCTCCCCTCACTTTCAGGCCTCTTTTCAACTGTATATTCCAAGCGTTTAGTACTGTGCTCTGCACATATTAAGCACTCAATAAATACAGTTGAATGAACTGTTTGCTCTTTTGATATTCTGTAGTCAAGAGGCCATTCCAAATCCATTTTAAAACTGGATTGCCAGATCGACTTCCAAGAGAACCTGGAAATAGTTCACCAGCCTAGTCACTGAGTTTTTAGGGTCTTACAGGTGTGATGGGGCTTAGCAGATTAATGGGCAATAGTTGTCTGCCTGAGCAGATAATGAAACAGCTAGCAATCAATCAGTAGTATTTACTGAGCACCTAAGGTGTTCAGCATCCCGTACTAAAATGCTTGGGAGCGCAGTAAGGTTAATAGATGTAATCCTTGCCCTCAAGGACCTTACAATCTAGCAGGGGAGAGAAACATTAAAATAAATTTCAGGGAGGAGGAAAAAAGACAATTTTGTGGGTTTAAAAAAA
Organism: Ornithorhynchus anatinus; assembly: GCF_004115215.2. NCBI lineage: Eukaryota > Metazoa > Chordata > Mammalia > Monotremata > Ornithorhynchidae > Ornithorhynchus > Ornithorhynchus anatinus. The sequence continues at coordinate 52,945,042 of NC_041729.1, forward strand.
AATTTTCTATATGAAGTGAATTTTTATTCAGGCTACTTATAACAAATATAATAATAATGATTATAATGCCAATAATGTTTTTTTAGAGGAGCAGCTTGGCCTAATGGATGGAGCATGGGCCTGGGAGTCAGAAGGTCATGGGTTTTAATCCCAGCTCTGACACTTGTCTGCTGTGTGACCTTGGGCAAGTCACTTCACTTCTCTGTCCCTCAGTTCCCCCATCTGTAAAATGGGGACAGGATCTGCTTCCAACCCAAATATCTTGTATCTACCCCAGCACTTAGAAGAATGCCTGGCACATAGTAAATGCTTAACAAATACTATAATAATAACACTAAGCTTTTACAGTGTACCAAGCACTGGGGTGGATGCAAGATCACTGAGTTGTACACAGTCCCTACCTCACAAACAGCTCCTGGTCTAAGAGGGAGGGTGGGTATTTTAACCCCATTTTGTAATTGAGGGAACTGAGGGAAATAGAAGTTAAGTGATTTATCTAACGTTACAGAGAAGGCAAGGACTAGAGTCAGGACTAGAATGGGACTACTTAACGGAAAGAACATGGGCCTAGGAGTCAATGATTCTGGGTTCTAATTCTGTTTTGCCACTTGCCTGCTGTGTGATGATGGGCAAGCTGCTTAACTTCTCTGTGACCTAGTTTCCTCATCTGAAAATGGGAATTTAATACCTGGGCTCCCTCCACTTAAACTGTGAGCCCCTAGGAACTGCATTCAACCTGATATTACCCTCAGTGCTTAGTACAGTGCTTGGCACATAGTAAGCACACAAATACTATTCTTCTTATCATTATTATTATTGTTATCCTGCCATCCAGTCCCATTTTCCACTAGGCCAAGCAAGTATATCTTACTCAAAAATTCACTTTGACTAAGGTGTTAGTTGGAAGCCCTGAAAATTTGCATTAATAGCTCAATAATAATAATAATGTTGGTATTCATTAAGCACTTACTGTGTGCCAAGCACTGTTCTAAGCTCTGGGGTAAACACAGGGGAATCAGGTTGTCCCACACAGGGCTCACAGACTTCATCCCCATTTTACAGATGAGGGAACTGAGGCACAGAGAAGTTAAGTGATTTGCCCAAGATCACACAGCTGACAAGTGGCGGAGCTGGGATTAGAACTCATGACCTCTGACACCCAAGCCCATGCTCTTTCCACTGAGTCACGCTGCTTAGGGGGATAATTTATATTTTGAAATTGACAAGTCAGTGACTGCCAGCTTTGTGAGTGTGGACTTCTTTGGGAGTTGGTCATGTAAAAACCTCGTTAGACTCACCAAATACTACTTTTTTCTACCCTTTTCTAAGATCCTGCGTACATGTTCAACCTTGAAAATGTTCACAAATTGTTTCCATTTTCTTGCTTCAACTGGGAAATTCGACAAACCATGAAGCATTTTTTTTCAAGAAAAACAGTCAGGACCTGATATAGCTCTCAGGGCTGTCAGCTGTGGAAGAAACTCAGGACTGGAATTGTTTCTTTCTTTATTGGATTGAAACCAAGGGAATTCATAGGGCTTTGAGGCAAAAAATGACCAACAAAAATATTTTAATAGGGAGAACCAGCCACAAGGGCCCTCTCACAATCAAGCTAAAGAAAAGAATGGATAGATTTCCAAGTTTCTGATAAAAATAAAAATCTCAATTTAGCTAGCTTGCATCTCCCTGGTGGTCTGCTCAGTTTGAACATAGAGACCATACATATTTCCCTGTAGAGATGCCTTAGGATTCTGGCAACATCAACAAATCTTGTTCTAACAACCGATCTTTTGTTTAGGGTATCAGGTGCATTTAAAAAGCAATCAGATCAAAATATTACTAACGAATATATTTGAAAGTTTGGAGCTTCTTTTTCTAGGCAGAGATTGAATCAATCTTTTCAATCAGGTAGAGGAGGGAAAAGAAACTCCACTATCAATCACTAGCAGAACTGCCTAGTGGAAAGAGCACGGGCCTGTGAGTCAGAGAACCTGAGTTCTAATCCCAGCTCCACCACTTGTCTGCTGTGTGACTTTGAGGAAGTCACTTCACTTCTCTGTGCCTCACTTACCTCAACTGTACAATGAGGATTAAGACTGTGAGCCCCATATCAGACATTGACTTTGTCCAACTTAATTAGCTTGTATCTACTCCAGTGCTTAGCCCTGTGCCTGGCACCTATAAAGCGCTTAACAAATTGTGTGTATATATATACATATATATATATGTATATATATATGTATATATATAATAATAATAACAATAATGTTGGTATTTGTTAAGCGCTTACTATGTGCCGAGCACTGTTCTAAGCGCTGGGGTAGACATAGGGGAATCAGGTTGTCCCACGTGGGGCTCACAGTCTTCATCCCCATTTTACAGATGAGGGAACTGAGGCACAGAGAAGTTAAGTGACTTGCCCACAGTCACACAGCCGACTAGTGGCAGAGCTGGGATTCGAACTCATGAGCCCTGACTCCAAAGCCCGTGCTCTTTCCACTGAGCCATATATATCTCAAAGGTAGTTGTTTAGCTCCTCTTTAGTGCTAGGCCTTGTACTAAGCACTCAGAAGAGAACAATAGTAGCAAAGCCCATCTTTCCAGCCCTCAGTGAGCTTACAATTTAATTGGGAGAGGAAGGCTAAAACTATTTATAGATGTCGAAAGCCAGAGAACGAACAAGTGTAAGGAAGGAAGCAGTACAAACACATTAGGGTGGAACAGCTGAGCAAAGAATTCAATGTACAGGTAAATGAACACATAGCAGATACATAAATAAAACATACATACTCATTGCTGAGGTTAGATTTAAAACACCAAAGAGCTAGGGGCGAATTCTGTTCGGATAAGACTGAAGTGCTGTGAGTTCATTGGGAAAGGATTCCTGGAGTAAATCAGTTTTTTTCTTGTCTGGTCTTATGCCGTCGAGTCGTTTCGGAGCTACAGCAACACCATGGACACGTGTCTCCCAAAATGCCCTGCTCTCCATCTGCCATCATTCTGGTAATAGAGTTTTCAGGTGGGCTTTAAAGATGGGGAGAACTGTGTTGAGGTGGATTTGGAGAGGAAGTGAGTTTGAAGCTGGGGGAACAGCATGAGCTAGTTGTCGAAAGTGGGGGAGGCAAGAGGGAGGTACAGCAAGAAGACAAGCTGGCAAAGAGCAAACTCTGGTAGCAGGAGAAGAGAGTCTAGTTTTAGGGTTTTTTTAATGGTATTTGTTAAGCACTTCACTATGGTCCAGGCACTGGGGTATCTACAAGATAATCAGGTTGGATACAGTCTATGGCCCACATGGGACTCACAGCTTTACTCCCCATTTTACAGATGAGGAAAAGAGGCATGGGGAAGCTAAGTGATTTGCCTAAGGTCACACAGCAGACACCCAGATGAGATTAGAACCCAGGTTTTCTGACTCCCAGGCCCTTGATCTTTCTACTGGGCCCTGCTGCTTTTCTGCCTGGTGGGAAGAGAACTGGGCTCAGGGTCAAGAGACTGGAGTTCTAATCGCAGCTTCACCACTTGGCTACAATTCACTTGATTTCTTGCAGCTTCATTTTCCTCATCTGCAAATTGGAGATTAAATGACCCATTTCCCCTTCCCTTTAATAACAAGCATAATAACAGCTTTTTTTATGCACTTACTATGTGCCAGGCATTGTACTAAGCATTGGAGTCGATACAAACAAATCAGGTTGAACATAGTCCCTGTACTACATGGAGCTCAGTCTCAAATCTCATTTTACAGATGAGGTAACTGAAGCCCAGAGAAGTGAAATGACTTGACTAAGGTCACGGCAGCAGATAAGAGGTAGAGCCAGGATTAATAATAATAATATGAGTATTTGTTAAGCACTTACTATGTGCAGAGCACTGTTCTAAGCGCTGGGGGAGATACAGGGAAATCAGGTCATCCCACATGAGGCTCACAGTTAATCCCCATTTTACAGATGAGGAAACTGAGGCACAGAGAAGTTAAGTGACTTGCCCACAGTCACACAGCTGACAAGTGACAGAGCCGGGAGTCGAACCCATGACCTCTGACTCCGAAGTCCAGGCTCTTTCCACTGAGCTACGCTGCTTGACCCTCTGACTCTCAGGCCTGTGCTGCTTTAGACCATGAGCTCCATGTGGGACAGGAACTCTGACCTATTTATTTTTTTTAATCTACTCCATTGTTAGCCTGCAAACTTCTCTTCTAGACTGTAAATTCCTTGTAGACAGGGAACATGTCTACCAACTCTGTTGTATTCTCTCAAATGCTTAATTACAGCACTCTGTATACCATAAGCACTCAGTAAATACAACCGATTGATGGCCCATAGTAAGCACTTACAAATGCCACAGTTATTATTTTTACCAAATTTGAGAGGGCAATAATTACTAGGTTTGTGGATAATCTAAAGGAATCACTGCTTTTTAGTGAAGAGACTTGCAGAAAATAGGATGTCTAGTCATCCAGTTTTATACTGGACAGTCTGGTTTACAGCTGGTTTGCCTCTGGTCCAGTGCTCCAAGGGCCCTGGATGACTTTAAATCTAGTATTTTCATTTTCAGCACCCAGCTTCCTCCTGCCTCAGTTCCCGCCACTGAGTTCAGCAACTCAGACTCAGCGCCAGGTTGGCTCTGATCAAAAGCACAAGTCAGAGCTTACCTCGAAGAAACAGTCTAGACTGGGGCATAGTTGGTGGGCATTTCCAAAATAGCACCCAGAATTTCACTGTTCCAGGGGACAGCCTAACAGAAAACCACATATCAAAATTGAATGAAGTCAAAATTGGTCAGCTTGCTCCCCACTGTTAATTATTTTTTCCTCAAGGGACAGAATCTGGGTCTAATTCCCATTTGTATAATCTTTCCCAGGGGCTAAGTACAGTAGTAAGCACTTAGTTATTATTATTATGGTATTAACTGCTTAGTATGTGTTGTGGTAAGCCCACAACAAGCTGCCATGTTAGTGACTGTTTGTGAATCCTCCAACAACAACAAAGAAGAGAAACTTTGCAAAGGCACTGATGGGCCCTACCTGAGACAGGTGATTGCAAGCCTGTGGGGGTGGAGTATGGAGGGAGGTGTGACTTTCCATGTTCTACCCAATAATGGACCTGGACCATACAATGATGTAAAGCCCCAGCTGTGATGCCTAAGGCAGATAAAAGGCGGTGGCTTGGAGTTTTATCAGTAGATGTGTGCTGAGTTGTAGAGAAAAAGTAAGCACTGTAATAGCATGAGGGCAGCACTTGGCAGTAGAAAGAAGAAGTATTGACAAAATAGGCTCCTTTGACCACAGATTGGTATTGGGCCCTTGGTGGAGTGATGGAGTGTGTATATATTTCTTCCTTGCATGTGGGTAAGGTTAAGTAAAAACTTTCCACAGTAATGTTGGTGGTTGATGGTGTGGTTTTACTTCTACTATGTGTCACTGAGGTTCTCCTGGTCTAACAAGGGCCTGGTTGGTACAAAATGGGGACTTGTGATATATGTCAAGTATTGTGTGAAATGCTGGAGTAGATACAAGTTAACTAGGTTGGATATAGTGTCTGACCCACATGGGGTTCACAGTCTAAATAGAAGGGAGAATAATCATAAACACTATTAAATGACTGGGAGTAGTAGCATGGTCTAGTGACTAAAGCTTGGGCCTGGGAGTTAAAAGGCCTTGGGTTCTAATTCCAGCTCTGCCACTTGGTTGCTGTGTGACTTTGGGCAAATCATTTCCCTTCTCTGTGCCTGTTACATCATCTGTAAAATAGAGATTGAATCCCTGAGTTCCACCTGGAACAGGGACTGTGTCCAACCTAATTTGCTTGTATCCACCCCAGTGTTTAGTACAATGCCTGGTGTGTAGTAAGTGCTTTCTAAATATCATTATTATTATTATAGTTTAGTGGCTCCCTGAGTATCTGAGCAGCCCTATTTAGGGTATATACCACTCACTCTGAATAGAAGAGGGGCTAAAAAAGAAACCCTGAAAATTGATTGCTTTACTAAGCTCAAAAGTGATCCACCAAAGGATCTTGCCTGTTGAGTGTGAGTTTTCTGGGGCAATATCAGCTTCCTTGCAAATAAGCTCTGTACATAGGAGACACTCAAATACCATTAATTGACATTGTGCAGAGTATCATCATCAATGGTATGAGTACTATGTGCAGAGTACTGTGCTTAGCTCTTAAGAAAGCATGATCCAACAGAAATGGCAGACAGACATGTTCTTTGCCCACAAGGATCTTACAGTCTATTGGGAAAGAATGATAATGTAAAGTATGATATATAATTTAAAAATATGTACATAAGTACTGTGGAGGGTGGGGCAAGTATCAAATCCCAAAAGTCAGAGATAGGAGGGCCTAGACAAGAAGGGAGAGGGAACCAGGGAGAAGAGGACTTAATGGGGGAAGGCCTGTTGGTGGAGATGGGATTGTTAATTATGCTTTGAAACTGTGGGGAGTGGACTTTTGGCCTATATGGAGGGGGAGGGAGCTCCAGGCTAGGGGAGAGGATGTGGGAAAGGGGCTGGTGGTGTGGAAACCAACTGTAACCACCCCTGTTTCACTTTGTTTTCCAACTCCATTTTGTATTAAATCTAATGTGTAATAATGGCAATTAAGTACTTACTATCTGAGGTGAAGACAAGCAAATTGGGTTGTTCATAATCCATCATCCCATGTAGGGCTCAGTCTCAATCCCCATTTTACAGGTGACAGAGCTGTGGCACAGATAAGTTAAGTGACTTGCCCAAGGTCACAGAACAGACAGGTGGTGGAGCCACCATTAGAATCCATGTCCTTCTTATTCCCAGGCTCATGTTCTATCCACTAGGCCTTGCTGCATCTCTATCTCTATTGTCTTTTGATGATGAGGTTGAGCTCACTTTCAGGGCAACAGGCTCTGGCTGTTCTCACCCATATAGATCTGCATTACTACTGTAATAATAAACCCCTTGCGCTGTGTTACTGTGACTTAACACTTTTTTTTTTTTTTTTTGGAACCCAACAGTGGCAAGATAGACCAGATCAGGGCACAGTAAGGAAACTAGTGCTAAAGGAGCAGAGTGTGCAGGCTGGGCTGTAAGAAGAGATCAGCAAGGTGAGGTAGGAGGGGGCAAGCTGAGTGTGTTTACATTTTTTTTTTTTTTTTAAAAAAGGAGTTTTTGTTTGATGCACAGGTGGATGGGAAATACATGCACAGTCTTTAACATACCCTAGTGGATTGAGCACGGGCCTGGGAGTCAAAAGCGCCTGGGTCCTAATCCCGGCTCTGCCACGTGTCTGTGTGACCTTGGGCAAGTCACTTCACTGGGCCTCATTTCCCTCATCGCGAAAAGGAGATTGAGAGTCCCATGTGGGACAGGCACTGTGTCCAACCTGATTGCCTTCTATCTACCCCAGCACTCAGGAGTCTTTACCACATAGTAAGCATTTAACAAATACTACTATTATTATTACAAGGACATATAAGTGCGGTGGGGGGTAGGGGTGAGACTCAAAAGTGCTTAAGGGTAAGTGATACAAAAGGGAGGGAGAATAGGTGCTTAGTGGGTATACTAGAGAGGCTGCATGGCCTTCTGGCAAGAGCATGGCCTGGGGAGCCAGAGGAACATGGGTTCTAATCCCAGCTCTGCTAGTTGGGGAAGCAGCGTGGCTCAGTGGAAAGAGCCTGGGCTTCGGAGTCAGATGTCATGGGTTCGACTCCCGGCTCTGCCACTTGTCAGCTGTGTGACTGTGGGCAAGTCACTTCACTTCCCTGTGTCTCAGTTACCTCATCTGTAAAAGGGGGATTAACTGTGAGCCTCATGTGGGATAACCTGATTACCCTGTATCTACCCCAGCGCTTAGAACAGCGCTCTGCACATAGTAAGCGCTTAACAAATACCAACATTATTATTATTACCCCAGCACTTAAAACAGTGTTTGGCACATAGTAAGCATTTAACAAATATCATTATTATTATACTCCCAAGTACATAGGTGATGCAGAAGAGAGGACAAATAGGGTGGGGAAATAAGACAGATACATCCTGCCTCTGGACAGGAACACCCTCCCTCCTCATATCAGACAGATAATCGCTCTTTCCCCATTTCAAAACCTTATGAAAGCACCTCTCCTCCAAGATGCCTTCCCTGACTAAGCCCTCCTCTCTTCTCCCCTTCTCCCTCTTCCTTCTGTGCCACTCTTACTTGCCCCTTCATTCATCCTCCCTTCCATTTCCACAGCATATAGGTATATATTTCCATATATCTATTGCTTATTTATATTGTCTGTCTCCCCCTCTGGACTATGAGCTTGTTGGGGCCAGGAATGTGTCTGATGTATTCTCCGAAGTGCTGAGGACAGTGTTTTATACCCAGTAATTGCTCAATAAATATGACTGAATAAATGAAAGGTAGATAGAGAATCCTGTAGCAGTTAAAACAAATGGTGGCTTTGACCCTGATTCTTCTTACATTTTCCAGCTGCCATGATAATAATAATCATAGTACTTGTTTAGCACTTACTACATGCTAGGCACTGTACTAAGCATTGGGGTGGATATAAGCAAATCAATATTATCCCATGGAGGGGAAAAAAATAACTCTAAATGGGTAAAGGATTTGGCATACTCAATTTCTTTTGGATTTTCCATCTCACTTTAGACCCATCTTTATTTCTTTCAAGATCCTGAATACTTAAGCTAGTGCTTATTTTCAGGGCTGGGAGAATATATCAACTTTTTGTATTTTAGTAAATGAAATTTTTATCTGGATTGGCAAATATCGCATGTGCCGTCTGCCAGTGTTCTGCAGATCAAGATCTTGGCATGGATTGAAGAGGCAAATTCTGTTTTAAAAGTTTGCTGGCTCAGTTATTACTGGTGTAGAAACTAAAACAGCAATGTATTTTTAACTGTTGTGTCTGCTCCTTCTTTTTTAAAATACAAGGGCTTTAGGTGGAGCAAAGTAATATGCCCCCTAAAACATCTCTTAATGATGGCATTTAGTAAATGCTTACTATGTGCCAACCACTGTACTAAACACTTAGAACACAAGATATTCAGTTTGGACACAGTTCCTGTCCCACCTAAGGCTCACAGTCTAAGTGGGAGGGAAGAGGATTTAATCCCTGTTTGAGTCATTAGGTGACTTGCACAAAGTCACACATCTGGCAAGTGGTAGAGCTGGAATTAAAACTTGGGTCCTCTGATTCCCAGGCCCTCTCCGCTTGTGCCACACTGCTCCTGTATAGGCTAAATGGGTATTAGAAATCAGCAGTAACCCTCAGCCAAAAAACTGAGCTGAGATCTTTTCATTTACCAGGATCATCATCAAATGCCATCGAGTCATCTCTGACTCATAGAGACTTTATGGATTTACCCATAGGGTTTTCTTGGTTTTTTTAAAAAAATATGGAAGTGGTTTACTAATGCCTTCTTCCAAGCAGTAAAAACTTGAGTTTCTGCCATTGTCTTTGATCAATGTTTTGATCACTGGATCATTTTTGCCTTTGACTTTTTCCCATGCTGCTGCCCAGCACAGGTGAATCAACTTTGACTCAGGTTTAGACCTTTCCATTATGGGTAACCCTGACCAGAGAGTAGTTCTCAATGGTATAACTCTAAGCTTCACTGGCATATGCAAACTCTCTCCTACCATGCTAAGGTGTTGCTTCATAGGAGAGTTACCCGGATAAGGGGAGAATAAAGAGAGAGTTGTTACTTTGAAACTGCTGAAGAAAATGAGCATATCACAGGCTAATTCATGGGGCCGAAAACCCAGAGTTATTTATGAGCAAGTTATCAGGGCTCCTACTGATTATTAGTGAAACAAACCAGCTGATACTTGAGGCTTGCTACTTAGGATCTGCTTGGGAACTGGATATGAAAACATTCATTTCCCTAAATCAGAAATGAAATGCTATTATGTCTTCCATAGGTTGACAGGGGAAAATGATTATTTTAAATTCAACTTTACTATCTAAAGTTCCTCAAGGGAAAATTTACTATTAATGTGCCTCATAATGGAAATGGACCAAACTGTGGAAGCAAATTCTGGTTATAATGTTAAATGTTAGTCTAACTTTTTACATTTTAAATCTTTGTTTAGAGAGGAGAGTTAGATCAATATATAGTATTATTGAGCATTTACTCTGTGCAAAGCACTGCACTAAGAATTTGGAGGAGTATAATAGGGGTATAAGTCAATTTCCCTGCCCTGAAGGAGTTTACAATCTAGCTGGAGAGTCCAAGGCACTAAAATAAATCAGGGGAAAGGGAGAAGCAACAGAGTTTAATAGTAATCATAGTATTTAAGGGCTTACTATGTGTCAGGCACTGTACTAAGCATTGGGGTTGGACATAGTGCCTGTCTCAAGGGGCTCATAGTCTAAATCCCTTTTTTACAGTTGAAGGAATCGGGCCCCAGAGAAGTGAAGTGACTTACCCAAGGTCACATAGCAGACAACTGGTGGCACTGGGATTAGAACTCAGGTCCTTCTGACTCCCAGGCCTGTGCTCTAACTTCTAGGCCACACGGCTTCTCTAAAAATGGGTGTTAGTGAACTGGAACCTGTTTGCATAAATTGGTGGAAGAGTTTTTGAAACAGTTTCAGAACTAGTTGTTACAAGATGAGCTGTAAACTATTTTGGAATACAAAAGTTTTCTGTATTTTGACTGAGGGGATTGATAATTTATGTATGGTTGGATTTTTATAGGACTGAAGGAAATAAGGCAGTTTGGTGGTATAGTCATCTCTGTAGTAAGCACCTGTACCTTTTCCTTCAGTTTGCTGAAAATAAATATTCAAAAAGTGAAATTAAATTATATTTAGTTATTTGTCCAATATTTTTACTAAGATTTAGATCTGGAGTGCTTTGTGTAATTATTAATTCATGGTAAACTAATTTTCATGGCATATTGGGAATCAGGAGAAGAAAGGTATCAGTTTCATGAATTCCTTCACTTTAAGAGATGAAATTGACTTTTGAGAACGTACAGACAAACAGTATTGACTTGAATAATCATCTAGATCCCCACATAATTAGAAAAGTGAAAAATATCACTATTATTGCAGTTCTGCCGAAGCAGAGCATTTTCATTGACGTATTAAGGCATTTAAAAGGGTGAGCTGAACAATTAAGTATATTACAATTTATCAGCTTGCTGAATAAAATGCCAAACTTCATGAAATTCATTAAATGGGGCTTAAGAAATTGTCGATGAGATTCACATGTAATTTTGGAGATTTCATAAGGACCAGGAGATGAGGGGAAAACCCAAAGGGGAATCAGCAGCTGCAAAAAACAATCTTTATAGCATAGCAGAGGACAGTCTTTGGGTGGTCAAAACTAGTCCCAAATTCGCCTTTCCAGCCACACGTGCATTCACGTATAGATAAATTTCACTCTCAGCTTTTTCTTCAAGTAGGAGGGACACTTCCATAATTGTGATAAGTGCTTTTCATCATTCTTTACACCTACCTCCCTAGTTCAGGGCCATGCTTACTGTAATAAACAATAACTACTATTTAAGTGCTTAATTATGTGCCAAGCACTCCAAGTGCTAGGATAAATGCAAGATAATCAGGCCCCACGGGCCCCCCAATCTAGGAGAAAAGACAGGCATAGAATCCCCGTTTTTGCAGATGAGTGAACTGAGGCACAGAGAAGTGAGGTGGTTTGCCCAAGGTCACACAGCAAATGGCAAAGCTGGGTGTAGAACCCAGGTCCTCTGACTCCCAGGCCCATGGTCTTTCCACTGTAGGCACTCAATAGCTGTTTTTCAATAATGGTGAGAGTAAATAGAAAGTGGTTTGTGGGGTGATAATTTCAATAGGTATAGATCAGCCCCAGGAAAAGGTCTGCCATCAAGGCAGACATGGTTTTGGAATGATGCAAAATGAGGGCAGCTCTTCTCCTCATACCACCCATTATACAAGCCCTGAGATGCCCCCTCCTCTACCTCATGATGATGATAATAACATAACCTCACGATAAAAATGATAATGGTGTTAAGTTCTTACTATTTGCCAAGACCTGGGATTAGATACAAGATAATGAAATCAGAGACATTCCCTGTTCCTCCCAAGGTTCACAGTTTGAGGAAAAGAAAATGGGTATTTTGTCCCCATTTTATGGATAAGGAAACCAATGCACAGAAAAGTTAAAGCCATATGCCCAAGGCTACCCAGGAGGTTAGTGGCAGAACTAGAACTTTGGCCTTCGGACTGACCAATGCTCTAGCTAGTAGGAAACATTACCACCTTCCCATCCCCACTTGGGGGAGTCAGTAACTAGGTCCTCACAGATGCATGAAGAGGAGCCAGTTTCTAAACTTTTAGAATTTTGGGCAAAATTCGAATGTTTGATACTTTGGGCAGAAATTTTCAGAGACAGTATGTCATGACGATCACTACTTTAATGCAATTCTCTAGCAGTATGAAGTCATCTAGGCGGGAAAGTTCAAATTCAACTGATCCTTTAACTACTACAGATTACTAACAGTAAAATCAAAGGTCATATAGATTTTCATAGATCGGGTTTAACCACAATGATGGTTTCTGATCGAATCTTCTGTCATAAGATCTGGAAAAGCCTCTGTAGATGAAACCCATTTATGTCCAACTTGAACACAGCAGAGTACCAATGCTGTGTTTTGTTTGCTTGTTTTTATTTTATAATACTTGTTGAGCACTTATGTGTCAAGCACTGTTATAAATACTAGGGTAGAGTCAAATCAGATTGGACACAGTCCCTTCCCACATGGGGCTTGCAGTCTAACTAGGAGGGACAAGAGGTATTTAATCATCATTTTACAGGTGAGGGAACTGAGACATAAAGTTTGCCCAAGGTCTCAAGCAGACAAGTGACAGAGCCAGGATTCAAACCCAAATCCTCTGATTCCCAGGCCCATACTTCTTTCCACTAGACCACATGATTGTGGTGCAGTGCCTTGGCCCAGTAGATGGTTGCCTTGGTAGTGATGGTCAGTCAATTTTATTTCTTGAGTGCTTAGTGTGCGCAGAGCACTGTGCTAAGGAGTACACTATAACAATAAATAGACATTCCCTACCCACAAAGAATCTACAGTCTTCCATAACCCACAATAACCAGCTGTGTTCAGGATTCCTGCTGGGCCAGCCTGCCATGTGAAATGCTCTGGGAACTTACTATTATTATGGTATTTGTTAAACCCTTACTGTGGGTCAAGCACTGTTCTGAGCGCTGGAGTAGATACAAGCTAATCAGGTCGGACACAGTCCGTGTCCCTAAGTGATTCTTCACAGGTGGTTCAATCATATTTTTCAGGTACTTACTGTATGAAGAGCACTGTACTAAGTGCTTGGGAGTGTATAATACAATAGACACATTCCCTGCCCCCAGAAAGCTTACAGTCTATGTGGTTCTTCAATCAGAAGCCTTCATCACTGGTGACAAAGCTCCAGCAAGCATGTATTCCTACTTTTTCCTGTTTCACCCCCATGGTGGAGGGGTCACCACAGTGTGAAAATGTTGCAAGACCAGCTTGGTCTTCTAACTCTAGCTTGGACAAAGGGAGTGGGGATGCTTTTTCTTCATAGAATAGCTCATCCCTCCCCACCACCCAAGGTACTCTTCCTCTCTCTCACCCTCTCACCACCACCCAAGGTAATCAGGAATTTTTTACCCCAGAGATAACTCAGCAGTGTGGCTCTAAACTTATAGCCTAAAAGATGCTTAGATTTTCCCCTGTGTGAATTCTTGCTTGAGTCTCTATCAATTATTGCTACATTCCTGAAGAGGGAGAACTTTGTGCATAAAGGATAACATTTTTTTTGTTGTTAGCTCTCCCTACTCCCTTTGTTCCAGAAAGTCTCTATTTGTTTCCACACATAGCACATCACAGGATTCCCACAGTTTATGAATTTTATAACTCTTCTACTTCTTGTGACCTTTATCATGGCTTGGTAATATTAGGGATACAAGGTAAGTAGCCTGATAATTTCTTTAAGTACTTTAGTGCTTTCTAAATTTGTCTTAGGGTTTTGGCAATTTTTTTAAAATGGAATTTAAGCAGTTATGTGCCAGGCACTGTTCTAAGACTAGGGTAGGTACAAGCTAATCAGGTTGGACACAGTTCATGTCCCATGTGGGGCTCTCAATTTTAATCCCTATTTTACAGATGAGGTAACTGAGGCACAGAGAAGCAAAGTGACTCTTCCCTTACAGCACTCCAGCAAGTACCATTTTCCTCAATTTAACTTACTGTGCTTGGTTCTTGTCTCTACTGCTGCCAACTTCCTTCTTATACCTGCCTTCTTTCCCAGAGCTTCCTTCATCTTCACATTTGTCTTTCACAGTTCTCTTCATCCTCAAGGTCTTTCTGAAATTTCATCCCCATGAGGCCTTTCCTGATTAATCTGTAATCTCCTTAGATTAAATTCAGCTGCCTCTGTAGACCTTCAGGCCACCTAACCACTTAATACAGTCCCCGTATGTATGTTCATATTTGTACTCTATTATTTCCTTCTAGCTTCATCTATTCATGTCTGTTTCCAATTCTGGATTTTAAACTATTATACTGTACTCTCCCAAACACTTCAGTGCTCTGCACACAGTAGGTTCTCAATAAATGCTACTGATAGATTGATAAGCAAATGATTTCTTGTCACTGAAAATAAACTGGGAGCAGATCTTTGGTGACATGCTTGCTTTTATCGACTGACATCTAGGCTCTCTAAAAAGTGAAATATGGGTGAGTTTATAAATTGGATTAATATTCTCAAATTTTACCAAGCATTATGTGTCTGTTTTCCATTTTGCCTTCTTTTTCCCACTCTGTTTTTACCTATTTTTATTCATTCTAAGTCTTTGCTGTCTTAATTTATACATTTGTTGGGGAAAGACTTGCACCGTGAATGTTCCTAGCTTTCTGGAAAGAGACTGTCGAATTGTTCCCTGTTCCTTGTATCCATCAGCTGAGCTTGTCTAAGTTGCATTTTAGGAGTCCCGGGGATCTGTGGGCCGTTAAATCTCTAAATCAGCTTCAATTGTAGATTATAGATTCTTCTACAATCTTTGCCGTTTCAGAAGGGAAAAGACAAATTCTTAAGAAATGCAGTAGATTGAAATAAAGGATTTCCTCCCTGAGACAAAATGTTTAGCTGGTCAGTCCATTGTGTTGTTTTCAAAATTCAGGAATAGAACACTGTATAATTTCCCTCCCATTCAGTTAACTTTTTTTCACATGCTGTTAATGAATCACAAAGCAACATTAATGCCTTGTGTTTCCTTGAGGAAAGAATTTGCCCTCAGATCTGCCATAATGAGTGTGTTCACTCTGCCTTTTTGCTAGAACACCAGGGATTCAAGAAAGTTTGTCAGACAATGCAAGCCCACGTGGCTACAGTGCACTGTGATAGAAGTGACTTGTATGTTTTCACACTCTTCAGAACAGGAGAACATTTAAACTCAGCCCTTATATCCTTAGAGAGCTGGGTGTACTTAAATGAATGTACAACTAATCCTTTGCAGAGCTCAAAGAATTTCAGCTCATTTATCTTTGAGGTGATAAGGTAGCAAATATAGATAGGGTAATTGAAGGAGCAGAATCAAAAAATTTTCTTGGTGACCTTGTAGAATGGGACTCTGTCATTGTCAGAAGGCTTCAAGTTTTGGATTTCGGTTTGTGGGAGGCAAGAGGAGGGAGGGAGAAAAAAACCTATGTTGAAGGGAAAGAGAGAATACCAGGAAGTGCTGGGAATGAGGAGATAATAGAAGCAGCTTGGGCTAGTGGAGAGAGCCCAGACCTGAGAATCAGAAGGACTTGGATTCTAATCCTGACTCTGCCACTTGTCTGCTGTGACCTTGGACAAGTCACTTAACTTCTCTTTGCCTCAGTTACCTCATCTGTAAAATGGGGATTAAGACGCATCCAACCTAATTAACGGGTTTCTACCCCTGTGCTTAGTACAGTGCCTGGCACATAGTAAGTGCTTAACAAATACCATTATTAATAATAATAATAATAATAACAGGATGAGCTCTCTGAGAATGAGGAGGTCTGACTGAGAACTGCTTCAGGGAGTTAAGGGCCCTAAGGAGCTTCTTCCCATTGTACAACCCATCAAGACTTTTTTTTTTAATGGTATTTAAGCACTTACTAAGTGTCAAGCACTGTTCTAATCACTGGAGTAACTACAAGTTAACTAGGGTAGACATAGTCCCTGTCCCACACGGGTTTCACAGTCTAAGTAGAAGGGAAAACAGGAGAATTGAATTACAGAGAAGTAAAGTGACTTGCCCAGGGTCACACAGCAAGCAGTTGGAAGAGCAGGGTTTAGAACCCAGGTCCTCTGACTCCCAGGCCCGTGCTCTTTCTGGTAGGCCATGCTGGTTCTATGGAGGTGACCTGACAGCCCTTTTAGACGAACCTAACTATGTGCTCTCATGTTTCTGCCCCTCTATACTGAAAGCTCCTTCTCCAGATCATAAATTCACTGTGTACAGGGAAGGTGTCTACCAACTCTGTTCTATTGTACTTCCCCCAAACACTTAGTTCAATGCTCTGCACACATTAAAAGCTCGGTAAATACAACTGATCGATGGATTGATTACCTCTGCTGCTGCTATTTGGTTGTAAAATTGCCTTTTGATTAGAAGACAGCCCTGTTGACAATGACAAGCGTGCATTGATAAGTAGGAGTATATTTGAGAGAGAATCCCTTGAATGCAAGTACAATGTTTATGGACATACAGTATTCGATCTTTCTGGCCTCTGCCATTCAGGGCGAGTACTAATCAGACACTAGTGGTTGAGGGGAGAGATAAGTTCTACTGCCAGGAGGACATGTATTTGAGTTGCTTTTGCAGTAGCAATGATGATTGGCACTGAACCATCTGCACTCTCTTGCCATGCCCCTCTATGCCCAGCAATGTGCATTGCAAGTTGCCTTTTTTGGGATTCCGTTCCTTCGTTACCTATAATTGCCACTTCAACAGTATGCTTCTGGTTTTGGTGTTGGGTAATAATGAAAACAGTCATCTGGCAAGGATAATGCCATTTGTGATACATGGGCTGATGTTCATGGGCTGGTCAGATGTGGAGCCACTTGTATGCTCTGTGACCTTAGACAAGTCACTTAACTTCTCTGTGCCTCAGTTACCTCATCTATAAAATGGGGACTAAGACTGCAAGCCCTATGCAGGACAGGGACTTTGTCCAACCTAATTAACCTGTATCTACCCCTGTGCTTAATACAGTGCCTGGCACATAGTAAGTACTTAACTAGCACCACTAAAAATAACAACAATGACAACAGGATGGGCTGTATGGGCAAGGCTGTTAGTCTGGTTAAAAGGATGCTCATGGGGAGAAATGCTCTCAATACATCTGAGGTCTTTCTTCCTCAGAACAGGGGTTGAATTCTGTCAGACAATACCTGGGAACAGTCCTTCCAAATCTGCGGCTTTTCCCGCCACTAAAGATCCATATAAACCCCAGACAGGTTACTAGCAGTCTGTCTTGAAGGCTAAAACTTTTTTTTTTTTTTTTTACCGTTTCTGAATTCCTAGTCTTCTTTCCTGTTCTGTGGCTGGGATTATAGGGACTAGTAATTCTGTGGTAACAACAAAAGCAGGGTTTAGAAGAACAAAATGAAGTGAAGGCTTCAGGCATTTTATATACTTTTTTTTTTATTTATTTACTTACTGTGTGCCAGGTACTAGGGTAGACCCAAGCCAGTCATTCGTATTAACAGCACTTACTATGGGCAGAGCACTGTACTGTTTGGGAGAGCACATTACAATTAGCAGACACGTTCCTTGATCATAATGAGTTTGCAGTCTAGTGGATGAGCTTACAGTCAGGTTGGTCACAGTCCATGTCCTACATGGGGGTCTCTCTATTTTGCAGGTAACTGAGGCATATAGAAGTTAAGTGACTTGCCCAAGGTCATGCAGCAGTCAAGTAATGGATCTGGGATTAGAAAGCAGGTTCTTCTGACCCCTCAGGCCCATGCTCTATCCATTAGACCACACTGCTGATGCAGATGAAAATCTGCTCTTAATGAAAGAGAGGGTGGTTCAAACCCAAGGCATTCAGACTAACTCTCTCCATTGATTAAGGTAATAACTCAATTCTCCACTTAACTGTGACAGCAAAGACACCCTCCCTCCCACCAAGAGAAAGCTTTTATGTTAGGGTTCCCTTCTCCCTGAAAGCAGAAACAGAGAAACATGATACTTTACCCAATTTCCTGTTCATGGGGAACCCTTTTCACTTTTCCTGATGGTCTAATATGACCATTTTTCAAAATGCTGAATGCTGTTATTTTAAAGGCTCAAGGTCTTAATTACCTTATAGTTTTTTTGAAAAATATGTAGAGTCTGGAGACTTTTCTAATTTATAGATCTTTTGAATTTGTTGTGCATAATGGCTTAATGGATAAAGCATGGACCTGGGAATCAGAAGGACCTGGGTTCTAATCCTGGCCTTGCACTTGTTTGCTAAGTGACCTTAAGCAAGTCACTTTACTTCTCTGGGCCTCAATTACCTCAACTGTAAAATGGGGATTAAGACTGTGAGCCCAATATGGGCCAGGGACTGTGTCCAACTTACCCTATATCTACCCCAGTGCTTAGTACAGTGCCTGGCTCATAATATGTGCTTAACAAATACCAAAATATTATTATTGTTTTAAAGTATGTGGCCATATATTTGAGGAGAAATGTTTAGATTTTTATATCTTGCCTCATTTTCTCTAGAATATTTGTGTCAAAGCTTGTTTATTTCTGAAAAAGTACTAAAAGGTGACATTTCTGATGACAAAGTAAACCAACTGAAAAAAGTTGCTTCAACATATTTGGGAAGATAAAGAAAAAGGGAGTTGTGGAATTGCATGCTCCAGCTGAGAAGGCAAGGAACTGGACCTTACAGCTAATTCACTGTCTGTGCCTACACAGGGAAAAAGAAGAGGATGGTGAGCAATTTCAAGGCCTTGAAGACCAATCCGAGGGATAATTCTAACCCCAGGCTTTTTCGTCAAAGAAGATTTTCATTGATTAAGTTCCCCAAATAATAGTTCAATTTAACATTTTGCTTAGCCTGGCAGTCATAGAAATCAGAAAAATTCAATAATCCTTAAAATAATATTGTGTTTGTTATAGCCCAGATAAATACATAGATTTTCCCCATTTACCAGGTTAGGGCAATCTTGGTTTTTTATATATATTTATATATTTCCCAGTGCTACCATGAGCAGAATCCTAGTCAAATGGAACATAAAGTCTCCAGATAAAATGACTTATCCTTTAATGCAACCCTTAAAGTATGTGTGTACCTGCACATGTGGGTATGCATAGTATTTGTTAAGCACTTACTATGTGCCAAGCACTAAATGTACCCCAGCGTTTAATACAAACTAATCAGACTGCCAGTCTCTGCCCTGCTCCTGTTTTGTTTTTTTAATGGTACTTGTTAAGCACTTACTTCGTGCCAGGCACTGTACTAATTGCTACAGTAGATACAAATTAATCAGGTTGGACACAGTCCCTGGCTCACAATCTTAATTCCCATTTTGCAGATGAGGTAACTGATTAACAGAGAAGTTAAGTGACTTGCCCAAAGTCACACACAGTAGATAAATGGCAGAGCAGGGATTAGAACCCAGGTCCTCTGACTTCCAGCCCTGGGCTCTTGCTTCTAGGCCACCCTACTTCTCACAGACCAGTTCTCTTACTTAGGACTGTGCGGATCTGTAGTATCACGGAGGATGTTCCTCCCCCTTGCCTTTTTATTTTAAATTGTACCCTCCCAAACGATTAGTACAGTGCCCTGCATACAGTAAGTGCTCAAATTCATTCATTCAATAGTATTTATTGAGCGCTTACTAGGTGCCCAGCACTGTACTAAGCACTTGGACTGTACAATTTGGCAACAGATAGAGACAATCCCTGCCCATCAATGGGCTTACAGTCTAATCATTTAGGACTGATCGACTGACTGCCCCTTCCCTGGGATTCCCATCAGTTCTTCCCTCTTTAGCTGGGGATGGGTGAGGAAGCAATAACAGCATGAGGAATGTCAACTTTCAGAATGTTGGGGCAGCATGACTGTGTTGGAATCTGAGCCTGGAGAGCCTTAAATTCTGCTCCTCTTGCCACCACACCCTATCTTTTTTGTTGCATAGATTGTTGTTCTTTTCCTTTATATTATTTTTGTATTTTTGTTTCATCCTTCCTTATGTGTCTGTTGCCTATCCCCTCTCCGCTCCCTCGTCCTCAGACTGTGTGCCCCTGAAAGGCCAGAGACCATGTCTAATTTTCACCTGTGCTCCACAAAGAGAAAACACTTCATAAATACCGTTATTTCTGTTATAAGATCTCTAGAAAAGAAGGGGACTCATTTCCAGATGTTGTAATTTTATTTCACAGGTTTCACTTCTACAGAAGACAGGAGTAAGGAAAGTTGACAAATATAAAATGAACATTTAAACTTACAGTCACTTCCCCCAAACAAAGTAAATTGTTTAAAAATCCCTCTGCTGGGTGTGCATTAAGAAACCAGATTCTGGAATGGTTTGGCTTTGCCTTTGTGTTGTCCTGCAATAATATTTTAGTCTGATGCTCCATCTTCTGGAGAAGGTATAGCATAGAGCAGTTGTACAATATATTGGCTTGGGTGTCAACTCTAGTCTCTATCCAGTTTCTAACCATGTCTTAATGTCTTTTTAATAAGATGAAGTTCTCTCATTGACAATTACATTTTTTCTTGGAAATGATTTCATTTCTGTTGGATGGCAAAGCCAGATATAATCCATTGACTATCTGTTCTTTCTCAAAAGTTGTGGGAAATCTCATAGGAGTAGCTTTCATTTTTCTGTTTATGGTCTCTGCAACCAAATAGCATTCAATATTCTGGAGCTTTTCTCTTCATCTATCTAGTCCCTTTGATCTCAGATATCAGTATACAGGTATCATGCATTATTTTCCCACTCACTGGAAGAATCACTTTTTGTTGTTGTTCTTTAGGGTATTTTATTCTGCCTTTACGCTGAAGTTCCTCCAGGAATGCAGATGAGAAAAGCACCATCTTATAGTTACTGGGTATTATTTTGTTCAATCAATCAGGATCGCCAAAATTCACTCCTTCCTCTCCATCCAAACTACTACCACATTATTGCAAGCACTTATCCTATCCTGCTATGATTATTGTACCAGCCTCCTTGCTGACCTCCCTGCCTCCTGTCTCCCACCACTCCAGTCCATACTTCACTCTGCTGCTTGCTTAATTTTTCTACAGAAATGTTCAGGATACGTCACCCCACACCTCAAAAAGCTCCAATGGTTGCCCATCACTTCCACATCAAACACAAGCTCATCACCATTGGCTTTAAAGCACTTAATCACCTTGCCTCCTCCTACCTCACCTTGCTACTCTCCTACTACTACCCAGACTGCACTCTTTGTTCTTCTAATGCTAACCTTTTAACTGTACCTCCATCTCTTCTATCTTGCCATTGACCTGTTGCCCACATCCTACTTCTGGCCTGGAATAATGCCCTCCTCCTCATTTCAGACAGATAGTTGTTCTCCCCTACTTCAAAGCCTTACTGAAGGCATTTTCCCAAGAAGCCTTCCCTGACTAAGCCCTCCTCTCCTCTTCTCCCACTCCCTTCTATGCTGCTCTTACTTGCTCCTTCATTCATTCTCCCTCCCATCCCCACAGCACATATGTATATATCTTTATATATCTGCAAGTTATATTTTTTTATATTAATGTCTATCTCTCCTTCTAGACTGTGAACTCATTGTGGACAGTAATGTGGTGTTATATTGTAAACTCCCAAGTGCTTAGTACAGTGCTCTGCACACATTGAATGCTCAAATACGATTGAATGTTTATTACAGACTACTGTCTAAATCCTTGGGAGAATATAGCACAAAATAATTCCTGCCCCCAAGAAGCTTGCAGACTAGAAGGGGAGACAGACATTTAAAATAAACTACAAGTGGGTATAGACACAGATGCTATGGGGCTGGGAGAGGTGATATTCAAGTTCTTAAGGGAACATTTGTCAACTTCTACATCTTGAGAAAAATAATGCAAGAGTTAATGCCATAGATAGTGGCTTATTGTTCAAAGAGATAGGGCCAGTGTTATTCTAGGCAACAGATTTTTATTAACAACCTGTAATTAAATGCACCATCTCTGTCTGCTTTCTAAGAACACCCAGGCTAAAGTCTGAATATGGTTTTTGAAAGAATCACAAAACTCTGGGCTCTAAAACGCACTTAAGCGATACCAAGGTGTAAATTCCAAAGGATAACCCATAATGCCATTAATCCTGCTTATTCACTCTGTCTAGATTTAGCCTTTTCTCACCACTGACACCCTTCCCAAGTCCTTCCTCTGACTGGGAAGTCCCTCCCCCTTCCTCTACTCCAGACCACCACTCTCCCCACCTTCAAAGCTTTATTAAAATTACAACTCCTTCAAGAGGCCCTCAGTGATTAAACCTTTTCCCCATCTCCCTCTTCCTTCTGCATTGTCTGTGCTTTTGGATCTGTATCCTGTAGGCACTTGATATTCACCCCACCCTCAGGCCCCCAGCACTTATGTTCATAAAAGTCATTTATTTGCATTAATGTCTGCTTCCCCCTCTAGACTGCAAGCTCGTCGAGGGCAGGGTGCATGTCTACTAACTCCATTGTACTGTCCTCTTCCAAGTGCTTAGTGGAGTGTTCCAGGTACAGTAAGTGCCCAATAAACACCATTGTTTGATAGTCTAGTAATAACAATACAGCATTTTTAAGTGCTTACTATATGCCAGACACTGACCTAAGTGCTGGGGAAGATACAAGCAAATAGAGTTGTCCTATGTGGAGCTCTCCTCTCAATCTCCATTTTACAGATGAGGTGACTGAAGCACAGAGAAGTGACTTGCCCAAGGTCACATAGACAAGTGGAGGAGACAGGATTAGAACCCATGGCCTTTCTGACTCCCAGGCCTGGACTCTATCCACTACAGCATGCTGCTTCTCTAAACAAGGCCAATACCAATGCTGGAGAGTGGAATTCCCAAGTATCCTGGAACTGGAGTAGGAAATGCAAGTTCTTAGAACAGTGCTTGGCACAAAGTAAGTGCTTAACAAATACCATAACAATGTAACTGAGTTAAAGAGTCCAAAGATATGATAGGTCAGTTCATTTAAGGCAGTGCCTGACTACAGTGCTTGAAGAATAATATAATGAAATATGATTTTAAAGACCTGATTATTTTGTACCTACCCAGTGCTTAGTACATAGTTTGGCACATTAACAAAGACCATAAATATTATTATTATTATTAGTAGTAATTATTATAATCCCAAAGATAAATGAAAATTAAGTGATTGAGCTAGTTTGTATCAGAACCAGGCCCAAAATGCTCTTTCTCTTGGAAAGAGACTAAATTGAATTGCTGGAACTCTCTCCTGTGTATGTGAGTCCTGGCTCTCCTTGTCTCTGCTAAGGCTGGAGGCCCCCACAGTTCAAAGCACTCCCCTTGGTTTGGACAGGATTTGGATGGAGCTGAAGGAAGCCTGAACCCTGGAACGGTGGTTGCCTGACGGTCTTAAATTAACAATCTTATCTTGTCTCCTCCCACCATAGCCGAAGAGCCTAACCAAAGGTTCACATCTTCAGAGAGGTCTTCGATGTCTCTTTTTTGTCAGATAAAGCAAACAAACTGGGGTGCCCTTGCTCAAGTAGAACCCTCAAGGCCATATCCTTAACTTTTATTTCTAGCCAGGCTTTTTTTTTTTTGGACATTTTCCTTATGAATTTACCAGAATTTGTTTCCTTGACAGCCTTCCCTAACCCTGATCCTGACTCTTCCAGGTCTTTTAGATCTACTTGGCTTACGGCCCAGTTATTCACATGGTGCCCAGATGGTCTATGTCCCAATTTATTCGGCTTCTTACTTTGGCATGTGACAAGACAAGGTCAGTTTAGGTGTGTTCAAAGGGCCTTGGGAATGTGGTCAATCTTTAGCCTTTGGTGGCAGCTTATTTTCAGGCTTTTAGTTTCTATTTGTGTAGCACTCCTGCTCTCCTACCCACCTGATGTGTCCCCTGCTCCAGCAGTAAATGACTGGCAGAGACAAGAGAGCATGGATGCCACTGCATAAGCCCCTATCAATCAATCAGTGGTTATGGTCTCTTCCTCCTTCCTCTAGCCAGAGTTTGCCTCCCAGTGCCATCTCTCTCCAGGTTCATATATCTCTTCCAGGCACTGCCAACAGTGGTAAGAGCTGTGTTGGGGGACACAAGGGGATGGGTGATGTCAGGACTGCCATAATGGGAACCTCTTGATGCTGAGGGACCCCCATG
The DNA here is from genome assembly GCF_004115215.2 of Ornithorhynchus anatinus. Taxonomy (NCBI): domain Eukaryota; kingdom Metazoa; phylum Chordata; class Mammalia; order Monotremata; family Ornithorhynchidae; genus Ornithorhynchus; species Ornithorhynchus anatinus. The sequence goes on from NC_041729.1 coordinate 52,969,361, forward strand.
GGAGTAGATATGCCCTGACTGGCTGCCCGCCCCTTCTTCCCAGTGATTAAATAGCCCTGAACTAGTACCCATCATTTGAGGATAGAATGTAGTCCCTGTATTCCTGTAGGAGCTGTGAACTGCATTGACATTTAGCTGAAACTGGATGCATATGAATTTCAATCAGTAGCATTTTTAGTACACCTATTGTGTGCAGAGCACTGTACTAAGCACTTGGGAGTGAACAACAGAATTAGGAGACATGATCCCTGACCTCAAAGAGCTTAAAATATGATAGAAAAGAAACTCAAATAATTTGCAGGTAGGAGGAAGAAATAGAGTATAAAGATATGTACTCATGTGGTATGGGAAAAGGGGGTAGTGGTGATTATTGATCATGTGCTTAGGTGACACAGCTGTGCTAGTTATAGGGGAGGATGTAGGGCAGGGAGATGAGGGATTAATCAGGGAAGTCTTCTTGGGAGAGAGAGGTACTCTCAGAAGGGCCTTGAAGATGGGAGAACAGTGGTCTGCTAAATGAAGGCAGAAAGGAAGGTGTGATTAAGAGGTTGATGGTGGGAGAGATGAAAACAAGCAAAGTGATATTTGGCTTGAGAGGAATGAAACATATGAGGTGGGGTGTAGCAGGAGAAGACTGAGGATAAATAAAGGAATAAGATGATTGAACAATCTGAGTATATGTGAGTGCTGGGCTGGGTGAGAACAAGTAGCCTTGGTAACTTCCCTGATTTTTTTTTCTTTAATGGTCTCTGTAATCATCTAGTATGTGCCAGGCACTGTACTGAGTGTCTGATGGGCTTGGCTAATGAAGTTTGTCATTGTCCAGCAGAGCCCCAACACTTAGAATCCTCATATAATGTGTGTGATTGCAGGGCTGTGCAATCCTTGGACCCATAGTCATAAAACAAGTTGGTGCCTAGTTTGGAGGAGGGAGGGGCCTATGGGATTATCTGGAGGGATGGCAGAGGGGTGTGGGGGGTAACCTAATAGCTTTGGCAGTATCTTGGCTGTACTGCTTTTGAAGTTCCTCTGTGAGTAGCTTCCAGCATCCAGGAAGTAAATTCACTGAGCACCCACGGGATGAATCCAGGAAGTGGGGAGAGGGAGCGTTTCTCTTCTTCACTCTCCTGAGCCTGGGGTGGCAGCATAGTCAACCTTCGTAGGACATTCATTTTATTCATTTTTATTATATTCGCTACAGGCTTAAAGCAATGTCATAAAATTTTTACTTCACACTGTATATTTGAGGAAAAGGCATTCTTTGAGCCTGTTTATTCAGGCTGCTGTGGCCCAGATTTGCCACATATCTCCCTTGGCACAGGGAGAACAGATCCTGGGAGACTGGGGAGGGAGGAAGAGAGGACCTTCAGTCTAATCCTGGCTCTGCCGCTTCTGCATGTGAAATCTTTTAACTTTCTGTGCCTGTTTCCTCATCTAACGGTGATTGCCTATTCTCCCGCCCCATTAGACTGCAAGCCTTATTTGGGACAGGGACTATGTTTTACCAGATTATCTTGAATCTACCCCAGCATTTAATATAGTGCTTGGTATGTAGTAAGTGCTTAACTAATATCACCATTACAATCATTAATCTGCCACTTCCAAATCCTAGAAAATTCTGAGGTAAAAAATTTCTAAATCTGGAAATCTAGCATTAGTACAGAAAGCAATGCAAAGCTACATTAATTCATGGTTAGGATCTAACCAAGAATTGCATCCTTGTCAAATGTGAAGGACAGAAATAGATAAGTACATTCATGGTTCAGCAATACAAAGAAAATGAAAGTGATTGAACCTAAAGAATTCAATTGATCCATCAGGAGTATTTATTGAGAGCTTAGTGTGGGAAGAGTACTGTGCTAAGCATTCAGGGGAGTACAAAACAATAGGGTTGGTAGACATGCTTCCAGCCCATAAAGAGCTTTATAGTCTAGTGGGGAAGACAGACAATAAAATAAACTATGGCTATATTCATGAGTGCTGTGGAGCTGAAGGTGGAGTGAACAGCAAGTGATCGAAGGGTACAAATGCAATGGAAAGGGTGACACAAAAAGAAGAGTAGGGGAAATGGGTGCTTAGTACTTGAAAGCCTTTTGGAGGAGGTGTGAGTTGAATGAGGTTTTGAAGGTGAGGAGAGTAGTGCCTTATAGGATGTGAAGAAGGATCAAGTTCTAGGCCAGTGGCAGGAGGTGGGTAAGGGGTGGGTGGAGAGATAGATGAGATTGAGGTATAACTAGGTTGGTGTAAAAAGAGTGAAGTGAGCAGACTGGGTTGTAGTAGGAAATCTGGAAGTTAAGATAGGGGGCAAGCTGAATGAATTTCTGAGTTTACCCCTTACTGTCACTTAAATGAAGAGCTTCTGTGAAAATAGTATTAGAGGTCTAAGGGGAAAATCAAATAGCAATGAAAGCTAAGACTTAATGTTTGTGGTTTTGATCAGTAAAGGCCATTTAAAGAGATTCTGTGAATTATACTCTAAAATCTGTCCTCGGGGCAGGAGACTCACTTTAGTGTGGGCCTTTCATGTTCCATGCTTAAATATGCCTGGTATCAGACTGACAGAAGCCTCTATCTCTCTCCGGACCCTCTCTCTGCAGATTCTCGTGGTATCAAATGAATGGAATAAGCAGTAGCCCCAGGGCATAAGCACAGAATTTAGAAAAAGTTTGAGCCAAGGAAGTGGGAGATGGGGGAGGAAGACTTTCGAACACTGAAGAACAGCCCGGGAGTGAAGAAAGAGTGGTGGGAGCCCTAGGGTTGGAAAAGAATGGAGATAGGGAACTTTTAAAGACTTCTTATGACTACAGAGATAAGAAGAGTTAAAAGGAAAATCAGGTTGCCACAACCTACTTGATCCTTGTGATCCAAAAAAGGGCTCTGTTTGGATTAAAAAAACAGCATGTGGGTAAACTAAGAATAAGCAAAAATTATCTAAACAAATTCAAATCTGTGGTTTAGTTCATCCACAGGGGAGCTCCATCCTCTCCTCCTTTCAAGGAACTGGGGGGCAAGATATTGTGAGGGGAAGCAGAGATTGGTTATTCCTCCTCCCACCCTCCAGGGGAGGATGAAACATGCTGAGGGTGAACATTGATCTTGCCAGGCTTGAAGGGGAAAATTTGGAGTGTTTGGGAGACATATAGCAGCACTCTCCTGGGCTCTATTGAGAGAAGACAACCCAGTCAGAAGTACACTGAACTTTTCCAGGACTTCCTAGTTTACAAAGAGTTGTCCTGTAGAAGTAATACACAGTTGTATAGATTAAGTGCCTTCTGTGTGCAAAGCACTGTACTAAACTCTGGAGAAGCACACCGATGAGATAGTCAATCTTATTTATTGAGCACTTAGTCTGTGCAGAGCACTGTCCTAAGCGCTTGGGAGAAAACACAACAGAGATGGTATTTAGAGACATGGTCCCTTACCCCCAAAAGGGGCTCACAATCTTAGAGAAAATTGGGGGCAGGGCTTGGCAACAGAAAGACAAGAAAAATGTGGGAAGTAGCATGGCCTAGGGGACAGAACATGGGCCTAGGAGTCAGTAGGACCTGGGTTCTAATTTCAACTCTTCCACTCTTCTGCTATATGACCTGGGGTAAGTCGCTTCACTTCTTTGTGCATTCTTTCCCTCAACTGTAAAATGGAGATTAGGACTGTAAATCCCATGTAAGGCAGGGACTGTGTCCAACCTGATTAGCTTGTATCTTCCCCAATAGTACAGTGCCTGGCATAGAGTAAGTGCTTAATAAATACCATTAAAAAGGATGGAGAGAAGTATGACAGAAACAGGAAGATTTCAGGCTTCTCACAGCTGTAAAAAAAAAAAAAAGTCACAGAAGTCATTTTGTCAGAAGTTGATGCTGCCTTCTTGTCTTTTCAAACATAGAATTTAAAATTTTCCATTCCACACTGGCTGTGGCTTTTGCACTACTTTTATGATGATGATGTTGATGATGGTATTTAAGTGCTTACTATGTGTCAAGTACTGTTCTAAGCTCTGGGGTAGATACGAGCTAATCATGTTAGATGCAGTCCTTGTCACACATGGGGTTCACAGTCTTAATCTCCATTTTACAGATAAGGAAACTGAGGCACAGAAAAGTGAAAAGAGTTGCCCAAGGTCACACGACAGATGAATGGCAGAGCTAGGATTAGGACACAGGTCCTTTTGACTCCCAGGTCCGTGCTCTACCCATTAGGTTAAGCTGTAGCACAGTGAGGAAATATTTCCTGCAAAATGCTAACCCATAGGCTAGGTCACCAGGGAATACCACTACCTCCCATCACTGGGGACAGCATGTCCTTGGAGGGTCTGTGGGTGGAGGTCAATATCCCCATCACTGTTCCACATGGGATCTTAGTGGGAAGATCGCAGGTCTGGAAGTCAGTAGATTTGGGTTTGAATTCCAACTCTGCCACTTGTTTGCTATGTGACCTTGGGAAAGTCAGTTAACCTCTCTGTTTCCTTTTCTGTAAAAGGGGGATTAAATACCCATTCTCCCTCCTACCTAGACTATAAGACTCATAATGGACAGGGACTGTGTACTGCCTGGTTATCTTGTATCTACCCCAACACTCAGTAAGCACTTTACAAATATTATTTATTATTCTGGCTGCACTTCTTTTCCAGTTTTAACTTGTCCAATTTTATTCCTTTATAAACTTGCTGTTTATAATTAATCTGTTCCAATTTCCACCTTTTGAAGCCTCCCTACTTCTTTTAATGTAGAGCCAATTTAGCTTTTGTCCTTCCTCTGCTCTGATACCATTTGTTTCTGAACCTGCAGGACTGTCTTTTGGAAGATCAGGTTTCTCAGACTCCTTTGTGTCTCAGGCCTCTCCCTTTAAATTCTCTTTCCTGGAAACTTATCAACTGTCCTGGTGTATGCCCCAGTGTCCTTCCTTCTCTGACCTCCATCTTCAACTGTTTGCTCTCCATTGGCTTTTTCCTCACCATTGCTTTCAAATACACTCATATCTTCCCTATCCTAAAAAAAAAGAAAAACCAAACCTCCCTTGAACCCACGGCTCTCTCCAGTTAGTACCCCATCTCCCTCCTACCATTTCTCTCCAAATTTCTTCAGCAAGTTGCCTCCACTTCCTCTTCTCCAATTCTTTCCTTGATTCCTTCCAGTCTGGCTTCCGCTGCCTTCACCAAAACTGCCTTCTAAATGTTCACCAATGATCTCCTTCTTGACAAATCCAATAGCATCTACTCCATTCTAATCCTTCTCAACCTCTCAGCTACCTCTGACGCTGTCGATCACCCCTTTCTCCTGGAGACATTATCCCACTTTGGCTTCACTGAGTCTGTCCTCTCCTGGTTCTCCTATCACTCAGGCCGCTCATTCTCAGTCTCTTTTGTCGGCTCCTCACCTGCTTCCCACGTCCTAAATGTGGGAGTCCCTCAAGATTCACTTCTGGGTCTCCTTCTATTCTACTCCTATGCCTTTGAAGAACTCATTTGCTCCCATGGCTTTAACTCCCATCTCTTTGCAGATGATTCCAAAATCTACTTTTCCACCCTGGATCTCTCTCCTCTGCAGTCTCACGTTTTCTCCTGCCTTCAAGACATCTCTACCTGGGTGACCTGGTATCACCACGAACTTAACATATCCAAAAGAGAAGTCCATTTCATCCCACCCAAACCCTGCCCTCCCTGATTTTTTTTCCATCTCTTTAGGCAACACTACCATCCTCTCTGCCTTAGAAGCCCATAACCTTGGCATTATCCTTGACTCATCTCTAATCATTCCACCCACATATTTCATCTGTCACCAAATCCTGTCAGTTCAACCTTCACAACATCTCTAAAATCCACCCGTTCTTCTCTATCCAAACTGCAACCACGGTAATACTAGCTCTTATTCTATCCCATCTTGGTTACTGCTTTTGCCTCCCTGCCTCCTGTCTCTCCCCACTTCAGTCCATATTTCAGTCTGCTTTCAAATCATTTTCTACAAAACCCTTCAGTGCATGTTCCCCTACTCTTTAAGAACCTCCAGTGGTTGCTCATCAAACTCCTCATCAAACAGAATTTCCTTAGCATCAACTTTGAAGCACTCAGTCATCTTGCCCCCTCCTATCTTAGTTCCTGATTTCCTACTACAACCCAGCCTGCACATTTTGCTCCTTTAATGGCACTCTGCTCAAAGTACCTTGATCTCATCTGTCTCAACTCTGACTTATCACCTACGTTCTGCCTCTGGCCTGGAACGCCCTCCCTCTTCATATCTGACAGATAATAATAATGATGATGGTATTTAAGTGCTTACTATGTGACAGATGATCACTTTACCCACCTTGAAAACCTTATTGAAGGCACAGCTCCACCGAGAGTCCTTCGGCGATTCAGTGCCACTGTCCCTGTGGTAAACACCACCATGTCATTACTTCAGATCCTGAGGGGATTAAATTAGAGTCTTCAAATCAGAAATCCCAACCCTGCTGAGAAGCAACTTCCTCATGGGCGAAGTTAGTACCTCAGAATGAAACTAATGAGCTTTACTCAGCACTTAAATGATTTCCTTAGTGTAAATTGGATACTGAGGGACAAATATTAATACTCTCTACTGTGCCTTGGCAAATGGAAAGATTTAGACACCTCCCTGCCACTATAACTTATTACTTGGGAATGTAGAAGAAAATAGTCTTCACCCTTAGTTTGAGAAGTAATGTAGAATTCTTTATTCTAGCAATTGCAGGTTGAGACCAGGACACTCAGGTTGCCTTTCGGTTAAGTCTTTGAAGAGCAAACAAGAGTGGTTCACTTATCTACTCTGAGAATGCTTATATTCTCTGAGAAGCAGCGTGGCCTAATGAATACAACATGGGCCTGGGAGTCAGAGGACCTGGGTTCTAATCCCTGCTCCGCCACTTTTCTGCTGTGTTGAACTTTAGTAGATCACTTCACGTCCTCTGTGACTGTTATCTCGTCTTTCAAAAGCAGATAAAGACTGTGAGCCCCATATGAAACAGGGACTCTATCCAACCTGCTTAACTTGTATCTACCTCAGTGCTCAGCACAGTGCCCGACAAAGTAAATGCTTAAGTACCGTTTAAAAATAAAACAAAAAAAACCACCAGGCAGCAGTAATTTTCCACTCAATGTTGTTCCTTGGCCCTGCTTTGTTCTCTTCAACACAGAGGCCAGGTGGGCAAATACCACTATCTCACTTTCAAGCTGATAAGCCAGCCAGGGGTCCTCGCCTAGCTAAGGGAGGAAGAGCTCCAACCTGTCTTGAGCTCTTGACAAGGGAAAAAATAACTCCATCCTACCTAGACAAACACGCCAGGCTCGCTTTTAGAAGTGTCATATTCTATCTGTTGGTATTTTACCATTCCTAGGGATTCTAGTCACTGGAGTTACTCTTGTTCATTTAAAAAGGAGTCTGTTGACTCATTTTCCCCAGGAGTCATAATAATATTAATAGCTGTGAGATTTGTCAAGGGTTTCTTATGGGCTGTCTGCTGAGTATCTTCAGAGTAGGGGAGAATACAGCTTTATATCCCTGTGGCGTAGTGGAAAGAGCCTGGAACTGGGGGTCAGAGGACCTGGGTTCTAATCCCGGCTCCACCACTTGCCTGCTGTGTGACCTTGGGCAAGTCACTTAACTTCCCTGTCCTTCAATTTCCTCATCTATAAAATAGAGATTACTCTTTTCTCTCCCCCTTAGTCTATGAGATGGGGACTGTGACTGATCTTATTCATTCAATAATATTTACTGAGCGCTTACTATGTGCAGAGCACTGTACTAAGCACTTGGAATGTACAATTCGGCAACAGATAGACACAGTCCCTGCCCACTGACGGGCTTACAGTCTAATTGGGGGAGACAGACGGACAAAAAATAAAACAACTAAGTTGTCACAATAAATAGAATCAAGGGGATGTACACCTCATTAACAAAAAAAAAGGGTAATAAAAATATATACAAATGAGCACAGTGCTGAGGGGAAAGGAGAGGGGGAGAAGCAGAGGGAAAGGGGGGAAAGGGGGCTTAGCTGAGGGGAGGTGAACCTATTTATTACCCCTATCATTTTAGGGAAGCATGTCTGGGAGCCAAAAGATCTGGGTTCCAGTCCCAGCTCCACACCTGTCTGCTTTATGACCTTGGGCAAGTCACTTCTTTGTGTCTCACCATGGCCTAGTGACAGAGCATGGGCCTGGGGGTCATCACACCTCCTCCACATGCCTGCTGTGTGAACTTGGACAAGGCACTTCATTTCTCTGTGCCTCAGTTACCTCATGATCTTATTAACTGGTACCTACCCCAGCATTTAGTACAGTGCTTGGCACATAGTAAGCATTTAATAAATATTATTATCATTATTGCAGTATCAATAGTCATAATCATAAGTTCCACCCCATGGGTGTTATTTTCAGAATCCTTTCTTGTTGGGAGTTTTTGCAGTAAATTACTGAAGCAGTAAATCTGTTTTCTCAGCTGGAGCCTAAACAGTCCCTTAACTTTTTTCTGGACTGAACCTAGTTTTTATAGCTCCTTGATTCATTCAATTGTATTTATTGAGCACTTACTGTGTGCAGAGCATTGTACTAAGCTCTTGGAGTGTACAATTTGGCAACAGATAGAAACAATTCCTGCCCAACAACGGGCTCACAGTCTGTCTTTTGTTACCCACTTCGACCCTCTTAATAGGTCTCCTATTGCTGGCAGATTGACATTTCCTTTCTTCCGTATTCTTTTTCCTCTTCTCTAAATCCTTTCTAGTTGCTTACATTTTGCTGCATTTTACCCTCTGCTTTACTTTCACATGGCTCTAATGGCATCTTCTGGTAAGCCTTTGGATATAAGCTTTGTAGCATATTAGTTCTCTCTGCTGCTTTGCTAGAATAACATAAATTCTTCAGTTGCAACATATGTCTCCCTCATTTTATCCGTGAACCTTTTGAGCATGATTTAGTGTGGTAGAAAAAATGGATTTTACATCACCACTAGACTGTAAGCTTTCTTTGGGCAGGGAACATGTCTACTAACTCTGTTGTATTGTATGATGCCAAGGGCATAGTACAGTGCCCTGCATACTGTAAGGGCTCAATAAATATTGGGGGGGGGGGGTGATGATGATCCTTTGATTCATCTTTTATTCCCTGATTAGGCTGTAATAATATGATAAAGGGAAGACCCTCCCTCCTCACCTCCACCAACCTAATTCTCTTCCCCTCTTCAAAACCCCATTTAAAGCTCACCTCCTCCAAGAGGTCTTCCCAGACTGAGTTCCCCTTTTCCCTCTGCTCCCTCTGCTCCCCGTCTACCTCCTCTTCACCTCTCCTCAGCTAAACCTTCTTTTCCCCCCTTTCCCTCTGCTCCTCCCCCTCTCCCTTCCCCTCCACTCAGCACTGTATTCGTGCACTCAACTGTATATATTTTCATTACCCTATTTATTTTGCTAATGAGATGTACATCACCTTGATTCTATTTATTTGCTATTGTTTAATGAGATGTTCATCCCCTTGATTCTATTTATTGCTATTGTTTTTGTCTGTCTGTCTCCCCCGATTAGACTGTAAGCCTGTCAAAGGGCAGGGACTGTCTCTGTTACCGATTTGTACATTCCAAGCGCTTAGTACAGTGCTCTGCACATAGTAAGCACTCAATAAATCTATTGAATAAAAGACAGAAGCAGCATAGCCTAGTGGAGAGATCATGGTCTTGGGAGTCAAAAGGATCTGGGTTCTAATCCTTGCTCTGCCCCTTGTCTGCTGTGTAACCTTGGGCAAGTCACTTAACTTCTCAGTACCTCAGTTCGCTCAGCTGTAAAATAGGGATTAAGACTGTGAGCCCCATGTGGGACAGAGACTGTGTCCAACCCGATTATCTGATATCTAGGAAGCAGCATGGTTTAGTGGAAAGAGCACAGGCTTGGGAGTCAGAGGATGTAGGTTTTAATCCCGGCTCTGCCACTTGTCTTCTGTGTGACCTGGGGCAAGCCACTTAAACTTCTCTGTGCCAAAGTTACCTCATCTGGAAAATGGAGATTAAGACTGTGAGACCCACATGGGACAACCTGATTACCTTGTATCTACCCCAGTATTTAGAATAGTGTTTGGTCCATAGTAAGCCCTTAACAAATACTATAATTTATTTTATTTATTTACCCCAGTGCTTAGAACAGTGCCTGGCACATAGTAAGCATTTAACAAATATCACAATTATTATCATTATTAAAGGGATCAAGAGGTTTCAAGAAGAAGAGGTTACGAAGAGAAAATCTATGTGTCAACCCTTTGGAGTCCTTCAGATTGAAATACATTATTAAAATTTGTAACCAGAGGACAAGTGCCCTTGAGACCATAAGCTTGTTGTGGGCAGGGAATGTGTTTAGCCACTCTGCTACATTGCACTCTCCCAAGCACTTAATACAGTGGTCTACATACTGTAAGGGCTCAATAAATACCACTGATTGAGTGGAGATTCTTTAAAAGAGAACAGGTCCTACCAGGTCAGTGAAATCTCAGGAAGTAAATGAACTAAGTGTAGACCACCTGCAAAGTTGTAGGGAGTCTGAGGAAAAAGGGGTGTCATTTCTTCTTTCTTTTCCCCTCCTGACAAGCCACTGAGTGAAACCTTCAGCCAACATTACAACCACAAGAGAGAATGCTGAATTTGATTAATGTCTGCCCCTGAGCACCACAGACAAATGCTGAAATAAGAAAACAAGTGAGTGTTGGAATCCAGTCACATACCTACTGAAGTGTCCCATCAATGGACCGGACCTCTGAGTTCATTTATCTATTCAAAACCCCTGAAGAAGACAAAGGATGAGGGGAAAAAAATTTCATTATAGCCATATCCAGTTGTCTGGGTTTTTTTCCCCCTCCAAAATATACTGTAGCTACTTATTGGCCTTGGAACTGAGTTGGTGCTAATGTGATCTTGAATATTCCTAAAACTGCGTGCTTTCTAAAATCAGGGATGAAAACTAGCATTCTTTTGATTTTGGATCTCTTACAGTAATCTCTACAAATTTGAGGGTGCTTGGAAGTTTAATTTGGTTGAAAGACAAAAATCAAGGTACTAGACAGGCTGCTACATTACCTAGGATGGTCAGGGAAAAAATCAAGACCAGAGTTAAGAAAGGTGAGGAGGAAACTTGTTGGCTGTATGACCTTGAGCAAGTCACTTGTGGATAAAGTACAGGCCTGGGAATCAGGTCATGGGTTCTAATGCTGACTCTGCCACTTGTCTGCTGTGTGACCTTGGGCACATCATTTAATGTCTCTGTGCCTCAATTACCTAATCTGTAAAATGGGATAAGACTGTGAGCCCTGTGGGACAAGGGCTTGTGTCCAACCCGATTACCTTATTTCTACCTCAGTGCTTCGAACAGTGGTTGACACACAGTGCTTAACAAATACCACAATAATAATTTATAATAATAATAATAATAATAAGTTCTGTGCCTCAGTTACCTCATCTGTAAAATGGGAATTAAGATTCTTACTATGAAGACATAGTAAGTGCTTCATTAATTCAGTTATTTTTTTCTTTTTCTTCTTTTTCTTCTCCTTCTTCCCTCAGCCGAGATAATGGAATCATTCTCTCCCTGATGGCTCTCAGATCTTGCCTTTCCCAGGATTCAGGGTACAAAATATAGCAATAAGCATGTGTACTGGATTTTGTTTTGGTAACTGTGCCTGCTATTTGGCCAGTACACATAATATTAACCAATCGTTAGTATTTTGGGGGGCTTAGCCTGTGGAGAACACCATACTAAGTGCTTGGGAGAGTACATTAGAATTAGTGGACAAGATTCCTTCCCTCGGAGTTGGAAAGCTAACAGAGGAGACAGACACTAAAGTAACTTACAGCTAGGAGGAAGGAGTTGAGTTTAAAGACAAGTAAACAAGGGCTACTGGGATTGAGGGAAGAAGGATGAGTCCTCAAGTGCTTAGACACAGATATGCTCGTGACAGTAGGTGGGGAAATTGGTTGGGGATATGAGAGATTAATCAGGGAAGACCTCTTGGAGATACTATTTCAGAAATTCTTTGAGCATGGGGAGACGAGAGGTTAGTCAGATATGAAGTGAGAGGGAATTCTAGGTAGAAGCAGCATGGTCTAGTGAATACATCATGGACCTGGAAGTCAGAAGGACTGGGATCTAATCTTGGCTTGGCCACTTGTCTACTGTGTGACCTTGGGCAAGTCACTTCATTTCTCTGGGCCTCATCTGTACCTCATCTGTAAAATGGGGATGAAGACTATAAGCTTATGCAGGACCGGGACTGTGTCCAACCTGATTTTTTATCTACCCCAGTGCTTAGAACAGTGTCTGACACATAGTAAGTGCTTAACAAATACCATTAAAAAAAAACAATAGGGAGGTGTAAGCAAGAGGTCTGTGGACAGATAGATGAGGATGAGGCATGGCGAATAGATTGGCTTGACAGGAGTAAAGCAGGTGAACTGGGGTATAGTGGGAGAAGAGGAGTAAGGATAAGTGGTGGGTAGAGAGATGATTGAATGTCTCAAAGTCAATGGTCATGAGTTTCTGCTTGATAGGCGGAGGAATGGATCTGAGTTCTAATCCTGAGCCTGCCACTGTCTGCTGTGTGACCTTGGACATGTAATTTAATGTCTTTGTGCCTCAGTTACCTATTCTGTAAAATGGGGATTAAGACTGTGAGCCCTGTGGGATGGGACCTGTGTCCAACCCAATTATCTTATATTTAAAACAGTGCCTGGTGCACTGTAAGTGCTTAGCAAATACCATGAAAGGAAAAAAAACAGCAAGAATGCACTGATTTCACTCTCTAGGGCATGTAGGTGCTTTCAGAGAGGTGAAAAAGGACCTGCCTCCTGAAAAAAGGTAGGGAAAAAGTTGGAAAATACCCTCAGAATGGCCAGAAGCCCTCTAGAAGCAAGAGCTGGTTGATTGAACCCTAAAAGATCTATTTCTGTATGAGGTGTTTTATAAGCAGAGTCAGGTGGTGGTAATTTGGCAACAAGACCCCTGAACTTGCCCCTAACCTGGGAAGGGAAGCGTTCCAAGAGTTCTTAGGCAATGAGGAACCCCTTTGGGGTTCTCTTGGATCCTAGAAGGGTTGGATGCACCCTCAGAATGCCACACAACCCCAGTGCTTAGCATAGTGCTTGGCAAATAAAGCACTTACCAATAATATCAAAAATGCCTTTGGCTGCTTGAGGCCTGTGGGTAAGAAAGACCCTGAATTAAAGTACCAACCATGCCCCGAAGCAGGGTCTAGTCAGCTTCCCTAGAAGACTTTCCTTTCCCTGGTCATTGTATCATTTACTGAGCGCTTACTGTGTGCAGAGCACTGTACTAATGGTCACTGATATTTTTTTGCCTTCTGCCAAAGTTCCGCTACCCACACCTCACTGCGGTCTGGGGCTGAGGGAGAAGTCCCCATGGATGGAGGTTACAGACCTAAGGAGATCTCATGGTGTGGGCAGACTCAGCGGTAATACGAGAAGCAGTGAGGCTCAGTGGAAAGAGCCCGGGCTTGGGAGTCAGAGGTCATGGGTTCGAATCCCAGCTCTGCCACTTGTCAGATGTGGGACTATGGGCAAGTCACTTAACTTCTCTCTGCCTCAGTTCCCTCATCTGTAAAAATGGGGATGAAGACTGTGAGCTTCATGTGGGACAACCTAATTACCCTGTATACCCCAGCGCTTAGAACAGTGCTCTGCACATAGTAAGCACTTAATAAATACCAACATTATTAATGCTACCGTGTCTATTACTCTGACAACCACCTACTGAGCTGTGCTTCTATGGCCTGGCATCAGCACACAGTGGTCCCTTGGGCCATAAATGGGTTTTGTAGGGTTTTGTACGGTTCTTGCATTTGCTTCACAATGTGCTGTGCACCTGCCTGCCTACTCCTTTGCTGCACCCCTCACTCACCCTAGTGGGAAAGTGACTGGCAGTAATGACAGAGTTCAAGTGACCCTACATAATCTGCTTCCCTAGAATCAATTCTTCTCTGCAGAATCTCAGTCCCAAAATCATTGTGATTGGACTTTAGGTAGTTTCCAGACTCTTCCTTTTCCTCCTTTTCTCACCTCCTCCTCCTTCATTTCCTCCTCTTCTTTTTCTTTCTCTTTTCCTCCTCCTCCTTCTTCTTTCACCTCCTTTTCTACCTTGTCCTCCTCCATTTCCTCTTCCTCCACTTCCTGCTGCTCCTCCTCTACTTTGTCTTCCTCTTCCTCTTCTTCCACTTCTTTCTTCTCTTCCTCCTCTTCTTTCACCTCCTTTTCTTCCTCCTCCTCCTCCACTTCCTCTTTCTCCTCTTTGTCTTCCTCTTCTTCTCCCTCCACTTCTTTCTCCTTTTCGTCTTCCTCTACTTCCTTTCCTACTACCTTTTCCTCCTTCTCTTTTTCTTCCTCTCCCTTCTTCTCCACTTCTTTCTCCTCTTCTTCCTCCACCTCCTTTTCCAACTTCACTTCCTTTCCCTCCTACTTTTCTCCTCTTTCTCCTCTCCTTCCTCTACCTCCTTTTCCTCCCCCTCCTCCTACTCCCTCTCCACCTCCTGCCCCCTTCAGTGTATCTGGTTTCACCCCCTAACTAGATAGCTTTTCAGAGCTCTCTGTATCCAGGTTGATTGGGAAGCAAATCATATTTTCAAGCACTTGTAGAAAGTGCTTTAAAAGTTACACAATTTTCTCAAAGCTCCAAAATGTGAATTCATATGGCATATGTGGTTTAAAATCACAGGCACACCCAGATGAAGTAAAAATGAAGAACTTATAAAGTACAGCAGTCTTCTTGTAAAGTGTAGGCAGCCTTTTCAAAGATCCTGAAAAGTACACTTGTATATATATATAGCTGTCCTTGGTATTCGAGGATCCTGCTGCTGACAGTGGGATCCCAGCCACGTGTGCGAGTGTGTCTGAATGCACGCTGAATGCACAGAAATGAAACAGGGAACATTTTCTAGTTCCTGTCCTGTCAGATGAGCATTATATCCTTTAGTAAGCCCATTCACTTATCAAAGACCCTACCAAATAGCACTGTGATCTCAATCAATTACATTTACTGAGCACTTACTGTGTGTACAGCAATACTAAATGCTTGGGAGAGTACAATGTAACAGAGTTTGTATTCTGTGGGCAGATATATTCCCTGCCCACAGTGAGCTTACAGCCTAGAAGGGGAGTCAGACATTAATATTAATAAATAAATTATGGATATGTGCATAAGTGCCGTGGGGCTGAGGGAAGGATAACTAAAGGGAGCAAATCCAAGTGACATAGAAGGGAGTAGGAGAAGGGGAAATTAGGGGTTAGTCTGGGAAGGCCTCTTGGAAGAGATGTGGATACATTTCTAAGGGCATAGGTGAGGCAGAAGAGAGAGGGAGTAGGGAAAATGAGGGCTTCGTCGGGGTAGGCCTTTTGGAGGAGATATGATTTTAATAAATCTTTGAAGGTGGGGAGAGTGGTAGTCTATCATATATGAAAGGGGAGAGAGTTCCAGACCAGATGGAGGACATGAGCAAGGGGTCGACAACGAGATAGACAAGATCAAAGAAGAGTGAATAGGTTGGAGTTAGAGAAGTAAAATGTGTGGGTTGGGTTATAGTAGGAAATCATCGAGGTAAGATAGGAGTGGGCGAGCAGAGGGGGTGCTTTAAAGCCCTTAAGGAGTTTCTATTTGATACTGAGGTGGAATGGGCCACCCCCTGGAGGTTGTGGAGGAGTGAGGGGACATGAACTAAACAGTTTTTTAGGAAAATGATCTGGGCAACAGAGTGAAGAGAGGACCGGAGTGGGGAGAGACAGGACATAGGGAGAAGCAGCATGGCCTAGTGGATTAGAGCATGGGCCTGGGAGTCAGGACTCGGTTTCTAATCCCAGCTCAACCACTTGTGTGTTATGTGACACTGGGTATGTCACTTAACTTCTCTGGGCCTCAGTTACCTCATCTGTAAAATGGGTTTTGAGACTGTGAGCCCCTTGAGGGACTGGGACCGTGTCCAAACTGATTAGCTGTATCTATTCTAGTGTTTTAGTACAGTGCCTGGCACAGAGTAAGCACTTAATAAATACCCTTAAAAGAAAAAAGGTCAGTGAGGAGACATGCAATAGTCGAGGCGGTATAGGAAAAGTGCCTCTAACAGTGTAGTGACAGTTTGGTTGGAGAAGAAAGCTGTATTGTCAAGGTAGAACAGGCAGATTGAATTTGTGGGTTGAAGGAAGTCATGCAGTGGAACAACAGCGATTAGAACTCAGGTCCTTCTGACTCCCCATCTGTGCTTTCTCCACTAGGCCACGCTGGGAAGCTCCATTTTTGAAAGTCTTTTCGTTCCTTCTTTTTCCTCCATCCTCCTGTTGAGAATATGTCCTTTTCTAGGCATCCGATTGTACTCATCCAATTAGCTCCAATGTTCACTGGACAACCTTATCTGTAAGTGGCTTTGTGTAATGGTGCAGGTAAGCTTTCTCCTCGGAAGGAAATTGCAGCAGCCTCTTGCAATTGCTCTCCAAGATGACAGTAAATGGGTTTTGATCTAATTTATGGACAGGTTCTATTCATTGTGTTTAGCTGATGGAGTGGCTTGAGAAACATCAAATTGCCCCTGCCCGCATGGTGATGTCTCAGCAGGAATAAGAGACCGATAATTCCAGTTTGTATTTATGTAAAGGGTAATAGCACTTCAAGGTAGCCGAGCAAATTAACACTTGTTCAGCGCTTAAAGGGATTCAGGCAGTGGGTCTGAAGGAAACATAATCAACTCCACCTCTCTTTTCTAGATCCTATTTATTTGGGTTTTGTAGGAGTTTCTGTTTGCAGGAACCAGGGAGAATGTTTATCAGGGTCCTAACTTGGCCCTCTCTTTGTCTAGGGAAAGAGGGAGTTTGGGGAATGAGTTGTAAAAGCGGATAAGGCATAAATGAGAGGCAGAGAACAGCGCTTTATAGCATAGAAGTGAAGGAAAGGGTCAAGCAACATCCACACTGTTACCTATGGTAGAGGTGGAAGAGTTACAAAAAGCATCCCCAATGAGGCGAAAAGCAGCTATCCAGATTAGAGTGGCCTTGATGGATAAACGTTCATAAACTAAAATGAACTCGGGCCCTGGTACTCTGGATCCCACTGGCCTTGCTAGTTAGGGATACAAAGCAGAGGGAAGTCGAAAGCGACCTCAAATAAACCCTGAGGTTTAATTGTGCACGTGTAGGAGGAGTTGCTCCGTGTTCCTTTTTCTGCGATAAGTGCCGAATGAGTTTCAGGTTTCACGGGATTCTAACTGGTGCAGGGATGTAAGAGATGAGGGGCGGGGACTTGCACAGAGAGGGCTGAGGGTCTACATTTGTAGTTAAATGGGGTAATAAGGCTGACCAGGGTGCCGGTTCTGTGCACAGTGAGGGTTCTAGCTTTTCTTTTTGTGCCAAATCCTTCAGGAAAAATCTGCTGGGTGGAATTCCTCATGAGAGCCAATTAATTTTCCTGATTGCTGTTGTTAAAGCAATTGTCAGAGTCCATAATAAGGATTGTTAATATAGATGCGTGAGGCCAATGCAGCTTTTGAGGGCCAGAGACAAGTGTTTGCATTTTTGCATCTTGGACTATTTGAAGTCTGATCCTCCATCAACATTTTGTGCTTGGGAAATAGAATCTGTCAGTCTTCCCCTTCTCCTTTGGAATAAGAAGTCAATATCCTTGTTTTCTGATGGAAAACTGGGCCCTAGAAGGAGTCTGTAGCAATATAGTTAGGGTTTGAGGGATTTAGAGGCTCAGTCCAAATAGAATTCATGTTTCCCGGTCCACTGGTCCTTGCTGTATCTACTAGGCAGAGTGGATGAGTTAGGATTTGACTAGTGTATTTTTTCAAATGGGGTCAATCTAGCTCTGTGACCTCTGGAAAATTTCTGGGTGGCTCCAATTGTTTCCATTACCCCAGTTACTGCTACCTCCAATGTCTTTCTAAGTTACATGGCTGACCACACCATTGGCTATTAAAGCAAACCAGCCTCCTCACTGAAAACCAGTATCACCTGTAAAATAAGAATAAGGTACCCGCTCTTCATTTCCCTCAGAGTCCACATGTAGGATATGGGTTGTGATCACTCTGCTTATTAGTAATAATAATTATGGTATTTGTTAAGAACTTACTGTATACCAGAAAAAAACCTGAGCACTGGGGTAGATACAAGCAAATGAGGTTGGACACAATCCCTGTCCCATGTGGGGACTCAGTCTCAATCCTCATTTTACAGATGAGATAACTAAGGCACAGGGAAGTAAAGTGACTTGCCAAAGGTGAGACAGCAGACAAGCGACAGATCTGGGATTAGAACCCATAACCTTCTGACTCACAGATCCAAGTTCTGTCCACTACACCACACTGCTTCTCATTTGTGTATCAACCCTAGCACCTGGCACGTGGTAAGCACTTAACAAATTCCACCATTAATTACTGTTTCTTTGTTTAAACATGTTCTCTGGTGGCTAGCAAATAATAATATTAAGCACTTGCTGTGTGCAGAGCACTGTAAGCACAGGCAAAGGATACATAGGTGAGAATTAAACGTGGTCTCTTTATCAGGGGACTCACAATCTAAAGAAGGGTGAAGTTTGGGCAAACTCTCGGGGCACCAGAGGCCGGGAGAATTAGTCAAAATCTGCTATAACTTTTCAGGTTCTTTTTTGGCCCTTATCTTTCACCTGGGATGAGTCAATGTGAGGGGAAGAGGTGGAATGGAGTTCATGAGAAATGACCCCTGAGGATATTGTTTTCATTTAGATTTTGAGCAAAAAAAAAAAGACACATTTTGGTCGTAATTGTTTTTTGCCTGGGTCAACTAATTGAAAAACAAGTTAGCATTCCCCTGTAAAATCGTTTTTCCGTAGAATAACGTCAAATCTACTTCACGGCTGGAAACAGGGATTTACATCCTCCCCATAAACTACCACAAGATGGCACCATTTCAGAAAATGGCTTCTCGCAGCTGCTGGTTCTTCGCTGGTGTTATTTAAGGACTGCAAATTACAGGAACTAAAGTGAAACAAGGGTCTTAAGTTCAACCGAGTAATGATAGGAAACCAGGTTAAAAAGGCCGACAAGAGCCTTGCTGAGGCTTCCAGGAGGAAGCCAAGGCCAGCTCAGATGGGCCCTGATTTGATAGCCAACACAAAGTTGGTGTGTACCTGATTTGAAACTGATTCAGTTTTTCAGCTGTTTTCCAATTCTCTTGGTGCCGGCCAAGGATGCGTTGTGTTCCAGGGTGAATCCCTATCTCAAACCAATGGCCCATTCGATCCAGAATTCTGCCTCTGATAGGGACATCAAACAGTGCTTGGTGGAGGGGGAGGTATGAGAACCATGTGGTTGGTTACTCTGTGATGGAGGTGCTCAAACATTATTCTAAATGCGGGGGTTGATACAAGGTAATCAGGTTGGACACAGTTCCTGTATCACAGGAGGCTCATAGTCTTAAGTAGGAGGGAGAACCAGTATTGAATCACCATTTTATCAGATGATGAAACCAAGGTACAGAGAGAATAAGTGGCTTGCCCAAGATCATGCTGCAGACAAGTGGAAGAAGATCCAGGAACTAGAACTCAGATCTTCTGACTCCCAAGCCCGTTTGGTCTTTCCACCAGTCCATGCTGCTTCTCTAAATGGAAGCTAGCCCGAGAAGGTAGGGAAGTAGAACCTCTTGAACCTCCCACCGGACTAATCTCTGAAGCCTGTCGCAGAGAGAGTTTCACCTCACTATGTGCCACGGGGCCTACTGTTGGGTTTAAAACCCAGCCGACTCAGACTATCTACAGGAAGGGCTGGGCAGTTCATTACCCCTTTTACTAATCCCAATTATTAGGCAGCATTTTGGTGTAGTGTAGTTTAGATCACTCCTGACAGTTGAATCTGTTCCTAGATCATTCAGCAGTGATATGAGTCATTGTGGCACAAATGCTCTGACAGGATTGTCTAGAGAATGTTCGAGAGCCCAATCCCGGGGCCTGCCTCAGGGCTTCAAGAGGAAGTCGCTTCTGTGGTTTCTCTTTCGAGTCTTTCTGACCAACCTCAAGGAAAACCAGGGGCAACCCCAGAGTCTTCGACAGAAGTCAAGATATTGGAAAGGATGCCTATTTTCTCCATCATTCTTGCTAGACTACTTGTTTTGAGAATAAAATATGTATTTAATACCCAGTACCAAATAGCCCACGTGATTACCTGTTAGTCATTCCACCAGGCCCCTGTGGCTTAATGAAGCCTAGAGGGGGCATAAATAGAATGTATATCCACGGTATTTCCTGAGCACTAAAGGCAGCCACAAATCCTCTAATGGAGCAGGATGAAGGCATTAAAGACACAGGATCTCCCGAGAAGATCATTATCAGGATAGGTAATATTCCTATGAAAATCGGTTTGGTTTTAGGAATTAAACTCTTCTTACAGCATAGTCACCATTCCTGGGAAATATGACAATTTTTTTCCCCCCTGCAAATCCAGGGATCACATCTTTGCATTTAGCAAGTGGCATGTCAGTCAATTGTATTGAGCACTTACTGTGTGAAGAACACTGTACTAAGTGCTTGGGAGAGTACACTATAACAATAAAAAGACACATTCTCTGCCCACAATGAGCTCATGGTCTAATATAAATAATTTATATAAATATAAATAAATACATAACTTACAGATAGTTACAAAAGCGATGTGAGGCTGGGGGGGGGGATGAATAAAGGGAGCAAGTCAGGCTGACAAGATGGTAATTGTGGTACTTGTTAAGAGCTTACTATGTATGTGTCAAGCACTGTGCTATGGTCAGGGGTAGTTACAAGATACACAGATGGGACACAGCCCCTGTCTTAGAAGGAGCTCACAATCTAAACTGGGGAGTAATAGGGATTTTAACCCCATTTTTACAGATGATGAAACTGAGGCACAGAGAAGTGAAGTGATTTGCCCAAGGTCATCCATCAGGCTAAAGGTGGAGCCCGGATTAGAACGCAGTTCTCCTGACCACCAGGCTAGTGCCCCACTCAGTGCTTTCCCCTGTAGGGTGGGGACCTATTTTCCTTCCTTTCCCTTCCTAGGAATGTTGGGAAGTTGGATGGGGCAAACAAATTGAATTCCTGAAATAACAGACTACCCAAACTCAGGAATGATCTCTGTGAAGTTATTGGCCACTCTCCCCAAATGTTACTCTGACATATCCAGTGAAAAAGTAAACATTTTTTATTATCCTTTATAAACATTATATATGCTAGATTTCATGTTGCTTGCCTCTAAATGTAATAGGTATAATCCCTGAGTTTTATTTGAAAAAGAAAATTGAGGTTAACCGGGAAGGGCAGAGAGGAGATGACATTTTAAATGGGAAAGCAGCTAAGGGGAAATTTGGTAATCACATTTTGTCCATAAATATGTACTTCCTTTCATAGGGAATGGCAGTTCATTTGGTTTATGAACCCATAACTACATGTCTAATAGACTCTGCTACACCAGGAACAATGCTGGGTTTTGCAAGATTTCTTGCCCAGTTGCACTGATTATTACCTGGCAGTGGATAGACTCTGCCTATTTGGTACTTGCTAGATTGTAGATTGTAGCTGACCTTCCAACCTCCTGTTTCGCCCCACTCCAGTTTATACTTCCCTCTGTTGTCCAGATCATTTTTCTACAGAAACGTTTAGGCCATGTTTCTCCACTCCTCAAAAAACTCCAGTGGTTGCCTATCCACCTCTGAATCAAACAAAAACTCCTCATCAATGGCTTCAAAATATTCAATCACCTTGCTCCCTCCTACCTCACCTCCCTACTCTCCTATGACAACCTAGTCCACACACTTCACTCCTCTAATGTGAGAAGTGAGAAGCAGCATGATGAAGTGGATAGAGCATGGGTCTGGGAGTCAGAGGTCATGGTTCTAATACCGGCTCCACCACTTGTCTGCTGTGTGGCCTTGGGCAAGCTCCTTCACTTCTCTGTGCCTCAATTACCTCATCTGTAAAATGGAGGTGAAGACTGTGAGCCCTGTGCAAAACAGGGACTGTGTCCAACCCGATTTGCTTGTATTCCCCGCCTGCCCCCTCAGCACTTAGTATGGGCCTGGCACATAGTAAGTGCTTAACAAATACCATTATTATTATTAATAATAATAATAATGCTAACCTTCTAACTGTACCTCAATCTCTTCTATCTCACTGCCCAACCTCTCGCCCACATCCTGCCTCTGGCTTGGAATGCCCTCCCTCCTCATATCTAACAGACAATGACTCTTCCCCCTCCCACCCCCTTCAAAGCCTTATTAAAGCCACATCTCCTCCAAGAGGCCTTCCCTGACTAAACCTCTTTTCCTCTTCTCCCACTCCCTTCTGCATTTCTCTGACTGGCTCCCTTTATTCTTTCCATCTCCCAACCCCAGAGCACTTATTTAATAATAATAAATGTTGGTATTTGTTAAGCGCTTACTATGTGCAGAGCACTGTTCTAAGCACTGGGGTAGATACAGGGTAATCAGGTTGTCCCACGTGAGGCTCACAGTTAATCCCCATTTTACAGATGAGGTAACTGAGTCACAGAGAAGTTAAGTGACTTGCCCACAGTCACACAGCTGACAAGTGGCAGAGTCAGAATTCGAACCCATGACCTCTGTCTCCCAAGCCCGAGCTCTTTCCACTGAGCCTCACTGCTTCTGCTTCTCATATCTGTAATTTAGTTCTTTATTTATACTAATGTCTCTCTCCTCCTCTAGACTGTAAACTCATTGTGGACAGAGAATATTTTAGTTTGTTATATTGTACTCTCCCACGTGTTTAGTATAGTGCTTTGCACAAAGTAAACTGCATCACCCTGGCTAGTTCCCTTCATTCATCCTCCCTCTCATCCCCACAGCAGATATATATAAATCTGTAATTTATTTATTTATATAGTCTGTCTCCCCCTCCAGATTGTGAGCTTGTTGTCGGCAGGGAATGGGTCTATTTGTTGTTGTACTGTCTCTCTCCCAAGCATGTAGTACAATGCTTTGCACACAGTAAGCACTCAATAAATACAGCTGAATGAAAGTGCCTAGTAAATACAATTGAATGTATGAAAGTTACCTTATCTGGAAAAATGGGTATTAATACTGTGAGCCCCATGTGGAACAGGGATTCTGTCCAACCCGATTAGTTTATATCTATCCCAATGCTTAGTACAGTGCCTGGAACATAGTCAGTTACTATTACTATGGTGCTTAACAAACCCCATTAAAAAAAACAACCTTTAGAGTTCAGGCACTACACCATTTTTTGTCTGTCGGCTGTTGATACCTCATCTTTAAAAAGTAACATGTCCTTAATCTACTCCCAGCAAATGAGTTTCATGAAACCATGGAATGGCTCTAGCCAGGCAACCTGTGATTGGCTGTCATCTTTTAAAAAATGAGGAACCAATCAATAGGTGAAACAAAGTAGTTATTCAATCAGCCAGGCAAGCAAGCACAGGCCCAGAGTCCTGGAGTCAATCAAGAAGAATTTACTGAGAAGAGAAGGTGTAATCCTCTACTGAGCACAGGGGGGATTCACTGTTGACAGTTGTATAAGGGTCAGTCTTTATCAGTGTGAGCAGGTGTGGCTGATAAGACCAATGTGGGACTGACAATCCTTTCTGTATCTTGTGTATATAAAGATTGCCCTTTGCTACATTGTGGGATTTGTGATCCATGGGGCCTGGCGCCCGTTTCTCCCTCTTACTTTCGTCATCTTTCAAGACATTCACCCCATTTATGATGCTGCTATAGCTGATTCCTAATTAGTCCATTTCTCTGCCCCATCCTTGTGTTTCTAAAGGGATCCTTTTCTCCTTCCTGTTTAATATTAGCTTATAGTATTTAGATACTCACTCCACCCTCACCCCCATCAATAGCTCTTATGTTCATCTTCTTATACTCGGTTCCTTCTCCTTGTCTTGTCTTACGTCGTCGAGTCGTCTCCAACCCGTAACGTTGCAATGGACACATCTCTCCCAGAATACCCCACCTCCATCAGCAATTGCTCTGGTAGTGGATCCATAGAGTTTTCTTGGTAAAAAAAAATCAGGAACCACTACTGCCTTCCACTCAGTAAACTTGAGTCTCTGCCTTGACTCTCTCCCATGACATTGCTGCCTGGCACCGATGAGTTTTGACTTGTAGCAGATTGCCTTCTGTTCAGCCACTGCCCAAACTAGGCATGGAATGGAATGGATAGGGCTCTGCTTGACTCTCCCTCCTGTAGTCGAGACTGGTGAAGTATTGGATACTCTCCAGATGTGACCTTGAGCAGGTATGTCCCCTACCTGGCAATTAGTTCAATGTCTGTCTCCACCATCAGACTGTAAGCTCCCCCAAGGCAGGAATATTGCTCTTCTCCCACTCCCTTCTGCATTGTACTTGGATTTACACACTTTATTCACCCCTCCCTCAGCCCCACAGCACTATGGCAGCTGCGGCTTAATGGAAAGGACACAGGCCTGGGAGTCAGAGGACCTGGGTTCTAAACCCAGCTCTGCCAGTTGTCAACTGTGTGACCTTGGGCAAGTCACTTAACTCCTCTGTGCCTCAGTTACCTCATCTGTAAAATGGGGATTCAGTAGCTTTTCTCCCTCCCTACCCTTGTGCCCTTGTATACTGTACCTACCCCAGTGCTTAGTACATAACACTTAACAAATACTGTAATTTACTCTAATTACAAATATTGTAATTAGAATTACTATCTTCTAGACTGTAGCTCATTGTGAGCTGGGAATCTATCTACCAACTCCGTTATATTGCTATTTTGTACTCTCCCTAGCACTTACTAGTACTCTGCACACAGTAAGCGCTTAATAAACACAGTTGATTGATTGATATGTACATATCAATTTTTTATTTATATAAATGTCTGTCTCCCTCTCTAGACTGTAAGCTCAACATGGGCAGAGAATATTTCTATCATCTCTATTATATTGCACTCTCCCAAGCTCTTAGTACTGTGCTCTGCACCCACTTAGCATTCAATAAATACAAATTATTGAACAGCACACAGCAGAAAAGCATCAGAGCCACGTCAGAGCCACACTTTGCCTTTGAATCTCTCACAGGACCCACTAATCTTAATTCAGTTTTCTACCTCCTTGTCTACCCTAGAAGTATTTGGACAACATGATCCCCTGGCAACAGGAATCAGTGACAGCATTGGGCCTGCTGATGTTGATTCTTGGTTGGGTGCTGGCCTTACTGTCTTCAGACTAATTGTCAATCCAAAGTGCTCTGCTGACTTGGAAAAGTGATTCCTATTCGTGACTCGGGGACAGAGGTGATTATTCCTTGGGGGGCCATCACCCACCAGGTCTGACCAGATGCTGGGGCCATCAGTGTGCCACCCCAGGAAGTGCCTTTTGGGTCCTGAATTTGCACCTGTCTTTCCAGGGCCTGAGACCCCGAAAGTTGTTCCCAGGATTTAGAGGCAGATGCTTCAGGCTGAACCATTCCCAGATGCTGTTCCAAAGAACAGCCCTGAGGATGGGCCCGATTGTTCAGGTTCCATACTTCCTGGTCCAATGCCCGACCCAGTTTCTCACCCTCCCGCTGGGCTCGTCTAGTAAGCAAACATAATTGTCACTTCAATAGCCTGTTAGTTCTTTCCATCACCCCTGCAGCCTGAGGGTATTAGGGGGTGGGGAGGATCCAACGGCTGTTCTTCTGGATTGCCTATTCTTGGATCAAGCTCCCTGCAAAGTCCAGGCCATTTTCAGAGTCTATGATTACCGGGGTCCAATGCCTATAAGTAATGCAGCTATTAATTAAATTTATAGTTTTCTTCGGGTCCATATCGACACTAACTGCTGCTTCTGTCCACCCCGATGAGCTATGTATGGAGATCAGAATGCTTTTTCTGGCTGCCCCTCTCAGAGGTCCTAGGTAGTCCACTTGCCCTCTCATCTGGGGAACCATCCCCTGGGAAATTTTTCCAGTAGGTAGAAGAGACAGCAAGGATTTGGGGAAAAAATGAGCCTGATCACACTTGGGGCACTCTGTGACGACCTGCCTTACTATGTCTTTGGAGGCCTGATGCTCCATCTTCCTGAACCATAGGCAGGTAGCTTCTATGCCTCCATGCCCACTCTTCTCATGTCCCCACTTTGTTAAACCCCAGCCTTCCCTGATAACTGGGGTTGTGTGAATTTCTTGGAGTTGGACCTGCCGGTCGGCCTCATTATTCGCATCGCCCTCCCTAGACGTGCTTTTGGGGACGTGAGCATCGGTGTAATGCATCTAAATGGCCTGGCCATGGGCAGCTTCCCACAATTCCTCCCATAGCTCTTTTCCCCAGATAGGCTTGTTTTTAATTATCCAGCCCTCACTGGTCCATCAGGGAGCCCAAACAACCAGTCCATTCGCCACTGCCCACCAGTCAGCATAAATATTTAATGTCTGGGCCCCACTATGTGCTCTGACCAGCCCGTGATCAGCCATGACCTCAGCATACTGACTTGAGTGGTCCTGGCCCTCCCACTGCAGCTCCTGATGGGTGGTAGGATTGAACACGACCATGGCACATCTCCAGGAACCAGTTTTACCTATTTTTTCAGTACCATCCATAAACCAAGCCACGTGTCTCTGTTCAAGAGTCAAGTCATCATACTCCAAAAATATTTTTTTCCCTAGGTCCCCAGGAGGTTCCAGTCATGAAATACATTAGGCATACTTGGTCAATCAGCCTATACGAACCAGACCTCTTGTGGGGAAACCTGTTACTTACCACCCCTGATGAAAGAAGGTCTCCTGATGGTGACCTGAGACCATCTCCCTTCGGTTCTAAGTATCGAAGGGATTGTGCAAATGTGTTGAAATTGGTTGCACTACTTCTCTATGTAAGAGTGTTGATAGAATAAGTGTGGTTAGATGAACTGGCCAAGGTGGCGAAGTGGTTTCAGAGTGTGTCGTGCACAGTGAAATTCCTAAAGAGAAACCTGGGTAGCTCCACAGTTCAGGAGCTATCACTTTAGAAGGGAAAAAGGGAATTTGAGGGAAGGCGCTCTCCTCAAGCAAATGATTAATTTCCCTTATTGTGAAATACGGATCTCCTGATGAGAAGGATTAGCTGCCATTAGCCAAGGTGCTGAAATGCAAAAAGAGGTAAGTAGGAGAGAATCCGCAACTACTCTCTCTCTCACCCCGACTGTGGCGACTAATACAAATCTAAGAAAGAGGTCTGTAAGCGGGTTAGGAAGTCACCTTTACTCCTGGCCACGTGAAGAACAGTCCGAGCAAAGAATCCTGCTTTGAGAGATTCGCCATTGAGATAATAATGTGTGATTGAAAAAAAGAGTATGCATATGTCAATACCAAAAAAAAAATATTGGAGTTCACTGTACAAAAATATGGTCTTAATGATGCTGCTGAGTCCTTGATCTATGGTTGAGATTGTAACTCCCTAGATTTTAGCCCAGCAGGACGCATTGGCTTGAAGGCAGTGTCCACAGCTCAGCTGCTTCACCGAGCACCTGTCTTGAGTCCAAGCTAGGAAAGAAAAGGACATGTTCCCACCAGAAGATCTGGTCCCGAGAGGATTCGGGCACCATTGTCTAGGTAGAGATGAACCACGAACCATAAGAACATTTTTTTTTTTTTGGGGGGGGGGAGGGGGAACGGTGCTATAATTAAAGGGTTTATGTTAATTGACATTTGTAGGTAATAGAAATAATTTGTGAATTCTGATAGAATCCCACATGTTGTTGCTTTGTGGGAATGCAAGGGCTCTCCTCAGATCCCTCCTATTGGTCTTGCTGTTGCTCAGCCAAATGGGAGAGCCAAAGAAAAAGGAGGAAATGGAGAAAACCCTACATCCCAGTATTATTGTATTACTAATGTAGAAAAATCCCTGTTGAAGGGATTGATATTGATAACCACATATGTGATAACATTTTTCCCTCTTATATGAAGATTGTGTTGTATAGTTGTTGGGTTTACCGGTGTATCGAAGTTCCTATTGAAGGGAGTGGGGGTGATATTGATGACCACCTGTAGGTGGTATGGTTTATATAGTTGTTGGATTATTGTGCTAACAGTTTGGAGCAATCCCTAAGGAGGGACTGGTGATATTGATCACTACTCATATGTATACCTTAATGTAAATTCCCCCATCAACTGTACCCCTGGATGAATGTAAACGAGTGAATGGTGTTGATCGATGAGATCAAGGGGTGGGTTGTGGTTGGTGATCCCGTGAACCACAACAAGGAACAGGCTGGTGAAGATACTGATGGGCTTTACCTGAGACAGGTGATTGCTGACCTGTAGGGGAGGAGTATGGAGGGAGGCGTGGCCTTCTGGATCAGTCAATGACTGCCACATAGAGCCCCAGCTGTGACATCTAAGGCAGATAGAAGGAAGTCAGTTTGAATCACAAGAAGGTAGCTGGAGCAGAGCAAACAAAGAAGGAAGGATGGAGGAATGCTTTTGCTCTCCTCTTGGTTGAGCTATTGCTGAACCAAAGAAGAAGGAGGAAATGGAGAAAAGAAGTAGAGAAGGAGCACTGGAAAGTAACAGAAGGCAGCAGCCCTTGGAAGCAGAAAGAGGAAATGTTGACAAAATGGGCTCCCTTGACCAGCAGACTGATATTGGACCCTTGGTGGAGTAAGTGAGTGGGTGTGTGTCCCTTTCTTGTTGGTAAAACTAAATTAAAAAAAAAAACTCTAGTAAACTTGGTGGGGGTACTGAGGCTCCCCTGGTCCAGGAAAGTCCTGGTTGGTATAAGCTGGGAGCTTGTGATGCTAATCATTTGCCTGTTGTCTTGTGGATGTGTTTCCAGAGCAGAATCATTGGTGAGTAAAGCTCTGGTATGAGTGAGTCAAGGCTTTTGGACAATGTTCCTGGTCTGTTGAGTTGAAAGGGATTTCCAGGGGATCAGAATCATATTTTGGTGCCAGATTCTCCACTGTATCCTTAAGAGTGATTAATAATACAAATAATTGTGTTATTTAGGTATTTACTATGTGCCAAGCACTAGGGTAGCTACAAGATAATCAGGTTGGACAAGGTTCCTGCATTACTTGGTCTCAAAGGGGAGCCTAAAGGGGAGGGAGAACAGGTATTTAATATAATTATGACTTTTGTTAAGCACTTTTTATGTGCCAAACACTGAGAAGCAGCATGGCCTGGTGGATAGGGCATGGGCTTGGAAATCAGAAGGACTTGTGTTTTAATCCCAGCTCTTAGAGAAGTGGCTACATGTCCAGAGTCACCCAGCAGGTGAGTGGTGGTCAGGATTAGAACCCAGATTCTCTGACTCCCAGGCCTGTGCTCTTTCACTAGGCCTTGTTACTTCTCTGATGTGGCCCTTGTCCGGCTACTGATGCTCTGAGTTACCAATCCCTCTATCTCACTAGTGAGAGTGGAATTTAGTGTTATGGAGCTAAGAATATGTGATCTAGGAATTACAGGAGGGAACTGGGAGAAATTTTCCTATAGGATGGCGGCAGCCATCCGTGTAACCCCTGAAGGGTTCAGGGAATAGGACTTCAAGTAAGCATTCAACAAATACCACTGATGGATTGGTTGACTGTTTCTTGTACATCTTTCTGGTCACAACCTGGTAGACTCCCCTATCTTGTGTGGTTATATGAGACAGGACCTTCAACATCTCTGGGGCATTAACTCTTCTGGGACTTGTGGCTGGATGAGGATGTTGCTAATTGGGAGCCCAGCAAAAAGAGAGTGACAACTCCAACTCCCAGAGGGCCTTTCTGAACTGAAGTCAGATGCTTTGGTCCTAGTTTCTAAACCCAGCTCTGCCTCTTGGGCTACTCACTTCATCTCTCTCAGTTACTTCATCTATAAAATGGGTATTGAAACTGTTAGTCCCACGTGGGATAGGGACTGGGTCCAATCCAATTTACTTATATCTATCCCAGAGCTGTACTGCCACATAGTTCTTAATAAATAGCACAATTATCATTATTACTATGGGTCTCATCCCAGAAAGGAAACCAGCTCTTTACATGATAAAATACCATTAAAAAACAAGTGGCAGTTCAAATGCCTGAGAATCCCTTGATCATACAAGCTGATCATTCAGGTAAACAGTCATTTTTGTTTCAATCACTGCCTATGGAGCCCCTGAAACTCAAGAAGTAAAATGGTGCTTCCACTTCACCAGACAGAAGTTTGCTTCGTTTGCCAGAAAGAAAGGCTTTGAAGTCCCAATTTGAAATTGTGAAAAACAATGCAAGAAATGCTAGGAGGCATTAATTTGAAAGCCATATGTCATTTGCAGGGGGTATAGATAATCAGATGCAAATCCAGTGACTTTGGAACAGCATTTACTTTGAGCCAGATTTTGATAAAGTAGATTTTTTTTATCTCCTGCAGACTATATTAAATCTTCAAAGGTTAATATTTTGAACTTTTAATGCAAAAGTCAATCTCTAGGAACAAGAAGAAAAATCTTTCCTCATTCACTGAATCACATTCATTGAGTGCTTCCTGTGTGCAGAGCACTGTACTAAGCGCTTGAGATGTACAATTCGGCAACAGACAATCCCTGCCCAACAATGGGCTCACAGTCTAAAAGGGGGAATTATGGTATTTAAGTGCTTACTACGTGCCAAGCACTGTTCTAAGCGCTGGGGTAGATACCAGGTAATCAGGTTGTCCTATGTGGGGCTCACAGTCTTAGTCTCCATTTTACAGATGGCATAACTGAGGCACAGAGAAGTTAAGTGGCTTGCCCAGGGTCACACAGCAAACAAGAAACAGAGCTGGGCTTAGAACTCACATCATCTGACTCCCAAGCCCAGGCTTCTTTCCACTAAGCCACGCTGCTTCTCTAAATTAAGTGGCCTTCTGTGATTTCAGCATCTAACTGAAATTGCACACCTGTGTAAGGTGGGCATTTCTGACAGACACTAAACAAACCACAAACAGCTTGGACTAGAAGATGGAGCCACAGGCCTGGGAGTCAGAAGGACCTGGGTTCTAGTCCTGGCTCCTGGCTTTTTTTTTTTTTAAGTGCCAGAGATGTTGGGAATTAAGGTTTATTGGAGAAGGAGGGATTTTAGGAAGACTTTTTGAAAGTGTGGAGAGCTGAGATTTGCCAGATTTGAGGTCACCTGGACAAGTTTTATATTGTCAGTAGCATCACCTTAGGAAAAAAGGACAATTCCAGATAATCTGTCTGTCAAGCTCTCTGTCCTTTGTACTCCAAGAAGACACTACTGGTAGGAAAATTAATGTATGGGTGTCCGTGTGTGACTTTAAATGTTAGTGTGGGACCCACAGTCCTGATGGGCACATACTCTTGTTTGTGCACGCACACACACACCCATCCAAAAAAAAACAAATCATGTAATTCAGGACCATAAGCAACATGGTAGTCCTGAGTTATTTGTGGTTCGAAGCCAGTTGTTTAGAGCTGACTCTAGGGAAAAGCCAACCTTATTTGATGGAGTGGTTGGCTGAGCTAACATAGATAACTCAGTTAAATGTTGCAGTCTGGGAAAAACACTTAGCTTGTTGGGTTTGACCGAATTTTGGAATCCAGCCTAACTGGCCGTTCCTACCCCGTATTCATTCCTCTTCCAGTGTCGTAAGGCTCAGTTGTAGTTGGAAATTGTTGATGTATCGCTAGGACTATTAAATTAAAAATCCAGTTGAGTTAGGAGCACTGCTTTCCGAATGACTTGCATAATGGCCACAGGGATGAGGCAACTCAATTTGAGCCAAGTATCTCCAGACTAGGACTGCTGCTCTCCTCTTACTTGCAAGCAAGTTCAATGGAGGTGATGTGGGTGACAGTTATAAGTGGGTAATTCATTTGGGGAGCCTGGAATGGGAAAATAATTGCCAAATGCCTTGTTTTCTTTTGCCTTTGAATGTGGCTCTTTAGGTTGTGGAGGGTTTTTTTTGTTTTCTGGTTTGTTTTTTCTTCCTGATATCTTTCAGTAGCTCTCTGAGGCACTTGTTCTCCCTCCTACTTTTGAGTGTGAGTCTCTGTGTGGCACTATATTCCTTCTAATGATGATGATAATAGTATTTGTTAAGCATTTACTATTTGTCAAGCACTGTTCTAAGTGCTGGAGTAGATACAAGCTAATCCAGTTGGACACATTCTCTTGTCCCACATGAGCCTCACGTTCTTAATCCCCATTTTACAGATGAGGTAGCTGAGGCAGAGAGATGTGAAGTGACTTGCCCAAGGTCACACAGCAGACAAGTGCATCTTGTATCTATCCAAGCACTTCGTATAGTGTTTGGCACATAATAAATTCCTAACAAAGACTACAGATGATGATTGTTAGTATTGTTGTTCTTATTGTATCAGGTTATTTAGTTTACTTTTGAAATCGCTGACCTACAGTTCTGATTACCACTGTCTGTGGTGGGTTTAGTTTTTCCTTTTTGTTGTGGATTTAAAAAAAAATAGTATTTAGATGCTTACTATATGTTAAACACTGTTCTAAGACCTGGGGTAGACACAAATTAATTAGGTTGAACACAGTCCCTGTCCTACATGGGGCTCACTAAGTAGGAGGGAGGACAGGTGTCCCCATTTTACAGTTGAGGAAACTGAGGCACAGAAGTTAAGTGACTTCTGGGGGAAAGAAAAGCTTGGAGAAGAGGGTGAAAAGAATAGAAATCTAGAAGAGTGCAGGATGCTTACATATAGGATGACACAAATCAATTCCACTGACCACTGCCAGATACAATCTGCCAGGTGATGGGCATTCAGATTGCATTGGTTTGAGCAGAAATGATAGAATATAGTCAATTTTATTACCTTTATTAAAGCCTAACTCATTTTAGGCTTTGAGTAACTTTACATCTCAAGATACACTTAATTGAGCATTCCCATTTGGCTCAACTTTCACAACATCGCTAAAATCCATCCTTTCCCCTTCAAACTACTACCACATTAATCCAAGGATTTATCCTATCCCACCTTGATTACAGCATCATCCTCCTTACTGAACTCCCTGCCTCCTGCCTCTTCCTACTCCAGTCCATACTTCAGTCTGCTGCCCGGATCATATTTTTTCCTAAATAAATAAAATTCAGTTCATTTCCCCACTTCTCAAGAAGCTCCAGAGGTTGCCCAACTCCCTCTGCACCAAACAACTCCTGACCATCAGCTTTAAAACACTCTATCACCTTGCACCCTTCTACCTCACCATGCTGCTTTGCTAATATAATCCATCTTGCACACTTCACTCCTCTAATGCCAACCTTCTTACTGTAACTCACTCCCCCATGTTCTGCCTCTGATGTGGAATGCCCTCCCTCTTTATATCTGACAGACCATCTCTCCCACTTTTATATCTGACTTCCCCCCTTCAAAGCCTTATTAAAAGCTCACCTCCTCCAAGAGGCCTTTCCCAATTAAGCCTTCATTTCCTCTTCCTCCTCTCCCTTCTGTGTCACCCTTGTACTTGCATTTCCTCCCTCAGCCCCACAGTACCTATGTATTTACCTGCAATGTATTTATTTATATTAATGCCTGTCTTCCCCCTCCAGGCCGTAAACTCGTCGTGGGTAGGAAACGTGTTTACCACTTCTGTCCTATTTTACTCTCCCAAACACTGAGTACAGTGTTCTGCACACACTAAGCGTTCAGTACATAAATTGGTTGAGGGGTGCCTAGTTGCACAGGGCTCTCATTTGGGAGCGATGCCACTCTCTACTGTTACATCTGCAAAGTGTCCTTTCATGCAGGGAGACCTGGTAAGTTTTGGTAGGAGGTGAAAAATTGGTAGTTTAAAGAAAAAAATTGAACGTTTACCATTCAGCAAATGATGGTAGAATGATGATTTAATCCCGGTTCTCCCTCCTACTTAAGACTGTGACCCCCCATGCGGGACAGAGACTGAGTCTGATCTAATTAACTTGTGCTTACCCCAGCCCTTAGAATGGTGTTTGACACATAGTAATCGCTTAACAAGTACCATTAAACAAACAAATAACTCCGTCCCCTTCATAACTGCCAATTTGCATAACACAAAAAACCTGGCAAAGACTTTTCAAGATCATTTGTTCCCCTTTATAGTCCGTATATTCTTTCTCTGTTAATTTATTAGCCAGAAAATTGCTCAATTTATTTTGAAGCACATCTTGATGAAACTAAGGAGGAAGAAGGAGAGTGGACCAACATAGACCTTTAGCCAGAGTTCTTGGGTATAAGATGCTCACTCTCTAAATTCCACCACTCAATGGAACTATATAAAATTGATGACAGAAGGGGAAAAAGCCCAATGAAATCAGCATAGCTAAGCTCTGCACTGTCTTAGCCCCTTTTCTAATCCCTATATTTGATCTGCAAGCGTGGGCGGGATAGGACTTGAAAACGATCCAGTAGGGGTAGGTACAATAATCGTTTATGAAAATTTCAGAAACAAAAAGGAGGTGTGACAGTATAGTGATGGAGAGGAATAATAATGGAAAAAAAAACCCCAAAACCAGATGCGACGGTGAGAGGAAACAATACGAGAATTCCATAGAAGCAACAAGGCACTATCCAAAGTAAATCCTTTGGCTAGAAAAAAATCCCACAAATTCCACAGCTAAAATCACCCTATAGTAGGATCATTCCAGAGCCTGGCCGGGCCTCCCGGCTTGATCAATCAATGGTAATTATTGAGCGCTTACTGTGTGCAGGGTGCCGTACTAAGTGCTTGCAAGAGGACAATGCAACACTATAAAAGACACCGGCTCTCGTTCAGAGGTTCTCTCACTAAAGAGCCACTCTACAGGCCTGCTAAGCAAAGACCAGTGTGAACTCTTGATGCCTTCCTAGTGCACCTTCACTCCTGATTAGGCTCTCAGGGCCATGGGGGATTTGAGCAACGGTGGGATGAGGCCTCTGCAAATCGTTCAAGCACTAGAAAACTTCGGTTGTGACTGGCGGAGGGACCAGGTTTGTAGCTCAGATGAGGGGTCACCCTGCCTCAAGACGCTGGGTCTTCACATCAGTACAAATAAAATAAAATTACCTATATGTACTTAAGTGCTGTGGTGCTGGGAGGGGGGTGATGAATAAGCGGAGCAAGTCAGGGCGATGCAGAAAGGAATGGGAAATGAGGAAAAGTGGGGCAGTCTGCGAAGGCCTCTTGGAAATGTGCCTTCTATAAGGCTTTGAGTGGGGGTGGGGAGAGTAACTTTCTTTCACATTTGAGGAGGGGGCCGTTCCAGGCCAGAGACAGGATGTGGGAGAGGGGTCAGTGACAAGATAGGCAAGATCAAGGTATGGTGAAAAGCTTAGCACTAGAGGAGCAAAGTTTACTGTCTGGGTTGTAGAAGGAGAAAAGCAAGGTGAGTTTGGAGGGGCAAGGTGGTGGAGTGCTTAAGCCAGCGGCGAGGAGTTGTTTGATGCAGAGGTAGATGAGCAACCACTGGAGTTTTGGAGGAGTGGAATGATATGCCCTGATTATTTGTGTAGTACGGACTGGAGTGGGGAGTTAGGAGTGGGGAGAGGCAGGCGACTGGGTGGTCAGCAAGGAGGCTGGTGCAGTAATCCAAGAAGGGTAGGATGAGTGATTAATGTGGTGGCAGTTTGGATGGAAAAGAAAGGGTGGATTTTAGCGATGTTCTGAAGGTGGGATCAACAGGATTTAGTGATGGATTGAATATGTGAGTTGAAGGACAGAGAGGAGTCAAGGATAACACCAACGTTATGGGCTTGTGAGACAGGAAGGATGGAGGTGTCATCTATAGTGATGGAAAAGGCAGGGGGAGGACAGGGGTTGGGTGGGAAGATAAGGAGCTCTGTTTTGGACATATGTTTGAGTGAAGGGAGAAAGTCCAAGAAGAGATATCTTGAAGACAGGAGGAGATGAGAGATCAGAAGATAGTAATTTCACCAGGGTTCAGAAACCTTTCCTAGCATCACTCTCAATAGTCAATTTTCTCCCTTTAATAATCTGGATTGCCCTAATCTATCCAAGGCCAAAATGTCCAGGGAAATTCCATGAGGCAGGAGGGAAAGAGTCCAGAGGGGAACTGAAGCAGATTGATTTTCCCCCTTCTTTCTGGAAGGGAAGCAGAGAAGACAATAAGTTCAAACTTTAAACCAGTGTGGCCAGCCTTTAACTTTCTCTGGACCTTTTTATGGCTATGGGAGGGAGAGTCCAGTGTCCAAAAGACTCCTTTGTTGTGATGGCAGAACCCCTGTTTGTCACAAAGCACCCTCAGAGATTTGCCATAAGTTAGGCTAAAGAATGAAAAGACAGGACAACCAGAACGAGCCATGGGGTGAGAGAAAATAGCGAGTCATTAACCAGGGGACAAAAACTGATCTCAAGAACTAAGGGCTTAGTACAGTGCTTTGCACACAGTAAGCGCTCAATAAATACGATGAAATGAAAGAACCTGCTGTGCAGAGTGGAATGAGCAGGTGGCATTGCAAACTATATTTTGTAGCAAGAATGGGGAACGAGTAGGAACTCTGAGAATGAGGGGAAAAGTAGAGATTCCTTGTGTAAAATAAACCATATATTCTATTACCAAGTTTAGTCTTCAGTAGTGTAGTGATAATTTGCAAATGAGTCATCCCTTTATGTTAATTATTCTCAAGATGATCTTAAACAACTTTTAGGGTCAAAGAGTAAAATCCCAAAAGATCTGAAGTAAGATTTCTAGTAGTAGTGATAGTATGTGTTTATTTTGTGCAAAACAGTGTAATAAATGGGGGAAAAAGTACATGAGCAAGAATTACATATTGTCTCTGCCTCCTAAAGGGATCATAATCTCAGTGTGAATAAAGCGGGGGTGGGGGGAGTGGGATTTAGAGTTCCATGCATAAAGAAAAAAAAATCAATGGTATTTATTGAGCACTTAGTGTGTCCAGACCACTTTACTAAGTGCTTGGATGAGTACAACAGAGTTGGTAGAAACCTCCCTACCCACAATGAGTTTATAGCCTAGAGGGGGAGACAGACATCAATACAAATTAGTACAATAATAAATAATAATACAGTCCTCTAGACTGAAAGCCCATTGTGGGCAGGGAATGTGTTGATTGTATTGTACTTTCCAATGCACACAGTAAGCACTCATATGATTGAAATGCAGTTGAATGAAAGAAATTATGGATATTCATTCATTCAATAGTATTTATTGAGCGCTTACTATGTGCAGAGCACTGTACTAAGCGCTTGGGATGAACAAGTCGGCAACAGATAGAGACAGTCCCTGCCGTTTGACGGGCTTACAGTCTAATCGGGGGAGACGGACAGACAAGAACAATGGCACTAAACAGCGTCAAGGGGAAGAACATCTCGTAAAAACAATGGCAACTAAATAGAATCAAGGCGATGTACAATTCATTAACAAAATAAATAGGGTAATGAAAATATATACAGTTGAGCGGACGGGTACAGTGCTGTGGGGATGGGAAGGGAGAGGTGGAGGAGCAGAGGGAAAAGGGGAAAATGAGGCTTTAGCTGCGGAGAGGTAAAGGGGGGATGGCAGAGGGAGTAGAGGGGGAAGAGGAGCTCAGTCTGGGAAGGCCTCTTGGAGGAGGTGATTTTTAAGTAAGGTTTTGAAGAGGGAAAGAGAATCAGTTTGGCGGAGGTGAGGAGGGAGGGCGTTCCAGGACCGCGGGAGGACGTGACCCAGGGGTCGACGGCGGGATAGGCGAGACCGAGGGACGGCGAGGAGGTGGGCGGCAGAGGAGCGGAGCGTGCGGGGTGGGCGGTAGAAAGAGAGAAGGGAGGAGAGGTAGGAAGGGGCAAGGTGATGGAGAGCCTCGAAGCCTAGAGTGAGGAGTTTTTGTTTGGAGCGGAGGTCGATAGGCAACCACTGGAGTTGTTTAAGAAGGGGAGTGACATGCCCAGATCGTTTCTGCAGGAAGATGAGCCGGGCAGCGGAGTGAAGAATAGACCGGAGCGGGGCGAGAGAGGAGGAAGGGAGGTCAGAGAGAAGGCTGACACAGTAGTCTAGCCGGGATATAACGAGAGCCCGTAATAGTAAGGTAGCCGTTTGGGTGGAGAGGAAAGGGCGGATCTTGGCGATATTGTAGAGGTGAAACCGGCAGGTCTCGGTAACGGATAGGATGTGTGGGGTGAACGAGAGGGACGAGTCAAGGATGACACCGAGATTGCGGGCCTGCGGGACGGGAAGGATGGTCGTGCCATCCACGGTGATGGAGAAGTCTGGGAGCGGACCGGGCTTGGGAGGGAAGATGAGGAGCTCAGTCTTGCTCATGTTGAGTTTTAGGTGGCGGGCCGACATCCAGGTGGAGACGTCCCGGAGGCAGGAGGAGATGCGAGCCTGAAGGGAGGGGGAGAGGACAGGGGCGGAGATGTAGATCTGCGTGTCATCTGCGTAGAGATGGTAGTCAAAGCCGTGAGAGCGGATGAGTTCACCGAGGGAGTGAGTGTAAATGGAGAACAGAAGAGGGCCAAGAACTGACCCTTGAGGAACTCCAACAGTTAAAGGATGGGAGGGGGAGGAGGCTCCAGCGTAGGAGACCGAGAATGATCGGCCAGAGAGGTAAGAGGAGAACCAGGAGAGGACAGAGTCCGTGAAGCCAAGGTGAGATAAGGTATGGAGGAGGAGGGGATGGTCGACAGTGTCAAAGGCAGCAGAGAGGTCAAGGAGGATCAGAATGGAGTAGGAGCCATTGGATTTGGCAAGAAGGAAGTCATGGGTGACCTTAGAGAGAGCAGTCTCGGTAGAGTGGAGGGGACGGAAGCCAGATTGGAGGGGGTCTAGGAGAGAATGGGAGTTAAGGAATTCTAGGCATCAATTGTAGACGACTCGTTCTAAGATTTTGGAAAGGAAGGGTAGTAGGGAGATAGGACGATAACTGGAGGGGGAAGTGGGGTCAAGAGCGGGTTTTTTTAGGATGGGGGAGACGTGGGCGTGTTTGAAGGCAGAGGGGAAGGAGCCCTTGGAGATTGAATGGTTAAAAATAGAAGTTAAGGAAGGGAGGAGGGCAGGGGCGATATGTACTTAAATGCTGTGGGGTTGATGAAACTAACATAAAAAAAGAACCGGACAAGGTCGATTACAATCAGAGCAATATGGCAGTGTTGCTAGAGGAGCATCCTTGCTGGTCTTCCGTCTGTCTCCTCTTCAGTCCATATTTCACTCTGCTGCACAGATCATTTTTCAACAAAAACATTCAGTCCATGTCACCCCACTCCTCAAGAACCACTATTGGGCACCCATCCACCTCTGTGCCAAAGAGAAACTCCTTCCACTGACTTTAAAGCCCTCAAGCAGCTACCCCCCTTCTACTTCACCTCACTGATCTAGTACAGCCCAGCCTGCACACACTACTTCTTTAGCACCAGCTTAATCACTGTGACTCAATCTCATCTATTTCACCACTGTTCCTTTCCCACAACCTCCCGCTAGCCTGAAACTCCCCCTTCATTTATGCCAGAACACAACTCCACCTTCAAAACATTATGGTTACATCTCCTCCAAGAAGCCCTCCCTATTTAAGCCCTTTTTTCCCTGGCTCATTCTCCCTTCTGCTTCGTCTATACACTTGGATCTATGACCTTTAGACATTTGATATTCATCCTACCCCAAACTCACAGCATTTATGTACATATCTTTAAATGATATATTATAAATTACTTATTCATATTAATGTCTATCTCCTCCTCTAGACTGTGAACTCAATATAGGCAGGGAACCTGTCTGCTAATTCTGTTGCACTGTACTCTCTCAAGCCCTTTTTATAGTGCTCTGCACGTAGTAAATGCTCAAATACCATTGATTGCAGAGAGTACTGTACTAAGCACTCAGTAGGGTACAATACAACAGAGTTGGTAGACAATTCCTGACAACACATTCCCCGTTCAGCTTTTAAATGAAACATGAAACAGGTTGGAATTGGAGGTCACTGAGGAAAAAGACTGAAGTTATTCCGGGCTCTGCCATTTTATGGGACAGAGCTGGGCTTCTGTCTCCAGGAAAGCAGCTGTATGACATGATTAAGTCTGTGAAATATGCATGAGAGGGGCCTAGGCTACTGCAAAACACAATTAAGGGGATCCCGGCAGGCTGGGCCAACTAAGAAACCTTGGGGTACAGTTGATCCTCTTTATAAGTTTTTACACCAAGTTGGATCTGATTTGGGGTAACTTGTTGTGAGCTCTACATAATTGACAGGAAGTTTTAATATCAGGCTCAAATATTAGCCCCAACCTGATGTGGCAGAAGCAATGAAACTACATATAATGGAGGAATCTCACTCAGAGGGAGAAATGCTAGAGAAACATCTGGCAACACCCAGGATATGGCAGCCTGCAAGCTGATTGTCAAACCAGAGAAAGAAAAGGTAAAGCCAGGAAGACATGGCTCCTCTTCAATAATAATAATAGTAATAATATTTGTTAAACACTTACTATGTGCCAAGCACTGTTCTAGATAAAAGATGATCAGGTTAGATGTAGTGCCTGTCCCGCATTCATTCATTCAATTGTATTGAGCGTTTACTGTGTACAGAGCACTGTACTAAGCACTTGGAAAGAACAAAATAGCAATAGAGACAATCCCTGCCCGCATGGGTTTACAATCTAGAGGAGGGGAGGCAGACATCAAAACAAGTAAACAGGCATTAATATAAATAAATAGAATTATAGATATATACATATATTCATAAATGCTGTGGGGCTAAGGAGGAAGAGGTAAGGGAGGAGTTGAGGTGATGCAGAAGGGAGGCTTACAGTCTAGGTAGGAGAGAGAAAAAGCATTGAATCCCCTTTTCACAGATGAGAAAACAGATGCAGAGAAGTTGTGACTTGCCCAAGATCCCAGAGCAGACA
The DNA here is from genome assembly GCF_004115215.2 of Ornithorhynchus anatinus. Lineage (NCBI taxonomy): Eukaryota > Metazoa > Chordata > Mammalia > Monotremata > Ornithorhynchidae > Ornithorhynchus > Ornithorhynchus anatinus. The sequence continues at coordinate 53,010,075 of NC_041729.1, forward strand.
AGAGGTAGATCGGGGATAAGAACTCAGGTCCTCTTTGGGGAATTTCTCCCTGGCTGTGAGCTTACCAGACCCACTGTCTTTTATTTCACTTGTGCCTCCAGTTGCAAACCAAACCTGCTTGTATCACGCAGTAAGTCTGGGGCAGCCTGACCCTGGAAAGACTGGGAAGATTCTCTCCAATAATCACACCTTCCTGTCCCCACCTTTCCCCCTGGCTTGCCAGGCCAAGCCGGAGAGGAGAAACATTCATGATTTGGACCAAGAGGCAGCCAGAGTAGGAGGCTTTTTCCTGTTGAGACGGAGGGGCGAACGTCTGAAACCGGCCACAGAACTATCCACTCCAGACCTCCTACTCCAGCCCACAGCTCTCCTCATTTTCAAAGTCTTCCTAAATCCCACCCTCTCTGAGAAGCTTTCCCAGATTCACTTCAACCCAACAGCCACGATTAGCATGGATTTTTATTCATTCATTCGTACTTCTCTGCTGTGTGACCTTGGGGAAGTCATTTCACTTCTCTGTGCCTCAGTTACCTCATCTGTAAAATGGGGATTGAGACTGAGTCCCATATGGGACAGGGACTGTGTCCAACCTGATTTGCTTGTATCCACCCCAGTGTTTAGTACAGTGCCTAGCACCTAGTAAGTGCTTAACAAATACCACTATTATTGTTATTATTCATTCAATTATATTGAGCACTTACTGTGTGCAGAGCACTGTACTAAGTGCTTGGGAGAGTACATAACAATAAAAAGACACATTCCCTGTCCACAATGCACTTACAGCCTAGGGGAAGAAGCTTACACCTCAACATTTATGAGCCATTAAATGTTCTTTATGAGCCATTAAATGTTCCGTTATACTCTACGTTATTCAGTTCCACCCTGACATATGCATACCTGTTCTATCCCAGTTCTCCTCCTGCTCCTACTATTTATAAATACTTTGTATCTGCTTGTCTCTCCCACTAGATTTTAAGTTAACTGACAATAGGAAATGTCTTTCACTTTTGGTATATCCTCCCAAGTATATAGAACAGTGTCCTGAACACAGCAGGCTCTTAAAAATTACCATTGAGTTTAGAGGGAAGAGGGTTTTTTGCTGGTTTTTAATGGTATTGGTTAAGTGCTTATTATGTACTAAGCACTGGGTGTATTGGTATGTGGAGAGATCTCTGGGCAGGGCCACTCTCTGTGTTCAACCCGATTAGGTGGTAACTACCCCAGCACCAAATACAGTGTCTGACACCTAGTAAGCACTTAATGAATGCCATTAAAAGAAAAAACACTACAGAAATGCAAAAAGCAAGTGCTTACACATGCAGAAGTCCCCAAAATCACTAACAACCTGCAGTGATTACAAAGGATACACACTACAGGCATAACAATAATAATAATAACTGTGGTCTTTAAGCACTTACTATGTACCAGGCACTGTACTAAGCACTGGGGGTAGATACAAGCAAATCAGGTTGAAGGGCATAGTCACTGTCCCATATGGGTCTCTCAGTCTCAATCCCCATTTTACAGGGAACAGAGACCCAGAGAAGTGAAGTGATTTGCCCAAAGTCACACAGCAGACAAGTGGTGGAGCTGGGGTTAACCAGGTTCTTCAGACTCCAAGGCCCGTGCTCTATCCACTAGGCCCTGCTGCTGCTCTGCTTTCGGACATGCAGAGCAGACCCATGATGAGAATGAAGACAACCACCTTAGGTCTCCAGACAGGCTGTGGTGCAATTTGGGTCTTGAACCTTTGATGACGGTGGATCTTAGCACCTTGAATGGTAATAGCTGGCAGGGACAGGCTACAGTTCAAAGGTAGCAGTTCTGTATGACCGCGTCGAGGACTTCATACTTGAGGCTTTTATACAGTTCTCTTGGTGCTTTTTTGTGTGTGGTATTTAAGTGCTTACTGTGTATCAAACACTGTTCCAAGTGCTGGGGTGGGCACATGGTAATTAGTTTAGAGATAATTCCTCTCCTGCATGGGGCTCGCAGTCTAAGCAGGAAGGGATTTAATTTCCAGTTTACAGTTGAGGAAGCTGAGCCACAGAGAGTGAATAAACTTGCCCAAGATCACACAGTAAGCAGTTGGCAGAGCCGGGTTTAGAACCAGATCCTGTGACACCCAAGCCAGGGGTCTTTCCACTAGACCTCACTGCATCCTCTTTCTAAAGGGCAGGGAGAGGGAGCCACCCCATGCCTCTGCAGGGAGTTGAAGAATGGAAATCCCCGCCCCCCCCAGGCTTTGGGGATGGACAGGGAGAGGAGGGAGAGGGAAGGGAGAGAGGAGGTATCTGACCCTCACGATGGTTGCTATGTTGAGGCTTTGGGCTGGTGGGGACCTTTGGGGTCGTTAGTCAGGTAGGCCATAATTTTAGCTGCTGGTTAGTCTTGGTACAGGAGAAGTGGTTTTCAGCTTTTCATCCTGCTTCCTGATACTGGGATGCTGGAAACGTTTAGCCATTTAAAGTGATATTGAGCCACAGTGTTCTTTTAAACTGTCATTATTCCAGAATGACCATTTCTGGCTTTATCTTTACAACACTGGGTAGATAAAAGACTTTCCATACTAAGCCCTACTTTTCCTCATCTCCCACTCCCTTCTGCATCACCCTGACTCCCTTTGCTCTTCCCCATTTTCACCGCCCCACAGCACTTATTTATATATCTATCATTTTATTTATATTGATGTTTATTTACTTGTACACCCCCCGGACTGTAAACTCGATGTGGGCAGGGGTTATCTCTCTTGCTGTTGAACTTTCCCAAGTGCTTAGTACAGTGCTCTGCACACTGTAAGCGCTCAAAAATACAATTGAATGAATGAATACAAGATAAACAGGTTGGACACAGTCTCCGCCCACAAGGGGCTCACAGTCTAATCAATGAATAGTATTTATTGAGTGCTTGATATGTGCAGAGCACTGTACTGAACACTTGGGAGAGTACTAACTGCAGTTGTATCTACTCCTGGGATCTAACAACAACTGTCTTCAACCAAGCTAAGCTAGGAACATCAAAACATGGGCCATCTACTCCTGTTCAAAATATTTAATCCCATCCCTACTGCCCCAGCACTGCAGATTATATCTGTCCATTGTTATACTGTACTCTCCCAAGGGCTTTGTACAGTGCTCTGCACAGAGTAAGTGATCAATAAATATTAAATGAATTGAAAGAATGAAGATTTAGCAGACACATTACATGCCCGTAACGAGCTCACAGTCTATAGGGAGTAAGTAAGTCTTAGTAAGAGGGAATGCAATTTAATCTCTATTTTACAGATGAGGAAACTGAGGCCCAGAAAAATGAAGTGACTTGCCCAGGTCACACAAGTAGGTTGGCAAGAGGTGAACAGTTAGCTCTAACATACAGTTTTGTTTTGTTTGTTTTGCAATGTAAGCCCTTTTGGAGCAAGGGATGTCACTCTGGAAATTGGTCTGTGAGTTTGCTTGCTGATTCTGGGTTCTTAGTGTTACTGTTACTGTTCCAGATGCATGGAGTCGCACTGATCAATCAATCAATGGTATTTATTGAGCACTTTAGGCAGAGCACCGTATCACAGTTTCTACTTCTGAGATCTAATGACAACTCTCTTCAAGCAAACTAAGTGAGGAACATCAAAACATGGGCTACCCACTCCTGTTCAAAATACTTATTCCCATCCCCACCCCAAACATAACCAGTGGCCATTACAGCAGAGTTCTTCCGATGCTATCCTTCAGCTCTATTTAGAGGGATCTTATCTAAGATCCTTACCCTGCTAGTACTTTCAAATGGCACCATTATGTGATGGGAGAAGTGGTGGAGGAGGTTGTGAGATTCTGGGATGGAGATGGGGGTGGGGGTGGCAGCAGAAGGGGGAGAAACTACCAGCTAAGAGATGCTGTGAAGTAGCGTGGCCTAGTGGAAAGAACCCAGACCTGGGAGAGGGATCTGGGTTCTAATCCCGGCTTTGCCACGTCTGCTGTGTGACCTTGGGCAAGTCACTTCACTTCTCTGATCCTCAGCTACCTCATCTGTAAAATGGGGAATAAGAGTGTGAGTGTCATGTGGAACAGGGGCTGTGTCTGACCTGATTAACTTGTATCTACTCCAGGGCTTAGAAAAGTGCTTGACACATAGCAAGTGCTTAACAAGTACAATATTAATAATTATTATTATCTATCCATGAGGAGCTCAATTCTGTTGGCCTCTTCCTTTAGACCGTAAGCTCATTGTGGGCAGGGAATGTGTCTGTTTACTGTTATGATACTCTCCTAAGCACTTAATGCAGAGCTCTGCACACAGTAAGCACTCAATAAATATAACTGACTGACTCTTCCCCTGCCACCTCTGTCTCCCCAAAACATTCTGTGGGCTAGCTTCCTTAAAGTGTGTATGTGTGTGTGTGTGTGTGTAAAATTGATAAGTGACTTAGGAGAAATTACTAGTATTTGTGCAGGGGTTTCTGCTAAGCAAGGACCTTGCTGTGTTTAATATAGTAGGTATTTCACTCACTCTACTCCCCTCCCCTCTGAGCTTCCTTTTATTCAGCACAGTGAGATCCATTTCCTCAGCTTTATTTTAATGGGAATTCAAGTTCTCAACCCTTAAGTGCTTAGGTACTCTCCTCCCCCCGCCGCCCTTCCCAGCCCCCCCCCCCCCCCGCTCCATCCCCACCAGCACGTATGAATTTTTAAAGTTTTTTTATGGTATTTGTTAAGTGTTTACTATGTGCTAGACACTATTCTAAGTGCTGGGTTAGGTACAAGATAATCAGGTTGGACACAGCCCGTGTCATACATGGAGCTCCCAGTCTTAATCCCCATTTTACAAATGAGGTAACTAAGGCATAGTGCAGTGACTTGCCCAAGGTCACACAGCAGATAAATAGCAGAGCTGGGACTAGAACCCATGTCCTTTGGACTCCCAGGCCCCTGTTCTATTCAGAAGGCAATGCTGCTTTCACTTCCCTTTCTATTGTGTTGCTTCTCCCTGCCTGTTATTAATACTAATGCCTGTCTTCCTTGCTAGGCTGTAAGCTTCTTGAGGGCAGGACTCATGTCTACTTTATTGTACTTTCCCTAGTACTTATTACACTCAGTGCTCAGTAAGGGTAGGACAGAGTTGCAATTTGCATGACAGTCGTGTTTGTTGGTTTCCAAAGTTGTCTGTCTTATCAATTTTATCAACCTTGATTGATTGGTTCTAAGTCTCATTCTGCATAAATAATATCCTTCCCACTATGAAAATTGAGGAAAGCAGTGTTGTGCAGGCTCTTGTTTTGGAAATGGTCCAAACAACCCTTACATGCCTTATTTTCAAGGTTCAAAATCCCTCCATTTTGATGGATAGATTTTATTTTTGGATGAGCTCAGCTTTGCTTCTTATTGGTTTTCTCTGGGAAAGAGGCTCTCCCCTGACTTATCATTTTCATATCTTAAAAAAAAATAGGAAGCTCTCTTTCCTCTTTGGTAGCTGGTTCGCCTTTGTAGAGGAATTAAATTTAAAGGATCCAGTTGAGCATCAGATGAGGGTGAATGGGATGTTACTGAATGTGTTTTTAGTTTTGATTTGGACACTGGAATGACTCAGTGCATAAAATGGAATCCCCCTATCAGCATCCCCTGTGCTGGGCAATAATTGTGGTTTGCCTTCATCTACTATTCATTGGAGCAACCTAAGTGACTCATGACCCTTGTCATTGCGTCTGTGACTTCCCTGCTTCTCCTGACTAGTTTCCATCGTGCTTTGTCAAGGATGCAGATCATTAATTCCTGAGTGCCGGCTGGCTTGGCAGGGCAAATTCAATGGCTAATTCTTTTCTCATTAGGATTTTATGGGAGGAAAGCATAGTTTCCAGTGTTAGAGGGAGAGGAAAAGGCCAGGCCTTGTCCTGAATCCCCAAGCTTTTCTACCACAATAATTGTGGTATTTAAGTGCTCATTATGTGCCAGACACTGTACTAAGTGCTGGGGTGGATAAAAGCAGATCTAGTTGGATACAGTCCGTGTCCCATGTGGAGCTCACAGTCTTGATCCTCATTTTACAGATGAGGTAAATGAGGTCCAGAGAAGTGAAGTGACTTGTCCAAGGTCACATAGCAGGCAAGTAGCAGACCTGGGATTAGAACCAGTGATCTTCTTACTCCCAGGGCTGTGCTCTATCCACTAAGCCATGTTGCTTCTCAACCTGATTGTCCCACCTGATTATCTTGTACCTACCCCAGCCCTTAGTATAGTACCTGGTATAGTAAGCACTTAACAAATGCAATTTATTATTATTATTGTTATTACTATTATTATTATTTCCAGACATGGCCTAGTGGAAAGAACATGGGCCTTGGGAGTCAGAGGACCTGGGTTCTATTCACAGTCCTGCCGCATACCTGCTAGGTGACCTTGGGCAAGTCACTTAACTTCTCTGGGCCTCAGTTCTCTCATATGTAACATGGGGATTCAATACCTGTTCTCCCTCCTACTTAGACTGTGAATCCCAGGTGAGACTTAATTACCATGTATCTGTCCCATTGCTTAGTATAGTGCTTGGTACATAGTACTCACTTGACAAATATTATTATTATCATAGTTATTATTACCTGTTCTACCTCCTCCTTAGACTGTGAGCCCAGTGTGGGATAGGGACTGTGTCAAGTCAGTTTATATTGTGCTTAGCCCAGAGCTTAGTACAGTGCTTGGGGCATAGTATATGCTTAACACGTACCACAATTCTTCTTGAGGAATTGCCTTCTGAATGAATTGAGGCTACTGAATTCCTAATGGAGATGAATGAATTTAAATGAATTCCTATTCCCAGCAGGGCAAGTAGATTTTTCTTTATTGGTTCAGTATTGATCCCTTTAGCTCTGAATCTCACACACATGTTCTGGAATCTAATGGCACATTTTTCCAATAATAAGAGCAACTAGTCCCTAGACTAGTGACCACATCTTTCCCCCAAAAAACAAATTGAGCTGGGGTAGCACAGTACCTTTCTGGAGCTCTAGGCGTTCTTAATGATCCATTGTACTAAAATATCCCACCTTCTTGCACTGCTGTTTGTTTATAATGAGGTGTAATGTATATGGATCCACTCCAATCTCCAAAAAGACAATGAACAACTGTGCAATTCTCCCATTCTCCTCTACCAGAACCTCTAACTCGTTAATATATGGGGAAGCAGCATGGCGTAGTGGATAGAACACGGATCTGGGAATCAGAAGGTCATGGATTCTAATTCCAGCTCTGCCACTCATCTGCTATGTGGCAAGTCACTTAACTTCCCTGTGCCTCGGTTATCTCATCTATAAAATAGGGATTAAGACTATGAGCCCCGTGTGAGACATGGACTCTGTCCATCCTGATTTGCTTGTATCCACCCCAATGTTTAGTGCAGTGTCTAGCACATAGTAAGCACTTAAATGCCAGTATTATTATGATGATGATGTTGTGATGTTTGCTTTGAAATATATAACAGAGTTTAAAACATATTTTAGTGATGTTCAACACTGTAATATGAGGCACAGAAAGGAATTTTCTAGAGGTTCTGGAACAATTTATAACATGGAAGTCACAGTAAAACATATCCCACTTTACAGCCACATTTTCAAGGAACACATCCCATCTCACCTTGGCTCTTGCTCCAGAATGGGGGCATATCTGTTCCTCCTTAAATTCAAACTGTAGTGCCCTCACACACTTAAATACGTATAAGAAGCAGAACCAAAGTCACTTAACGATTCTTGATTCAGGACTTTCTTCCTCCAGAAGAGTGACAGCTTTGCTGAAACAACTGTCCTTTCCTAAACATTTCTTCATTAGGACATTTAAAATAGGCTGAGCTTTTTCTGTACCGTGCAGCCGTGTACTTCTGAGTTGACTGGATCTCACTTGAAGAAATAACTGTATCCCACTGCTATAAATGCAAACCAACCAAGTTGTAACTGAAATACATTTTAAAAGTGGCATTCTCCTCAAATCAAGGAAAATCAGAAATGTGGTTAACCTATAACCAGAACAGTCGACTGGTAAAGTCAAAACTCCTACAAATGTTGGCAAAGGAGTTAACAAGCCTAGTCTAAAAATATCAGAAAGAGTAAACAAGTGTCGACACTAATTCTAACCACTCAATACCAGTTGGTTTACCATTTTCTTGAGGCTAGAAACTGTTTATAGGTTTTAATTTCAGTGAAAAGATGAGAGAATGACTATGTAAGTGATTGGTCTGGGCTGAAAAGACCAACATTTATAATGGCAGCAGAATGCTGTCAAATGCTTTGTCCAGTGTAAGTGTCCCCCAAAATTTGATTGATCGATTCGTCGGATGAGTGGCATTTGGACATTTCTCTCCAGCATGACCCAACCAAAGGAAAGACCATTGCTCAGCCATTTGGAGAATAGCCTTATTTAGAGGTTACCTCCCTGTTCGGAAGAGCTGATAGCAATTCAGAGCCCCAAGAGAAAAAATATTTTTTTAATAAAACAATCAAGCCCATCAGGTGCTTAGAACTCTGTCTCAAATAGAAATTCAAGGTTCAGCAGCCAGAGACAAAGCTCGACTCCCCTGGATAGGGTGACCTTGATTTTTTCCCTCAAGGCCATGTTGTGGATTGTTTGTGGATTCCATTAGGGCAGAGAGTCTCTCCGGGTTTGAAGGAACCAATTCTTCTCAATACTCAGTACTCAAGTTGAGGCTCATGATTCCTTCGATCTCAAAGTTTAAATAGGTCCTCTCTCTAGTGTATTGTTGGTCTACCCATAACCAGTCTGCAAGATGCTGCCTTAAACATATACACACCCTAGCGCCCTCACCACAGGAACCCTTACTTCTCCATCCAGTCTATGAAACTTCTGAGGGGCCTTGGGAAGCAGTTCTCGACCAACTTGAGGAATGGCAGGATCGAGTAGCCTGGTATTTTGGGCAACTGGGAAGCTCACCCAGTTGCTGAGACCATGTGACTGGAAGCCCATGCAATCCAATTAAATAGGACACAGAGGGGCAAAGGGAGCAAAGTTGGGACTGTTTCTGAGCAGATCAGTGATTTTGAACACTTTCTTTTTAGGTTAAGACTGATACCTGGAAATGGGAGACAGCACAGCCCATGTAGCTTCCAGAAGATAGATTTTCCTCAGGTTTAGAAACTCTAAGCACAAATATCAGCAGATAGCTTCATTGGAGGATAAAGTCAAGAAGCCATAGTCAGCATTCCTTCTTTCTGGACCTGAATACTGGGATAGTGTCCACTACTTTGCTTATAATTTTGGAACGGGTACATTGCTAGATCCAGGAGTCCAGATGGGAAGATGGGCAATGGGAAGATGGGCCATTAGAAACTCCTTGATAATAGTAATTATAAACTCAATAATAATAATAATAATGGTATTTGTTAAGCACTTACTATGTGCCAAGCACTGTACAAGAGCACTAAGGTGGATACAAGTAAATTGGGGTGGATACAAGTAAATCGGGTTGGACACAGTCCTTGTTCCACATGGTTTTCATGGTCTTAATCCCCATTTTACAGATGAGGTAACTGAGGCACAGAGAAGTTAAGTGACTTGCCCAAGTCACACTGCAGACCAGTGGCAGAGTTGGGATTAGAACCCAGGTCCTTCTGACTCTCAGGTCCATGCTCTGTCCACTAGGCAATGCTGCTTCTTGAAGGCAGGACTGGCTCCTGACATCCAGCCACCCTGAGGAGGCTGTAAAGGATGGGCCACCTCACATGCACATTGGCCTGCAAGGTAATGAAGTCTGCCCAGGTCGGTCTGAACCCCTAAAACTAGAGTGTACCTCTGGGGGAACCCCTGAAACTCTCCACCATCTGCCCCAGAGCCATTGCATTCTCTTTCCATAGATGCTGAGTCAGACTTGGGCTGAGGGAGATTGAATTCTTTCAAATTTTCAACCCTTTCCATCTTGTGGTGACCCACTCTGATGGTCATTCTAAAGTGATTGCCTCCCTTGCATAATAATAATAGTGTTTGTTAAGCACTTACTATGTGTCAAGCACTGTACTAAGCACTGGGGTGGATACAAGCAGGTTGGACATAGTCTCTGTCCCACAGGGGCTCACAGTCTCAATCCCCATTCTAGAGAATGGGGAAAATGAGGCACTCTCTGGCAAGTGAAGTGACTTGCCCCAGGTCACTCAGCAGACAAGTGGCAGAGTCTAGATTAGAACCCATGACCTCCTGACTCTCAGGCCCATCCTCTATCACCTCGCTGCTTCTCTACCATCTGAAGCCATCTTACCATTTTGCCACTAACCGTCTGAAGCCAGCCCTGCCCAAGAGGGCTACATGAAAGGTCTGTGGCTTGCTTATCCCCGACTCCTATGACAAATGAAAGGCTTCAGGGTAACCAATATTGTTTGAATTCTTCCAGTTCAAACATGGGTATACTACTTGCCCCTCCAACCTCCTCCTCTAATTGGTTTCCTCAGGCAGGCTCTGACTGGTGGGTAAATCTCCCTCTTGAGCACTCACTATGGTCTGAATAGTGGTCAGACAATTGCCTGTTGAGTCCTTTGTACCAGTGATACAATCCCTGGAACCAAACATAGGGCAATTTTGGATGTGATCACTGGAGTCTGATGTGGAAAGAAGAGAAGTATTTTTCTCCCTTTACAATCCTGGTGGAATTTCAATATCTTTGGAAATCTGATAATAAGCTGCAAACAAGTGGGAGGGAAAGCAGAAATATATATATGTGTATATATATATATACATATATATATACACACACATGTATATATAAAAAATATATATATATATTCTTTTTTTCTGCACCTTTCCTCCTGTTTCCCTGTGGTTTTTTTCCTTGCTGGGACCAGGGTGCAGGGAGATGGGGGAAGGAAAACAGATAAACTGCAAACAAGTAGAGAGAAAGCAGAAAATAGTCCTTTCTGTGGCTTCCCTATGAAAAACCTAGTCAGGACTCTGATCCTCCTGGATTCATCTCTCCATTCCTTCATCTCTTTGCTAGCAATGTGGAAAGTGGGCCATAGTCCACTTGAGAAAGAGAGTAGTCGCTCAGTAAAACCATCTCTAAAATGCTGTGGTACTCTTGAGAGAAGGATTGTGCCTTCCATCTCTCTTGCATTCCCCCAAGCGCTCAGCACAGTGCTGTGTATACAGTAGACTCTCAATAAAATTAATTGATTGGTTGATTTAAAAGATGATATTCTACCTCAGCCACATGCCACCGGAGCTAAAGATCACTGCTTTTCAGCTGCATCTATGCTGCCCAATCCCTGATGGGAGGATGAAGAGATGGATGAGGGAAGGAATCTGATTAAATGTAATTTCAGAGATCTGATAAAGGAACAAGAGAACAAGGACTGACTGCTCACTGAATAAAACTGATACTCCATGGGATCAGGAACTCCCATGATCTTTACTTGAACCCAGAGGAAAATCAAAAATAACCACCAAGAAAACAACCAATGAAATCCAAGACAGAACCTTTAACTATTATAGCTGTGTTCTGCCTCACCCCCAAAATAATCCCTCTGCTTCCTTTCTACCTTTTTAGGATGAGCTGGCTCCTCCCAGCTGCTTCTCAGCTTTCCATCCCTGAATCCCTGAGCTCCAGCTGTTTTCCGGTTTGTGCCTCATTGTGAGCTCAAGCATAGTAATCTGAATCCTGTCCCTTACTGTTTGATATTCCATTCCTGGTATTTCCAGTTCATTTATTGCTTACAAAGGAGAAAAAAGTGTGTGTGTGTGTGTGTGTGTGTGTGTTTGTGTTTCACGTGAGCTTGTCTTTTTCGGCTAATATTTGCGATTTGCGCTCATCTCATTCTCGTACTTAGCTATTTGTTCACTTACCCGTCTTCAATTATTTTCACGCACCTATGGGCTTATAAATTACTGTTACAAGTCTTGTGTTACCTATTTTAAGAACATAATTTGTTTTTAATGTGCATTTCAACAGCATGATTTGTTTCTCATTTGTAATTAAATTTTAAGTTGACACTGTCTCAGTAAACCAAAGGGGGGAAAAAATTGAGGTAGACTTAAGAAGATTAATCATGCTGGCTGCATCCAAATCTTCAGAGCTCTCTATTGGACTCAGCAACTTTGGGGGGAAATGATATTTTCTCCTCATTTTCCATCTGTTCTGTTCCCATTCTTGGATACCGTCCATTCATTAGTGTTTTCGATTGAGCTTGGCACCCTGAAGTTAGAGAAATAACTTCAATATCAGCCTGTGGGGGCCACCTTGCTATCCTCACTTCCTGTCCTTGAAGGTCTGACTTCTTCATTTGCTTTACCCCCTTCAAATGAATTGTTTGAGTATTTGGGTTATACAGATGCTAGTTTTCAAGACTGGCTGGGAGGCCCTAGTGCTGATGTATTGTGCTTTTCTCCATCAATTTATTTTGCTTCGTAAAAATCAGAGTAAAGGTGATGCAGCTCTTATCACTATTTTCAGGGAAACTGAGGGCTGGCATTCAGTCTACTTATACAGATTTTATGCGCATTTCCAGCCTCAGATCTCCACATTCCTGTGTACCAGAAGAAATATTGATCAATTAATCAACAGCATTTATTGAGCCAAGAAATACGCTAAAGATTAATGTTAGGAAGACTTGCTATGAAGAGCCTGGCAAAGGTCATGAAATGTGCTGATGTAGCTATTGCCACAAAAATACAAATTGCCAATTCTGTGGTGTTTGCAGTCACAATGTATGGACCCGAAAGCTGGACAGTGAAAAAACAGGATAGAAAGAACTACTTTTTTGAAGTGTAGTATTGAGAAGGCTTTTGCAAGTACCATGGACTGCCCCAAAGACAAACAAATGGGTTTTAGAGCAAATTAAACCAAAATGGTCTTTGGAAGGCCAAATGACTCGACTTAGATTGGCATATTTTAGACATGTAATCAGAAGGACTAATTCTCTGAAGACGACACTAATGCTAGGAAAAGTCCAGGGAAAATGCGGAAGAGGCAGACCAGCAGCTAGAAGGAAAGCGACCATACAACGATAACAGAAGAACCATTGAGAAGGTTGTGGATTATGGCAGAGGACAGGACGTTCTGGAGAAAGTATATCCATGGAGTTGCTAGGAATTGAAAACAACTTGATGGCACTTAATAATTTATTGAGCTATACCAAGCATTGTAGTAAATGCTTGGGCGAGTATGGTAGAGTTTGTAGATGCAATCCATGTCCTCAAGGAATTTATAATCTAGTGGGAGAAGCAGACATTAAATAAATTACTGGTAGGGACTCTACAGCACTTATGTAGGTATCTGTAATTCTATTTATTTGTTCTGATGTCTGTCTACACCCTCTAAACTGTAAGGTTGTTTTGGGTAGGGAATGTGACTTTATTGCTGTATTATACTCTCCCAATAACTTAGTATGGTCTGCACACAGTAAGCACTCCAATACAACTGAAAGAATGAATGGAGTTGGAAAATTGGGTACATAGATTATGAGCCTCTCTAGGGAAAAGGTTTATGACTAGTCTCCACATGTAATACTCTTTTCCAACTCTTTGAATAGTGCTCTCCATGCAGAAAAGTAGTTTGGTCTAGTGGAAAGAGCTCAGGCCTGGGAGCTAGATGACCTGGATTCTAATACTGCCTCTTACATGTCTGCTGTATGACCTTGGGCAAGTCACTTAATTCTCGGTGCCTGAGTTTCCTCATTTGTAAAATGGGGATTAAATTCTAGTCACTCCCTCTTAGAATGTGAGCACCCTGTGAGTCAGGGACTGTGTCCCAACTGATTAAATTATATCTACCCCAGTGCTTAGTGCAATGTTCTACCATCGGTGCAATGGGGCATGGGCTGGGTGATGGTGAGGACTTAAATGCTTAGGGGTGAGGACTTGGGCATTAGTGATGTGGAAGTGTCAAAGTGTCAGTCCTGGGAGGAAATAGGTTAGGGGAGTGAGAGATTAATCAGGGAAGGCTTCCTGGAGAAGATGAAACTTCCAACTTGGAATATAATGGCCTCCCTGGGGGGTGGACTTCGGTCAGGCATCATCTGATGGTCCAAATCCTCTCCACTGGCTGCAGTTTATTAGGGCTAAAGCTTACCTGAAAGAATCTGGATTTTGAGGTTGCTGATGATTAGTCCTTTGAAGACAGGTGATGTTCTCTTAAGACTCTGATACTCTCCCCACCTCCCCCGCCCCAACTCCCTGGCCCCATGCTTTAGTGAAGGCACATCTCCTCCAAGAGGCCTTCCCAGACTAAGCCCCATTTTTCCTCATCTCCCACCCCTTTCTACATCACCCTGACTTGGTCCCTTTGCTCTTCCTCCTTCCCAGCCCCACAGCACTTATGTACATATCTGTAATTTTATTTGTTTGTATTGATATGTCTCACCCCTCTCTAGAAGTAAGCTTGTTGTGGGAACATGACTGCTTATTGTACTTCCCCAAGTGCTGAGTACAGTGCTCTGCACACAGTAAGTGATCAATAAATACAATTGAATGAATATTAGAGGCAACATTATTTGGAGCAAAGGTACATCCAGGAGCTTTTTGGTTCAGATTTGGAATGTATTATTTTGTATTTCAATTGGATATCAAAAAATTCAGGCAGGAATACAAAATAAGACACCGTCTTCCACTCTTCATTTTGCCAAGTTCATCATCCTCATTAAGTATTATTCATTATCTTGGGAATTACTGGAAATACTTATGTCACCAGAATGGCTTTCTGGCCGTGAAATCGTGGGAGGTTTCCTTGAGGGAAGGGGAGGGATGACCAGCCTTCTCAGGAGATGTTACCCTAGGACGGCCCTTAGAGAACTCCACCACCATCCCTCGTCTGACTTCACAGCAGAGGGGTGAGTGGAAAGGAGAGGAGTTAGTTTGGGGGATTTGGAGAAGAAATTTCATTTTACATTTGAGTGTGTGTGTGCGCGCGCGCTTGTACTCCTCTTCAGAAATGGATTTAGCTGAATCTGTTGAGCAGGGCCATTGCTATTCGTGGCTATCTTTCTGAGCGATGAGAAAATGTCCCCAAAAAGCTTTAGGAGACAGAAAATAGATCGCCTGCCTGGCCTCCTGTGCTTTTCTTTGGCTAGTCTTTTCTACAGAGTTGACAGGCAAATTTGTGAAAAGTTCTTCTAAAAGTCACACCTCCTCCAGGAGGCCTTCCCTGAGTAAGCTCTCACCTCCCCACTCTATTTCCTCATCTACGGCATCACCTAAAGTCTTTGAACCTTCACCCACTAAGCAATTAAGTACTCACCCCACACCCACTGCTCCTGTACCCTTCTGTATATATCTTTAAACACTATTGTTTCCTTCTATCTGTAATGGAAACTCTTTGAGAGCAAGGAACATGTCTATTAAAAGTCAACTGTCTTCTCCCACTACAGTGCTTAACACAAAGTAGAGCAGCATGGCCTAGTAGAAAGAGCACAGCCCTGGGAATCAGAAGGACCTGGGTTCTAATCCCTCCTCTGCCACTTGACTGCTGTGTGACCTTGGTCAAGTCACTTCACTTCTGGACTATGTCCAAATTGATTAGCTTGTATCTACCCAGGTGCTCAATACAGTGCCTGGCACATAGTAAGCACTTAACAAATATGTGTGAAGCGCTGGGGTGGATACAAGATAATCAAGTTGAACACAGTCTTTGGCCCACATGGGGCTCACAGGCAGTAGAAGGAAGTAGAATTGAATCCATATTTTACAGATGAGGAAACTGAGGCACAGCAAAGTTAAGTCAGTCAAAAAGAAGTAGGCACTCAGTAAAACTATTGGCTGACTGATTGAACAGGTGCTCTGCCATCAGGGATATTGCCCTTCCCGAGAGTTCCCACCAAGAATGACGCACCGTGGGAATGCACCTCCCTCCTGAACAGACGGTCTTTCCTCTTCAGGGCTAGCAGGGTGGTGGACACAGTCTTCTCTGGGAGTCTGCTCTCTACCCTGCACTTAGCCCCCTGTGGAGTCATGACACTCTTAAGCCGAAGTTCTCTGCCCACTGAAAACGGGCACAGGACATTCTGTAGAACCCAGGAAGGAGAAAGATATGAGAGTGAAGCCTTGCTAGATCCAGATTTACCTAGCAGTGGGAGAGAGAATTTATTCATTTGTTCATTCAGTCGTATTTAAATAAAACTACAGATATGTACATAAGTGCTGTGGGGCTGGGAAGGGGGAAGAACAAAGGGACCAAGTCAGGGTGACACAGAAGGGAGTGGGAGAAAGTGGGGCTTAGTTTGGGAAGGCCTCTTGGAGGAGATGTGCCTCCAATAAGGCTTTGAAGGGAGGGAAAGTAATTGTCTCTCAGATTTGAGGAGGGAGGGAATTCCAGGCTGGAGGCAGGACACAAAGTAGGGGTTGGCGCTGAGACAAGCAAGATTGAGGCACAGTGAGGTTAACACTAGAAGAGCGAAGTATGTGGGCTGGGTTGTACAAGGAGAGAAGTGAGATGAGGTACGAGGGGGCAAGATGGTGGAGTGCTTTAAAGTCAATGGTGAGTTTTTGTTTGAGGAGGAGGTGGGTGGGCATCCACTGGAGTTTTTTGAAGAGCTGTTTGATGTGTCCTGAATGATTTTGTAAGAGCTGAAATTTGGTGAGAGCAGCAGAGGGACAGATCTCTGATTTGGAAAGATTTCTCAGGATACTGGGCAACAGACCTAAAAATGGGATAATCCTCCAATAAGGAGACACTTATTTATCCCCTTCTCCCTTTCCTCACTACATCCTCACAGTCTAAGTAGAAAGGAGTAGGATTGCACCCCCATTTTACAGATGAGGAAACTGAGGCACAGCAAAATAAGTCAGTCAATCATATTGAGTGCTTACTGAGTGCAGAGTACTGTACTAAGTGCTTGGGATAGAACAATATAGCAGACACACTCCCTGCCCACAGTGAGCTTGCATTCTAGAGCTTTCAGTCGAGAAGTTAAGTGAGTTGCCCAAAGTCACATAGCTGACGAGTGACAGAACTGGCATTAGAACCCAGGTCTTTTCACTCACTAGGCCATGCTACTTCCCACAGCCTCCTTAATTTGGTCCCTGAGCTGAGGCCTTCAATCTTTCAAGGAGAATGAGAATGAGAAACAGTGTGTCCTAGTGGAAAGAGCATGGGCCTGGGAGTCAGAAGGTCATGGGTTCTAATCCCAGTTCCGTCACTTGTCTGCTGTGTGACCTTGGGCAAGTCACTTCATTTCTCTAAGCCTTAGCTACCTCATCTGTAAAAGGGGGATTGAGGCTGTGAGCCACTCGTGGGACAAGGGACTTCCTCCGACCTGATTTGCTTATAACCATCGCAGCACTTAGTACAGTTCCTGGCACATAGTAAGCACTTAACAAATACCGTAGTTATGCTTTTTATTATTATAATAGATCAGGACACTGAGCATGCTGGGAAGATGGAGTGCCTCTCGCTGTTTCCCAGAAAAGCCACGTTCTGTAGCTGCCAACCTCGGCCTCTGCAATGCATCCTCAGCTCCCTCCCCTCCCCTTTCAGCTGTGCCACCAAAAACCTAGCCTGCCCTTTTGGGGCTCAACAGCCAAGATCGGCACACTGCATATTCCACGTACCGACCAAAGAGGCGGGTGCGAACCAAGACCTTGGAATGGCTTTCATAGGGCTTCTGGCTGAAATTCACTGCAGAGCTGAATATTAACTTCCAGGTTGCTGCTGAGGTTCTCTGAGATTAGAGAAACAGCATGGCATAGGGGCTCATATTCCTGGGAGTCAGAAGGTCATATGTGACCTTGGGCAAGTGTCTTCTCTGGGTCTCAGTTACCTCATCTGTAAAGTGGGGATTGAGATTGTGAGCCCCGTGTAGGACAGGAACTGTGTCCAAACTGTTTTGCTTGAATATTGTTTTGTTTTCTGCTGTCGAGTCATCTCCGACCAATAGTGACGCCATGGACACATCTCTCCCAGAATGCCCCACCCCGATCTGCAATTGTTCTGGTAGTGTGTCCATAGAGTTTTCCTGGTGAAAATGCAGAAATGGTTCACCATTGTCTCCTTCCATGTAGTAAACTTGATTCTCGCCCTTGACTCTCTCCCATGTTGCTGCTGCTTAGCACAGGTGAGTTTTGACTTGGAGCAGATTGCCTTCCACTCACTAGCCACCTGGCCAAGCTAGGAATGGAATGGATATGCCTCTGCTTGACTCTCCACCCCATAGTTGAGACTGGTAGAGTACCGGAAACTCTTCAGGTGTGACCTGAGAGGGGGTTGTTTAGTATGTGTCAAAAACTGTTCTAAGTGCTGGGGTAAGTTGCAAGTGAATTAGGTTGGACACAGTCCCTGACCCACATTAGGCTCACATTCCAAGTAGGAGGAGAACTGAAGTGGAGAAGTTAAGTGACTTTCCCAGGGTCACCCAGCAAGCAAATGCTCTTCCCACTAGGTCATGTTGCTTCTCTCTTCTCCTCCTCTCCAGTTCTTCCTCTATTCTATCTGACCATTCTCCCTTTGCCCCATGTCAGCCAGTAGATTCAAAGTGAGGCTCTTTAGGACTCCTGTAAGCTTATGGAGAGGACTCTATAAGAATCTCTCCATAAGAGGACTCTCAATAACCTTTTTTACAAGTGCCATAATGATTATTATTTATTTAAGCACTTACTATGTTCCAGGCACTGTACTAAGCAATGGGGTAGATACAAGCTAATCAAGTCCATGTCCCACAAGGGGTTTACAGTCTTAATCCCCATTTTTCACATGAGGTGATTGAAGCACAGAGAAGTCAAGATCATACAACAGACAAGTGGCAGAGCCAGGATTAGAATCTTTCTGATTCCAAGGGCCATGCTCTATCCACTAGGTTATGCTGCATCTCTAGACAGTAGCATCATAACTCTACATGAATTATTCTTATTTGCTCACCAGTAGACTGTTCTTTTTATTCTAAGGAGAGCATTAGGCTGGTCTTGTCTTGCTGGAACCCAAAACCCTACTGTCACGCCCTCCACTTCTTTACAGGCTGGCAAAGAGACTTCCCCACTCTCAGGGTCACCCCTGGAGAGTTTCCAGTACTCTACCAGTCTCACCTACAAGATGAAGAGTCAAGCAGAGGCCATTCTATTCCTAACTTGGGCAGTGACTAGCGAGTGGAAGCCAGTCTGCTACAAGTCAAAGCTCACATGTGCTGGGCAGCAGAGGCATGGGAGAGAGATGAGGGCAGAAACTCAAGTTTACTGTGCGGAAGATGGCAGTGGTAAACCAATTCCATATTTTGACCAAGAAAACTCTATGGATACACTACCAGTACAATTGCAGATGGAGGTGGGACATTCTGGGAGAGATGTATCCATGGTGTCGCTATGGGTCAGAGGTGATTGACGGCATGAAGTAAGACAAAGAGACTTCCCTCAATCTTTCCTTGGCTTTATAGGATGGCACATCTGCCATACTTGAGGCTCACTCAGTGGGACACTGTCCAGCTAACTTGGCTTCAAAATATCTAGAGAATTAAGGGCAGATGGGTGTATTTTGGGGGGCCTGAATCCCCAGCTAATTTATGGGTGTAAACTGAGCCTTGGAGGCACTGGCTTGTGAAGAATATAAGCTCATTACAGGCAGGACCGGGTCTGCTATTTCTTTTATATGGTTACTCTCCCAAGTGCTTAGTATAATGATGTTGGTATTTGTTAAGCACTTACTATGTGCAGAGCACTATTCTAAGCGCTGGGGGAGATACAGGGTAATCAGGTTGTCCCACGTGAGGCTCACAGTTAATCCCCATTTTACAGATGAGGTAACTGAGGCACAGAGAAGCTTAGTATAGTGTTCTGCACGTAGTAAGTTCTCAATAAATACCACTGATCAACTGAAAGCCCAGTACCAGAGCTGTGAGATGTTTTCCACCGTATTAGGAGTCTTCCTTGCCATGCCTCCTTTCCTCTTCTCCCCTCCCATTTGTGTTGCCCCGCCTTACTCCCTTTGCTATTCCCCCATCCCAGCCCCACAGCACTTATGTATATATCTGTAACATTTATTTTGATATGTCTCCCCTCCTCTAGGTAGTAAACTCGCTGTGGGCAGGGAATGAGTGTGTTTATTGTTGTATTGTCTGTCACTTGTCTGCTATGTGACCTTGGGGAAGTCACTTCACTTCTCAGTTCCCTCATCTGTAAAATGAGGATTGAGACTGTGAGCCTGATGTGGGACAGGGATTTCCAATTGATTGGCTTGTATCCATCCTAATGCTTAGTACAGTGCCTAGCTCATAGTAAGTGCTTAACAAATACCTCAATTGTTATTTTTATTCTTCTTCTTATCCATGAGCTTTATCACTCAGGAAACACTTCTTCCCAGTGGCCACAGTCCATACAATGGAGCTCTTTAACGATGCTTCAGATCTGGGCTCTTAGGTGGTGTCCAGAGTTTGAGTTAGAAGCCTTGGTTCATTTTCTCTCGCATCACTTACTTTCCTTCCAAGGCAAACGGTGTAGACAAATCACTTAGTTGGACCATCTGCATCTTATGCGTGTATCTGCCAGTATGAAGACATCTTAGAGTCTTGCCACTTCACCACTTGAAGCCTCAGTTTCCCCATCAGGAAAACATATATTATCCTTGCCCATACATGCTTGATTGCGTGTGGGGAGGATTCTTTAAATAGTTCCTGTGAAAAGCTCTCAGCTCTGAAAGAGAAACGCTCTATAAATACCAGGCTTTATTATAATTAACTTGAGGAGCGACACTTTTTTTTTTTTTGCTTGGAGGATAAAAACATCTGCAGACGATGGGTTGTCCAATCCCAGTGCATTGTGGGTTTGTTAACAGGTGTCTCTGGAGGACTAAAGTCCTGGCCTTTAGTGACTCATCCTGGAAGGTGTGTGTATGTGTGTGTGGTGGTGGTGGGGGGGCGGAGGGTAGCGGGGAGAGAAAGAGAGAGACATTGTATGGTTGAAGATAGCTGCAGGCAGGGAATGCCAAGGACTCTCTTGGAAGTCTCAGACAAGGAAAGGTGTGCTTCATAGGTCAGGTGTCGGACAGTCGTGGACATTTTAAGAAGGAAGTTATCAAGTCCACCTCCTTTTCAGATGCTGTTGATTCATCTCCCCTGTTATGGCCACTCAGAACCCTAGCCCCCATTCTGTTCTTCTGCGGCCGTTCCTCTCTCAGGGCCCTGGGCCCCATTCTGGATTCGGTGGAGGGACATCAGATGCGGTCACATCTTCAACTGTCCACAACCTGCAGCCCCCCGTGGCCTCCCTCTCTAAGGATGTGCCCTGAAGGGACTGCCTTGTTGGCTAACTGAATGACCTGGTCCTTTTTTTTTTTTTTGGCTTTTTATGGTATTAGGTAAGCACTTACTATGTGCCTATCAGACAGTCAATCAAATTTATTGAGTGCTTACTATGTGCAGAGGACTGTACTAAGCACCCAGTAGAGTACATAATAACAATAAATAGGCACATTCCCTGCCCCCAACAGGCTTACAGTCTAGAGGTGGAGCCGGATATTAATATATTAAGCACTGGGGTCGGTCCAAGCTAATCAGGTTGGACATAGTCCCTATCCAACATGGGACTCAAAGTCTTAACCCCCAGTTTACAGATGAGGTAACTGAGGCACCGAGAAGTGAAATGATTTGTCAAAAGCCACACAGAAGACAAGGAGTAGAGCTGGATTAGAATTCAGGTCCTTCTGACTTCTAGGCCTGTGTTCTATCCACTAGGCAACTCTGCTTTACTGTGGAAAGACAGGACGGTGAAACTCTGCCTCTGGTCCTGCTCCCTTCCTGTAGCTGCAGCAGAGACAAAGGTCGGCAGGAGATTCCAGGGAGACGGCTTCAGCCCCCTCACAGAACTGAGGTGGAAGAGGTGTTTGCTACACTGTGTGATCTGCAAGACTCTTTTCCCCAGATTCCAGGATGGAGGCAGAGATTTCTCAGGAGGCTGAAGCCAAACTTGCCTGTTCCTCGAGATTCTCTTCCTGCCAGAGTTTCTGCCTTCATCTGGAATTTCCATGTGTATAGCACAGAATGGAAATGGAGACAGTGAAGTTGGGATCTCTTCAGGCTTTGGTCTCCCCAGCTTGCCGGGGCCTAGTTCATGTGGTTTGTGCATTTCTTTGTCATTTTCTCTGGGCAGGGCCAAGCTCAAATGGAAGGTTATGATGGAAGAAGTGCTGAGGAAGGTCTAGGAATCCCCTAGAATGCAATTCCCAGAAGTAGAATATTCAGGCTGCTAGTGCCCTCAATGGGCCACGTAGTTCCATATTTCTCACTAAGGCAGATCCAACTCAATTGGATAAAGAGAGGGAAAGCACTCACTTCCTTCCCTTGAATCCCACCCCTCTCATTCAGCTCCTCCAGCCCAAATCTTTGGGAATCAGATCTCTAACACTAGTCAGTTCACTGACTTGGTTAACAATAATAATAATAATAATATAACACGTATTGCTTACTAAGTGCTAAGTGGTGGGGTAGATAGATCAGACATGATCCTTGTCCCACATGAACCTCCAGTCTATATTATTCCTATTTTATGGATGAGGAAACTGAGGCCCAGAGAGATTAGGTGACTTGCCCAAGGCCTCCCAGCAAGCAGAGTTGAGATTAGAACCTACATCAACTGACTCCTTGACTTATGCTCTGTCCACTAAAACCATTCCCTAGACTAAGTATCTATTTAAACCTTTAGAATCCTAGAGATTGGCCTGATTATGCTATCTGTCAACAGCCCAGACAGGAACAGAGGCCACTGGATTTGGGATGACACAATCCAGTGACCTCTGTTCCTATCTGGGCTGTTGATATATAGTATAATCAGGGCAATCTCCAGGATTCTAAAGATGCGTGGTGGTTGTGCTGGAGTCTGAAGCCCCTGGGTGGCTCTCTTTGGATGAAGAATATGCTTGGATTTGCTGTGAAAACACTTATACCTTTAGGTCCAGGATTTGAAATGGAGCCAATCGAAGTTTAGGAACATCTAAACCCAGGATTACAGGTCCCAGGAGCAACACCAAGGTTTGGAGAAGCGAGCTCAGTAATATCTGGGTCCATCTAAATTAAGATAGAAGGTGAACAGTGATCCAGTTGATTTATATTTATATTTATCTGTATTAACGTCTGTCTCCCCTTCTGGAATGTAAACTCACTGCGGTCAGGGAACATGACTACCACCTCTGTTGTACTGAACTCCCCCAAACACTTATTTCAGTGTAAGCTCATTGTGGGCAGGAAACCTGTCTGCTCATTCTCTTGTACTCTCTCAGGGACTTTAAACACTGCTCTGCACATAGAAAGCGCTCAATAAATACCACTGATTGATTAATTAGTCCACATTGACAGCTCAAATGGGTAATAATTCAGACACCAGAGTAGATTTTGGGGGTTGAATTATCTATCACAGAGGCCTACAGGGAGCAAAACACCCAGGCAGGCATGCCTTATGTCGCCTTCAGCTGGGGAGGGCGGTCACAGCCCTCGGATGGCCAGACGGCACCAGCACCCCGTTCCGCTTTGCAGGCCCCTTCTGGGCTCCCTGACACCTCTCCCATCCTCCTGGTTGTCCTATTTAATGAGTATTTAAATGTGGTCAGTCCTATTTAATGAGTATTTACAGTTTGCAGAGCACTGTACTAAGCACTTGGGAGAGTGCAAGACAGCAATATAAAAGACACATTCCCTGCTCATAACGAGTTTACAGACTAGAGGGCCTCAGTTGCCATAGCCTAAGGAGCCGTTTAGTCTTCATTCCCAGGTCTCTGTCTCTTGGGAGGGAGGAAGGGAGGGTGGGAGGCAGTGGAGGAAAGGGAGGCTACCAGCTCAGGTGACCGGCTTCCCTCATTCTTCCAGGTTGCCAACCGGCCACTATGATGGTGCCACTCTGGGCATCTGCTTTGCATAGGATACATTCTGCAGCATACCAACCTCGGGATGGGGGAACTAATAATGGAAATAATACTGATCTGTGGCATTTACCCTGAGCCGGGCACCGTACTATGAAATGAGGTAGATGTGAGCTACTTGTGATGGAGAAAGCCCCTGTCCCACATAGACCTCATAGTCTTAATCCCCATTTTACAGATGAGCTGAGGCACAGAGAAGTGAAATAATTTCCCTAAGGTCACAGCAGAATAATGGCAAAATTGGGATTAGAACCCAGGTTCTTTTACCTCCCAAGCCTGTGCTCTATCCACTAAGCCACACCGCTTCTTCCCGCTCCACGTGACTAACCGGAACACCTCACCTCCTGTCCCTTCTCCAGCTCTTACCCCGCACCCTCTGTTGTCAGAAGAAGAGTGAGCCCAGGCAATGCCTCATGTCTAATACATAATTACAGAGGAGCCTGTGAACGTTGGCTTTGCGGAGAAGCCGAGCCGTGGGCGGGGCAAATGGGATAATTATAATCTTGGAAGGCTGGAGCCTCAGGCTGAGCAACCACCGAGCAGCTATTATGCCTTCCTCCGCTGTGAGCTGCCATCATTCTGAGAGCGGGCCCAGCTCCTGCCTTCTGGAGGAGTGCTGGGGGGCTACAAAAATGCTGTCCTTGGCACCTGAGAGGCGGAAGTTGGCACCGAGTAGCCCAAACTCACTGACTCGGGCTTCTGACCTCAATTCCTGGCATTTCTGACCTCACTGCCCTGGGGCTTCTGACTTCACTGTTGGGGGCAAAATAATAATAATTGTGGCATTTGTTAAGTGCTTACTACCTGACAGGCACTGTTCTAAGCACTGGGATAGATGCAAGGCAATTGGGTTGGGCACCGTCCCTGTCCCACATGGGGCTCATTGTCTTGATCTCCATTTTACGGATGAGGGAACTGAGGCACAGAAAAATGAAGTGACTTGTCCAAGGTCACAAAGCAGACAAGTGGCAGAACTGGGATTAGAACCCAGGTCCTTCTGACTCCCAGGCCAATGCTCTATCCATTAGGCCATGCTGCTTCTGACCTCACGACCTAGGGCAGCCAACTGTTTTGGTGGCAGAAATGCCTGCACTGTTGGTCTCAGGCGACCTGCCTCAGGGAGCAAGAAGGGAGCAGGATGAAGAATAGAAATGGCATAGATGCCCTGGGAGACAGGGGAGTCAAGACAGTGTGTCTCAGCCAAACACAAATGATTATTGAATGTCTCTTCTTTTCACTATGCTATGTTGGACACGGAATAATATCTTCCCTTGGAGAGACCCATCTCCACCCCAAAATGAAAAGGTTGGGGGTGGGACTGCCAGATGAAAGTCTTTGTGCCCAGGATAAGGGAACAGGGAAGCTAAGGTTCTCTGCGAGGCTGAGGCCTGGCCCGGTTTAGTGAGCATGCGAAGTGATGCAACCAAATGTCATTCATTCATTCATTCAATAGTATTTATTGAGCGCTTACTATGTGCAGAGCACTGTACTAAGCGCTTGGGATGAACAAGTCGGCAACAGAGACAGTCCCTGCCATTTGACGGGCTTACAGTCTAATCGGGGGAGACGGACAGACAAGAACAATGGCACTAAACAGCGTCAAGGGGAAGAACATCTCGTAAAAACAATGGCAACTAAATAGAATCAAGGCGATGTACAATTCATTAACAAAATAAATAGGGTAACTAAAATATATATAGTTGAGCGGACGGGTACAGTGCTGTGGGGATGGGAAGGGAGAGGTGGAGGAGCAGAGGGAAAAGGGGAAAATGAGGCTTTAGCTGCGGAGAGGTAAAGGGGGGATGGCAGAGGGAGTAGAGGGGGAAGAGGAGCTCAGTCTGGGAAGGCCTCTTGGAGGAGGTGATTTTTAAGTAAGGTTTTGAAGAGGGAAAGAGAATCAGTTTGGCGGAGGTGAGGAGGGAGGGCGTTCCAGGACCGCGGGAGGACGTGACCCAGGGGTCGACTGCGGGATAGGCGAGACCGAGGGACGGCGAGGAGGTGGGCGGCGGAGGAGCGGAGCGTGCGGGGTGGGTGGTAGAAAGAGAGAAGGGAGGAGAGGTAGGAAGGGGCAAGGTGATGGAGAGCCTTGAAGCCTAGAGTGAGGAGTTTTTGTTTGGAGCGGAGGTCGATAGGCAACCACTGGAGTTGTTTAAGAAGGGGAGTGACATGCCCAGATCGTTTCTGCAGGAAGATGAGCCGGGCAGCGGAGTGAAGAATAGACCGCAGCGGGGCGAGAGAGGAGGAAGGGAGGTCAGAGAGAAGGCTGACACAGTAGTCTAGCCGGGATATAACGAGAGCCCGTAATAGTAAGGTAGCCGTTTGTGTGGAGAGGAAAGGGTGGATCTTGGCGATATTGTAGAGGTGAAACCGGCAGGTCTCGGTAACGGATAGGATGTGTGGGGTGAACGAGAGGGACGAGTCAAGGATGACACCGAGATTGCGGGCCTGCGGGACGGGAAGGATGGTCGTGCCATCCACGGTGATAGAGAAGTCTGGGAGCGGACCGGGCTTGGGAGGGAAGATGAGGAGCTCAGTCTTGCTCATGTTGAGTTTTAGGTGGCGGGCCGACATCCAGGTGGAGACGTCCCGGAGGCAGGAGGAGATGCGAGCCCGAAGGGAGGGGGAGAGGACAGGGGTGGAGATGTAGATCTGCGTGTCATCTGCGTAGAGATGGTAGTCAAAGCCGTGAGAGCGGATGAGTTCACCGAGGGAGTGAGTGTAAATGGAGAACAGAAGAGGGCCAAGAACTGACCCTTGAGGAACTCCAACAGTTAAAGGATGGGAGGGGGAGGAGGCTCCAGCGTAGGAGACCGAGAATGATCGGCCAGAGAGGTAAGAGGAGAACCAGGAGAGGACAGAGTCCGTGAAGCCAAGGTGAGATAAGGTATGGAGGAGGAGGGGATGGTCGACAGTGTCAAAGGCAGCAGAGAGGTCAAGGAGGATCAGAATGGAGTAGGAGCCATTGGATTTGGCAAGAAGGAGGTCATGGGTGACCTTAGAGAGAGCAGTCTCGGTAGAGTGGAGGGGACGGAAGCCAGATTGGAGGGGGTCTAGGAGAGAATGGGAGTTAAGGAAATGTCAGGACTGGACTCTGGGAAATTGATGTCTTGCCTGTCAACTCAAGAGGCAATTGACACACTTAACTCCAGCAATGCCAAAGCGAATTGGTGGTATGTGAAAACACATCTAACCAATCAGTGGTTTGTGTGTGCCCCGGAAAACAGCTATTCACCCTTGGAGAAATGGGTTATTAGAATCGGTATTTGCCAAATAACAAAACTGTTATCAGATAAGAAAGCAAATTCCTCCCACCCTCCCATTCCACTGCGCTGTTAAAGTCAACACAAATGCTGTAGTGAAGATGATATTGCAGGCAAGAGAATTGCAGGCCAGTGGGAGGTTCATCTAGGAAGGCTTACTGTAGGAAGGGGTCTTGGAAGAAGGCGGAGGGCTCAGCCACATGAAGCTTTCATAGATGAAGCCCCCACCCCCACATCCCCAGCCACACCACCCTATGGGGGAGAGGCAGGTTCTCTTTCAAGGAGACAAAACACACACTTCCTCCATCCCCCCCACCCTCCCCCCCATTTCTTACTAGGCTGGATTTCGACTTAATAGATATTATGAACCAGAACTATAAACACATAACAATGTGGGTGATGAGAATGTGGAGGAGAAAATCCCTACTTCTTGGCTAAGATTTCCTGTTTTAATCCTACTCATTCTCTATCCCTTATTATCCCACCTCTCCTTCCTCCCATTTTTGTAATTATCTGCAGATAAACATAATCAACATCATCAACAAGGGCATTTATTCATCACCTACTGTGTGCAGAGCACTGTACTAAATACTTGGGGGAGCACACCAGATGCAAAATACATGATCCTTGAACTCTTGGGGTTTGCCATTGAATTGGGGAAACAGGCACATTTATTTATGAGTAACAGGAGCAGGAAGAAGAATAAAGCTGTTACAGAAGGTAGCCTGAGGATGTGGAAATAAAGCTGAAAAACAATTGAAGTGCTTGGGAGAGCACAATACAACAGAGTTGGTAGCCATACGCCCTGCCTTAAACGAGCTTATTCTGGAGGAGTAAAGTGACTATCCCAGGGTCACCTGGCTGGCTAGTGTTGTGTGGGGGAATGGAGGTAGGGAGGCTAAAATCGGATCTCCTGATTTCTAGTCTTGGGCTTTTTCTCCTAGGCCTTACTTCCTCTCATCTGTCTTGTCTCGTCTACTGGACTGCGAGCCCCCTGAATGTTGGAGCATGTTTATTCTTTAGCATAGCCTCACTGGGTTTAGGTCCTCAGTGAGTGTTTAATAAGCACTTATTGACTGACTGATTAATTGTCTGGTTTTTCCCTCCAGTGGTCTGGAATAATACCGAGAAGTCAAGGAAATGGTTATCCAATGTAACCCCAGCTGCGTCAACAGGATTCCTTGGCATTTGATTCACTGCTGTAATACCCAGTCTTTGTGAACCAGTTCACTGGACAGCTTGCTTCTTCCTTACTCCTCTTTCTTGACTTCCCTACCCAGCTTCTTTGGGATTCACAGCTTCTAGAAACCCCCCAGTTTTTTGTGAATTAGAAGCCCTGAGTGGCTCTAGGAATGTCCATAACAGCTGAAACTGTATTGGAAGCTGTTGGACAGGACCCAGTGGAGTTGAACCTGGTTCTTTCCCTTGCCTGCATTAGGCCAATGTCTCTCCCCTTCTCCCAGAAATCATGCCCAGAATCTGATTCCCGGGGGGCTCAGTGGACCCTTCCTATTGGAAGCCTTTCATTCATTCAATAATATTTATTGAGCACTTACTATGTGCAGAGCACTGTACTAAGCGCTTGGAATGAACAAGTCAGCAACAGATAGACAGTCCCTGCGGTTTGACGGGCTTACAGTCTAATCTGGGGAGACAGACAAGAACAGACAAGAACAATGGCAATAAAGATACCATTTATTGTATAAAGATACAATGGCAATAGAGATACCAAAGTGGCAGGAGGTGTACCTAAACCAAATTAATCTTTCTAACCCTTAAATACTTTCTGTTGTGGCCTTGAATAATAATGTTGGTATTTGTTAAGCGCTTACTATGTGCCGAGCACTGTTCTAAGCGCTGGGGTAGACATAGGGGAATCAGGTTGTCCCACGTGGGGCTCACAGTCTTAATCCCCATTTTACAGATGAGGGAACTGAGGCACAGAGAAGTTAAGTGACTTGCCCACAGTCACACAGCTGACAAGTGGCAGAGCTGGGATTCGAACTCATGAACCCTGACTCCAAAGCCCGCGCTCTTTCCACTGAGCCATGAAGACCTTTGAGAAATAAAGCCTGGAGAATGTATGCAGAAAGCTAATTTCTCCACTTTCATCGCAAATGTTCTTGTGATCCAAGGATCATCCATGGCACAGGATACTGTGCCTGCATCTCTTCTCCCAAATATCTAGCTCCCATACACTGTTGAAGTTCTGGTCTGCCATTCTAATCGGTCGACTCCCTTTCTAATGAACAGGGATTGGTTATCTTTCTCAACATGACTAGTGGCAAGAGTACGGGCTTGGGTGTCAGAAGATGTGAGTTCTAATTCTGGCTCCACCACTTGTCTGTCTTGTGACCTTGGGTATATCACTTAACTTCTCTGTACCTCAGTTACCTCATCTGTAAAATGGGAATTAAGACTGGATAACCTGATTACCTCTTATCGACCCCAGAGATTAGAACAGTGTTTAGCACATAGCAAATGTAGTTATTAATTAGATTCACACACCGCGAACTCCTTGGTTTTCGAATCAAGGGGTTGAGCGCAGCCCTGCCCCACTCCCATTAGGGGCGGCAGGGATGATCTGTGGAATCCTGGTGGTCCCTGTCCATCTCCCCTGTTCCTGTTCCTCAGAATGGGGCCAGCAGGGGCTGTTCCATGAGAGGGGGCGTGGAGGCGGGTCTCCCCTCCTCCTGCCACTCCCACCCCCCATCACATGTATTTACACACACGCAGAAGCTTGGTGTCATTTCAGCTCCCTCTGCCCCTCGCACCACTGAGGCCCTCTGAAGAAATCACAGTGGGGTCACAGTCATCTCTCAGATTTACACAGCAGACAAGTGGTGGAGCAGGGATTAGAACCCAGGTCCCTCTGATTCCCGGGCCCTTGCTCTGTCCACTAGGCAACACTGCTTCCCACCACTACCACTCCCTTAGGTTGCTGAAGGAAAAACAGGCTGTTAAAAACATTACAAAGCTGCAATCCGGCCAGGCACTCTGGCTGGTTGGATTCCAGGGATCCTGCCAGTTCCTCTGGTCCATGTCGGAGCTCTTCCAAAGGAGCTAGAAGCAGCCTCTCCGAGGGTCATCTCTTCAGTGGTCGATCAGGGAGGTGTGGGAAGTGAGGTGGGGGTTGTGTCCATGGAGGACCCAGGATCCCCCCAGAGGGAAGACGGGAGTCAGCGTTCAACTTAGCGGGGTGAGGAATGGAGGGAGGAAGAAGCTCTAGAATGGCTTTGTCCAGTTCTCCCTCCTGCCCATATTTCACCAGCTCTTCTCCTTTCCCGGGCAGGGAGACAAAGTCCCCGCCGGGGGCTGGGGCCTGTGCCCGCTTCTCATTGGCATCCAGCCCCACCGCACAAATGAGGCAGGTTTTCGTCTCCGTGTGGGCTCCAGTCATTTGGTTTTCCAAGCGAATGTGCTTGACTTCGCAGCTGGTGACGGAGCTCCCGTTTGTCCACACCCTGCCTCCTCCTGGCAGTTGGTCTTCATCTCGGCCCCCAGGAAGGGCCACGGCCTGGACCCAGGAACCCCTCAGCCGATCGGCTTTGCCGCGGTGTCGTTGATGCACCTTCTGTGATGACCACTGCTGCTTCTCAGCCTCCCCATGGTGGACCTGGCCTGGATACCACATACCTGGAGATGGGGGCGGCTGTCTCTCTTGCTCACACGGCAACTGTGCTTTCCCTCCTGCCTGTTAGCAACATTCAGTTCTGCCCAGCACTAGGCATTTAGGCTGCAAAGCATTAGGGATCTAAGGAATGTTCTTCAGGCTAATTTTTGCATTTATCCCTATCCTTATCTTTATTAATAATAATAATCACTGTAGTGCTTGTTAATCACTTACTAGGTGCCAAGCACTGTTGGAAGCACTGGGGTAGATATAAGTTAATCAGATAGGACACAGACTCTGTCCCAAAGGGGGCTCATGGTCTTTATTCCCCATTTTCCAGATGATGTAACTGAGGCACAGAGAAGTGAAGTGACTTGCCCAACGTCATGCAGCAGACATGTGGCAGAGGCGGGATTAGAACCCCGATCCTTCTGACTCCCAGGCCTGTGCTCTACCCACTAAGCCATGCTGTTTCTCAATGTGTTTGATGTTATTTTTGCATTCTCACTGTTTTAGTTTTATTCTGTCTATTGCCATTCCCCAGTTCCCTTTTATTCTTAGATTGTGACCCCACTGAGGGCCAGGGACTGTGTAAATGACACCTGTGTGGTCTTCCCCAGATATTAGTATTCATTCATTCATTCAATTTTATTCATTGAGCACTTACTGTGTGCAGAGCACTGTACTGTATGGGAGAGTACGTTGAAACAATAAACAGACACATTCCCTGCCCACAAGAAGCTTCCAGTGTAGTAAGCTGTTTACAGTGCTTTGCACACAGTAAACACTTAATACTGTTACTAGAAGTCCATCAGCTTGTCTAGATACGGCATGACTTAATGTTAGAAGAAATGGCGTGTGCCCAAGTGTGTGTGTTTCATAACACGTAACATGAGTCAGGACTACAGCGTATCTTCTTCTTGATGTGAGGTTTTTGGGGAACATGGCCCTGGCATTACAGAACAGGCTGTAGTAGCTGAACAATCCATGCTTTCCTCAGGTGGGTTTCCCCACTTCCCTGCCTCATCCCACCGAGACACAAACCAACTCAAAAGATAGAAAAACTGCACAAAACCTAGATCCTAATGCAGTTGTAGATCTATCTATCTATAGATAGATGTATGTAAATATATGCATATATATGCATATGTATCTTTACATATATAGATATATAGTTAGGTATGTATATATGCATATTTATACACATATACTATATATGCACATACACACACACACACACACACATATATATGTCTGCGGCAATAAGGATGCCTGCCTGCATGTACACACATACACATATGAGCACACACATGCAGACTTGGAATACATACCAGAGATGATGTGGGAGTCAGTAAGGATGGAAATAGCAGGGAATTGGTGAGAGGATGAGGGGCTTGGCCTTTGTCTCCATGGGATTTTATCACAGGAATTTTGCTGCAGTGGGAACTGGGGTCTGGTCAGGGCAATGGGAACAGTGTGGGCTGATGGCGGGGAGCACATAGAAGACCCATCACCACCCAGGAGACTTTTGCCTCACAGCAGGGCAGTAGTGAGGGGGCAGAGAGGTGGGGGTCTCTCCTCCTCTGAGGATTTGGGCCTCCATGGGGGGCAGGACTGAGAGGGGCAGGTCATCAGGCCCCCACCCAAATCCCCATTTTCATCTCAGCTGCATCATTTGTTCATTCATTCATTCAATCATATTAAGCACTTAATGTATGCAAAGCAATGTACTAAGCACGTGGGAAAGTACACTATCACAATAAGCAGACACAATCCCTGCCCACAATGAGCTTACACTGTTCTGGGACATAGGGCTAAGGAAGGAGATGGACCCCTTCCCCAACTCAGGAGGGGAAGGCCAGCAAAAGCTCTGACTAAGCCCTCTTCTCCTCTTCTTCTACATCCTTCTATATGGCTTTTACTTGGCTCCTTCATTCATCTTCCCTCATCCCCATAGCACATGTATATATCTGTATATATCTGTAATTTAATTATCTATTTACTTATTTATATTAATGCCTGTTTCCCCCTCTAGACTATGAGCTCATTATGGGTGGGAATGTGTCTGTTGTTATATTGAACTCTCTCAAGCGCTTAGTACAGTGCTTTGCACACAGAAAGGGGTCAATAAATATGATTGAATGAATGCATTAAAACCTGCCCAGAGTTACCCTGATATTAAGGCTTCAAGGTCCACGAGGGACTCAACGAACGACTCCCTGAGGACCAGAGTGGCTTCGCCCGCCCCTTCTTCACCACCATCTCTTCCTCCAAAGAGGGGTAGGAGGAGGAGGAGGGAACATGTCAACCAACTCTGTTATATTATACTCTCCCAAGTGCTCTGCACAAAATAAATGCTCAATGAATACTACCGATGAATTGAGCAGCCCAGCTTCCTCTAAGAGTTCAAGGAGGGCGGAAGCTTCCTGCACAAGTTTGAATGCTGGGAAAGCTGTGGCTTTTTCCCTGAACACCGGTGTGACCAGAGCAGTGAGGGCTACAAGGACTGGGTAGTAAAGTACTGCTGCACTGCTTGAAGAATGGCATTTATTAAGCACTTACTGTATGCTAAGGGTTGAAATAGTAGGTACGAACCATGGCCAAATCATTTTCCTTCAAAAACGTTCAGACCATGTTTCCTCTCCTCAAGAAGCTGCAGTAGTTGCCCATCCACCTCCGCAGCAAACAAAAACTCCTCACCAATGGCTTTAAGCACTAAATCACCTTGCCCCCTCCTACCTCACCTCACTACTCCCTTACTACAACCCAGCCCACACACTTCGTTCCTTTAATGCTGACCTTCTCACTGTATCTCGATCTCATTTCATCTATCTCACTGCCAAATGCTCTCCGGCATCCTACCTCTGGGCTGGAATGCCCTCCCCCCTCATATCAGACAGATAATTGCTGTCCCTCACTTCAAAGCCTTATTTACAGGTACTTCTCCTCCAAAAAGCCTTCCCTGACTAAGCCCTCTTTCCTCTTCTCCCACTACCATATGCGCTGCTTTTACTTGCTCCTCTATTCATCTTCCCTCCCACCCCCCCAGCACATATATATCGGCAATTTATCTATGTATTTATATTAATGTCTGTCTCCCCCTCTAGACTATGAGTCTCTGTGGGCAGAAATATGTCTGTTTGTTGTTATATTGTACTCTCCCAAGCGCTTGGTACAATGTTTTGCACACAGTAAGTGCTCAATAAATGATTGAATGAATGAATATGAAATAATAGGATTTAGACAGTTTCTATTACACAGTGGGCTTAGAATCTAAGAGGGAGGGAGACAGGTATCTCATCCCCATTTTACGGATGGTAGAACTGTGGCACAGAGAAGATAAGTGACTTGCCCAGAATCACACAGTAGGCCAGTGGCAGAGCTGAGACTAGAACCAGGGTCTTGGAGGTCTCCTGACTCCCCTAAACCACAAACTGCCTGAGTGCTCTGTTTAGCTGGGGTTTTTTTTCCCTGTTCTGACTCATTTGAATTGTTAAGCTTTTCCTGTGTGTCTGTCCTCCCTCCTGCTCTTCCCTTTTCAAGGGAGCTCCTGGTGGGCCAGGGTCTGTGTCCGAATTAATATCCAAGAATCCTTCCCAGAGCTTAATAGTAGAGTGTTCTGACTATTGTAAATGTTCAATGTGACAAGCTATGGGGCAGGAAGATGTACACCCCCTGGCTAACCCTCCCAGAAAATCCCTGGCTGGACCATCAGTAAGCCAGTCGGAGGGCTTATCGGCCCACAGATGGTACCTCTTACACACACACGCACGCGTGTGTGCGCACAACGGAGAGAGATGGTGGAAAGGTTGTACCCAGAATTATGAGCACCATATAATAAATACAAGCTGGGGCAACCACCTGCCCTCCGGCACACACAATCTCCATTTCTGACATTTTGTCCAATCACTGCAGGCAAGTCAATTCCTCCCCGCCTGCTCCCTCCTTCCCTCTCGCTGCTCTGCCTCTGCTGGTCTTTCCTGTGGTCAGCAGTTTCTCTATTCCCTTCCCCTCCCCTGGATCCTAACTCGGCCCCCTTGCCTTCCCACTCTACCACCACCCACCTCACTCTGCTACTTTTTTTGAACTAACAATAGCAATTCCAGTGGCAGCTGCACCTGTCCTGCCCCCTATCAATCAATCGTATTTCTTGAGCACTTACTGTGTGCAGAGCACTGTACTGAGCGCTTGGGGGAATACAATGTAAAAGAGTTGGTAAACACCTTCCCTGCCCACATCGAGCTTTCATTCCAGAGGGGAGAAGGACAATTGATACAAATAAATAAACTATGTGTACATACCTAAGTGTTGTAGGGTTGAGAGAGGGGTGAATAAAGGGTACAAATCCAAGTGGCACTGAAGGGAGTTAGAGAAAATAAGGGCTTAATCAGGAAGGCCTCTTGGAGGAGTTGTGCATTCAGTAAGGCTTTGAAGAAGGGAAGAGATAGTCTGTCGAGTTTGAAGAGGGAGGGCATTTTATGCCAGAGGCAGAACTTGGGTGAGAGGTCAGTGGTGAGAAAAATGAGATCTAGATACAGTGAGCAGGTTAGCATTAGAGGAGTTAAGTGTGTGGGTTGGGTTGTAGTAGGAAAGCAGCAAGAAAAGGTAAGCTGATATAAGGGACAAGCTGATTTAGTGCTTTAAAGTCCGTCTTTAGGAGTTTCTCTTTGATATGGAGGTGGATGGGCAGCCATGAGTTTCTTGAGGAGTGGGGAAACATGGACTGAACGTTTTTGTAGAAAAATGATCTGGTCAGCAGAGTGAAGTATAGACTGAGTGGGGAGAAACAGGACGAGATGGTGCAACCCTCTCCCACGTCACTTCTGGGTTGCCGCTGTCACTGCTTTTTTGGCCATCTCTCTGCACCTGAAGCTTTGACTGTCAATATGATTAGTAAAAAAATACTGGAGCTCTGGGATGTTGAGGGCCCCAGTGGAACTGAGGAGGCTGGGGAGGGTAGGATGACATTCAGGGTGCCAAGGAGGGAGGTGAGGTCCTTTAAAACTGCTGCAAATTGGGGAGGTTTAGGGGAGACTTGGGGGAGGGAGTGGGATGTGGTGAAGAAGAGATAGTGAGAGGCTGGAAGGATTTACAGTGCATTTTTACTTGTGTGAAATGTTCAACCGTCTTATCGGGCCTAGTTCTCGAAATCAGAGCCCTTCTGTTCTCACCAGTGCTCTCAGGAAGGAGACTTAGTCAATCTTGGCTCCTCTGCGACCTTTCCCCCAACCCTGAAGGTCACATTATGTCCTTCTTTCCTTAGTGTGTTAATTACTCAGTTTTGAAGTTGAGAACAAATGTTTCAGGCATGTTGCACGCTATAAATGTGTCAATTAAGTTGATTTAACACGCTCGAGATTCCATAACAACAAACCATTATCTTTCTTGCAGGCAGGGCTAAAAATAAGTAATGTTAATATTAAAATACACTTTGAGCCATAAATTATTGATAATAAATAACCAAACCCTGCACTGGATGTTTGGCATTGTCTTATTGGTTGTGTTCTGAGCCATTAATGGAAGTGTCGGTACTATTTCTCATAGGAAAATAAATCCCAGAGCTGTTGATTTCCGGGGAATGAAATCTCTTGCTGAAGTTAATCCTGGAGAATGGAGCTGGGGAGGTCTGAACAGCTATTGGTAGGTAGATCAGAGGGATCTTCAAAATGACCATTTTGCTTTTACTCACCTAGGTATTTTCTCTCCTTCTTATCTCTGATCATGATCGCTCATTGTGTACCTACTGTGCACTCATCACCTCCCCCATTAACAGAGTGGTCTAGTGGAAAGAGCACAGACTTGGGAGTCAGAGGACCTGGGTTCTAATCCTAGCTATGCCCCTCATCTGGTGTGTGACCTTGAGCAAGTCACTTCACTTCTCTGTGCCTCACTTATCTGTAAAATGGGGATTGAGATTGTGAGCACCACGTGAGACAGGGACTGTGTCCAACCCGATTTGCTTGTATTCACCCCAGCGCTTAGTACAGTGCTTAGCGCATAGTGAGTCCTAACAACTACCACAATTACTATTATTATTATTACTAAGTACTGGGGTTGATACGAACTAATCAGGTTGGATGGAGTCCCTGACCCACATGAGGCTCATAATCTTAATCCCCATTTTATAGATGAGGTAACTGAAGCCCAGTGAAGTTGAAGTGATTTCCCTAAGGTCGCTCAGCTGACAAGTGGCAGAACTGGATTAGAACCCAGGTTCTTTTGACTCCCAGACCCTTGCTCTATCCACTTAGCCATGTTGCTGTGGGTCTCTGGGCCCCAGGGAATCTGGTTGACCACAGTTCCTTGGAGAACCATCCCTTGAAGAGGAGTCAGCAGCAACAGTCCCTCCTTCAGCCTGGAGGGAAGAGCTGATCTGCTGGCAGAGTCAGAGGCCTGGGGGCTGGTGAGGGGCCATGGCGGGGGGGGGGGGGGGGGGGGTTGGGCATTCTCTGTTGGGCAGGGCTAGGGTGTTCCTAATGATGTTGATGTTGATGAAGATGATGGTATCTTTCAAGCATTTAGTCTGGGCCAAGACCTGGGGCAGATATAAGATAATAAGGTCAGGCACAGCCCCTGTCCCACACGGGGTTCAGAGACTACAGGAGGAAGGAGAGATGATTTTGCAGATGAGGAAACTGAGACACAGAGAAAGATAGTCACTTTCCCAGAGTCACACAGCAGGTAAGGGATGGATCCCGGGTCTCTGGACTCCCAGTCACGTGCTATTTCCACTAGGCCACACTCCGGCTGTAGTGGCTGTCTAAGGGGGAAGATCAGTTGGGGGTGTGTGTGTGGGCGAAGAGGGGGTATATAGACAAATGTGTGGATGTGCTTTACATGCGCTTGTTTGTGTGTATGAGGGTGTGTGTATGTGTATGCAAATCTATGTGTGTCTCCTTTTCCTGCCTTTTTCTCCTCCTGCTCCATTGAAGTCTAGGTCTGCAAGACACTAAGACAATTCTAGTCCCCATATTCATTTTGCTTATTCCCTTGTAATAATTCAATTTGCTAGTAATTTTACCCAAAATGTAGCAGCGATCTACAGTGGTTCTAACGTGCAGACCGTGTACATAGGAATCACTGACTAAGCCGCCCATCCAACTCTGATCTACAGGAAAGAGTAGAATCAGTCATCAGTGTGAATGCAGCCACTAGTGTGTTTATTTCTGAATTAGCGAACAATTCTATAGCAATCAGAGAGTTTGTCGGAGGTCCAACATTTGCATATCCCTCCAATGGAATTTGAGCTTTCAGCAGCTGCCCTGATTAAGCACATTTGAAGCTCTGATTAGTGTTTGAATTAGTTTGCTTTAGAACTCCTCTCTCTGTGTCAGCTTCAGACAGTGGCTGTCCTGAGAATCCGTGGTGTTCTACATCTCAAGGGCAGCCTTGAGGCCAGGATTTGGGGATTATAGTTCAGAAAGGGCACCACCTTAGTGGTTGCATCCCACTGGACTAGGGGCTTTTAGACTTCAGAATAATGTCTGTTGATTTATGTATTGATCTGTTTAATGGCCTGCTTTTGATTTTACTGTTTGTATTTTCATTCCAAATCTTACTTTTTATTACAGATGTTAGGCAATTTAGGTCCATTTAATCTCACATTTGATTGCAAGCACTTTAAAGGTGGGAAACACTTTTTCTTTTTTTTTTTTTTACTTCTGTGTTTCCAACTGCCCAGCACATACACAGTAATTACTCAATTATCACTGATGATGAGGATGGTGATGGTAATGAGGATAATGGGGATTAAGAAGCATGAGAATGAAAGATGGTGAAGGCAGAAGGGTTGATTTTTAGTCCTTAAAGCACAAGTAGCATCTCACCTCCTCTACAAAGAATCCTCATATTAAGAAAATAATGTCCTTAAACAACACTAAACCCATCTGCCATAATAATTGTGGTATTTATTCTGAGCCAAATACTATGCTAAGGACTGAGGAAGATAAAATATCATAAGATCAGATGGAGTCCCTGTTCCGTATAATAATAATTATGGTATTTGTTAAGTGCTTACTATGTGTGGGGCACTGTACTAAGTGCTGGGATGGATATAAGAAAATTGGGTTGGACGCAGCCCCTGTCCCATATAGGGCTCACAGTCTCAATCCCTATTTTACATATGAGGTGACTGAAGCACAGAGAAGTAAAGAGACTTGTCAAAGGTTCCACAGGAGATGAGTGATGGAGCCGAAATTAGAATTCATGACCTTCTGACTCCCAGGCCTGTGCTGTATCCACTACACCATGCTGCTTATGGGGTTCACAGACAAAGGGGAAGAGAGACAGGTAGTTAATCCCCATTTTACAAATGAGAAAATGGAGGCACAGAGAAGTTGGGTGAGTTGCCCAAGGTCACACAGAAGGCAAGTGGTGGAGCCGGTATTAGAAACAGGTGTCCTGACTCCCAGTCCTGTGCCCTTTCCACCAGACCAGGTTGCTTCTCATTTTGATATTTCCAATACCAAATCCAACCTATTCCACCCTTCCAAATCCAACTATGCTTCCAAACAGGTGCTGTATGTGTCCCTGCATGTATGTTTAAGTAGGGGTGCATGCATAACTGTGTGTATTTAGATTCTTTGCCTTGTGGTTAGTTTAAAGGCCTGGAAGTCAGGACCTGGGTTCTAGTCCTCGCTCCTGCACTTGTCTGCTGTGTGACCTTGGGCAAGCCACTCAACTTCTCTGTGCCTCAGTTACCTCATCTGTGAAATGGGGGTTAGGACTGTGAGCCCCACATGGGACAACCTGATTACCTCTTATCTACCCCAGTGCTTAGCACATAGTAAGAGCTTAACCAATACCACAGTTATTGTTATCCACTGTATTGGCCCCTGCAGACGCTCAGTGCATGGGCCTGTCCCCATGGCAGAACAACCCCCCAGCCTAACCCTTCTGGCGTGACTCTGGGTGCTCTGCAGACCCCTGAAGAAGACCCAAGCTGGAGGGAGGACGAGGAGGGAGAGAAGGAGAAGAAGGAAAGAGGAACAGGAGAGGAGAAAGAAGGGGAGAAGGAGAAAGAAGAAGTGGAGGAAGAGGAGAAGGAAGGAGGAGGAGGAGGCGGAGGGACTGTTCAGATGCTCCTGCAGAGCCTGCAAGTGCCCTGTTTTTCAAATTCCTTAGTTCCTCAGAGAGGACAGACCTTCCTTCTTACGGTCTAGTGTCTGTAAGGTCAAAGAAGCCATTCGTCTGTCCCAGAGAGGACGACTGCTGCTCTCAGAGGGATGTCTGTGAATTAGTGATGATTTATCTGGGCAGGAGGACAACTGGGAGAAGGAGAAGTTGATCAGGAGCCTGAGACCATCTGCTAATCCCTCCCTCTGGCCTGGGCAGAGAGTGAGGCTTTACACAAGTGAGACCCCCCCCCAGATCCCTGCAGTCTCTGGGCCCAGAAAGTGCTGGGCCCAAGACAACCATCTTGCTCTCTGCTCGAGTAGGGATAGGAGCTAGGGAGGGCAGAGGTCCTTGAGAGAATGTAAGTGGAACTAGGGGAAAATAAAAGACAGAGGAACAATAAGGAAAAGAGGAGAAAGGAAAGTCAGAAGAGAAAAAGAAAATGGGAGAGGAAGCAGAGATATAAGAAAGAAGAGAAAAACAAAATGAAATTCTCAGCAAACTGCAGAGAGGGGTTTAGGCCACCAGGAATTTCATGGAAGACAGGGCATGATGGGGCACAGGCAGAAATGGAAGGAAGAGAGAAAGGTGAGGCAGAAAGACTGAGGTGAAGAAGCACCACAGAAGCTAGGAAAAGGAGGAAACAAAGGTTTAGAAAAGAGTGCATGGACTGGGGAGTGGGAGAGAGTGGATGGGAGGGAGACCAGATTGAGTGGGAGAGAAGGTTTACCTGAGCAAATGGGGTGGCGGGAGAGAGAGTCAGAGACCTTAGTGCAGGAATTACAGGGATGCAACTTTAGTAAATTCTGAGTGAAACCTGTTCAGTTAAAGAGCAACAGAATGGCCTAGTAGATAGAGCATGGGCCTGAGAGTCAGAAGAACCTAGCTTCTTACCCCAGCACAGTCACTTGTCTGCTGTGTAACCTTGGACAAGTCACTTCATTCTCTGTGCCTCAGTTACTTTATCTGTAAAATGGGGATTAAGATTGTGAGGCCCATGTGGAACAGGGACTGTGTTCATCCTGAGAAGCTTTTTATCTACCCCAACGCTTAGTACGGTGCTTGGCACCTAGAAAACACTTTACAAATACCAGAAAAAAAAGGCAAAAATGATGGGAAAGAGGCTGACACCGAGTTTATCACTTGACTTTTTGGCCTACCAAGGGCTGGTTCACAATTTGCACAGGGAAGAAACACTGTGTCAACCTTTTCTCTCATAATAAGAGAAATTAGCAGTTGCTCAAATCAAGTTGCATTTCTGCTCTTGTTTCCTGGGTCCCCAATATCTTTACAGAACTTTAACAAGGTTTCAGTCAATCAGTCAGTTGTATTCATTGAGAATTTACTGTGTGCAGATCACTGTCCTGAGCGACTGGGAAAGTACAATCTAACAGAGTTGGTAGACAGCAAAGAGCTTACAATCTAGAGGAGACCAGAGACATGGACAATCAGTCGCTGTCATCTTCTCTCAAGCCATCTCAAGCCCTCAGCAAGAGTCTGCCAGCCGGACATTTTTGGGGGGTTGACTGAGTCTGTCCCCTCTTCCAGATGCTTGGTCCCTCTAAATTCTCTGAGTCTTACCTCTTAGGACAGGATGACTGCTCTAGGCTGAAGGAAGCAGTTGCAAGTATGACCTGCATCTCAGGGGAGACAGAAAATCAATCTGCCTTTCCCCCCCATCTCCCCACCCACACCCCGCTTCTCTCCCTTCTCCAGGCTTTAATGTAAGCCTGTAATGTAATCAATTGATGGTATTTACTGAGTGTTTACTATGTGCAGAGCACTGTACCAAGCCTTGGTAGAGTATGATACAACAGAATCTGCAGGCACGTTCCCTGTCTATAATGAGCTTATTGGTTCTCCCTCAAGTGTGCCAGACATGAGCCCCACCTCTGCCATCAGCGAAAGCATCACTGTTGTATTCTGCCTAATAAGCAGGGTGGCAGGGAAACGGAGATGGCTTTGCTGGTCTTCTGGGAGCATGTGCCTCTTCCTCCTCCTTGTTTATCCCTTCCTTGTTTTCCTCCTCCTTGTTCCCCTCCTTCTCCGTATCTTCCTCCTTGGTTGTTTAGAGAAAAAGGAGAAATTATACCTTGAGAATGAACCTTGAAGATTAGCGTCTCTCCTGATTGTCTCATGGGGACCTGTAGCTTGTAGGTTTTAAGGCATGTAGCCTGGGTTAACCAAGGACTCCACCATAACCAAGGACTCCATAAGGACTAATCCTAGTGGCTTTTTAAACTCCACTTATCTCTGAAATTGGCCACACATCAGTGGCCCAGGCCAGGAACCATCCCAAGAAGGTGAACCTCGGACCAGAGGTCAGAGGAGCCATGCTCAGGCTTCAGGGAGTGACGACGTCAGAGCCCTACAAAGCGGGATGACGTTAGAAGCCACTACACTCCCCCTGCCTGGGATGGGATTGGCCAGAGCTGGTGCCAATCAACAGCAATCGTCATCTATGGTATTTATTGAGCGCTTACTGTGTGCAGAGCACTGCACTAAGCACTTGGAAAGCACAACTTGGCAAGGGATAGAGACAATCCCGACCCAACAATGGGCTCACAGTCTAGAATGGGGAGACAGACAACAAAACAAAACAAGTAGACAGTCATCAATAGCATCAAAATAGTTAAATAGAATTAGAGATATATGCACATAATTAATGAAATAAATAGAATAATAAATATGTGCTCTGGGGTGGATACAAGCAAATCGGGTTGGACACAGTTCCTGTCCCACATGGGGCTCACAGTCTTAATCCCCATTTTAGAGATGAGGTAACTGAGGCCCAGAGAAGTAAAGTGACTTGCCCAAGACCATACAGCAGACAAGAGGTGGAGCTGGGATTAGAACTCATGACCTTCTGACTCCCAGTCCCGTGCTCTATCCACTACACATTGCTGCTTCTCTTAGTGTTGATTGGGGAATCTTTCAGTTCTTCTGAGGGAGCGGGAGTGCAAGAGACACCGATAAAAATGCACATAAAGATAAATTATAGCTGAGAGAGATGGAGAGGACCAAAAGGCAAAAAGAAAGGGAGACACCCAGGGGGAGTCACAAATGGAGATGGAGATGAAGGGGGGATTGGAAGGGAGATGCAGTTCTGCCAGCTCCTTGGCTCAAAAAAGAGAAGTGGCACAGTATAATGGATAGAGCATGGGCCTGGGAGTCAGAAGGACCTGAGTTCTAATCTGGATTTCCCCACTTGTCTGCTGTGTGACATTGGGAAAGTCGCTTCACTTCTCTGACCCTCAGTTACCTCATCTGTAAAATGGGGATTATGACTGTGAGCCCTGTGCGCAACAG
This sequence comes from Ornithorhynchus anatinus, assembly GCF_004115215.2. Taxonomy (NCBI): domain Eukaryota; kingdom Metazoa; phylum Chordata; class Mammalia; order Monotremata; family Ornithorhynchidae; genus Ornithorhynchus; species Ornithorhynchus anatinus. The sequence goes on from NC_041729.1 coordinate 53,053,161, forward strand.
GAACTGTGTCCCACCTGATTAATCTGTGTCTATTACAGTGCTTAGAACAGTGCCTGACACATAGTAAGCACTCAACAGAGACTATTAAAAACAAACAAAGAAAAAACAACTCATGGTTTTTGTCCATTTGCTTCCTGGCTAGAGACACCAAGACCATTGGCTCTAACTGGCATCAGGACTCCACTGTGCCAGAGCTTAGTACAGTGCCTGGCACATAGTATGCGCTTAACAAATACCACAACTATTAAATCCCACAGAGCAGTGATAATGGGCGAGATCCTCCCTTTTCCTCCATCTTCCCAGCCGGTATGGGAAGCAGCATGGAGTAGTGGATAGAGCATGGACCTGGGAGCCAGAAGGACCTTGGTTCTAATCCTGACTCTGCCATTTGTCTGCCCTGTGACCCTGGACAAGTCACTTCGCTTCTCTGTGCCTCAGTTTAGAATCAAAACCTATTTGTGAGGGATGCTGGACAGCTGCAATGGCAACCCCTTGAAGTTGGTGCAGGGATAGGAGTCATTCATATTTACTGAGTGCTTCCTATGTGCAGAGCCCTGCACTAAACACTGAGGAAAGAACTAGGATGATCACTCTCATCCTGAACAGTTCTCGAGGGCTCACAATGGCTATTGTGTGTTGGTGATCCAATGACAGATGTCCAAAGAAAGATTGAAATAACATATACAGGAAAGCACCTTAAGAAATTATCGTACTTGTTATGTGCTTACTATATTCCAAGCATTATTCTAAGCGCTGGATTAGATAAAAACTAATCAGATGGGACATAGGCCCTGCCTGCATGGGGATGACAGTCTTAATCTCCATTTACAGGTGAGGAAACTGAGGCCCAGAGAAGTTAAGTGACTTTCCCAAGGTCACACAGCAGAAATGTAGGCAGAGTGGGATTAGAACCCAGTTCCTTCTGACTCTCAGGCTCATGCTCTACCCAATAAGCCAAGTTTCTTAAGCCTTTGCCTTAAGATGAAGAATAAGGCATAACAGGGCTTTCCCTAGAGGGCTTCCTGCTGAGGAGGAAAGCAGCGTCTGTTAAGAAGGAACCAGCAGGGTCTCCGGGGGCTTCATTATGAAGAGATGAAAAGGACCATCTGGGGGTCAGTCAGTCAGGTGTAATTGGCTCTTATCCCTGCAAGAGGGTGGTCATCCCCTTCCCTCCCCCAGCATTTCAACCCCAGAGGAGAAAGACCTGGCTCACGTTTCTTGGATTCCCCATGGACACAGAGTAGTGACAAGTGGCAGCGACCATTCAGCTTGGACTAGAGTGGCTGTTGGGAGCGCTTGCAAAGGCAGGACAAGCGGATGTATTTGGCGTCTTGCACCGGGTGATGTGATGATGCAGATGTCTTTCTGAACCAAAGCTTTTCTCTGGGGGCCCCCCACTTCTCTGCCAACATTCTCCAGATCTGTTGTGCTCACCTTTCAGGTCCCTGTGAATGCCGGTGCTGCTTCCGTGTCCTGGGACTTGGTGGTAGGAACCGAGGTGGAGAAAAGCTGGTTGCTTTTTTTAAAATGTATTTTTTAAGCACTTACTACGTGCCAGGAACTGTACTAAGTACTGGGGTAGAGCATGAGGTAATCAGGTTGGACCCAGGCCATGTCCCACATGGGTCACACAGTCTTAATCCCCATTTTCCAGATGAAGTAACTGAGGCTCAGAGAAGTGAAGTGACTTGCCCAAGGTCACACGGCAGATAAGTGATGGAGCACAGATTAGAACTCAGTTACTTCTAAGTCCCCGGCCTGTGCTCTATCCAGTAAGCCACACTGCTTTCTTTTGCTTAAAATAAAAATATCAGACATGAAAGCATCCAGAGCTGTATGGTACCAGACATGGGAGAGGCCAGCTGAAAATTTACCTATCTGGTAAGACCCAGGACAAATGCTGCCCGTCTGGACCAGGAGTGAACTGAGTTTGGCGAAGTGTTCCTTACCCTATTCACTGAAAACTCCCGGCTCTCCCAGCCCAGATGCTGTCAACGCCGCCCTCCCCCACCCCCCCAAACCCAACAAACCATGCTGCCTCCCTTCCCCGTGGAGACAACCCAGATGGCAAGACCCCCTGAGAGACCCCAGATTCGTTTTCAGCCCCAGCTTCTTGCTTCACTGGCCTTTCCATTTCCGTCTTCTCACACGCTGCACTGCCCCAACGGGGACCCAGAGTGTCTGTTTAGATCGGATTATGCCAAAGCTATTCTGAAAAGCACCGTAGGCTGTATTTCGTGAAACACAGATTTCCTCTCCTTGCTGACGGAAAAAGCACATGTGTTCCCCATGGCTACAGGGAGAGACCAGCCTCGATCCCGTCTAGGTATCTCCCCTAAACAACTGAGCTTGCTTGATGTATCTCAAAAATTCTGCCAGTGAAGAGTCCAAATTCTCCTATCTCTCGTGATAAATTATAGGGAATTTTCAGAAGGTATGAGGATGACAACATGGGAACATGCCATCAAAGAAGGCTGTGGAGTCTCCAGTCTTGGAGACCTTTAAGAATAGAATAGGCCTCAGTTCTCTGTGATTTAAGTGTTCCCCTGCCTGGAAGTAAGGGGCTGGAACAAAGGGCCTATTGAGAAGCAGCATGGATCAATGGAAAGAACAAGGGCCTAGGAGTGAGGGGATCTGGGTTCTAATCCCGGCTTTGCCACTTGTCTGCCGTGTGACCTTAGGTAAGTCACAACTTCTATGTGCCTCAGTTTCCTCATCGGTAAAATTTGGATTCAGTGCTGGTTCTCCCTCCTACTGAGGCTGAGCCCCGGGTGGGGCGGTGACTGTGTCCAACCTGATTAACTTGCATCTACCCCAGCACTTAGTATAGCGCCTGGCACATAACAAACGTTAAATAAATATTGAAAAAAACAGCAAAAACAAAACAACAGAAAAAGGACCTCATGAAAACTCTTCCAGTCAGTACTATTTCAATCATTGGTATTTATTGTGTGTTATATTCAGAATACTGTTTGTGTTTCCAGCTCTAGGATTATAAAATGTGACTCCTTTTCAAGATAAGTGAGCTAAGCAATCCATCGATAAGCCTGACCTTTAACGCTATCCTTCCAAGGCTGGCCCACAGCATTGTCCTAAAGAGTTGAATTCAGTGTCAAGAAAAGCCTCATGATTCAGAGGCGGCTGCAAAAGCAGCCTCAGCAAGTGCTTTGCAGCAACTTAAAAACTACTGGGAATTGATCATTCCATTCAGTCTCAAACAGGAAAGAGTTCTTTCAAGCCGCAACGAGGCATTCCTAGGAGCCTGGCACTGGTGTTCATTCATTCATTCAATCTATTGTATTTATTGAGTGCACACCGTGTGCAAAGCACTGTATTCATTCATTCAACCATATTTATTCAGTACTTACTGTGTTCAGAGAACTGTATTAAATGCTTGGGAGAGTCTAATATAACAATAAAACAGACACATTCCCTGCCCACAAGGAGCTTGTTCAAGAGTGTCTCATAGCCAACTAGCATTCATGCTGCATTAATATTGTAAATGGAATGAAATCAGATTTTGTGATTCTTTGTTAGAAGTCTGGCAGGTCTTCCCGCCACCCACCCCCCAACCCCATTCCTGCTCTGAAAGGGGTGTAAACCAGACAAGATTTCTGGCTCCTGAGTCCCAACATGGCATAGAGGATTGAGCACAGGCTTGGGAGGCAGAAGGTCATCCCAGCTCTGCCACTTGTCAGCTGTGTGATTCTGGGCAAGTCACTTCACTTCTCTGTGCCTCAGTTACCTCATCTGTAGAATGGGGATTAAGACTGTGAGCCCCACATGGGACAACCTGATCACTTCGTATCCCCTCAGTGCTTAGAACTATGCTTTGCACATAGTAAGCGCTTAACAAATACCATTATTATTATTAACAAATACCATAATAATTATTATTCATTAGTGTTATACACACATGTGGATCAAGCTGGCTTCTTTGCTCTCATTGTTTTGATGAGTGGGAGAAGTGGGTGGCCCAGTGGAAAGAGCACAGGCCTGGGAATCAGGATACTTGGGTTCTAGTCCTAGCTCCACCACTTGCCTGCTAGGTGACCTTGAGCAAGTCACTTAACTTCTTTAGTAGGACTTTGAAGATGGATAATAATAATAATGTTGGTATTTGTTAAGCGCTTACTATGTGCCAAGCACTGTTCTAAGCGCTGGGGTAGACACAGGGGAATCAGGATGTCCCACGTGGGGCTCACACTCTTAATCCCCATTTTACAGATGAGGTAACTGAGGCACAGAGAAGTTAAGTGACTTGCCCACAGTCACACAGCTGACAAGTGGCAGAGCTGGAATTCGAACTCATGATCTCTGACTCCAAAGCCCGGGCTCTTTCCACTGAGCCAGAGTGGAGGGTCTCAGCTAAAAAGAGGGAGGAAGTTCTAGGCCAGAGGAGCTCCCCTCTAGACTGTAAATTCACTGTGGGCAGGGAATGTGTCTGTTATGTTGTTGTGTTCTACTGTTCTTTCTAGCACTTAGTACAGTGCTCTGCATCCAGTTAACACATAATAAATATGATTGCTTGATTCCCTGTTCCTTAGTTTCTTCATCTGTAAAATAGGAGTGGAATATTCAATCAATATTTAAGTGCTTACTGTGTGCAAAGCACTGTACTAATTGTCTGGGAGAGTCCAATATAACAATTGAAGTTATACTGTGAGCTCATTGTAGGCAGGAATGTGTCACTTTGTTGTTATCACTTTGTTGTTATACTGTAATCTCCCAAGCACTTAGTACAGTACTTTGCACACAGAAAGAGCTCAATAAATACATTTGAATGATTGAATGAATAAACAGACACAATCCTGCCTGCAATGAGCTGACCACTTTTCCCTCTATTTAGACTGTGAACCCCATGTGGAATGGGGAATGTGTCTGATCCGATTGTAATGTATCTAACCCTGTACACAGTACAATGTTTGGCGCATAGTGAAGGGCATTAAAATACTACAATTATTATGATTATTTTGTTGGGGAAGGGGAGGCAGGGGAATGTGAGGAATGTGGGCCTGCCTGCAGGCAAGGAACAGAAGGGGAGTAATGAGTTTTTGGCACCCGGCCAAAGTCTTGTTTTAGATTTGGTGTCACCCACTGTTGAGATTGGGGGTCCAGGAGCAGGACTTCTCTGAAGGTGGAGTCAATCTGCTGAAAAGCAGTGGGTGGTACATAGCAGCTTCTCCAGCTGCTTCCTATTGCTGCATGGAAATTCGGTGCCTACCGGAAGGATTTCTTCCAGGGGGACACTGACTAGGTATCTTCAAGTTCCATACAAAGCCAAACAAGAGGAAAGGCCAAAAAATGGCCACAGGACGGATTTGGGTAATACACAGAGAAGAACCACCAAATTAACAGGGGATTAAACTGTAATAGACCTCTGAGGGAGGCTGTGGACTTTCCGCCCCTTGAGATCTTTCAGAAGATGGTGAAGCAGCCCCATTGCCCTGGATGGCTCAGACATTCACCAGCCTTGGAGGCAGGGGGCTGGATCAGGTGATTACTTGAGGCCCCTTCCATCTCTCAGACTCTGTCGTTCTACAAGGCTGCTGTTCCACCTCTTACGAGCCTGGCACTCAGGAAGTACCAGATTTGCCTGCTGATAGAAGCAGAGCAGGGCTGGCACGGCTGTTTAGGTTGTGCTGTGGGAGAAACAGAGTGACCCCACCCGATCCGTGGTCAGAGCGGCGGCAGACGAGCCAAGCTTTTCCGCCAACCAGCTGGGGCCTTTCAGGCTGCGATCTGGCAGCTCGGCAGGGAATCAGCGGGTTTCCTCTGTTCTGGGCGGCCTAATTGCCATGTAGCGGTTGCCCTGCTCCCAGAGCGTGGCATGGCCCGATCCTGGCAGCCCTGGTGCCACACAGACCACCCAGTTTGGACCACCCCCAGGTACGTGCATACTCAAGGCATCAAAGCAATAAGGTCCATGAAAATTCATCCGTTTAAAGATGGGACCCTTGTCTTTCGCCGAAGCAAGCAATCAAATAAATAGGAAGCGTATTGCTGGTATTTTCCTCGTCTCTGATTCACTTGGGGTTACACAGATGGCAGTTTGAGTCCAGGGGTGATTTTCACTGTTCATTAGTTTGAAAGATATTTATCTGATTCTGTGTGGGGCGAGGGGGAGGGAGAGGAGTCCATTGGCCTTGCCAAACAAACTTGAAAACATTCCCAGTTTGCAAATTTCCCACCCCATTCCCAAACCCTACCTACCCCTTCAGGAAAGGCTAGGGCAGCAAAATGAACATGGTCGTCTTTTTCCTCTATCGCTCACCCAGGAAAAAACGTGCTGACTTGGGGCGAGTGAGCAACTTAATCAATCAATCAATCAATCAATCAATGGAACTGACTGAGGATTTACCAAGTGCATCGCTTTTTACTAAACATCTGGGTGAGTACAGAAAAAACAAAACACCCGTTCCCTGCCCTCAAGGAATTTACAATCAAAAGGACACTGCAACCTCGTTGTGAGCAGGGCATGTCTGTTTATTGTTATACTGAACTCTCCCAAGCGCTTAGTACAGTGGTCTGCACACATTAAGCACTTAATACATTTGGCTGACTGACTCATTTGATTTGGAGCTGAGGCTTTGAGAAAAGGGTCAGAACTTTCTTTAAGGAGTAAGAATAAGCCCACTTTCTTCTGAAAGTCCTGGATAGAGACTAGTAGCTAGAGAGATGATGGGGTGAGGCTAATTACCTCTGTCTCCTACCTAACTCGGCAGAAGAATAGAAGGTGTAGAAAAACTCAGGTAAGTTCCAGAGAAATAGTTGAGGATCATAAGCAAGAATTAAAGCCCACTGTGGGCAGGGAATGTGTCTACCACCTCTGTTACAGTGTTATATTTTACTGACCCAAGAGCTTAGTACAGTGCTCAGCCCACAGTAAGCACTCAGTAAATACAATTGATTGATTGTTTGATAATCCTCATTGATTACAGTCTGGGCCTAAAGGTATCATGGGATTGGTGTCAACATCAACTTCAGAGGATGGAGCTACTGAGTTAGGTGACAAATACCAGTCAGTAGGGGGTGGTTATTTGTGCCATCAGAGTTGACTGCTGATTGGGGGAAAAGCCCCTTAATGAAGACAGGCAATGGAGTCAGGATTTCTGAATAAAAAGTATACCAACCTGGGCCTTCAAGAAGCTCCCAGTTTTGGACCAGGGTAAAGCACTTGGCTTTTCCACCCTTGATCATTGCCAGCACTTAGACTAGGGATAATGGGTTAAATCTGACTAGTCCAATGAAGGATGGAAGGAGGCAAAGGTAAAACACTTCCATATTTTTACCAAGAAAACTCTCTGGATACTCTACCAGAATGATTGCAGATGGAGGAGGGGCGTTCTGGGCTATCTCTATGGGTCAGAGATGACTAGACAGCATAAGACAAGACTCTAACAGAGGCCAGCCTGGGACAACGTGAGAGATCAGGCAACCTCTAAGAAGAGGGGAAAGACTAAAAATCATACAGACTCCCAGAAAAATAAGTAGTGACCCTTTATTTTCCCACTGGGAAGAGAGAATCTGGGGCTTGAGAAAGATGGAAATGTGTTGGGATAGTGCCGGGGCAGAAGAGGAAGGAAGAGAAGGGGGCTAGAATTGGCTTTCTTTTCCCCGGCTTCCTCATCCTTTTGAGGCAGCTCTGCACTTGGATCTGTGACCTCTGGACATTTGATATTCACCCCACCCTCAACCCTGGAGAACTCATGTACAGCTCTATGTATGATATATTACAAATTATTTATTTGTATTGTCTGTCTCCCCTCTAGACTGTGAGTTCGTTACGGGCAGGGTACATTCAGTCAGTCATATTTATTGAGCGCTTACTGTGTGCAGAGCTTGGGAGAGTACAATATAACAATAAACGGACATATTCCCTGCCCACAGCGAGCTTACAGTCTCTATCAACTCTGTTACATTGTCCTCCCACGCTCTGAGTACAGTGCTTTGCACACAGTAAGTGCTCAGTAAGTACCACTGATGATTATGACACTCCTCTAACAGGTTTAAGAGTGATAACCGAGAGTTAGAGCAACCACACCAAGCCGACAACCGGTAGGTACTTAGCTTATTTATTCAGAAATAGGAAGAGTAGATGCTCGTGCTCCAGCAGAGGGAGACCCAAAGGCCCCACAAAGTGGCTGCAGGGGAAATCCAGGCATCATAAGGTCCATGGCGAGTCCCAGTAGCAAGGCATAAGCAGCACATTTTTATAAACTGTGCCAGTTTACCCTGAAGTGTAGCTCGGGTGTAAGCTTTACTCTAGACTGTAAACTCACTGTGGGAAGGGAATGTGACTGTTATATTGTTATGTTGTAATCTCCCAAGCTCTCAGTACACTGTTCTGCACACAGGACTCAGTAACTATGATTGACTGACTAAAAACACTAGAAGGAGTGGACTATGGGGGCATGATCATCTTTGAAGTTCCGTCCTGACCTAGTCCAGTATTTTTCCACACTGCAGGGGCTTGGGTTCATCCTTGCACTATGGTGTATAACCCCCGTCTCTTCATGAGATAAGACCTATATTCTGAAGTTGGGCCATTCTGCACCTGGCCCCGAGATGCAGGTATTCTTTATCAGGGGCCTTCCTCCCAGGAATATGCTGATTCTGTTTGATCATGCATAATACCACTGTACGGAATCTAGGAGTCTTAGCTGGGGCAACTAAAAAAAGTCTCCGCTTGGGCCTGGGGGTCCTTCAGGCCCTCTTTCTCATCTTTTACCTTCAAATGGTAACAAAGTTCTTCCGTGAACCCCTCTACAACTCTGAAAGCTGCAGCATCTGAGATCCTCTTTCCTATATCAGACCCCAGGAGCTGGTGTAGCAGTAGAGCTGGGCCTGGAATTGTGCAAAAAAGAGGACTGCCAGTGGATAGGTATAGTCCCAGAAAGGAAGGTCCCATCATTCAGTCATATTTTTTGAGCTCTTCCTGTGTGCAGAACACTGTACTAAATGCTTGGGAGAGTAATACAACAATCAACAGTCACATTCTCTGCCCACAATGAGCTTACAATCTAGAAGGGGAGAAAGTCACCTGTTAGCCTGAGTTGTGAGGAGAGGGCTAAAGGATCATAAAATCTTTTGGCAAACAGGGTAGGTAGAGTCTTTCTACTGCCTGACATTGGATGCATCTGAGGAGTAATTTGAAGTTTTGGTTCTTTGTTCCCATGCCTTTATCCCAAGGTGCCCCCTCCAGATATCACTTTCCAAAGAACCACAGAATCCAGGAGTCTATTTCCGGCTAGTGAGAAGAGTTCTTGCCACCAGTTTTGAGTGAAATCCAAAAAATTAATCTTTTCTACTGGAAAAACAAAAGAGACACTGCACTTTGTAAATATTCTTATACACACCACACACACACACACGGCCCACATTTAGGCAAAGTAACAGTTGACTGACATCACTGCACTGAGCAGACGCCATAGGAAAAGCTGAACAGTGCGGGCTCGTTAATTAGGTCATTGGCAGGCAGTTTAGGAAGTGACCATTAGAAGTGCCCGAAAAGCTCAGCATAGCTACTCTTCTGGGTGGCTGGGAAAGGATCGATGGGCAAGTCAGGAAGTACACCCGGCCCTTTCCTCTTCCAGTCTTTATTTCCTTTTTTTAGCAATTTCTTTTCTTTATTTGTTTGTCCTGCTGTACCACCTCTTTCTGTATATAAATGTACACCGAGGAAAATAAAAACAATCTGAGGGAAATGTTCCTTTAAGTGTCCGAGTTTTAATTGCAGATTTTGAGCTCCCTAAGAGATCTGACTGTCTCTTTCTCAGTAGCTGAGTCTTTTGACCTCCAAATTCTAACAGAAAGGAGTTGAGGGGAAATGAGGTTTCGAAGAACCCCCTTAGAGAATTGGAAATTCAGCTCTGTGGGGTCAGAGGCTGAGAAAGAGTTTGGCCTAGTGGAAAGAGCGTGGACCAGGGATTCAGGAAGACCTAGGTTTCAATCCTGACCCTGCCTCGCTGGATGTGTAATCCTGGGCAAGTCACTTAAGTTCCCTGTGGCTCGGTTCCCTCATCTGTAAAATGGGGATTAAATTTTACTACCTCCTATTTAGATTGTAAACCCCATATGGGACAGGAACTGTTTCTGGCCTGATTATCTTATATCTACCCCAGCACTTAATGCAGTGCTTGACACATAGTAAGTGCTTAACAGATGCCAATAATAATAATAATTATTTCTATTATTGTTGGACAGACCTGAAATCCAAGGGAGGAAGAAAAACATGGGGCTGCAAATAAGAGAGTAGGGAGTGGAGAGGGAGGAGAAAGGAGAAACCAAGTAGTCTCTAATAATAATAACAATAATGATACTTATGGTATTTGTTAAGCACTTACTATGTGCCAGGCACTGTACTAAGCACTGTGGTGGATATAGACAGCTCAGGTTGGATACAGTCTCTGTCCCATGTGGGGCTCACAGTCTCAATCCCCATTTTACAGATAAGGCAACTAGTTAGAAGTGAAGTGACTTGCCCAAGTTCACAAAGCAGACAAGTGGCAGAGCCTGGATTAGAACCTTCTGTCTCCCAGGACTGTACTCTATCCACCACGCCATGCTGCTCTTCTACGGGAGTGTATCTGTGTGTGTGTGTCTGTGTGTGTGTGTGTATTTAGGTGTGTGAGGTTGGGGACTGCCTACAGACTAGGAAGAAATGGACTCAGAGGGGATTTCCTCACAGGAAGATGGATGCCCATATGTATTTTGAAGCAGTAAATATACTTTACCAAATAACATTGACTTCTCTGCTCAAAGGGTGGCTTGACACTATTAAATAAAAGAAAAAAACCCCAGCTTCCCTGCCTGGCAAGGAGTTTGTATTGCTGGATGGAAGGAGAATGGGAAAGTATTCCAGCTTTATTCATTTCAGTCCCAAGGTAATCAAAGTGGCCAAGAAGGGAAGAGACTGATAGGTGATTTTTTTGTCGGGGGGGAGCTGGTGGGAGGAGAGAGCTGGTTAGTGTTTGTCCTTCTCTAGAAAGCTGGCTTAGAATATGGAAGAGGAATAGGGATGGGAGCTACAACAAGGGAAGTTTCACAATGCCAAGGAATGGGACAAACCGTTCTGTATATCAACAGTCTCCCAGAGAGAGAGATCCAAACAAACATAATCAGAATGGATATTCAAGTTCATTTACTCTCACGTTCTGAATCTGCCTCAGTGGGAACGGCAGGCTGTGTCTAACTTACTCTGCCAGCGCAGTGCTGAAAGTACAAAAAAAAAAAAATCTAACCAGAACACTGGTAAGGGTCCACAGGTTCCAGGTTCTGTGATTTATTTATATATTTATATATTCATTTTTGTTAAGCATTTACTATGTATGTGCCAAGCACTGTTCTAAGCTCTGGGATAAATACAATACAATCATATTTATCTAGTGCTTACTGTGTGGAAAGCAGTGTACTAAGTGCTTGGGAGAAGATAAAATAACCTACTTCGTAGACATGTTCCCTCTGCCCACAATGACCTTATGGTATAGAGGGAAAGTTAATCAGGTCATTACAGTCCCTGTCCCACCTGGGACTCACAGTCCAAGTAGTAGGGAGAAAAGGTATTGAAACCCCTTCTCCCATTTGAGGAAACCGAAGGCACAGTGAAGTTAAGTGACTTGCCCAAAGTCATACAGCCAACAAGTGGAGCCAGGATTAGACCCCAGATCCTCTGGCTCTCAGACCCATTCTCTATCCATTAGGCTACACTGCTTCCTGACAGGAAGTTCAGCACCTCTTCAGGGAGGAAGGGAGGGCGTGAGGGAAGGGGCAGTTGTCCTTAGTCAGTGTCCCCAGCACTATTATAACTCTTGCTTGTAATTCTATCTGGCCACAAGCCTACGGAGATCAAAGCTTTGTAAATAAGAACGATTATGGTATTTGTTAAGGGCTCACTATGTACCAAGCATTATTCTAAGCCTTGAAGTAGATCCAGGGTTATCATATTGGACACAGTCCCTACCTGGAATGGGGCTCAGAGTCTAGGTAGAAGGGAGTAGGATTTAATCCCCATGATACAGATGAGGAAACTGAGGTACGGAGATGTGGAGTGACTTGCCCAGGATCACACAGCGGACAAGAGGTAAAGTCTGGATTGGAACTCAAGTCTTTAGCTCTTTCCACTAGGCCATACTGCTTCTCTGAAAAAATTGTAAAGACTTCTCTGGGGCACAGAAGCTCTGATCACAGGATCAGACGGAAGAGAATGTGGTAAATGTTAATTTTCACCAGGTGCCCGGAAATGGACCTTAGCCTGGTTTCCCTGCCTCTGTTCTCCCTTCTTTAGTTTATCCTTGGTACAATGACACATTTCATCTTTCTGAAGTGTCTTTCAGAGCACAGCATTCCCTTCTTCAAAAATCTTCAATCCTTCTCGTGACCGGCTTCGAGGCTATTCACCCACTACCTCCCATTTCTCTCTCATCTCTCCTACTGCTATATACCAGCTTGCACTCTGCACTCCTCCCAAATCAGCCTTGTGGCGGTACACCTGTCAGTTCTCTCAGCTGTGGCATATTAGCTTGATATTTACCCCCCCATGAATGCCCTGCCCACTCTGCTCCACCAAATCAAAATCCTCCGTCGTCATTCATGCATTCAATCGGATCTATTGAGCGCTTACTGTATGTAGACTACTGTACTAAGTGCTTGGGAGAGTACAATATGACATAGATACATTCCCTGTCCACAATGAGCTAGTCAGCAGTCACCTAGTCCCTTTACTGTTCATGTATCTCTCTGCTTATTTGATTGCTAATTAGCTATGTAATTGCTGGTGTGTTTTTTTACAATGTGATCTATTTTTTTTCCAATTGAATATCTATTTCTACTATTTTGTTCCCACATTACAACTGAGCTCCTTATCCTCCTTCCCAAACCCTGTCCTCTCCCTGACTTCCGTGTCACTGTGGATGGCACTACCATCCTTCCCGTCTCACAGGCCTGCAATCTTGGTGTTGTCTTTGACTCAGCTCTCTCGTTCACCCCACACATCCAATCCGTCACCAACACCTGCCGGTCTCACCTGCACAGTATCGCCAAGATCCTCCCTTTCCTCTCCATCCAAACTGCTATCGTGCTGGTACAAGCTCTCATAATATCCCAACTGGATTATTGTGTCAGCCTTCTCTCTGATCTCCCTTCCTCCTGTCTCTCCCTGCTCCAGTCTATTCTTCATTCTGCTGCCCGGATCATCTTCCTGCAGAAGTGCTCTGGGCATGTCACTCCCCTCTTTAAAAACCTCCAGTGGTTGTCTATCAACCTCCGCACGAAACAGAAACTCCTCACTCTTGGCTTCAAAGCTTTCCATCCCCTTGCCCCCTTCTACCTCACCTCCATTCTCTCTTTCTACCGCCCACCCCCTACGCTCCGCTGCTCTGCCGCTCACCTCCTCACTGTCCCCCGTTCGCGCCTGTCCTGCTGTCGACCCCTGGCCCAGTGCTACCGCTGTCCTGGAATGCCCTCCCTCCTCACATCTGCCAAACTCTCTTCCCCTCTTCAAAGCCCTACTGAGAACTCACCTCCTCCAGGAGGCCTTTCCAGATTGAGCCCCCCACTTTCCCTCTGCTCCCCGTCCCCTCCCCTCTCCCACCCTCTGCTCTTCCCCCTTCCCCTCCCCTCAACACTGTGCTCATTTGTATATATTATTTATTACCCTATTTATTTTGTTAATGAGGTGTAGATCCCCTTGATTCTATTTATCTTGATGATGATGTCTTGTTTTGTTTTGCTTTGCTGTCTGTCTCCCCCGTTTAGACTATGAGCCCGTCACTGGGCAGGGATTGTCTCTATCTGTTGCCCAATTGTACATTCCAAGCGCTTAGTACAGTGCTCTGCACATAGTAAGCGCTCAACAAATGCTATTGAATGAATGAATTATAAGCATTTCAAGGGAAAGGACTATGTCTTTGGCTTCTAATAGCATGTTTCTCAAATGTTCAGTACAGTGTTCTGTACAAAGTAGAGCTCAGAAATTGCTGTTTGTGATGATGATTATGATGATTATGGAGAGACTCTTCTCTGGCTGACCATGATGGCTGACCCACAGGTTAGGCCACTTCAGAGCTAGAGGACGGGGGTTTTCTAGAATGAAGGTCTTGCAGGCTGGAGAATTCTCTGACCCTGGAACCCCTGGACACCAGATTCCCGGGAAGGATTCAGGGAATCAGCTGGTTGTCCATTAACTAGGACCTAGACTGAGTCATCATCATTATTAATATTATCATCACATTATTAAATTATTCTAGTCATCAAGTGCTTTTTATTTGTCAAACACTGTTCTAAGTGCTGGAGCAGATATAAGTTAATCAGGCCAGATACAGCCCCTATCCCACATGGGGCTCACAATCTTAGTAGGAGGGAGAGCGGGTAATGAATCCCCGTTTGATAGTTGCAGGAAATGAGACTCAGATAAGTTAAGTGACTTGCCCAAGGTCCTACAGCAGACAAGTAGCAGAGCTGGGATTAGAGCCCAGATCTTCTGACCCCCAGGTCCATGCTCTTTCCTCTAGGCCATGCTGCTTAAATAAGCTTTTCCTCCCGGGCTATTCTTTGGTGTCAAACGTTCTTGCGGAAGGCCCTTAGTTTTACCACCAAAGAGGTAGGAAGGGGTGGATGGGATGAATCAGGAAATGAGACTCTTTACCCTAACGCACGTTGAAATCCCGAACAAAACCGATGCCACCGGGAGAGCCGCTGTTCACCGTGGAACGGGCATAAGTGGACAATCTAGGGCGGTTTTATTGTGTAACCCGTCTGGTGGAAATGCTTCGACCCACGAGTTTGACGGGGTTCCATCCGGACCCCTACCATGAGACTATCGGGGAGATTCGCCGACCGGTCCGGGTGTTGGTGACCCCAGTTTCCCCCTGAGCTCCCCCAGAGACTCCTGGAAGGAAAGGCAGCCGAGAAAGCTGAGCCCGGGATGGCTGTGGTCGCTGTAACTTAGGAAACAGCCCACACAGAGTGTGGCTCCCTCCCCCAGCTTCCTTTTCCCATCTTCTCTCATCCCCCTGGTTCCAGCTGGCAGGGATGGGGGCGATCTGCCCACCGGTTCCCCCCCCCCCCCCACACCACCACCCAGAAAGGAAGAGTTTCCAGACCCCAAGTCTTGGGGGTCCTGGGGAAAAGGAGAAAGAGAAGGGGGTGGTCCTGGGGGAGGGGGATGGAGATATGTGTGTGTGTGTGTGTGTGAGAGAGGGAAAGAGAGTGTGCAGAGAAGGGGGGGAGAGGGAGGAGGGAAGATGTGTGAGTGTGTGTGTGTGAGTGTGTTGGGGTGCGGGGTGGGGGAAGGGGCGGCTATTAGGTAAAGGGAGGAGGGTTGCGCCGCTGAGCGTGGAAGAATTGATTCTCCTCCCGTGGCATCATAAAGCCGGGGCTCCAATTGCGCCGGAGGGGGGGAAAGGAGCGGGAAGGGAAAGGAGCAGAGAGGGAAGAGAGCAGAGAGGGAAAGAAGGAGAGAGGGAAAAGAGCAGGGAGGGAAAGGGGCAGAGGGAAAGGGGCCGGCAAGGACCGGCAAGGAGCCGGGAGGGGAAAGAAAGGATCGCGGAAGGACTGGCAAGAGGCACTTAGGTGGAGAAGCCCCCTGGGCAGCGTCTGTCGGCGGGTGACGGCTGGGGGGCGGCCCCGGCCCCCGCTGCCCGCCCGCCGGTGACCCGCACCTCCCGGGACCCCGCCAGAGGCCAAGGGGTTCTTATTTTTCCCTCCCGCCTGCCGGGAGTGCGGGGTGGAGGGGGAGTGGGGAGGATGCCCCGGGCAGGTGTCCGGCGGCGGGGGGCGTCCCTGCCGGGGCCGGGCGCCGAATAAAGTGTCCCGGAGGGCTCGGGGCGGCCCTAAGGACCCCTCCCTCCTCCCCTCCCTCCCTCCCTCCCTGCCCGGGGGTCCGCCCCCTCCCCGGCCCGCGGGGAGCCGCCCAGAGCCCCCGCGTTGGCACTGCTGGAAGCGTTGCGGCGAGCCGGGGGGCGTCCTCCTCGCTCCGGGCCTTGGAGGGGACGGCGGAGGCCGGAGCGGGGAGACCCCCGCACCCCGACCTCCCCTCCAACCCCCCCCCCGTCTCTCTGTCTCTCCCCTCGGACCCCAAGGACTGGCAGCGCCCCGCACAACCCCGCACTCTCGGGGGGCACCTGTCCGGGGCGGGGGGAGGGCGGGGGGGACCCCCAGGCGTCCCGCAGAGGAAAGGGACTGGCGGGGAGGGGGTCGACGAGCTCCGGAGAGCCCGCATTTCCCGGCCTCGGAGATGACCTGGAGGCGGCGGCGCTGGGAAATATGCGGAGGGGGGCTGCGGTGAGTCTGGGCGCGGGGGGCGGGGGGTGCGGGTTCATCCAGCCTCCGGGAAGGCTGGGGGTCCGTGTGTGTGTCCCCCTCCGGGACCCCGACCTCTCCCGGGGGCTGGAGGAGGGGGGAGAGGGGAGGTCCGGGAGCCCCGTGGTGCGGGATGCCTTCGGACCCGCACCTTTGGGGAGGGAGCGGGGCCGCCCCGGCTCCTCTCCCGCCCGCCGGTCCTGGGGAAAACGGGCGTGGCAGCGGGGGTGGAAGGATGGGGGGACGGGCCGTCGGGTTGCGTGGGGGCGGCGGGGATGGAGCGGGGGGTTCCCCGCCTGGCCCGTCCCACTCGGACCGCCCGGCTCTGGGTTCAAGAGGAGCCGCATTGGAGGGGGGTGGGGGGGTCTCTCTGCCTCTGTGCCGTCTCTCGCCCTGGCACATGGCCGGAGCGGGAGCCGTGCCCAGCACGCAGATCCTCCCGCGTGCGGGGCGGGTGCGGGGCGGGTGCGGGGCGGGGGGGGGGTCCCACCCGTGCCAGCCGTGCCACCCGCCTCTGTCCGGCTCATCTCCCCTCCCTCCTCTTTCCCTCCTCCTCCTGTGTCCCTCCTTCTCTCCCGGCAGAGCCCTGCTGCAGACCCTCCTGCTGGGCTAGCCGCCTCTTGCGGGGGCGATGCGGGCGACGCGGGGCGGCTTCGGGAGGAGCGCGCTGGGGCCGCAGGATGGGGGCACCCCTTAACCCCGGCTGCCGCTGAGGCGGCCGACATGCCCGAGTGCGAAGCGCGCCCCTCCGCAGCCTCCACCTTCTCCGTGGATCCCGGTAAGCGTCCCGGCGCGGGGAACGGCGGGGAGCGGCGGGGAACGGCGGGGCGCCGCGGACAACGGTCGGAGCCCAGCGGAGCGGGAGGCAGGGGCAAGGCCGCCAGAGGGCGCTCCCTCCCCGCTCTGCGCTCCTCGACCCGCGGCGACCGGCGGGCGACCCGCGGACAAGCGGCCGCCAGAGGGCGCTCCCTCCCCGCTCCGCGCTCCTCGACCCGCGGCGACCGGCGGGCGACCCGCGGACCGGCGGCCGCCAGAGGGCGCTCCCTCCCCCCCGAGCTCCTCGCCCCGCGGCGGACCGGCGGGCGACCCGGCGACAAGCGGCCGCCAGAGGGCGCCCTCTCCCCGCTCTGCGCTCCTCGCCCCGCGGCGGACTGGAGGGCTACCCGGGGGCAAGCGGCCGCCAGAGGGCGCCCCGCTCCCTCCCCGCTCTGCGCTCTTCGCCCCGCGGGGGCGACCCGGAGACAAGCGGCCGCCAGAGGGCGTTCCCTCCCCGCTCTGCGCTCTTCGCCCCGCGGCGGACGGGCGGGCGACCCGGGGGCAAGCGGCCGCCAGAGGGCGCCCCGCTCCCTCCCCGCTCTGCGCTCTTCGCCCCGCGGGGGCGACCCGGGGACAAGCGGCCGCCAGAGGGCGCTCCCTCCCCGCTCTTCTCTCTTCGCCCCGCGGCGGACGGGCGGGAGACTCGAGGATAGGCGGCCGCCAGAGGGCGCCCTCTCCCCGCTCTGCGCTCCTCGCCCCGCGGCGACCGGCGGGCGACCCGCGGACAGGCGGCCGCCAGAGGGCGCTCCCTCCCCACTCCGCGGCGGGCGTGAGGCCAGCCCCTCTCCAGCCGCTGAGCAGCCAGCGCGGATTCATATCTATTGAGCGCCTCCTGCGTGCACAGCTCTGTCGTAAGCGCTGGGGAAAGTACAGTGCAGCGATTGTGGAAAGAGCACGGGCTTGGGAGTCATGGGTTCTAATCCCAGCTGTGTCATTTTGGGCCAGTCACTTAATTTTATCTATGCCTCAGTGACCTCATCTGGAAAAGGGGGATTAATAATGCCTGTATTTGTTAAGTGCTTACTATGTGCAGAGCACTGTTCTAAGCACTGAGGTAGATACAGGGGAATCAGGTTGTCCCACGTGAGGCTCACAGTTAATCCCCATTTTACAGATGAGGGAATTTAGGTCCAGAGAAGTTAAGTGACTTGCCCACAGTCACAGCTGACAAGTGGCGGAGCTGGGATTATCAAGACTGAGCCTCACGTGGGACAACCTGATCATCTTGTATCCTCCCCAGTGGTTAGAACAGTGCTTGGCACATAGTAAGCGCTTAGCAGATGCCATCATTATTATTGCCTTGTATCTATCCCAGCGCATAGAACGGTGCTGGGCACATAGTAAGCGCCTAACAAATACCGTCATCATCATCATCAATAAAGACAGACAATCCCTGACCACCACCAGCTCACAGCCTGGGGGCGGGGGAGATTGACATCAGTACAAGTAAACAGACATCGATACAAATAAAGAAAATCGCAGATATATGCATAAGTGCTGTAAGGCGGGGAGGGGGGGGGAAGAGCCAAGGGAGGGAATCAGGGCGATGCTGGAAGGAGTGGGAGATTCATTCATTCCTTCAATCGTATTTACTGAGCGCTTACTGTGTGAAGAGCACTGTACTAAGCGCTTGGTGTGTGCAGATCACTGTACTAAGTGGTTGGGAAGTACAATTCAGCAACAAAGAGGGACAATCCCCGCCCACAACGGGCTCACAGTCTAGAAGGGGGGAGGACAGACACAGATATCAATGGCAGCAATATAAATGGAATTATAGATATATACACATCAAGTCAACAGGCAGTAAAATAAATAGAATTATAGATAGGTACATATATGCAGAAGTGCTGTGGGGCAGGGGATTGAGCGAAGGGAGTGAGTCGGGGCAATGGGGAGAAGAGGGGGAGCTGAGGAAAAGGGGGGCTTCCTTTTCTCCCCGGAAAAGGAAGTCCTAGTCTGGGAAGGCCTCTTAATAACAAGTAACTGTGGTATTTGTTAAGCACTTACTCTGTGCCAAGCACTGTTCCAAGCACTGGGGTAGATACGAGGTCATCAGATTGTCCCTTGTGGGGCTCACGGTCTTCAACCCCGTTTTACAGATAAGGCTCAGAAAAGTGAAGTGGCTTGCCCAAGGTCACATAGCAGACAAGTGGCGGAGCCAGGATTAGAACCGCTGACCTTCTGACTCCCAGGCCCTGCTCTATCCACTACACCATGCTGCTTTGTGCCAAGCACTGTTCTAAGCACTGGTGTAGCTACGAAGTCATTAGGTTGCCCCACGTGGTTTAAAGATGAGGTCACTGAGGCCCAGAGAAGTGGAGTGGCTTGCCCAAGGTCACACAGCAGCCGAGCTGGGATTAGAACCCAGGTCCTCTGACTCTTAAGCCCCTGCTCTTGCCACTGAGCCACACTGCTTCTCTTGGAGGAGATGTGCCTTCAGTATGGCTTCGAAGGGGTTGGGGAGGGGGGGAGTCTGGCGGGTTTGAGGAGGGAGGGCGTTCCAGGCCAGAGGATGGGGGCATCCCCACTGGCACTCTGCAAGTGTCCCGGCCGGTGACCTCCCCGCCCTCTCCCTGTGTCCACCCCCCAGGGACGGCAGCTGGCGACGATGGGCATCGTGGGCACCTGGGCGCTGCCGGTCCTGGCGGCGCTGCTGGTGGCGCGGAGCGCGGGGCGCGGTGCAGAGAAGGGCCCCCCCGCGCTCAACATCGCCGTGCTGCTGGGCCGCAGCCACGACGTGACCGAGCGGGACATCCGCGGCCTGTGGAGCCGGGACCAGGCGCCCGAGCTGGCCCTTGACGTCAACGTGGTGGCCCTGCTGGTCAACCGCACCGACCCCAAGAGCCTCATCACGCACGTGTGCGACCTCATGTCGGGGGCCCGCATCCACGGCCTCGTGTTCGGGGACGACACCGACCAGGAGGCCATCGCGCAGATTTTGGATTTTATCTCCTCGCAGACCTTCATCCCCATCCTGGGGATCCACGGCGGCGCCTCCATGATCATGGCCGAAAAGGTGAGGAGGGGGCGGGGAGAGCGCGGGATCGGGGGCCTTAGGGCCGCGTTATGTCCAGCTCCGCCGGCGCAGACTCGGCTCCCCTCTCCCGGACCCTCGGCCGCCTCCTCAGGCGAGAGCAACCACGACCATTCGTTCGTTCAGTCGTATTTATCGAGCGCTTACTGTGTGCCTAGCACTGTACTAAGTGCTTGGAAAGTAGAATACAACACTAAAGAGAGAGACAATCCCTGCCCATAACGGGCTGACAATGACCAGCTTCCCTCACCCCGGGGAAGAGGGAGAGGGGAATCCTAGCCCGGACCTGGACCTCTCCTCTCTCCTGAGACCCGCGTGGAATTGGAAGGCCTCCCCGGTGGCAGAAGACTTGTCAAGAGGGAGCTGGGCAGGGTCGTTTGCATGTGTGTGGAAGGTCGTTTCCAAGGTTGTTCCAAGATTGGGGAGAGCGTGGGGAAAGTTGGCGGGAAGCTTAGAGGGGTTTGCCGTGGGTGTGGAGTGTCAGGGTTTGGGAGGAGTGGAGAAAGCCAGCCAGTAGTTGGGTCCACTGCTCTGGACAAATTTTGTACCACGGCTGCTGAACAGAAGCCAGAGGACCAGATTGGAGTTTCTCCACCTCTCCCTCCCCTCGCTGACTGGCCCGAGGAAAGGTCAGAGGGCAGCGGCAGGAGGAAGGAAGAGGCGAAGCGAAAGGCCTGGGTAATCCACAGGCTCCGAGGGCATCAGGGCGGCGCCGAGCTCTGAGGGCATCGGAGCTGAGGAAGAGGAGCTCGGTCTCAAAGCCGAAAATGACCGGGAGCTGTGGGAGAGTTTTTGATAGTTTGACAGGGTGTGACATGATCCAAGCCACAGATGTGAGAGACTCTTTTAGCCGGGAACTCGATGTGGGGGAGAGAGGCTGGAGGTGGGGTAGCTAGCAAGGAGCTGGTGGGGTAATGACGTGACTGGAGTCTGGATTGGGGGTGGATCTAGGAGGTTTTGCGGAGGAACGAGTGGCCTCAAGTGGCACCAGGCTGAACGTGGGACCCTGCAGAGGGAGTCGTTCAAAGCGAGGCTTGCACGAATCCCCTGGGGAATGGGAACCCCCGGCCAGGGGTAGAGCTCGTCAGGGGACGTGGAAGAGCTCTGTGATTGCCATCATCAGCTAGGAGCTGTGGGAGATTTGCAAACTGCAGGAGCCGGAGATGCTCATACCCTGGATTTTTAGAGGGTCTTCAGAAGGAAGTGTCTTTTTAGAGGTTCGGCCATATTCTCTCCAGCAGTCGACTCCTCCTTGATTGGAAGTAATCCCTCCCCGCTCTGCCCGCCACCCCCATAACCCTTCTGGACCCCAAAGCTGTTTATGAATATGGAAGTGGAAACTTTACTGTTATGACAAAGGGCCTTATCAAATGATGGGGACTCAGAGTGGGAGTGGGCTGGGGGGGATCTTTGGTGGTGCAGGTAGTGGTGTGGGGGAGAGAGAGAGAGAGAGAGAGCACACACCTAGGGGAGCTTGTGGGAGGAGAGGCAAGTGGGAAGGAGAGCCCTGCGGTGACAGCTGAATGCTGATTCAGCCTCCAACCTCCTGCTGATCCAGAGAGGGATAGTGGTGGATGGGTTGGTTCTTCCCAGCTAGATGGGAAAGAAGGGGAGAGGGAGAGATGGGGAGAAGGAAGAGGGAAGGGGAGAGGGAGGCAGAGGGGGATGTTCTCCCGGCCGGTTTTTTCCCTGGCACTGAGGCAGGACAGATTTTGGTTGATGACTCCTTACGTGCTCGGGAGATGCTCAAAAGCAGCCAACATCTGCGCTAACACGGCAGAAACCTGAAGAATCTCAAACTTGTGAGGCTGAGAGGCAGGATTGGGTGGTCACTGATCAGAGTGGGAAGCACTGAGCAGTTAAGAAAGAATGCAGGACAGTATAAAGTATCGGAAGTCTTTAGGAACTTTTATCTGTTGCATGGCAAACATATTTAAACCAGAAAAACTGAGAATGAGGGATATAAAGGTACTAACAAATTGTTAGCACATCCATTTCAATCAGTGGTTGTCTGTTCCTTTCTTTATGTTTTAAATCAAAGATCCAGCATGAAAGAGTAATCAAAACGTGTTCTGCAGCATATCCTGTCCTTTATTTGGCTGGGGATGGCCTGGATTCCTTTTCCTCCTTTTCAGTTGAAGAGATGAGGAATAGTTAAGAGACTTGTCTATGCAGGACGGAAGAGTAGATGTGGAGTTCCTCTGTGTGTGGGGGGCTGGGGGGCAAGAGGGGACTTGGCCTCTCAGGGATAGGGCAGAGTCTGGAAAGCCGAGCCTTCGAAACCCAGACCAGAAGGATGATCACCTTCCAGAGAGTTCTTGAAGAGCCCAAATGTGGAAGACAACGAAAGAAAGGTAGGGGCCCAGGGATGGGGCAAGGTAGATGGGCAAGGAAAGAGGGTAGAGGAGAAGCCTTCAGAATTGGGCTTGGCATCAAAAGTGATCTCAGTCCAGGAGCCTTTGGGGGTGACAAGCAGCAAAACTGAGCTGGGAAACGTTAAAGAGGGATTCGGGAACACGGAGAAGATGTCAGGCACAGGGAGTTGGAGGTGAAGGAAACAATGAGTTAAGGGGTTAGTTGTGGGGTCAGGGGAGGTTGGGCTCATTGAGAGTGACCTGAGGTGGTGGATTTGAGAGGGGAACAGGAAGAAACCTTTATTGGATGGGAACACCTTCACTCTCTGTCCAGATGTGTAGTCAGCCTGTCAGGTGGCCCCTCTTTATATCTGTGGAAGAATGCCTCAGTTACCTTATCTGTAAAATGGGGATGATAGACTTTGAGCCCTAAGTGGGGGCAGGGACCATTTTATTTTGTGTCTACCCCCGCACTTAGTCTCCCTCTAGACTCTAAGCTCTTTGTGGGCAAGGAATGCCTATACTACCTGTCATATCGGACTCTCCTAAGCGTTTAGTACAGTGCTTTGCATCCAGTAATCACGCAAAAGATGCCATTGATTGATTGGTTGAGGGATTTCCTTCCAGGAGAGTGAGGATGACTGGAGACAACTAGCACAGTGATTTGCTGGGTGTCACTTGGGAAGGATGAAAAAAATAGTCTTATTAGTTTTACTAAGTAACTGCTGATCAGTGATTCCCAGCTATTAGCTTTGCAGAAAATGTAATTTCTGCATGGGATTAGTATTATTCCAGTGCCTCTGCAGAGTTGCCTACATCCTCACCGACCTCTCATGTCACTCTGGAAGCGTGACAGTGTTGTACTGGGAGTTAGGGGTGAGAGATTTTCCCATTGCAAATGGAAAACAGAATGATGAGGGAGAGGGAGCAGGTCAGCATAGTCCTAGCAACCCCTAAAGCGATTGTGGGAACTTCTTGGTCACGTGTGTGATCTCTGTTGATCCTAGGTGTGGCAGTCAGGATACTCTGTGATCATTGGAGGCATCACACCTGTTTCTCCTTCCCTCCCTGCCCATTTAGGGTTGGAAACCACTGGTTCCAGGAATCTAGACCATATCCCAGAATTGCATTTCATCCAGGGAAGCTGTGTGGCTCAGTGGAAAAACATGGGCCTGAGAGTCAGAGGACCTGGGTTCTAATGTGACTCTGCCGTGTACCCATTGGAAAGTCGTTTACATTCCCTGCGCCTCAGTTTCCTCATCCGAAAAATGTTCCCTCTCCTACTTAAGAGTATGAGCCCGATATGGGACCTGATTATCTTTGGGCACATACAAAGTACTTAATAAGTACTATAGTTATTATTATTAATATCATTATTGCTATTATCCACTTTTCCTCACATCACCCTCCCAGCAGACAATTAACAAGAGAGGGGCATAGGACTTTAATTTTCTTTTTCTTTGCATAACCTTGGTTTGCTGATGAAGAGCTGACAGGCATTTTCACATATGGGAATTCTATGTTAGGCAGATTTGTAGCTAGGAGCAGGTGAAATGTGAAAAGAATGCAGCATTTTGCTAAGGAACTGTAAGCTCATTGTGAGTAGGGAATGTATCTGCTCACTGTTGTATTGTACGCTCCCAAGCATTTGGTGCAGTAAGCGCTCCATAAATACCACTGGTTGTTAGGCCGATTAAGAGTCAAAACTAATTTCCAGGGCTGGAGTGGCAGGGCTGCCCCAGATGTTACAGTTTGTTTCTCTCAAGTAACCAGAGGCCCCCAGTGAAGTGTTGGTGACATCCAACTCTGCCAAGTGGCCCTTGCAAGTGCCTGCAGGGTGGGAAGAAAGAAATGCTAAGGAAATGCTTGTGGGAGACCTTGTCGTCCTCTTCAGAGAAAATGTTCCGGGTTAATGGTACGAAACTGTAAGGCCGGGACTAAACCTGGGACGTGGAGTCAGTGAAATGGCTGATCTAGGGCCCACCACCTTAATCTGTTTAATTGTTACGGCTAAGTACCCCAGAACTCAGTGCTGGGATACTCGCAAGGTGATCAGTTTGGACACAGTCCTTGCCCCACATGGGATTTACAGTCTAAGAAGGAGGGAAGGTGATTTAATCCCCACTTTACAGGTAAGGAAACTGAAGTGTCGAGAAGAAGTGATTTGTCCAGGGTCATACAGCCGGCGAGTGATAAAGCCAGGAGTAGAATCCGAGTCTTCTGACTCTCAGTTCTGTGCTCTTTCCACTAGGCCATGCAGCTTCCCACTGCTGACTTGGTTAAATTGTCATTCCTCCAACTCACTGTGTGACTTTCGTCTCCCGGCTTTCCTTCTCCTTCCCCAAGTTGGGACGCACAGTATTTCCTGACCACTGATAACCTCCCTTTCCCTGAGTGTGTGAGTGATCCTAGGTAAATTTATTCTGCCCGGGAGAGGGATTTGCACTTCAGGAGTGGCGACGCCATCTCTAATTCCCTGTGGATTTAGCAACACCCAGAGGGACAGACGGTATTTGAAAAAACAGGAAAGGTAGGAAAAAAATGTAGGTCAGCTGGCATTGCAATACCAGCCCAAGGGCTTCTGGCTGGAAGTGCATCTGCTGGGAATAATATTTGGTATAATTTGCCGATGGTCTCAAAATGGGGTGTGTCGAGCAGTGGGCCCGAAGCAATGATAATAACTTAGCTGCCACAGTTGTACTCTGGTGATACTTTTTTTGTGTGTGAATTTGCAGCTAAATGGTTTGGTTTTTATGGGTTTTTGAAACACTGGGGTTTTATTTGGGGCCCTAATTGTTTGACCCTTATTAACCTGACTCCCGTTCCCCAAGATTAGGTCAAAAGAGAATGTCTTCTGCATACAGTGCTCATCATTTGCCTTTCCTTGGGATTGATGTGAGACTTCTAAGTATAGAGAGAGGGCAAATTTCCACTTTGATGAAAATAGATTTACGTGGCCAACTCCTGTTAATTCTAGTGGGTTACATTAATATACTCTCCTCGTAACCTGAAAAGATGTCTCTTAGTAATGCATATTTAACATGCAACGATACACGGAATAGTGAAGATTGTAGGACTTATTTTGAGTCCAAATTAAGATTCCTTTGCATAACTCCTGCCTAGATTTTTTTAAAAAAACATTCTGGTGTGAATTCATGCACAGACTTCTGAAAGTCACTAAAGTTGAAAAGTTATGTCCTTATACAAAGTTCTGGCATTCAGTATGGAAGGCTCCTTTTTCATCCTTCTCGATCATATCATCTTCGGAGCCCAAGATACATCCAGCCTCATGGATAGTATCTGAAATGCCCCAAGCGCCTTTGGAGTCTCGAAGAGCCAAGCGACTTGATGGCCAGTGGATTTGAAAGCAGTGTAGCAGTGAGCTTTCTTCTCTTCTTTCCTCGTTTCACCTGGTTGCCTGGTTGTTGTTTAGTTGAGTGGTATTTTGATAGTTTTTGCATTTTTCCTCTGGGCAGTGCTTTGCAAAATGCAAACATCTTTCTCTGCCATTTTAAATCTTCTGTCGACAGTCTAGTGCATTTTGATCTGCTTCCTCCCTCTGAAATTAGGAGAATATAGGGAGCAGCATGGAGCAGCCTGTGGAATGCAGCCAGATCTTGCATTATTGCCTTCTGATGGTTAAAAAAATGACCAATTCTATAGGTAAATCAGGGGACTCTAGGACTCGGGGCATTCTATAATGGTTTTCTGATGGACTGGCAACCAGTGCCATGTTAAAGTGTCACTTGACTGCAGAGTAGCAGGACTTGATTGTTACTGCCTAGACATTAGGTATTGCTGCTTTGGCAAAGAAAACTCTGAGCTGTTTTTGAAAAATCTCAGCCAGGAGACTTCTAATGCAGAGAAGCAGCATGGCCTAGTAGATAGAGGTGGGGCCTCAGAGCCAGAGGACCTGGGTTCTAATCCTGCTCCGCCACGTGTCTGCTGTGTGACCTTGGGTGAGTCATTTCACTTCTCTGGGCTTCAGTTACCTCATCTGTAAAATGGGGATTAAGATTGTGAGACCCATGCAGGACATAGACTGTGTTCAACCTGATTAGCTTGTATCTACCCCAGCACCTAGTACAGTCCCTGGCACATAGTGAGCACTTTACAAATACCATTAAAAAAACATAACAAAAGAACAGAGTTCTGTCATTTGATCCCGCACAATCTTTGGGGTGGGGTCAGTGTGAAAAATGAAGAAATATGCTTGTGTTTTCCCAGTTCAACAGGCTCCCCCTCCTCACTTAGCTCCCATGCCCCTGGATTTTTTTAAAAATGGTGTTTGTTAAGCACCTGCTATGTGCCAGGCACTCTATTAAGTGGTGGCATAAATACAAGCTAGTCAGGTGGGACACAGTCCATGTCCCCCATGGTGCCTAAAGTCTCAATCCCCATTTTGCAGATGAGGGAACTGAGGCTCCGAGAAATGAAGCTACTAGCCCGAGATCACCTGCAGACCGGTGGAAGAGCTGGGAGTTGATTCTTTAACTCTACTGTAAGTCCTTGGTGAGGAGCTCTTGGCAGGGAGCAGAGAGAGCCCTGTCTCTTCGGAGAAGGCCTAGCCCAGCTCCAAACGCAGCCACAGGCTGCATTTCAAGGCTGCACCTTGCTGAGCCCCCACCTCTCACCCCCGACTCCTACAGCCCCTCACCTCGGGGTCTGAGCCTGTAAAATGAAAGAGCCACAAGAAAGAGATTTTAAAGCATTGTAAATTTGTAAATGTTTGTAAATGTTTTACAAAGGGTTTGATAATAACAATAATAATGATGATGGTACTTGTTAAGTGCTTACTATGTGCTGAGCACTATTCTAGTCACTGGGGTAAATGCACGTTAATAAGACTGGATATAGTCCTTGTCCCACTTGGGGCTCACACTCAATCCCCATTTTACAGATGAGGTAACTGAGGTCCATAGAAATGAAGTGACTTGCCCAAGGTCACACAGCAGACATGTGGCAGAGTTGGAATTAGAACCTGGGTCCTTCTGACTCCCAGGCCCGCGCTCTATCCATTAGGCCACACTGCCTCTCAATGATTTAAAGTCAGTGCTTGTAGTCAAAAGCTGAGTACCCCAAAGGGGAATCTTGGAAACTAGAATTTCTTTCTTAGAATTATTCTCTCAGTTGGAAAATTGTTCGTGGACCATTCTAAGCCTGGCAGAAGGTGAATTTTGTGTAAAGTTTGGACTTTACATCGCAGACTATCAAAGAGCACCTCTCTCACTTGTTTCATGAAGGGACACAAGGAGCAGATGTGTCATTTCATTAGCTGAAATATTGGGTTTTCCTTAATCTCAGTTCAGATTAGGGACTGCAGGGCCTAATAACCCTATAGAGGCAGAAACTCGTTCAAACCTGAGTTAGGTCGGCTACCGTTCCTTTCAGGGCTCTGGGTTTCTCTGACAGAAGGCAGCACACCCATGGATGGCTCATTGGTTCAATTTCTCTTCTTTGGATTGGGTTTAGAGTTTTTGCAGGTGATTATAAGTGACAAGATGAGGTTCCAAGCTAAAAAGGGTTTTATACAGAAGCACGCTCACTTCTACTTAATTTCCTTCAGTTTACTCTTTGTCCAGGTGAGCTATCTGCAGGCAAACACATGGTAGCGGATTGAATGGGAGGATTGATAGGTTCACACATGGCTAATGTCTAAGTGGCTATCTAGCACTCGTGCCATTCTCTGCCATTCTTTTCCTCTATTGCAAGCCCAGTGCAGCTCCGGGCGCATTGTAAGTGTATAACAAATACCATTTAAAAAAACCCCGTTTCCCTGAATCTTGAATAAAGGGACCTAAAGGTTGTAAGAATTCTTGGGAGGGGAATTAGATCATCAGTCCACT
Source organism: Ornithorhynchus anatinus (assembly GCF_004115215.2). Classification (NCBI taxonomy): domain Eukaryota; kingdom Metazoa; phylum Chordata; class Mammalia; order Monotremata; family Ornithorhynchidae; genus Ornithorhynchus; species Ornithorhynchus anatinus. The sequence goes on from NC_041729.1 coordinate 53,081,510, forward strand.
TTAAAATAGGGCTTTGCGTTCTGACACACACTCAAGTAGATAAATCAGAGGCTACAGTTTCACTCCTTAAATCAAACTGGTGTGTTTGTGTGTGTTTTACAAAACAACCCAGTAGGACTGTGCTAATGAATTCCATTCCCCTCCCAGTTGAGTAATTAGAGGGCTGGGATCATTTTAACTGCATATTAGTTCAGCATGCTTTTTGTCGCCTACATGGACCCTCCTCTCCCCAACTAGAGCCCTAAAAAAGGGGTAGAGACTCCCCCTCCCCACCTCCCTAGGAAACAGGTCCATCAGCCGGTTGGAACCATACTGTGATTTATTGTTCATAAAGAATGAAATAACGCCTATTTGAAACAATCACAGGCCACCTCTGGGACTGGCCCTCTTATCAGGGAATATTGGGAGTGAAACAGAAGACGGATCCATATTGTATGTGTCAAACACGTCTCTTTTTTCACTACTCATCCATTAGCTGCCTTGATAACATGCTCCCTTTAATTCGAAGTGACAGTTTAATAGTTTGGGTTTTTGTTTCTGTTTCGCAGCTGACCAGACTTAATGACCGAACAGCCTTATGTAAGGGATTTCTTCTTTTCTTGGGTGGGTCGGGAGATTTGGACGTTGGAGAGATCCAAGATGCCAGGGCCCGGGGTGGCTTTGGGCTGGGCTTGCGCCCCGATTCTAGTTGCTGTGGTTACATTGGCCAGTGGACTATTGGTAGCACCCTACCCAGCTGGGGGAGAATCATCTATCCCTTTGAGCTTATTCTAGTGCTTCCATAAAAGTCTGATTTTCCATCACTGTTCCTCTTTCTTCCAGCTTCACAATTCCCGAATTCTGTTCTCGGCTTGGTTCTGTCTGGTTGGGTGAGATTGGGGAGGGGAAGATAGATTGAAAGTTCTTCGAGGGCAGAGATCAGAACTACTAACTCTATTCTACTATCCCAAGTGCTTGGCAAAGAGTAGGTGCTCAATTCATGCCACTGATCGATGGGGACAATAGAAATGGGGACAAATATTGGGATAAGCATCACCTCCACTTGGAGCCTCTGATTTGTGAGTTCACTGACTGTTTGGTTCCAACGTTTTCATGTCAGAGGGGCTTCTTGGTATCTCAGGTGCAGGGATCAGTCATCTCTAACATGTTCCCTTTAGACTGTAAGCTCCTCATGGGGAGCATGGCTTAGTGGATAGACCACGGTCCCAGAAGTCAGAGGGACCTGGGTTCTAATCCTGCTCTTCCAGTTGTCTGCTGTGTGACCTTGGGTAAGTCATTTAACTTCTCTGTGCCTCAGTTAACTCATCTGTAAAATGAGAATTAAGACTGTGAGCCCCATGTGGTACAGGGACTGTGTCTATCTCTATTATCTTGTATCTACCCTAGCGCTTGGTACTACAGTGTCAGGCACATAGTAAGTGCTTAACAAATACCATCATCATCGTTATTATTATGGGAAGGGAACACATCAGCTAATTCTGTTGTACTGTCCCAAGTGCTTAGTACAGTGCTGTGCACATAGTAAGTGCTCAATAAATACCATTGGCTGATTGTTAGTGGAATGCCATATACCCGACTCCATCCCTCTTCCTGCCCCTTTTAGGTCTTTTTTTAAGGTATTTGTTAAGTGCTTATTATGTGCTATCCACTGTACTAAATGCTGGGGTAGATAAAATATAATTAGGTTGGATACAGTCCCTGTCTCACATGGGGCTCGCAGTCTCGATCCTCATTTTACAGATGAGATAACTGAGGCACAGAGAAGTTAAATGGCTTACCCAAGGTCACACAGCAGACAACTGGCAGATCCGAGATTAGAATCCAGGTCCTTCTGGCTTCTGGGCCCTTGCTCTATCCAATAAGCCATGCTGTAAAATCCCCATTTTAAAGTTAAGGTAACTGAGGCACAGAGAAATGAAGCCACTTACCCAAGGTCAAACAGTGGAGAAGCGGAGATTAAAACCTAGATTCTTCTGACACCCAGGCCTGTGCTGTATCCGCTAGGCCCCGCTGCTTCTCAAGTGTTGAGGAAATGTTCTAGCTACAACTTCGCCCTCCAGTATACCTTGGGGATGTGGGACTCTAAGTTTATAGCAGCCAAAGATTCAATCATTTAAAGGAGAGAAGACCAGAGACAGTCTCTCTTCAGTTGTCCTCAGGCTTCCCCAGAGACAGTATAGAAGTACAAGAGCAAGACAGCATGAGGAAACAAGGCTGAGGGGTAGGAACGGGCCTCCCCTGGAGGTAAAATGTGAGAGAAATCAAAACACCCCGGTACTGTGGCCTCTTCCTAAGCTAACTGAGGGTCTGTTTGCCTGTTTCTTTTCTCCAACCAGTAATCTGTACCAGAGCTCCCGGCAGAGCTCACCTGATGGAAATGAAGGGACAGTGAACCTGGTCCTTACCCAGGTCTGCAGGACCTGGTATGGAAAGTAAGGCTGGATCATGCAGTCAAACTACATAGCTACCTAATACACATGCAAAATAAAGAAAAAGGTATTTCATAATAAATAGGGTGTTACAGATTAACCTTCGTTAATCCCCTTTTGCTTGTTTTTATTCAACTGACAGCTACAAGAGACCCCGCTAATTCTATCTGAGCAATGCTCACCCCACCGGGAGGGAAAGGAGAAGCAGTATGGCTTAGTGGATAGAGCAAGGGCCTGGAGTCAGAAAGATCTGGGTTCTAATTCCTCCTCTGCCACTTGTCTGCTGTATGACCTTGGGCAAACCACTTAACTTTTGTTTCTCAGTTGCCTCATCTGTAAAATGGGGAAGAAGACTGTGAGCCCCATGTGGGACGTGGACTTTGTCCAACCTTACTATCTTGCATCTACTTCAGCTCTTAGTACAGTACCTGGCATATATAGTAAGTGCTTAACAAATGCTGTAAAAAAGTCTACTATTGTGTTTTCTTGGTCAAAGTGTGCATGAGATTCTCTCTTAAAGACCTACTCATGGATGCTACTTCACCATCTTCTCACCTGGTTATCTTGGAAGTGAAGAACTGTTCCTTGCAGTAAAACTGAGAGGAACTGCTAGTCACATGACCACTGAACTGTTCAGCCCTCTATCAGTAGAGTTTATATGAATTTGATCTGGTACTCTCTGTTTTAATGTGTTGGTGAATAGTAGCATTTCTACACAAACTCATGGATGGGGACTCTCTAGACTGTGAACTCGTTATGGACAGGGAATGTGTCTGTTAATTCTTTTGTACTCTTCCAAACGCTTACTACGGTGCTCTGCACATAGTAAGTGCTTAACAAATACCAGTGATATATTGATTGTTTTATGTAATAAATTAGTGTAGGTGAGAACTATGGCCGAGGGAGTAATGGATGAGATTTTGCACTAGATCCCTGGCCCAAATCTAACTTAGCTGACATTTTCCACGATAGTTTTGGTGAAGGATTTTTTTTAAATTGTATTTGTTAAGTACTTACTATGTGTCAAACCACATTCTAAGTGCTGGGTTAGATACAAGTTATTTAGGTGGGACGCAGTCCCTGTCCCGCATGGAGCTCACAGTCTAAGTATGAGGGGGAACAGGAGAACTGAGGCACAGAGAAGGTAAGTGATTTGGCCAAGTTCACACAGTAAGCAATTGGCGGAGCTGAGACTAGAACCCAGATCCTTTGACTCCCAGACCCGGGCTCTCTTCACTAGGCCACGCTGCGTCTCAATTCCCAACATGGTGCTGAAGGGCTCATCCAACTACAGGGTGACATCTTTCTTGGACATGGGGCACACATTCAACTTTAGGGTGAGTTCATTATGGACTCATCCCAAGCCTCCGGGCGCAGGACCAATATTTATGATCACATCTGAGTGAGGGAATATCTCACAGGATGCTACCCAGGATTCTGTGCTGCCTTCAATCAATCAATGAATCAATGATATGTAGTGAGTGTTTACTGTGTGCAGAGTACATACTAAATGCTTGAGGGAGTACAATGGAGTAAGTAGACAATCTCTATCCTCAAGGAGTTTACAGTCTAAGGGGGGAGACAGATACAGATAGGTGAAGCGGCAAGCATACAGATATCTCCATGTGGACTGTGGGGATAGGCAGTGGAGGGAGTGGTGAACTAAGTAATAGTAGTTGGAGTATTTATTAAGGACTTACTGTGTGCAGAGCCCTGTACTAAGTGTGGGGAAAGTGTACAGAGGTGAGAATTAGACATGATCCCTGCCCTACAAAAGAACTCATAAGAATACAAGTGGGGAAGAAGGGACTGGAGATGGACATATCTGGAATGACAAAACAATAAAACTATTAAAGAGCATAAAAGACAAAGATACATGCACAGCATTGAAACACAAAGCAGTAGGGTGCTATGGCCAGAGGAGCAGAATTTCAGGCTCACTGTGCCTCGGAGTCCAAGGCACAGCCATAGCCACTGTGACAACTCCAGCAGGTGAGGTGTCAGAGAAGCCTCTTTCTGTGGCATCTTTTCTCATTCCCTCCGGGGTGGTGCAAAACATGATGATAGGATGGAGTTGCCTTGGAGGTCACAGAGGAGAGCCGGTCCTGGTTCCAGGAAAGTGGCAGAGCTCTCCGGGAACATGGAGAGCATACAGAAGCAGCTTTTATCCTCAGAGAATGTCGGGTGCAGGGGCCCTTGGTGATGAGGAGGGAAGGCTGCAGCATTCCCTGTTCCTTCTCTCGGCTGCAGTGGAGAGGAGCCAAGAACACGCAGGGAGGCGAGGCTAAAATTACCGGTTCATTCTCTCAGCTGGGGTGGAGAGAGGCCTAAAATGCTCAGCTACTGCTCAGATCCTTGCGGTCTGGCACTTAACAGAGCATTTCAGGAGGAGGGGCCCTCTTTGGTGGGGAGAGGGGAGGGGGTAGAAGACAGTTCCTTCATCTAAGTGCTTAGGTTACTGTAGTAGGGAGAGGAAATAGGATGGGGAGATGAGAGATTAGTCAGGGAAGGTTTCCTGGGGGAGGCGTATTTTAGTAGAGTTTTGTAGGTGGGGAGTGTAGTGGCCTGTTGGATGTGAAAGGGGAGGACGTTTCAGACAGGAGGGAGGGTGGTAGCAAGAGGTCAACAGAGGGAGAGATGAGAGTGAGGCGGAGTGAGTAGGTTGATGTTAAAGGATTGCTAGACTGGAAGCCATGTGTGGGACAGGGACTAGGTCTAACCTGTTTATATTGTAACTCCCCCATTGCTCAGATCAGTGCTTGATGTGTAGTAAGCCCTGGAATGCCCTCTCTCCTCAAATCCACCAAACAATCACTCTTCACCCCTTCAAAGACCTACTGAAGGCTCACCTCCTCCAAGAGGTCTTCCCAGACTAAGCCTCCCTTTTCCTCAGCTCTCCCTCCCCTCTGTGTTGCCCTGACTCACTCCCTGTGCTCTACCCACCTCTCCCTGCCCCACAGCACTTGTGTATAAATGTACATATCTATAATTCTATTTATTTATATTGATGCCTGTTATTGATGCCCGTTTACTTGTTTTGATGTCTGTCTCCCCCCTTCTAGACTGTAAGCCCGATGTGGGCAAGTATTTTTTCTTTTTATTGCTGAATTGTACTTTCCAAGCTCTTAGTACAGTGCTCTGCACACAGCAAGTGCTCAATAAATATGATTGAATGAACTGAAAGAATGAATAAAAAATACAATAATAGTAATAATAGAGGAGCGAAGTGTTTGTGCAGGAGGGTTGAGGTGGGGGAAAAGTGAGGATAAGTAGGGGGCAGAGAGAGTGCCTTGAATCTGCTGGGGTGGAGTTTCTACCTGATGCAGAGTTGGGCATCTCTGAGCGAGGAGTGGGGAGAGGGAATGTGTCTGTTTTGTTATAATGAACTCTCCCAAGTGCTTAGTACAGTGCTCTGCACACAGTAAGTGCTCAAGAAATACAACTGACTGACTGACTGACCTATTTCAGTTGGTAGTCTTCAGGCTTTGTGTCTTTATTTGAAAAATGGGCAACTTTCCTAGGCCTTGGCCACATGCCTTATTTCTTCTTGCCCTCCTTCTTTGCTTCTTCCTCTTCCTTCCTCCTTCCTGGGCACCTATGCTATGAAGAGTGTTGAATTTGGGATTATAATAATAATAATAATAATAATAATGGCATTTGTTAAGCACTTACTATGTGCCACGCACTGTTCTAAGTGCTGGGGTAGATACAAGGTAATCAGGTTGTCCCACTTGGCTCACAGTCTTAACCCCCATTTTACAGATGAGGTAACTGAGGCCTAGAGACGTTAAGTGACTTGCCCAGAGTCCCACAGCTGATAAGTGGCGGAGCAGGATTAGAACCCACGACCTCTGACTCCCAAGCCCATACTCTTTCCACTAAGCCACGCTGATTATGAGGAATTACAAAGGAAGAATAAGATATGGTCCTTGTGACTGAGAAGTTTGCAGGCTCATGTAGGAGGCAGGTGAAAACCAAACATGTTAAATAATTAGATAAAATGAAAACGTTTAGTACAGCACTCTGCACACAATAAGTAGTCACTAAGTACCTTTGATTGATTGGAAAGTGCATGGGCTAGGGGGTCAGAACTTTATGCAGAACTATGCCTGCTAAATTTAGAGAGATCAAGGTTTGGGGGTGGTTGGAGTGGATGGTGTGACCAGGTGAGGAAGCTTGAGCTGAATATTTAGGAGAAGAGTGAAGAAAGGAAGAAGTCTGGATTGTAGGCAGCCCTCATTAATTGCCCACAAAGAACATTCAGGACACGGTTTATGCCCCAGGCAGTCAATGTTTTAGAATCCTGGTTTTCCTCTTCATGGCTATAGGACAACCTTTTCTTACTCTCTGCTGTGGTGGAAAATCGAGTCTGTTCTTTAGCAAAAAAAAAAAAAAAAAGAACCAGGCATTCACTATGCAGGGGTGATTGCCCATTCTTATTCATTTATTTCAGTTTCTTCTCCATCTACTAACCCCTCCCAGATTTCAGCCATTTCACTGCTGCTTTGGGGCAAGTGGGCAGTCGAGGGAAAAAGGAAGGAGGTGAAATTCAAATCTCTCAGGTCTGCTTCTTAACAGTTCTGCTGATCTACTGCTCCTCCAAACCCTAAGTTTCAAAGACAATGAAGAGTGGTCTGAAAGCCTCCTAATCTGCAGCTCGTACTAAGGCTCTGGTTGGGGAGAAGGAATTCATCCAGCCTCAGTGAATTCTGAAAGGGTTCTACTGTTCTCCATAGGTCTAACACCACAGTAATTCTGACTCTGGGATGTATCGTGATCCTGAACAGGTGTTTTCTGGGTCTCTTTCATGTAAAAGGGGGCCAAAGAGGAAGTTAATGGTTGACTTGCATTTTGGGCTGCTGGCCCTGACACTTTATTAGTAGACTGAGGCCTGGTATGTAAAATTTTAATCATTTGATTTTCTCAGCTGAGATCTCAACAGGATGGGCCCATAACGATCAAGTCTTCATTCATATTGGCACCATGTGGGAACTCTGTGAGTATGTCATACATCCATGAAACCTGATGGGGAAAGGATGTTATAATCACCTTGTAGCTCAACACAATTTACAGTACAATTAAGATCGACATGTAATTGGATAAACAGAAAATGGAATTAAGGTAATCTATTCTAAGTGCACCAAATTCCAATAATGAGTTGCTTTCAGCATTTGGAGAAACATATAATTACCAAACAAATTGCATGTTATTTTTATCTAAGAAGCTAATTAAGTGTTCTGTGGAAATTATTATGTGGTGGCAAAAGGATCCAAGCAGCATTAAGGACCTAATTGGAAGGGGATAGGAACCAGGGAATTTACATGGACTAGCTCAAGCATCATGGAGGGAGTCTCTCATTTCTCCTTGAGATTGGTTTGGAATCATGTCTGAAAGTGACGGAGTGGGTGGAGAGTATGTTTTTCCATTGTTGGAGGAGAGAAACCCATTTCTTCTCCCATCCTGGACCCTATGTCTGATATTTGACCTGCAAGTGCTTGTCACCGTTGCTAAGATCTGCACTGAGGCCAGAAACTTTCCGAATGGAGCCCCTACTTGATGTCGAGAAGCAGCATGGAGTAGTGGATAGAGGACGGGCCTTGCAGTCAGAAGGCCATGGGTTGTAATCCTGACTCTGCCACTTGTCTGCTGTGTGTCCTTGGGTAATCACTTGACTTCTCTGTGCCTCAACTACCTCATTTGTAAAATGGGGATTGAGACTGTGAGCCCCATGTGGAATTGGGACTGTGTCCAACCTGATTTACTTGTGTACACCCCAGTGCTTAGTAAATGCCTGGCACATAGTAAATGCTTAGCAAATATCATTATTATTATTAATTCAATCATGTTTATTGAGTGCTTACTGTTTGCAGAGCACTGTATTGTTATTATGTCAGCAGGGCATTCTGAAGGGGTTCACTTGTGTTCAGTTGTAAAGGGGCATGGGAAATACAAACAGTGTTGTAGCAGAGGATTGAAGGCTTGATCCCTGTTTTGGGGTACCTGCATTTTTGCTGAGGAGTAAAATGGAGGGGAAATACATCTTGAAAAATTATAGAATTCTAGAATTCATGGGGCAGAAGCATGGCCTTGTGAATAGAACATGGGCTGGGAGTCAGAAGGACCTGGGTTCTAATCTTTGTTCTGCCACTTGTCTGCTGTGTGAGCTTGGACAAGTCACTTCACATTTCTGGGTCTCAGTTACTTCATCTCCTTGTATCCATCCCAGTCTTTAGTACAGTGCCTGGCACGTAGTAAGCACTTAGCAAATACCATAATTACCACAATTATTGTTATTATTAGAGTGGGGAGGGACCCTTGAGATGTCATTTCAGCCATCCCCTGGCCTTCCTAAAAGTCTTCACATAAAACAATCCCAAGAAGATGAGATTCTCCCTCATTTATAAAAGGATCTTTCTCACAAAGTTGTCAGGTTTTTTTTTTTAAGAAGCCAAAATGACAAATATGGACCTAAAAACCCTCATAGTCACTATGCCTATGTACGTGTTCCAGTCAAATCATGTGGGCTATCCTATATGGTGATGCAATTCCAATCCTGGCAATGATTACCAGTAGGAAATGCTCATGGAAATCAGTGATGGTGGCAGATGTATCGGATTCTCCCAGAACCTCCACTGTTCCCTGATTCCCTTTAAAGCACTCAGTCACCTTGTTCCCTCCTGCTCTTCTACTACAACCCGGCCCACACACTTCTCTCCTCTAATACCAACCTACTCTCTGTACTTGGATCTCATCTACCTTGCTGCCAACCTCTTGCCCATGTCCTGTGTCTGGCCTGGAAAGCCCTCCCTCTGCATATCTGACAGATGATCCCCCTCCCCATCTTCAAAGATTCCCCTCCCCAACTTCAAAGTCTTACTGAAGGCATGTCTCCTCCAAGAGGCCTTCGCTGCCTAGATCCTCATTTCCATTTCTCCTGCTCCCTTCTGCATTGTCATTGTTTTTGGAATTGCACTTCTGATTCTTCCATCCCTCAACTCCATGGCACTTATGTATATTTCCATAACTTAATTATTTTGATTAATTTCTTGACCCTAAGCTTGTTTTGGGCAGGGCCCTTATCTACCAACTCTGTTATAATGTGCTCTCCCAAGCGCTTAGTACAGTGCTCTGCACACAGTAAGCGCTTAATAAATACGATTGATAGATTGAGTGAATGAGACATCTTAGGAAGCAGCCGTCACTCTCTGAAGCATCTTTGTCCTACACTGGAGCACTAACTTTCTAATGGCTTTCACCATGGCCTGCAAGAGCAAATGCAACCTTCTGCTATGTAATGTGCAAACCAGGAGAGAATCAAGCACATTTAATTGCTTTTGCCTTCCTATAAAATATAAAGTCCATATGTGTATGAGTATAAATGCTTATTTATCTACGTAGGTACTGATATCACTTCAGCTCATTTCAGTGCTCTATTCTTATCTAGTCTCACTGCACTTTGCTGGAGGGGACCTGTGCAGAATGAATAGTAGCAGGAAGTCCAAACAACTGCTAAATGGTGAGTTGAAATGACATTTAAAAGCCAGGACTGAGGTTGGGGCAGAGGGAACACTTTAGAAATGCAACAAAGGGTAGCTTTGGGGGATAAGGCAGAACAGATGAATGCTGGGAGACAGTTGTGCCAGACAGACCAACCTGGTATGCTCCCATCAAGAAAGGAGTGGCTCTTAGCTGTGGGAGGATCATAAAGATGTGGAAAACATCCCCGAGCTGCAATCGGGATGCTGGGAAAATCCCAATGGGGGGTGATTTGCACTGTGCCCGCAGTCCCCGGGGGGCACTAGTTGGGGGATGAAGCTACCGACCCCTCTTGATCTCCAAACAGCAATGGAACCTGCAAGTGGTATGCCAGGAGCAGCTGGCATTAGAGGAGTTTCCCCAGACAACTTGGTTGTCTGTATGTTTTTGAGAGCCAGTCTACCCCAGCTCAAACTCCCGGGATACAAACTCCCTTTGGGTGTTCACAGTGTGACGGGACTGTCAGTCATGTTTGGTCTTTTCAGCCATGCCCGGGGCCGGGCATAAAGTTCTCCCTCGGCGAACCTGAAAACCTCCGTTTTCTGTGCTCCCATTGGGGTTTCAGAACCGAGCTTTTGGGGGTTATCTCTGATCATGGGCATCTTTGCCATTGCTGAGCTCCCAGGTGACACCCTCTGATTCACTGTTTGGTTGTAAGGGATAGGTACAGGTCCTCAAAGCTTTCTTCTCCTGTCCTCTTGCTCCCCAAGGCAGCCAGCCCTGACTGTGAACGGTGAGACAGAAATGCAGAGGAGAGCTCCTTCCTTGTGTCTGACGTGGTGGGAGGGTGGGCAGGATGTTCCGTGCCTGGAGGTGCCAGTGGGGGAGGGAGACCAGCGAGCATCAACCCAGTTGCCTCAGAAAGAGTCATGCTAGTTACTTCAGGGAGTTCGTTATATTTTAGTCCAATATGGGTCAACCTGGCCGGACTTAATCAGATATTCCGCGGCTCTTCTCTCAGAACTGTGCCTAGTTGGCTTGCTGACTAGTTTTGTTTTTCTAACCTCTTTTTAATTGCCAAACTTTTGCTCTCTCTTTGGGGAATGTCTGCATTAGGCCGTGAAATTTTTGTCCACCAAAGGGGTTTGCATGATGTTCTATTGTACTTTAGGTTGGGGATAATTGGTTGCATTCTTCCAGGACAAATCTAGTTTTACATAACACTGTCTATCCCAGGTGTCAACCAAAAACCCGAGGGAAGGGGAAAATGTGTGGCAAAATGTTGCTATGGTTTTTTCCAAGTAGCAATTTATTCATTATCCACTCAGTACTTCTGATCTGTGAGTCGTGATCTCTGGTTAACATCAGGATATTTCAGCCTGCAGCCTGTTGTGCACAAGGAGTTTCCAGTTTTGATGTCATGGTTGAAATGACTTTTGCCAGATTAGCTGTCGGGATGAATTGATTACTCCGGGTTCCATACTCTGATTTCTGGCTCCCAGAGGAGAGGGCCAGATTTGGGGCAGCATCAGGGTTCTATTGTAAATGAGCACTGCCCTAACCTTACATGCTCCCAAGATCAGAGTTACTTCTGATCCAGGTTTGGAAGGGATTACTCCTGGGTTTAGTAGTTCCAACCCTAACCCGGGTAATCGTATTACATATTCTGAACTGCAGGAGTGCGGCCTCTTGTTTAATTCTTTTTTTAATGGTATTTGTTTTGCGCTTACTGTGTACCAGGCACTGTACTAAATGCTGGAGTATTTACAAGGTTGGACAGAGTCCATGCCCCATGTGAGGCTCACATTCTTAATCTCCATTTTACAGATGAGGGAACTGAGGCACAGAGAAGTGAAGTGACTTTCCCGAGGTTACACAGCAGACAAGTGGCAGAGCCAGGAAACCCAGTTCCTTCCAACTCCCAGGCCTGTGCTCTATTAGTTCCATTCCACCAAGATGGACATTTATTGAGATTATCTTGGCGGGGAAAACTTGTAAATCATATTTTGAATTAGTGTGAGGTGAGGAAGGAACCAAATCTTGCTTTATTCACTTTGAAAGCCAGTTTCAAAAGTTTTGTAAATACAAAAACTTAGTCTTATTTACTAAGAGCTTACTTTGTGCAGAGCACTGTACTAAGCACTTGAGAAAGTACAATATAACAGTATAACAGACATATTCCCTGCCCACAGTAAGGTTACAATATGGAAAGATTTGCAGATTCTCCTCCTAAAGGAAGTACACACTGGGATCTTCCATAATGTATCTTACTCCGGTGTGTTTTGGGTAGAACATCGCTAGGGAATTAGTGAATAGTCTTCCGACTACTCGAGCCTGTTGGGATTCAGTATGGTGCCGACCAGAAATAGTTTGTATTCATGTGGGCAATATTAAATATGGTGAGCACTAGAACGTGAGTTTTCTTTATTGTGAGGTGTTGGGAGGATGCTAACCTCTCATTGTTTGGAAACTGAGTGTAGTACAATGGATGAAATCAATAGGATTAATTGAGCAACTAGTGTGCACAGAGCAGAGTAATAAATCAACATTATCTTCTGAACTGGGCAAAAGAAGTCCTAGGCTTGCTGTGTGATCTTGAGCAAGTCACTTAACTTCTCTGTTCCTCAGGTTCTTTATGAGGAATGGGGATGATAGTACATGCACTTTCAGGGCTGGGAGCTTAGCTAATAGATAGAAAAGCACTTGGGAAATAAGCCATTATATAAAAGCATGGCATTTTATTTCTCCTCTCACTGCACAGATTGTTACTCATCTTGGCGAGTAGGTAGATGGCGGATATTTCCAAGCCAGAGTTAATGGATTATGAAACCCTGACTGCCATTTTTAGTATGGGAATGACTGGTGCTCATTCTCCTTCCTTCTTATGCTTGATTTATTGAACAAAAGATGGAATTTAGAATCAGCTGAAATATCTAATTGTTTTTTTCTCCAGAAAATTATCTTTCTGGACTGTTGAAATCCTTATCTCTCTCTTCCTGCTCATCTTCCCACAAACCCTTCTGGTGCTGCATTTGTTTGTTGACTCTGAAAGAACATGCTGATTTGTGTATTAACATTTGTAGAATTTCTTTATGGTATTTAGTAAGTGCTTACTATGTGCCAGGCAATGTTCTAAGCACTGGGGTAGATACAAGGAAGTCAGGTTGGAACTAGTCCATGTCCCACAAGGGGCTTACAGTCTGAATCTCCATTTTTCAGATGAGGGAACTGAGGTCCAGAGAATAATAGCTATAATGATTATGGTAATTGTTAAGTGCTTGCTATTTGCCAGAAACTGTACTAACCCCTGGGATAGATACAAGCTAATTGGGTTAGACACAGTTCCACCTAATGCTCACATTCTTAATCCCCATTTTACAGAAGAGGTAACTGAGGTACAGAGAAGTGAAATGACTTGCCCAAAGTCATACAGCAGCTAAATGGCAGAGTGTGGATTGGAACCCAGATCCTTCTGACTCCCAGGTCCATGTTCTATCCACTAGTCCGTGCTGCTGCTCTAATTGGTGTGTCAGTTCCAATCAAACCCATAGGGATCCTCTCCCCAGCCCCTTCCCTGTCCCTTCTCTCTCTCTCTCACTCACTCCCTCCTTGCTGTCTTTCTTCCAGGGCTCTCTCCCTACTGTAATGGAGTCTGGCAAACTAGCTGAGTCCAGCTAGACATGCTGAGAAGCAGCATGGCATAGTGGATAGAGCATGGGCCCGAGGGTCAGAAGGTCATGAGTTCTAATTCTGGCTCTGCCACTTGTCTGCTGTGTGATCTTGGGCAAGTCACTTCACTTCTCTGGGCCTCACTTACCTCATCTGTAAACTGAGGATTGAGATTGTGAGCCCCATGTGGGACAGGGACTGTGTCCAACCCAATTTGCTTGTAACAACCCCCCCCAGCGCTTAGTACAGTGCCTGGCACATAGTAAGTGCTTAACAGATACCCTAATTATTATTAGGTGTCCTCCCTTCCTATTGGGTGGGAAGGTAGAAGGGGGTGGGAGGTGAACTAATATAGATATTAATGTATAATACATAATCAATACACACATGCTAATAAATACAGACATTAATATAAATTAAGGCTACATGTGGATGTAAGAGCTATCTATGGGACTGAGAGAGAAGTGAACAAAGTGTGCAAGTCCAAGGTGGTAAGCTCATTGTGGACAGAAACTCTATCTGTATATTTTTCTATTGTTTATTATTGTATTGTACTTTCCCAAGCACTTAGTACAGTGCTCTGCACACAGTAAGCACTTAATAAATGTGAATGAATGAATGCATGAACTAATACTATAAGGGAGGAAGTGTTCCAATTGAAGCAGTATGGCTTAGTGGAAAGAACACGGGCTTGGGAGTCAGAGGATGTGGATTCTAATCCCAGCTCTTCCACTTGCCTGTTGTATGACCTTGGGCAAGCCACTTAACTTCTCTGTGCCTCAGTTACCTCATCTGCAAAATGGAAATGAAGACTGTGAGCCCCATATGGGACAACCTGATTTCTTTGTATCTACCCCAGGGCTTAGAACAGTGCTTGATACATAGTTAGAGCTTAACAAATGCCATAATAATTTGGTGCTTAACAAATGCCATAATAATTTGGTATTATTAGACTGACTCCTCAGCCAGTTCTTTCAGGATTTGTAGCTGTAATCTCTGCAAACCCAGGTAGCCTCTCTGCTCCTTTGTGAAAAAGATTCAGTTGTGTGGGCTTAAGCAGACATCTGAGTGCTTTCTCCTTGGTCGGTTTTATATTAGTACAGATATGAGTCATTCTCCCCTCTGTAATGTTTTAGATAAAGAATGAGGAGTAACAATAATACTTGTGATATTTTGTAGGTGCAGACTATGGGCCAAGCACTGTGCTATGCATTGGGCAGATCCAGTCAGATAAGACACAGTCCCTGGTACACATGGGGCTCCCTCTAAGTGGGAGGGAAAACAGCTATTTAATCCCCATTTCACAGATGAGGAAACTGAGAACACAGAGAAATTGTCACTTAAAAGAAGAAATGTGGTGGGCTAATAGAGAGAGCACAGGCCTGGGAGTCAGAAGAACTGGGTTCTAATCCTGGCTCCACCACTTGTCTACTGTGTGATCTTGGGCAAGTCAGTTAACTTCTCTGTGCTTCAGTTCTCTCATCTGTAAAATGAGGATTAAGACAGTGAGCTCCATATGCGGCAGGGATTATGTTCAAACTAATTATCTTGTATCTATCTCAGTACTTAGTACAATACCTGGCATATAGTAAGCAGTTAACAAATACCATTAAACACCCACCCCACAAAAAAAAAAAATCCAGATCCCATAGCAGGCAAGTTGCAGAGCTGGGATTAGAACTCAGAATTCCTGACGCCCAGACCTGTGCTCTATCAACTAGGTCACATGGCTTCTTGCCCAGATTTCTACCAGGTCTTCTCTGTTTCCCTGTACCAACAGCATAGCTGAGAAGGAAAGAGGGAGAATAATGAAGTGGAACGAAAGTACAACAGTGAATTTACAGCCTGTGCAGTAACCTTGGAGATAGTAGAGTGCCCAGTTACCTCTGAGCCTCAGGAACCAAGGATCAGTGCCCACTGGGCTGACCAGAGAGAGCTCCATCCTTCCTTCTAGTGTAAACTGAACGAGACAGAGGGCAGGGGCAGAATCGGTGGGATACTGTAAGCCCGTCAAATGGCAGTGCTCTGCACATAGTAAGCGCTCAATAAATACTATTGAATGAATGAATGAAAAGCCTTCCCGCTGGCTTTCGTGTGCCATCTGTGAGGTGAATGGTCCCTGCGGAGCTGCTGCATCCCCATCCTGGCTCGTGACCATTCACCTCACAGATGGCACACGAAAGCCAGCGGGAAGGCTTTTCATTCATTCATTCATTCATTCAATAGTATTTATTGAGCGCTTACTATGTGCAGAGCACTGTACTAAGCGGGGCGAGAGAGGAGGAAGGGAGGTCAGAGAGAAGGCTGACACAGTAGTCTAGCTGGGATATAACGAGAGCCCGTAATAGTAAGGTAGCCGTTTGGGTGGAGAGGAAAGGGCGGATCTTGGCGATATTGTAGAGGTGAAACCGGCAGGTCTTGGTAACGGATAGGATGTGTGGGGTGAACGAGAGGGACGAGTCAAGGATGACACCGAGATCGCGGGCCCGAGAGACGGGAAGGATGGTCGTGCCATCCACGGTGATAGAGAAGTCTGGGAGAGGACCGGGTTTGGGAGGGAAGATGAGGAGCTCAGTCTCGCTCATGTTGAGTTTTAGGTGGCGGGCCGACATCCAGGTGGAGACGTCCCGGAGGCAGGAGGAGATGCGAGCCTGAAGGGAGGGGGAGAGGACAGGGGCGGAGATGTAGATCTGCGTGTCATCTGCGTAGAGATGGTAGTCAAAGCCGTGAGAGCGGATGAGTTCACCGAGGGAGTGAGTGTAAATGGAGAACAGAAGAGGGCCAAGAACTGACCCTTGAGGAACTCCAACAGTTAAAGGATGGGAGGGGGAGGAGGCTCCAGCGAAGGAGACCGAGAATGATCGGCCAGAGAGGTAAGAGGAGAACCAGGAGAGGACAGAGTCCGTGAAGCCAAGGTGAGATAAGGTATGGAGGAGGAGGGGATGACTTCTCCCCTCCCTGCTCTGTTTCCCTTCCAGTGGTTTTCTTTGGAATTTTAATCTAAATGTGAATGGCCCCGTTGGATCTGGGCAATGGGAAGGGGGAGACATTTATTGTTAGCATTGATGTGGTATTTAGCCAGGACAGCAGGTCTCACTCTTCTTGATGAGCTCTCCGTGAGCTACCTATGGAGGGTTTGGTCATTTCATATTTATTGAGAGCTCTCGGCATATTTGGCCCTAGTAAATGAAATGGTTTTACTCCTCAGCTACTTCCTAGTATGCCAGTCCCCACTGATTCCCTTCTCCACTCTCACAGGCCGGCTTCCAGGCTTTGGAAAAGAGCTATTGTTATTATCACTGCTAGATAATGTTTGTTTTACTATGTGCCAAGTACTGGGCTAGAGTAGGAATAATAATAATGATAATAATGATGGCATTTGTCAAGTGTTTACCATGTGCCAAACACTGTATTAAGAGCTGGGGTGGATGCAAGCAAATCAGGTTGGACACAGTCACTGTCCCATATGGGGCTCACAGTCTTAATCCCCATTTTATAGATGAAGTAACTGAGGGCCAGAGAAGTTAAGTGACTTGCCCAAGTTTATGCAGTAGACGGAGCCAGGATTAGAACCCTGGTCCTTCTGACTTCCAGGCCCGTGTTCTAACCACTAGACCAAGCTGTATAAAGTAATCAGATCAGACTCAGGCCCTGTCCCATTTGAGGTTCACAGTCTAAGTAAGAGGGAGAATGGGTATTGAATCCTCATTTTATAGATGAGGAAATCGAAGCCCAGGAAAGTTAAGTGACTTGCCCAAGGTCAAAAGGTAAGTAGTAGAGCCGGGATTAGAACCTGGAATTGACCCTCATCTCCATCTCTAATTTACTGGACTCAGGGAGCCCAACTCCAACCAATCACAAACCAGTGTGGTACCCAAACCCCCTACTTCAGACAGTTTTAAAACAGGAATTTCCCCTCCGCTTCCCCTGTCCTGTGTGAAAATGATGCCCAAGACACCTGGTAAAAATCTGGGCAAGGAGCCATGTGGCCAATTTGATAGAGCACAGGTCTGGGAGTCAGGAATTCTGGGTTCTAATTCCAGCTCTTCCACTTGCCTGCGTTGGGGTCTAGGGCAAGTTTTGGTTGGGTGGGTGGGGGTGGTTAAAGTTGTTGGGTGGTATGGGAAATGTCTGGCATCTGACTGAACTTGGGGTTCGTCTCCGTTCGCCTAGAGCAGCAGAGCAGCCTGCACTCTTCCTCGTTCTCCGTTGATAACTCTGGTATTAGCATAATCTGCTCGACTCCCCCAGCTGTTTGCTTTTCCCCAGACTGGCAGGAGTTGGCAGTGCCAGACTTCTGCGCCGCTTAATGAAGAGATGACAGCCGGTGGAGAAAGGGACAAATACAAAGAGATGTCGTGGCTTTGAGGGGTGCAGAGGCCCTTGGCTTCTCTCCTCATGGCTAAGTATTTCTGTGCTGTGGAAGCCTCAACACCTGATCATATGATGTTGCGACACAGGGAGGAGAGTTAAGAATAGACCTGCTCCTATGCCATTTAGATGTGTTTAAGTAATGTCCCACTCCTCCTAATAGTGGGGAGGAAGGGGGTAGGACCGATTGGAAAATCGGTTTGTGTCCCGAGTTCCATTTGAAGGAAAAAAAAAGTCTTGTTTCATTGTAAATCCTTGCAGCCTCTCCCTGGCTGTTCAGGGAATCATGCTTCAGAAAAGTCCATGTCCCCTCAGTACCCATGGGAGTGGACATTTGAGATCTGTCTGTTTTTGGGGAGAACATCCTGGGAGTGAGTGGGGGCATATAATTTGTTTTCTTTCCTCCCTGGAGAGCATGAAAGGACAGCCCAGACTTCCAGAAGCTGATCACTGTTTAAATTACTGTTGGACTCATGTCCTTTCAGGTGGAATTTTTGTTTTTTTTGAGCTAAACCTTGGTCAGCCTGGGCCTTCAGGAAACTCCCCACTAGCACACTCTCTCCTGGGAAACTTTCCGCCTTTTGTCAAGTTAAATTCTTCAAACTTCTCGGCTACTTCGTGTCTCTTTGCATCTGTTCCACATCTGTTTCTTCCTCGGTAATAGCGCATGATGGGTTTTGGAGATGGTTAATGTGCAAATATATTCATAAAGAAGGAGTCTCTTCTCCATTTTTTTATACTCATCATCAGCTAGAGAGAAAGAGAAGGGGAGAGAAAAAGGGGTTAGTGCTCACATTCATGATTCACACTTGCCTGTTCAATTCTTGCCCAGCCCCACCACACAGAATAGGTCTGATACATTCATGTGGGCGGATGGTGAAGAGCAATCTCATTCAGAGATTGGTTTGGTGAAGGAGGTGTCTTAAAGATTGGCTCTTGCCAAACTCGGGTCTCTTTGAATTTCTCTGGGGAGTTAGATAGGTCTGTGGCTGGCATGATGCCACGGGAGCGCCGATTCAGTGGGAAAGTTCCTCAACCACTGAGTCATCTAGCTCCGTTCCAGTTCAGCATCACCCTGGCCAATTAAAGTGTGGTCCATTAAAAGCAGTGAGGTTTGAAGCTGGGCCTCGGCTCATCTCCCGGATCCTAAAAGTGAATTTGCACTTGGTGAGTGGCTGTTATAACAGTATGGGCCTACCGCACAGATCGGTAGTTCTTGATTTTCCCGGAAGGACAGGACAAAGGGAGGTGAAGGTGGAGATTTCTATTTCATTCATTCAATTGTATTTATTGAGTTAGTTAGAAAAAACTAATTCCCCAGTTGAGTTGTTGGACACCAGAATGGGCTGTTTTATGAGGTATGGGATTTTCTCTGGAGGACTTTATAAAAGGAGAGAGATTTCAATATGGTTTGTGCCAGGTGAGGCATGGTAACGAACTAAGTGACCCCTCAAGGTTTCTTCAAATTCAAGGATTCTAGGTTTACCAGTCGAGTGCCTTGAAGGGCCAGCAAGGATTTAGAGGAACACAAGCCCCTGATGCAATTGCCACTTTATTTCCAACAGAAACAGAGTGGCCTAGTGGAACGAGCCTGGGACTGGGGAGTCAGGGGAAGTAATTTAAATTCTCTGGGCCTCAGTTTCCTTTTCTGCAAAATGGGTATTCAGTACCTATCCTCACTCCACATTAGACTGTTATGGTTGGAAAAGGAACTGTGTACACCTGATTATCTTGTATTCATTCAGTCGTGCTTACTGAGCACTTTGTATCTACCCCAGTTATTACCACAGCCATTTTTTTCTGCTGCTAAGAAATTGAAAGCTTTGACCATTTCAGATATAGATTTTAAAGGGAAAAATGGCAGATTTTTTTCCCCAAGGGTGGGGTGGAGAAGTAGTTGTGGGGAGGAAAGAACAGATGGAGAGCAGATCAATGGGGAAGACTCCATTCATTCATTCAATAGTATTTATTGAGCACTTACTGTGTGCAGAGCACTGTAATAAGCTCTTGGAAAGTACAACTCCACATTTGGGAAGATGATTCTTTTCTTTCCTCATAGGAGGTCAGTTTTGAGTCTAACTCTGCTGAAATCCCCAAGTGGAAGTGTTTCACTCTTTTCTTCTGGTCCCTCCCAGAGTGAGTGCAGCTCCCTCTCAGCACAGACCTGGGAGTCAGATGGACATGGGTTCTAATCCTGCCTCTGCCCCGTGTCTGCTTTGTGACCTTGGGCAAGTCATTTAACTTCTCTGTGCCTGTTACCTCATCTGTAAAATGGGGATTGAGACTGTGAGCCCCACCAGACTGATTGTTTTGTATCTATCCCAGTGCTTAGTTCAGTGCCTGGCACATAGTAAGTGTTTAACAAATACCATAAAAAAGAAAAAGTGACTTGCTGAAAATTACACAACAGACAAGTAGTGGAGCTGGACTTAGAATCCAGGTCCTCTGACTCCCAGACCTGTGCTCCTTCCACTACGCCATGCTGCTTCCCTATTTGCTTTGTGCAGATCACCATTCTAAGCACTTGAGAGAGTTCAATAGAGTTAGTAGATATGATCCCTTCTCTCAAGGAGCTGCTTATAATAATAATTATGGTATTTGTTAAGTACTTATTATGGGCCAGGCACTATACTAAGCACTGGGGTGGATACAAGCAAATCAGGTTGGACACAGACCTTGTTCCACATGGGACTCACAGTCTCAATCCCCATTTTACAGTTGAGGTAACTGAGTGAAGTGACTTGCCCAAGGTAATGCAGCAGTCAAGTGGTGGAGCCGGATTAGAACCCATGACCTTCTGACTCCCATGCCCATGCTCTATCCACTAGGCCATGCTAATCTCAGGTAAGGGGAAGTGACAGAGTTTAAAAATATGTACATAAATGCTGTGGTGGAGAAGGGAGCGGGGTGAGTATCTAAGTGCTTAGGGAATTAGGACTCAAAACTTGTTTTGTTGTCTGTCTCTCCCATTTAGACTGTGAGCCCGTTGTTGGGCAGGAATTGTCTCTATTGCCAAATTGTACATTCCAAGTGCTTAGTACAGTGCTCTGCACACAGTAAGCTCTCAATAAATGTGATTGAATGAATGAATGAAGTACATAGGTGACACAGTAGGGAGAGAAAACAGGAAGGGGGAAATGGCAGTTTAGTCAGGGAAGGCCTCCCAGAGGAGATGAAATTTTAAGGGGGCTTTGAAGATGAGGGGAATGTTGGTCCACCAGATGGAAGGGAAGGAAGTTTCAGGCAGAAAAGAGGGCGTGAGCAAGAGGTCGATGATGTTGTCTTGAACTGTTCCATTTGTGTTACCTCTATGCCATTTTTAGGAACAAAGGGCAGGAGAGGGTCACAAACAATGAAATCTTAGAATCCAGTCATCTCTCCAATATCAAAGCAATACATCACAACCCAGCTTTGCTGGGAGAATCGTGAAAAAAAATTGACAGTGGGTGACTCTAAACCAGGAGGACAAAAGCTATATTTGGAAGACACAATGACGGTAATCAATCAGTAGTATATATTGAGCACTGTGGTCAGAGTTACAATACTAGGCATTCGGGAGAGTACAAGAGAGTTAGTAGACATGATTCCTGACCTCATGGAACCTATGTGACCTAATTTTGTGTGACTGGGAGACTTAGCAGCCGACAATTTAGGCGGCCATGCCTCTTAAAGCAGAGACTTGGAGAGGACTGTGACTCTAGAAAGCAGAATCTCAGAAGCACTGCAGCTAGCAAATGCAGTGATTCAGCAGAGAGGAATTAAATGCATACAGGTTATCAGCCACTTATTAGTCTCTTCACTCACAATTGCAATCAATCAAAGGTATTTATTATTTGCTACATGCAGAGAATTCATTCATTCAATAGTATTTATTGAGCACTTACTATGTGCAGAGCACTGTACTAAGCACTTGGGAGAGAACAATAAACCAAAATTAGCAAACACATTCCCTGCCCATAATGAGCTTACAGTCTAGAGGGAATCTCAGCTTCAGTAGCATCAGCACAACCAGCTATCTATCCATCGTCGGTTATATATCTATATATGAATGTACTTGCTCATATAGTTTGTATATGCACACCCGAACAATCACCCATCTCTACCTATAGGTGATTTTCAGGTTTAAAGATGCCACTACTGTGAATAACTATCAGGAGTTTATTCAAAAGGATCATATAATTACCAAATCCCCAGGCTAGAAAAGATTTAAAGATGGTGTTTTTTGGTTCATTAATTCAATTGTTCATTCAATCATATTTAGTGAGCACTTACCATGTGCAGAGCACCGTACTAAGTGCTTGGGCGAGTACAATATAATTATAAACAGACACACTCCCTGCCCACAATGAGCTTATAGTCTACAGGTGGAGACAGACATTAATATAACTAAATAAATTACAGATATATACATAAGTGCTGAGGGACTGGGAGGGGGATGAATAAAGGGAGCAAGTCAGGGTGGCACAGAAGGGAGTGGGAGAAGAGGAAATGGGGGCTTAGTCAGGGAAGACCTCTTGGAGGAGATGTGCCTTCAATAAGGCTTTGAAGCGGGGAGAGTATTTGTCGGATTTGAGGAGAGAGTGTGTTCCAGGTCCAGAGGCAGGACATGGGCGAGGGGTTGGCAGCGAGATAAATGAGATCGAGGTACAGTGAGAAGGTTGGCATTAGAGGAGTGAAGTGTGTGGACTGGGTTGTAGGAGGAGAGTAGTGAGATGAGGTAGGAAGGGGCAAGGTGATTGAGTATTTTAAGTCCAATGGTGAGGAGTTTTTGTTTGATGCAGAAGTGGATCGGCAACCCTGGAGTTTCTTGAGGAGTGGGGAAACATGTCCAGTATGTTTTTATAGAAAAATGATCCAGGCAGCCGAGTGAGGTGTGTACTGAAGTGGGGCAAGAGAGGAGGCTGGATTGAGAATGTTACCATTTACAGTATGCCAAGCACTGTGGTAAATGCAATCCAATCATATTGGACATAGTTGTTATCTCACAGTCTAAGTTGGAGGAAGAACAGTATTCAATCCCTATTTTACAGATAAGGAAACTGAGATAAAGAGAAGTTAAGTGACTTGTCCAAGGTCACACAAGGGGCAAGTGGCAGGGCTGAAATTAGAACCCAATATTTCTGGTTTCTAATTCTGTGTTCTTTCCAATGCTGCCGCTTTTAGCTTCCAGTCTTGCAGAGGTCATTTATTTTGCCCCCTACTTCCAAGCAGGGACTAGCCATGAACTGTTTCCTATTTTTTGAAACTTCCCAGAGAAAGAAATTCCAATACTTCATGTGGCCACTTGTTCTAGTATTGACCAGTCTTCTCCAGTGTCTAACCTGAAACTTGATGCTTCTGGTTTTAAATCTTTTTCCTCCTGCTCTTGTCTCAGTAGAGATTACCAGCTACTCACTTCTTCTCCCTCCCCCCCAGCACCATCCCACCCCCACAGCGCTTGTGTACCTGTCAATAATTAATTTTAATGTCTGTCTCCCACTCTGGACTGTAAGCTCCTTGAGAGCAGGGATCATGACTCTACCCCCTCTGTTGTATTATACTCTTCCAAGCACTTAATACAGTGCTTAGTACACAGTAAGTGCTCAATAAATACCACTGATTGATTGATTGTGTATAAATGCCCATCAATGCTTAAAAGACTGTTTATTCACCCTTCACTCTTCTCAGTGAAGTAATCCTGCCCCTTTCCACCTTTCTACATGCCAATCCTGATGTCACTTTCTTTCTGCTGGCAGCAAGATATTTATCTCAATTCTGTAGTATTAAGTGCTGAATCCATCCACACATGCATGGAGAAAGAGACAGAGAGAAAGAGGGAAAGAGAGACATGCAAATTTGGCACTCTGTAATCTGCCTTATGATGAAATCTTAGCTCTGCCAATGCAAATTGCTGTTTTCTCCACTCCTCCTCAGTTAACCCTCATTTCAGAGGCCAGAAGAGAAGAGTTTGGAAAATCCTTACTCTGCAGACTCTGTCACCCAGCTGGTTTGCAGAGATTCATTTCCAACCGGACAATGCCAGTTCTGCAGATGAAGACTTTCCTCTGGAGGACATATCCTCTTATGTAATTCTAACTATTCCCTTAGTTAAATATTCTTAAATTCCTGCTATTTCCCCTATTCACAATCTATTTTAATGCTTGACTCCCCTTATAGACTGTAAGCTCCTTGTGTGCGGGGATCATGTCTTCCAACTCTGTTGTACTCTCCCAAGCACTTAGTACAGTGCTCTGCCTACAGTAGGCGCTCAATAAATGCTATTGATTGGTTCAACAGGGAGGCTGAGGGCCTTCTGAGGGACCCTCGCTGGTACTCTCAAGCACTCCACCCATGAAGCCAAGAAACGTGAATTCCTCACAAAATGCCAATGCTCTCTGGAATTTTAAAATGTGTGTGTGTGTGTGTGTGTGTGTGTGTGTGTGTGTGTTTGATCCTTCCTTTGAGTTCTGACACATTTTGTGGTACTTGCCCTGTTCCATTTGGGATGGAATTTGCTGTTCCTGGGTAATTCGTATACTAATAGCGAACTAAGCACCCTCCTACTCGCTTAGTACAGTTCTCTGCACATGGTAATCGCTCAAGAAAGATGATGGATTGACTGATTAATTGACGCTAAGGCTCAGTCCTTCAACCTTCTGCCTGGTTGACCCTTACTCTGGCTCGGGTAACCACGGTTTGGCTTTCTCTCCTGGCGTCACTCCACCTTGGAAACTTCACGTTGAAGAAGAAGAACGGAAGTCTTAAATTATTTCCTTTATCACCCATTAGAGCTTGGCGAGATAGAGTTGGATGGATAAATGCAGCAGTGCTCAAAGTATGTGCAGGTGACACAGAAGAGGTCAACTGGGCATCAGTCTTCTCTGTCACATGGATAGGATTTCACGGTCAGTAGCGCTATCCTTGAAATTAAGACTAGTTATACATGCATACACACACATGTATACACACATCAAAGGGCAAGCCTCGATTTAAGACGTCTGGGGCACTTACAACTCATCTAAATTTTTACACCCTGTTTCAGCTTTATAGCACAGTGGTTTCAAGTCTCCAGCACTGGCCCGCCTTATGGCAATAATCAAGGGCACCTCTGGGAGCTGTGGGAAAATGGGAAACAATTTTCAAAGCCATGACAAGGGGAAGAAAAGAGAAGAAAAG
Source organism: Ornithorhynchus anatinus (assembly GCF_004115215.2). Taxonomy (NCBI): domain Eukaryota; kingdom Metazoa; phylum Chordata; class Mammalia; order Monotremata; family Ornithorhynchidae; genus Ornithorhynchus; species Ornithorhynchus anatinus. The sequence continues at coordinate 53,106,610 of NC_041729.1, forward strand.
TTTAAAGAAGGTGGGACTGGGGAGTGGGAGTGGCCATTGGCGATTTAATTGATTGACTGGTGGAGTCGAGCAGGGAGTGTCAACACATCTATTTTACTTTCAATTAAGTGAAAATTGACTGCCTTATTTGGAATCTCTCTGCCAATGTAAATGTATTAATGTTTCTATGTTTCTCATCATAAATGACCGACCACACAATTCTTGGTAATTTTGGTAAAAAAAGGTTACCCGACCTTGGAGCAAGAACCAATCTGTCATTTCGACTATTATTCCTGTTGGAATGCTGGAAACTATGATATACCACATTTTGATATGACCCAGATTTTCAGGGATCAATTGCATCATAAATCTGACTCTAAGCAGGCCTTCACCTATTAATTTTTCTTATAAATTTGGTGTTGGTGCCTGGTCTCTCTGGCTTCACAGTCTGTGTGATCTTTAAGGGCAGGAAATGTGTCTCGGTCTTTCTTTTTAACACCCAAAACATCTAGTGTGGTGTTACAACTGCAGTGAGTGCTTAGTCCAGACCATTGCTTGACTGGCTTCCTTGCAGTTTTGATGTAGACCTTGATCGGGACTTAATCTATAATTATATAGTTACAGAGGCTGAGGTAATTAGTACCCCAGAGCTTTTGGATTTCTTTAGACATCCTTAATGATAACAATAATATTAATGACTGTGGTATTTGTTAAGCATAATAATAACAATTGTGGAATTCATTAAACATTTACTGTGTGCCAAGCAATGTACTAAGCCCCGTGGTTGGCACAATAATAATAACCATAATGGTGGTATTTGTTAAACACTTACTATGTGCCAGGCACTGTACTAAGGTCTGGGGTAGATATAAGGTAATTGGGTCAGACATAGACCCTGTCCCACATAGGGCTCACAGTCTTAATCCACATTTTCCAGATGAGATAAATGAGGCTCAGAGAAATGAAGTGACTTACCCAAGGTCACACAACACTGTGACATAGCAGAGCTGGGAGTAGAACCCAGGTCTTTCTGACTCCCAGGCCTGTACTCTACCCACTAGGCCTCGCTGCTTCTGTAATCAGCTCCAACAGAGTTCCCGTCCCACATGGGGTTCACAGTCTAAGAGGGAGGGAGAACAGGTATTTAATTCCCATTTTTCAGGTGAGGAAACTGAGGCACAGAGAAGTCACCTAACTTGCCGCGGGTCAACCAGCAAGTAAACGGTGGAGTTGGGACTAGTACCAGGTCTCTTGCCTTCCAGTTCTAGCTCTCTCTCCTAGCAACCCTACCCCACCATTTGCCATAAAGGGACAGACGACTTTCCTTGTAGGTCGGGAGAAGGAGGCCTTACAAGAGTACTAGAGCTGGAAGGAACCTGGAGGAGCCATCTGATCCAGGCCCCTGCCTTCAGACAGATGAATGATTAATCCATCCAAGGCAGGTGGATATCTCTTCTTTTTCCTTTAAGTTTTCTGGAAATGGAAACTCCAAGGCATCCCTTAGTCGCCTCTGTCATAGTATTTTCACCTCCTAGACAATCAAGCAGCTTTTCATTCTTTCCAATTCAAATCTCTTGCTTTAATCTAAACCCATTTCCTTATATTAAGTCTCCTGTGGCCATTGAGAACACCTGGTCAGCATGATTACCATTAACAAACTTTTCTTCTACTTATAGACCGTCATTAAATCATCCCTAGATGTCACTTTTCTAGGCCAAATAACCGTTTAGTCTCTCCTCATAGGACCTATTTTCCAACTCTTAAAATAATTTAAAGTCTTTTCTGGACCCTCTCAAGTTTCTTTGAAACCCATTCAAAGTGTCCCGAAAAGAACCGGTTATAATCCTCAAATATGCATTTACGAATTGTTTTTTAAATTTGGAGAAGACACCATTGAATGTGAAGTTCACCTGTGAGTGTGTGTGCGTATGTGTGTATGTACTTGAGAAGGCCAGTGAGGAAATCATAATCCTAGTAACACTGGGTATACAAAAGGGTTGTCCCTTGTGGTTGTTATACTTATTGATTGCAATACCTTGCTGTTTTCTTTTTTTTGCCTCCCTGTCTCTCCATACAAAGCTTTTGCTACTCCCTTCTTGATGGCAGGGTGTCATGCAAATCTGTCCTTGGCATTTGACTCCCAGTTTCCTGCTGGGATGAAACATCATTTGGGTCTTTGTTTTACCTTGTCCTCTCTCATCCTTGTTTTCAATTTCCTAATATCCACTTTCCATGCAGCAGTTGTTTGGGGATCCTGCTATCACTCATTCACCTCCCATGTCCCTCCTAGTGTAACTGGGTTAAGGTGAGCACAGCGGTGCTCGGAGACTGACTAAATTCCAGAGCTTCATTGTTTGTGATCTTGTCTTGCCATTTAATATTGAGGAGTATAACTATTAAAGAACCTAGAAGTGAATAGAAGAGCGGAAGGTTGACTTTATGAGTCTTGAGTGTTAGATTCCTGTTGATGATGCCACGTTGGCGTTTTTGATAATGGCCTTGAACTTCAGTTCCTGGTCAGCTTTGACCCCAAGATCCTCTTCTGCTGTTTCAGAAATCTGCCAATCTCACACATTTTGGCTTTGCATTTTGTCCCTGAGTGAACTGCCTTGCTCTCGTCCCTATTGAAATTCATTCTGTTTTTGCAGGATCATTTTTTCAATATGTTGAGGTCACTTTGAACTCTATTCCTGTCTTCCAAAGGGTTGCTTCTCCCCTCCCCGCTACCCAATTTAGTATCATTTGCAAATCTGACAAGCATGCCCTGGATTCCTTCATCCAGGTCATCCTTAAAGAGGAGCCTCGGCGTCACTGCTGGAAAATCGGCATCTTTCTCAGTGACTTCACCTCCGGAGCCTTCCCAGTGACCTATTTTGAAATGATGAACTTGTTACCCCCCAGGCAAGGGTTTGGTCTTACTGCACTCAGTGCTGCCAATCAATGTCATTTATAGAGTGCCTACTGTGTGCAGAGCACTGTGCTGGACCCTGGAGGGATGGCCCTCAATGCCTCAGGAATTAGCAATGAAGATTTTTTCTGTGATCTCACCAGACTTGGACTTGTTTTACATTTCAAGATTCCAATGGTTCCCTGGGTGAGTTTTTTAAAAAAATCAGCATAGGGAAGTGGCAAAGAACATTGACTCTTTTATTTGACATAGGTTACCCAAGGAGGAAGCCAGATCGATGGCTTGGTAACTTTAGGGTCAAGTGTATTTCAAGGTTGAACTGAGATTCTGAAGCAGAGATAGAAGCACTGTGGCCTAGTGGGAAGAGTATGAGTCTGGGAGTCAGAAGGACATGGATTCTAATCCCAGTTTCACCGCTTGTCTGCTGTGTGACCTTTGGCAAGTTACTTCACTTCTCTGTGCCTCAGTTACTTCATCTGTAACATGGAGATTAAGACTATAAACCCACATGGGACATGGACTCTGCCCAAGATTAGCTTGAATCTTCCGCAGCACTTAGTACAGTGCCTGACAAATAGTAAGTGCTGAACAAATACCATTAAAAAAAATCCTGGATAGCTTGTTGGGATCTTGTCATCTCTTTTCTCTGGGAATCCTATTGACTTTTATCTTCCTTGCTCCTGTACCTCTCCTTGCCCCTTTCATTCTGCTTCCACTAGTGAAGAGCCCTCAACTGTTTCACATGTAAAATAAGGGTTAATGAAACTGACCTAGGGCTTTTGTGAATGATAATCCACTAAGAACCTAAAATATGAGGACAGAGCAACCAAAATTCTAAGTAGGTGACTTGCCCATGTTATAGGGGTCCAAGGCTTTAAGAATGTATGGTCCTGGAGATGGTGTGTATTCCAACTGGATAAGAAGCCAAATAACCTCCCTTGGAGACTTCAGTTGGAATTGAGTTATGGGAATTGGAAAATAATTGCCCCACGTGCATGAGGAAACAAGTAATGGAAAATTAATGGGCAGTGAATTCCTGTCATAAAGCCGTAATGAAATGCATTCGAGCTTACACATTCAATGTGGCTCAGGGATCGACAGGGGATCTCTGATTCTCCTCCTTCTTTCCTCTATCCCACTGTAAACTCTTGGACAGGGAACGTGATCACCAACTCTGTTATACTGTACTCTCCCAAGAGTTTAGTACAGTGCTCTGCACTCAGGTACTCAATAAATATGCTTGATTGAAGTAACTGCCTCTCACATTTGGTCCACCTTTATGTCTTGCCATTCTTCTTTAGTAACATTTCACAGATCTGCCCCTTCCTCTCCACCATACAAACCACCCACTCTGTTACAGATCTTAATAACTTCACTTTGTTACTCTAGACTGTAAGCTCATTAGGGGCAGGGAATGTGTCTGCTAAATCTGTTGTATTGTTCACCCCCCAAGTGCTTGGTGTACTGCTCTGCACATAGTAAGTGCTAACGAAATGCCACTGATGGATTGATTGATTCTGTTTCCTTTGGTAATATCAGTGAGTGAGCATTCATGGCTCCAAGACAGATTAATGTTTGGAGCAGAGAATTGTTTCCTCGACCTCACCTCTCCCACCTCCTCCCTAAGGGATGTCTAACTCCACAGCTTGTGAAACACATTTAATGTGCAGCAGTTTCTGATACACACGGTGAGATTGATTTTGGGGGACTTTTTCAGGGCATGCCCAACCACCTCCCTCAAGTGGTGTTGCAGAATAATAATAATTGTGGCATTTGTTGAGCACTTACTATATGTCAAACTCTGAGTTAGGTATAATACAAGCTGATTGGACACAATCCCTGTCCCATATGGGGCTCACAGACTAAGAGGGAAGGTTACATTATACTCTCCCAGGTTCTTAGTACAGTCATCTGCACATAGTAAGTGCAGAATAAATGCCATTGATTAATTGAGATCAGATATGTCACCCCCACTGTATAGATGAGAAAACTGAGTCACAGAGACGTTAAGTGCAACAGAGCAGGCAAGTGGCAGAGCCAGGATTAGAACCCAGGTCCTCTGACACACAGGCACGTGCTCTTTCCAGTAGGCCACACTGCTTTACCTGCTGCTTCATATCACTGGAAATTCGTGGAGGGGAAAACGCCTCATGTCTGTCCGTTTGCCATGGGTAATACTGGATGTCTAGTGAACACTACCTCTTAATTGAGTTTGATTCCAAGGTTCCAGGACCTTAACTTCAAATTTTAGATTAGTTGGTGTCCTAGGGAATGTGTGATGTGTGTTCTCACACACAGAGGCGGAGAAGAGCCGGATGCACTTCTTGAGATGTCAGGGTTACACATAGTAATTGCCATTATCAGCAGTAACCTCATTATCAACATTATTTACCAAATGTTTACCAAACACAAGGCATTGCACTAGGAGATTGGGGATCCATCAGAAGAAGCATGATGCACAGCCTCTGCCCAGCAGCATGGCTCAATGGAAAGAGCACGGGCTGGGGGGTCAGAGGCCATGGGTTCAAATCCCAGCTCTGTCGCTTGTCAGCTGTGTGACTTTGGTCAAGTCACTTAACTTCTTTGTGCCTCAGTTCCCTCAACTGTAAAATGAGGATTAAGACTGTGAGTCCCACGTGGGACAACCTGCTGACCTTGTATCCTCCCCAGCGCTTATAATAATAATAATAATAATAATGTTGGTATTTGTTAAGCGCTTACTATGTGCCGAGCACTGTTCTAAGCTCTGGGGTAGACACAGGGAAATCAGGTTGTCCCACGTGGGGCTCACAGTCTTAATCCCCATTTTACAGATGAGGGAACTGAGGCACCGAGAAGTTAAGTGACTTGCCCAAAATCACACAGCTGACAAGTGGCAGAGCCGGAGTTCGAACCCATGACCTCTGACTCCAAAGCCCGTGCTCTTTCCAGTGAGCCACGCTGCTTGGCACATAGTAAACGCTTAACAAATGCCATTATTATTATTATTACAATCTAATGGTGAAGGCAAGCAATACACAGGACAACAAATGTAGCTTACAAAATACCAAGTGTAATAAGAAATGAACAGACTACTGAGAGAACACCCCCAAAGAACCCTTCTGTCACCCCAGTATAATTACCAATCCAAGAACGAGAAAACAGTCTAGAGGTTCACAACACTCGCTCACCCATTCACTGGTTTAGAGACCAGTGGACTCTAGCCCACAGAGCAAACAAAGATCATTGTACCCTTCTGACACTCCTTGTCCCTTCCCAGTTCTGTCCTAAAGGTGGGCCTCCTCACCTCTGTCATTAATCTGGGTGGTCCAGGGCATTCCTGTGGCTGGGGGGCTGGGGAGGGGGAGTCCGTATATTTTGGGGAGTCTCCTGGTTGGAAGTCTGCACAGTTCTTGCAAAAGGGCCATAGTTGGGCCCGCTATTATGGCTTTCTTGGGATGATTACATGGGAAATGTTTCTCTGCCCCTTAGTCGTATTCCTGGTGGTGATGGGATGATCTCTTCTTTGTTAGAGCCCTCTTGTTCATTTTCCTATATGCTGGTAACTGCCCTGAGAAGCAGTGTAGTCTAGTGGATAGAGTAGGGTCCCGGGAGTCAAAAGGACATGGGTGTGTGACCTTGGGCCAGTCGCTTCATTTCTTTGTGCCATCAGTAAAATGGGGATTAAGACTGTTAAACCCCATGTGTCCAACCTGATTAGCTTGCATCTTCCTGAGCGCTTAGTACAGTGACTGGCATAAAGTAAGCGCTTACCAAATACCATTAAAGTTAAAAAAAATTCCCCTTTTTGTGTTCTATGTGCTATTGTGTGGCTCCTGGGTTCCTGGGATTTGCGTTTTGTGTTAGTGTCAGGAACTGCCTGCTCCTCCCCATTCTTCTGCTCCTTCCAGTATTCCCCAAACATAGTTTCAGTTACTCAAGAACAGCCATACGAGCCCTCCTGCCTCAATGCTTATCCTCTTTAGCAAATACTACAATTGTTATTATAATCAGCTGGTGCAGAGAGCAAAGAGATAAGGAGACAACTGATGGAGAACCTTGAAGTCGGTCAGTAGTTTTTATGTTACATGAGAAGCAATAGGAAGACACTGGAGAATTTTGAGGAGGAGAATTATGCCATTTGATTGTTTTTAGAGAGCTGATTTGTGTCGCCTAATGTCAAATGAACCAAAGAGAGGTGAGGCAAAGCAAGGAGGCATTTGCAATAATTTAGCAGTGAGGTTATTTAGGTCTGTAACAGAGTGGGTGGTTTGTATGGTGGAGAGGAAGGGGCAGATCTGTGAAATGTTATTAAAGAAGGATGACAAGACATAAAGGTGGACCAAATGTGAGAGGCAAATTAGAGGAGACAAAGATGACACTGAGATTGCATGTTAACAATGTTGATGGGAAGGATAAAAAGGCAGAGGAGGGATGATTATGAGTTTAATTTTGGAGGTGCTAAAGTGTGAGGGGTGGGTTGGTCATCCAGATGGACACTTTTCTGAAGAGAGGAGGCAACATGAGATTGCAAATGAGGTGGAAATTCACAGCTGGAGGTATAGATTTGGGAGTTGTGTGCATGGAAATGGTAGTTAACATGCTGTGAGCTGATGAGCAGCCAAATAGTTACAGGTTGGGAGCCAATTATTCATTTTGAACTTGCGTAGTGGAGCATGGATTTGGGGGGTGTGGGAGAAATTATGAAGGGGGCAGGACATTTTGAGTGAAGTTTTGAAGGGAAGAGGTCTTGAGAGAAGGGGATGAGAAAAGAAAGGAGATAGAAGGAAGAGTGGAGCAGGAGAAAGATGGCAGAAGAGGGTAAGAGGAAGAGGTTGGGGAAAGAAAGAGGAAGAGAAAGAAAAAGGTGCTCACCCACACTCTCTCCTCATCCTCATATTGAAAGGGATCTGGAAAAGGAGGTGGAGTCCAGGGTTGGAAAAAGAGATGGGAGATTGTGATAAGAGAACAGGGAAATGGAGGAACAAGAATTTTGATTTTGAGAGGGGAAGACCGGCTAAGGCAAAGTAAAGTCTAAAGCACAGCCAAGAGTAGGTGAGAAATCTTGGAAGCTTCTGAGAGGGAGGAAAGTGTACCAGAGGGGCAGGTTGGATAGAGGCCCTTCAGGGAGGGTTGTCTAATGGTTTTTTTTCATAATGAGGTGGTTTGTGAGAGCTTCAAGAGTTAGGGAATGAGAGGGTGAGGGCATTAGACCTTTAGATCAATGAATGGTGTTTCTTGAGCACTTCCAGGGTGCAGCAAACTCTACTCAACACTTGGGAGAATCCAATAGATACATTCTAAAGGCCTGGAGTAGCAGGTGCGAGCTGTGGACAAGGGACTTAGTGAGGGAGGAGCAATAGCATGGTTTTGCTAGCAAAAGGGCAGTGTCGTAATGTAGAAAAGATAAATTTGTAGTGGCCAAAGTTGCTGTGATTTTCAGCTTTCCTCCAAGATTGCTCAGCACAGCTCTGGTTTAGCCTGACTGATTTTGGGGACTCTCCTGCTTGCTGCAGGTGGTGAACCTACAGAGGCAAAGGGGGCAGGGAGAAGCTTGCTCCCATTGAACAATCTGAGCCCGGGGCTACATCCTGCTGACAGAGGGTAAGGAGTAGAGCTGCCATCTAGGCTTCTCCTCTGGCCCCCATCCGAGGAGCAGGGCAGATGAACCCCAAAGCTGTGGGTGTTTAGCTAAAGGTGTCACTTGCATGGCTTAGTGGATAGAGCGCAGGCCTGTGAATCAGAAGGTCATGGGCTCTAATCTTGCCTCTGCCATTTGTCTGCAATGTGACCTTGGTCAAGTCACTTCACTTCTCTGGGCCTCAGTTACCTCATATGGAAAATGGGGATTGAGACTGTGAGCCCCACGAGGGACAAGGACTATGTCCAACTAGATTTGCTTGTATCCACTTGCTTTTACCCACCCCAGCACTTATTACGGTGCCTGACACATAGTAAGCACCTAACAAATACCATCATCATCATCACTGACCCCACTGAGTAGTTGCCTGTGGCCTGAATGATCAAGATACCCTGTTCACAGTGATCAAATTCAGTAGATAACTGGTCAACCTTCCCCTTCTTCACCTTTGCCAGTGTGGCATTTTAGAGGAGCTGGAAAATTGCAAGAGCTTTGGATTTGGTCATCAACTCTTTATTTTTTCTCAAGTCAATGAAACTGATGCAGCCTCTCTCTGTGTGGGCCGAATAAATGAAGTACAAGGAAGCAGCATGGTCTAGTGGATAGCACACGGGCCTGGGAGTCGGAAGGACGCGGGTTCTAATCTGGGCTCCGTCTCTTGTCTGTTGTGTGACCGTGGGCTAGTCATTTTACTTCTCAGTTACCTCATATGGAAAATAGAATTTAAGACTATGAGCCTCCTATGGGACATGGACTATGTCCAACCTGATTACTTTGTATCTACCCCAGGGCTTAGAACAGGGCTTGGATCAGAGTAATCAGTTAACAAATACCATTACAAAAAATAAAATAAAGCTCTGCATGGAAAGTATTATAAGTTAGAGACATAGTTGCAGAGAAGGCATTTGGTCATTTGATGTGCTGGAATTTTTTGCTATTCTCTGTCATTTCTGCAGTAGTCTAAGGTCACCGTCTGGGAGGACTGGTTTGATCTCATCGGAGAGGCTCTACTGTTTTTACCAGTTATAGTAAAATGATTACCAATCTAATTCTTGCTTTTTTTCTCCGAGATATTTTAAGTACAATAGAGATACTTTAGGGGGCTTTAATGGTCACTCTTATTTTAAGCATCAGGAACTAGTCAAAGCCGAAAGTTACAGCGAGGAATCCAATGGCCTTATATCTTTAATGATCTTCAAGAATCTCACATTCCAGGCACTTAGAGGGATCGGAAGAAAATAGCTTTCAGAATAACCTGCTTGTTTTGCATCTTTCCCGTCCTCTTTTCCTCTCTTCTCTCTGTGGATTTCTTAAGAACAGTCTCTCAAAAGCAACTTCTCTTGAATTAAAAACCCTTGCTTCCCCATCAGACAGAGAAAAGGAGGACCAACATATAAAAGGGAGCAGTACTTATGATGCCAAGCTCTTTACCCATCTAAGGAATTTATTTACTTCAGTTTAGCAGAGCGTAACGTGCTCTTTTTTGAGGCCAAATGTTATTAGACGATTTTGCAGCTAAGACTAGTTGTCTCAGTGCAGCAAGAAAAATGACCCATCTGTCAAAAGGTTTTCCTTTTCAGAACCAGCAATCCTTGGAGAGACATGGGTACCGAATGAACCCTAACTTGCCCCACGTTACATGATGAATGAAAGTGAACCCGAATTCAGACATTTGTTGACAGAGGAGAAGAAGCTTCATTTTCTACAGTCCCCTGCCTTCTATTTCCTTCTTGTTTGAGGTTCTTTAGAAAAGTTTGGTTAGATGAAATTCCAGTTTCACAGTTATTTCTTTTGGTAAAATTAGTGACTCCAACCCTAAGTTGTTAAAACAGTGAAGTCCTCTAACTTTCCTCCTGAGGGAACACAGTTCCCAGCTTGTATTCTCCAGGTGTACAGTTTTTTTTTCTTCCCGCATTAGGATTTTCATAATCATTCCAGATTCCGATGCAGTAAAGACACCCCATAATTGCTCTTTCCAGCTCCACAGAACACGGCTCTACAGTCCGCACCTGCCTCTTCAGGATGTGCATTGGAACTGTGAGGCATGCTTTCTTAAACCGACTCATCATATTCCCAAAGATTGCTTTAATTCAGTGTGATTTCCAAGTCACAAGACAGATTTTCTGGAAATTGCAGCTGAATAAGCAAATTCCCTCCAAGCAGAGAGGAACGGGGAAGAGAAGTTCCATGCAATGATCTCTGGGCACACTCAAGCAAATGATGATCAGGGTTCCCTCTGCCCAAATGGTTCAGGGCAGACCTGGATTTTATTTTTTATGGTATTTCTTAAGTGCTTACCATGTGCCCGGTACTTACTAAGTGCTGGGATAGATACAACTTAATCAGGTTGGACACAGTCCCTGTCCCACATGGTGCTCACAGTCTTAATCCCCATTTTACAGATAAGGAAACTGAAGCACAGCGAAGTGAAGTGACTTGTCCACGGTCATACAGCAGACAAGTTGGAGGTTCAGGAATTAGAATCCAGATCCTCTGATTCCCAGGCCCATGCTCTATCCACCAGGCACACCAGTTCTCATGATCTCAAGCCCCTCTAGGGTGGAAGAGGAAGCCTTTCATGAGGGAGTCTCAATCTCGTAGCTGCTCTGGCTGATACAACCTTCTCTTTTTTAAAGCCAACCCCGGAATCCGAGTGAAACTGAGCTCTTTGGAAGAGATGATGACTCAGTTGGTAACTTCCATGGGCCAAAAAAAAGTTAGGCCCACTTTCTTTTAACTCTGGCTATGAGTGATTTTGCTTGATTCCTGTTTAACTGAGAAGGGTTTAAGGTTTGTGTGTATGGACTCTATCAATCAGTGGCCTTCACTGAGCACATACTGTATGCCAAGCACTCTTCTAAGTGCTTTGGAGAGGACAGTAAAGTTGGCAAAAAGACCCTTGCTCTCAAGGTGTTTATAATCTAGTAGACTCAAAGACTGGAGGGATTTTTTGTTCATTTAACAGCTAATGCTGTACCTACACCTGCTCCCGTGAGAGAAAGAGAGAGAAGAAAACTTCAGAGAGGCTGCACTTGGTGCTTGGCCCCAAATGAATTTTGGTCTTCCGCAGAGTAACCTGGGGAAGTAACCTCCAAGCTGCTTGCTGATTCTAATCTGGATTCTAATCCCCGAACCACCACTTGTCTGCCGTATGACCATATGCCGTATGCCCACGCAAGTCACTTCACTTCTCTGTGCCTCAGTTTCCTCATCTTCTTCCTGGCTCATCCTTACCTCTAACACACCCTCACTCAATGGACAAAGAGGAAATTGGGAAAGCTCCCACTAGAGGAGGAAAAACACTGAGGAAAACTGATTTGACTCGCAACACTGATTTGATGTCCTGGCTCCTGCAGATATGGATCATTGAATAGGAGCTGGATGTCAGCAAGGATGCTTTCTTTTAGGTTGGCACAAGATTGATGAGCACTAGAGCTGGTGACTTATAGAGGTGGTGCTTGCTTTCCTTTTCTCTGGAGAGTGAAAAGAAATGGGGCTCTTACTTATTTTTCTGGAGTAAAAATAGTCATGGACTTACTTGGAGAGGCACAGTAATCAGGTCAGACACAGTCCTTGTCCCACACAATGCTTACATCCTAAAAGGGAGGGAGAATGGACATTTAATCCCCGTTTTTCAGATTAGGAAACTGAGGCACCGAGAAGTTAGAAGACTTTCCCAAGGTCACAAAACAGCCATTTGACAGAGCTGGGATTGGAACCCAGATCCTTTGACTCCCCAGCTTGTCAAAGAATCAGCTCTTTCCTCCAAGCTGCTTGCTGATTTGTCCAGAGGCAGAGGGCTGATGAGCATTTCAGGATCTTTCCAACTGTAGGATCCTGTTACAAGCTTATGAGTGAGACAAACTGGAACTAGAGTTGTTCCTGGATCCCTGAAGATACTAAAACCTTAGGTTAGAAAACTTGGTTCTCTAGACTGTAAGCTCAGTAAGGGCAGAGAACGTGTAGGCTAATTCTGAGTAGCGTACTCTCCCAAACACTTAGTACAGTACTCAGAGAAACAACGTAGCTTAGTGGAGAGGGCATGGGCCTGGGAGTCAGAAGGACCTAGGTTTTACTCCCAGCTTTGTCACTTGTCTGCTGTGTGATCTTGGGCAAGAGATTTCACTTTTCTGGGCCTCAGTTCCCTCATCTGTAAAATGGGGATTCAGAATGTGAGCTCCATGTGGGACAGGGACTGTGTCCAACCTTATTAACTTGTATCTACCCCAGTGCTTAGAACACTGGTTGGCACATAGTAAGTGCTTAACAAATATAATTATTATTATTATTACTCTGCACATAGTAAAGTGCCTAATAAATACTATTGATTGATTGGTTCTGCTTCCAACTTGAGTTCTCCTTTTAGCCATCTAGTGTCCAGAATAAAGATTCAGATCAAAATTAATCCAAACTGAATTGCTTCATCATTATCATCATCATCATCACTGTCACTATCAATGGTATTTATCAAGTGCTTACTGTATGCAGAGCAGTGTTCTAAGCACTTGGGAAAGTACAGTTCTACAGAGATGGCAGACACATTCCCTGCCCACAGCCGATTTACAGTGTAGACTTCATTTATTCAATAGTATTTATTGAGCGCTTACTATGTGCAGAGCACTGTACTATGCCCTTGGAATGTACAATTCGGCAACAGATAGAGACAATCCCTGCCCATTGATGGGCTTACAGTCTAATCGGGGGAGACAGATGAAAACATTAGCAATAAATAGAATCAAGGGGATGTACACCTCGTTAAAATAAATAGGTTCATAAAAATATATACAAATGAGCAAATGAGCACAGTGCTGAGGGAGGGGAAGGAAGAGGGGGAGGAGCAGAGGGAAAGGGGGGAAAGGGGGCTTTATCTGAGGGGAGGTGAAGGGGTGGGGCAGAGAGGCAGCAGAAGGAGCAGAGGGAAAAGGGGAAGCTTAGTCCGGGAAGGCCTCTTGGAGGAGGTGAGCTCTGAGTAGGGCTTTGAAGAGGGGAAGAGAGTTAGTTTGGTGGAGGTGAGGAGGGAGGGCATTCCAGGACAGCGGGAGGACGCGGGCCAGGGGTCGACGGCGGGATAGGCTAGAATGTGGGACGGTGAGGAGGTGAGGAAGTTTTGGGTCATTTCCATTGATGATGGGGATGTTGCCAGTCTTTTCATTTTTTAAAACTAGCAGCTGGTGGTAGCTGGATTGTGCAGTAATGAGAACAGACTGGTTGTGTGAGAGCCACCTCCAACGCCCCCAGGGTTGACATTTCTCCATCAATCTTGGCCCTTCAGGGACATTGCTGCTACTTTCCCTTTCCCTACTAAAAGGGAGTCAGGCACCAGTAAGTAGAAAGAGCACAAGCTGAACATCTGAGGTACTGGGTCTTAATCCCAGCTCTGCCACTTGCCTGATGAGTGGCCTTGGGCAAGTCACTTAACTTCACTGGGCCTCAGCTTTTATGTGTAAAATGGAGATAAAATGCCTGTTCTTCCTCTCACTCGAACTGTGAACCCCATGTAGGAGAGGGACTGTATCTGACCTAATTAACATGTATCTACCCCAGTGTGTTTTGTACAGTGCTTGGCACATAGTAAGTGCGTAGCCGATACCAACAGCATTACAATTTTTATTATTGTCAGCAAGCTTGCTCTGCCATATAAATAGAAAGGTCAGACAACTAATCCATTGACCTTCAAAAGTCATAGAGAAGCAGCATGGCCTAGAGGAAAGAGCACAGGCCTGGGAGTCAGAGAACCTGGGTTCTAACCACTGCTCTGCCACAGCTGCTGTTTGATCTTGGTCAAGACACTTAACTTTCCTGTACCTAAGTTCCCTCATCTACAGAATGGGGATGCAATATGTGTTGAACCCCAAAGCCTAGTTCAGTGCTTGACACATAATCAGCGCTTAACAAAACACACAACTATAATTTATTATTATGGCATAGTGGATAGAGCACAGGCCTGGGAGTCAGAAGATCATGAGTTCTAATCCTGGCTCTGCCATTTGCCTGCTGTGTGACCTTGAGCAAGTCACTTCACTTCTCTGGGCCTCACTTGCCTTATCTGTAAAATGAGAATTGAAATTGTGAACCCCACATGGGACAGGGACTGTGTCCAACCTGTTCTGTTTGTATCCACCCCAGGGCTTAGTACGGTGCCAGGCACATAGTAAGTGTTTAATGAATACCACAATTTTTATCATTATTATTATTATTTTTAGTCACCTTCCTGGCCAGCTTCCTTTTGGATCCTCCTCTAGAGAAAATCAGAGAACCTTGAATTCCCTAGGCTCTCCAAATCCATCCCATCCATACCCCTGCCTCTATACAATAATAATAATAATATTTATGATACTTGTTAAGTGCTCACTATGTGCCAGGTACTGAACTAAGCACTGGGATGGATACGGGTAAATCAAGTTGGACACTCCCTGTCCCATATGGGGCTCACAGTCTCAATCCTCATTTTACAGATGAGGTAACTGAGGCCTAAAGAAGTAAAGTGACTTGCCCAAGATCACGCAGCAGACAAGTGGTGGAGCTGGGATTAGAATTTATGACCTCCTAGGTCTGCACTCTATCCACTATGCCATGACTCCCAGAATATAATATTCCGCTCTTGAAAATCTGTGCATCATCTGCCATCTCCAACCCTAGTTTCAATATGTCAAGGCTGAAGAGCCATTTACTAAAGACCCCTGTCAGGGATACACTCATTTATTTAAAGGAAACACGGAATCAGTGAGGTACGATAAAAACAAACCCAGCAGGGCCTAGTAAGTGCTCCCCATGACACCACCTGCAGTTAATTTAAACTTGGCTTGTGGCAGTGTTTGCTACCAGAGCTCATAAGACGAGATTTTGTTTATCTTGTTCTCTAGGGGCTGCTGGTTGTTTCTACCTTGTGATACCTGTAGGAGAGAAATGGATATATTTTCTTTTTTTTTTTCAGAATAAATTTAGTATTGACACAGCAAGCTGATCTTGAGTGGAATGTTTTTGATTATGGACCAGGCTATCATTGGTTTTCCCCATATGATATTTTGGCTTCTTCTCCCACCTGCTGAAACCCTGTGGTTTCTCTGGATCACCTGCCCTGCCCTGACCAAGCTCCCCAGGTTTGATTTTTCAGGCTCTTCACGTCCTCGCCCCAGACGACCAGTTTCACCATATGGCCCCTCCTACCACCTACTCCAAGTCAAAAGCTCTCTCCTCCCATTCCCAACTTCTTCTTTTTGCTCACATCAATCAAACAATCAAAGGTATTTATTGAGTGCTTACTGTGTGCAGAGCATTATAGTAAGCGCTTAGGAGAGTATGATATAACAGAGTTGGTAGACACATTCTCTGACCCCAGAGGAGCTTACAGTCTAGAAGGGGAGACTGGCAGTATAAATTAAACTACGGATATGTTCAGCCAATCAATTGTACTTATTGAGTGCTTACTGTGTGCAGAACACTGTACTAAATGCTTGGGAGAGTACAGTCCAACAGAGTTGGTAGACATGGTCCCTGCCCAGAACTGGCTTCATGTGCTCTATTCCTGGAACACAGTGTTTACTACTTTCTGTCTTGGAAAGCTTTTCCTTAACTTGTCTTGTTCTATGCTGTGAGTCATCTCTGACCCTTAATGACACCATGGACATATCTCTTTCATAATGCCCCACCTCCATCTGCAATCGTTCTGGTAGTGTATCCATAGAGTTTTCTTGGTCAAAATACGGAAGTGGTTTACCATTGCCTCCTTCTGCGCAGTCAACTTGAGTCTCCACCCTCGACTCTCTCCCGTGACCCTGCTGCTCAGCACGGCTGAGTTTTGACTTGTAGCAGATTGTCTTCCACTTGCTAGCCACTGCCCAACTAGGAATGGAATGAGTATGCCTCTGCTTGACTCTTCCTCCAGTAGTCTCCAGGTGCGACCCTGAGAGAGTGTTTCCTTAGCTACTGGGGGTAAATATTTTTAGGCTTGCCTACCCCCATTAGACTGTAAGCTCCTTTTGGGCAGGGAACATGTCACTTCCTCATGCTATACTTCCCAAGTGGCTAGTACAGTGCCCACCAAGTATTGGGAAGGGAACCTGTCTACCGACTCTGTTAGGTTGTACTCTCTCATGTGCGTAATACAATACTCTGCACACAATAAGTGCTCAATAAATACGATTGACTGACATTCAATAATTCTGCCACTACTACTATAATAGCAGTTCCCCAGAGTGGGCGATTTTAGGCCTGGGACAAAATCCACCTTGGACCAAGACTCACTTCATGATCTAGTCACTGCCCTCAAGGGGAAATCTGGGCGGCTCTGAGGCCTGATCTAGAGAGCTGGGGATTATTTACAGGGACTTGCTGGTTTGCTGCATTCTCTTCCCTTGCTTCCTCTGATTCGGGACCCCTGATGTGGGCTTGGGCAGATTACACATTCACCTACTGGCGAATGCTAAGGCAGTGTCAGGTTTTGGCAGAGAACTTGGGAGCTTCTGGACTCTCCCCGAAACTAATTAGAAGTTGACTCCAGGTATTTTTCACTGAAGACAGGATGCATTCAGCCGAGTCTCACTTATTTATTCTTTTTTTTTCTTTGTGGGCTCTTTTAAATTTATCTAGCATTTGTCCTCCAAATGTTGCAGAGGTCTCATTTGGGCCTCTCGAGAATGGAATGAAGGAAGAAATGGGGGAAAAAGAACTAGATGGTTCTTTATGAAAAGGGAGATTCATGATCCCAGAAGCACATAAAATCAAACCAAGTGTTTAATAACTCTACGATGTGGGAAGCAAGAGGCAGAAAACTTGCGTGCAGATTTGTTTATCGGATTCAGTTCGGCATAAACCCCTAATGATATATCCACCTTGATCAAATCAGAATTATTTCCAGGTGCGAAGATGTTTTGCTCAGGACAGTTGCCTTTTCATCTCGTTTTCTTTCGTTTTGGAAACATTGTGTTGGGGTGGTTGTTGGAAGGTATGCTGCTTTCCCCTGCCAACCCCTGCCCCCACCAAAAAAATGTCAAGAAGGTGAAGGGGATGGGAAGGAATGTAAAGTTTCCCTCATATGTTTTTAAGTATTCATGTTTAGTAAAGTAAAGCTGGCCCATTCTCGATAAAGCACAAGTGACACAGCAAGAAGCCATGGGATCTAGTAGTATCAGGCTTTATGCATGTACATGTGAAAGCCAACCTTGGTCCCACCAGTGCTAATAAAAGCAGCTCATTGACAGAATGCTGAGACCAATTATTATTCTGGAGTCAGCCACAGCAGACCAACTATAGCTAATTCCGGAAAGCAGATTTAATTTAGATGCTGAAAATCCTGAAATTCAGATATTAAGCTACTCCATAGTTATACATTAAGGTCCTCAGGAAACCTAATCCACTCTTTCAGGCAGACAGTGGGAGATTAAGAAAGTCACTCCTTCATTGCCCAGACAGGTATCCATCCTGAAAAAGGCTAGGTGTCCAACCAGGGAGGATCATGGCCCTTAGGAGAATTGGGCTTGGTTGATGCTTGGTCTGAGAGAAGGCTAGAGAAAACAGTTCCCTGGAGTGGAAGACTTTGTGTCTTTTTACCTTGGTTATCTGTATGGATGGGATGGGAAATTCTGCTCTGCTGAGAGGTTTTAACAGTTATGTCCTCCTGTTCTTCCTTGTTATCTTCCTTCTCCTCCTCATCTTCCTTTCTCATTTTTTTAATAACATTTATTAAGTGCTTACTCCATGCCAGGCAGTGTGCTCAGCACTGCAGTAGATAAAGATAGGTTGGACACAGTCCTTGTCCCACATGGGGCTCACAGTCTCAATCCCCATTTTACACATGAGGTAACAGGCACAGAGTAGTGAAGTGACTTGCCCAAAGTCACACGGCAGACAAGTGAGAGATCTGGGTTTAGAACCCAGGTCCTTCTGACTCCCAGGCTTGTGTTCATTCTGCTAGGCCATGCTGCTTTTCTCTTTCGCTTCATTCTCTTCCTCCTCCTCCTCATTCTCTTCCTCCTCTTCCATCTTCTTCCTCTTCTCCCTCCGTTCCCTTCCCCCTTTCTCGCCAATCAGTTAATCAGTGGTGTTTATTGAGAGTTTACTGTGTGATGATGATGATGATGGTGTTAAGCGCTTACTGTGTGCCAAGCACTGTTCGAAGCATTGGGGTAGATACAAGGTAATCAGGTTGTGCCATGTGGGGCTCACACTCTTAATCCCCATTTTACAGATGAGGTAACTGAGGCACAGAGAAGTTAAGTGACTTGTTTAAGGTCACACAGCTGACAAGTGGCAGTGCTGGGATTACAACCCATGACCTCTGACTCCCAAACCTGAGCTCTTTCCACTAAGCCACACTGTTCAGAGCAATGTACTAAGTGCTTGGGAAAGTACAATATAACCATATCCTTTCCCCTTCCCTTCTCTCTCTTTCTTCTTCTTCCTCCCTTCTCTTAATCCTCCTCCCTTCTCCTCTTCCTCGAATAGCTGATTGAGAGCCTTGAATCTGATGGTCAGGAGTTTCTGAGAAAAATGGGGCATCATTAGAGGTTTTTGAAGAATGGGTAGACATGAACAAAATTATATCTTAGAAAAGGATCCTGGTAGCAATATGGACTGGAGAAGGGAGAAACTGAAGGCAGAGAGGTCAGCGAGGAGACCTATGCATTAATCAAATCAAGATATGTGAGTGCTTGGACCAAGGTATACTATTTGAATAGAGAGGGAGGGGTAGAATCTGGAACAGTTGTAGAGAAAAAACAGGATTTGGTGACAGACTGAATATGGGAGCTTAGAGGGTGGAAACAAGAGTAATGCCAAGCGTAGGCACTTGGGCCCCTCTCGGGATTGTGCCAAGAGAGTTTCCAGTTCTCTACCAGTCTCAGCTATGGGATGATGGAGAGTCAAGCAGAGGCATACCCATTCCATTCCTAGCTTGGCCAGTGGCTAGCGAGTAGAAGGAAATTGGCTACAAGTCAAAACTCACCTGTGCTAGGCAGCAGTGGCATGGGAGAGAGTCAAGGGCGAAGACTCAAGTTTATTATGCGGAAGAAGGCAGTGGTAAACCACTTCTGTATTTTGATCAAGAAAACTCTGTGATCCACTACCAGAACGATTGCAGAGGGAGGTGGGGCATTCTGGGAGAGATGTGTCTGTGGGTTGGAGATGACTCAACAGCATAAAACAAGACAAGAGGTACTTGAGAGCCTGGAGGGATGGTTGTATTGTCAACTGCAGGTGGCCTAGTGGAGAGAGAATGGGCCTGGTAATCAGAGGACCTGGGTTCTAATCCCAGCTCGGTCCTTTGTCTGCCCTGTGACCTGTAACTTCTATGTGTCTCAATTGCCTCGTCTGTAAACTGGGGATTAAGACTGTGAGCCCCATGTGGGTCATGGATTTTGTTCAACCTGATTAGCTTGTATCTACCCCAGTGCTTAGAACAATGTCTAACTCGTAGTGAGTGCTTAACATATTCCATGAAAAAGAACAAAACAAAAGAAAGCTGTGATGGGAAAGTTAGATGGAGGACTTAGATAGTGGATGATGAATTAGTTCAATAAGATCATTGTGGATAAGAAATGTGTCTACCAACTCTGTCATACTGTATTCTTCCAAGTGCTTCATTCAGTGATCTGCACTCATTAAATGTTCAGTAAATACAATGGATTGATTGATTTTGAGCTTGATGTGTTAGCAGGACACCCGTGGAGAGATGTCTTGGAGGCAGGTGGAGATATGAGATTGCAGAGAAGCAGAGGGATTGGGGCTAGCGAGGTGGATTTAGGGGTCACTTTGTAAAGTTGATACTTGAAGGCGTGATAGAAGATTAGTTGCCATCCTGTCCAGTTCAAATGTCAGAGACAACTTGGTCTGCACAGACACTTGAATTAACCCAGTTTCACTGTGTTTCGGTTTGCAACCTTGGAGACAATCTGGGCCTTGAGTCTCTCCATTCTTTCTCTCAGCCAGAGTCACAGCAGACTTTTCCTGTCTTTTCCAACGCAGAGCCTTTCTTGGCATCTTGGTCAGTGAACTCTACACCCACTTCTCCTGTAGCTTGGGAGTTATGGGCGGGCAGAACCCCCTTTGAAGAAAACCTCATGCTTTGGTCCCCACTGTGTCCACGGCACCCTGCGTCCAAACAGCCTCATTTAGTGGTTCCCTGATACCCAACCACGTTTGATCCAAACCGCACGGCAAATACACCTGTTCTGGCAGAACCGAATGTACTGAATAGTTCCCCTTAGGCAGGTGAAGGGTTTGTTTGCCTTAGAAAATGAGAGAGGAGGCCTCCCCCCCCCAGGAACCCCTCCTTTCCACTTCTCTCACTCCCTTCTGCCCTGACTTGCTCCCTTATTCATCCCCCATCTCAGGCTCACGACACTTATGTACATAACTGTAATTTATTTATGAATATTAATGTCTGTCTCCCCCTCTAGACTGTAAGCTCATTGTGGGCAGGGAATGTGTCTGTTTGTTGTTACACTGTACTCTCCCAAGTGCTTAGTGAAGTGCTCTGCACACGGTAAATGCTCAATAAATGCAATTGACTGACTGACTGACCAGCAATGTCTCTCTCAGCAGAAGGTCTGACCCCTGATTGCAGAACCCGACTGGGCTTATTTAACCCCTGGAGCTGGGGGCAGCTTGCCCATATTGACCAGGAATGCTTTGTGATGATGGCACATCATTTATTCCACCAAGTACCTCCTGACATTAGAAAGTTGAGCCTTGAAGCACCTTTTATGCTTGACCATGTGGGAAATCTCGAAATAGGTCATTGATTTTCATAATTATTTCAGTGAGGTTTAAGCTTACTACAAATGCCCTCTGTGTTTGTGGGGCTGAGGAGACTAATGTGGGAAAGATGTAGAAGGTGCTAGGGTTTGATGAGCGATTTTCTCCAGCTGATTTTTTTTTCTTACTTTTAGAACATTCTTGCAAGTCATTTCTGGAAGAACAGGGCAGCAAAAATTCAACTGTGTTGTGTTGAGCTTTCTTTTCTGGCTTTTCCCCTCACCCATAGACACCCTTGGTGTTGCCTTCATACTAGAGTCTTATCAAGAACAAGCTGACCTTCGAACCCTGCCCTCCTCACTCTAATGCCTTTGATTTTCACATATCGTCCTTCTTAAGGGGCACCATAGGGATGCTTTTCCATGGTCTGGGTTGGGTCCCAGTCTTATTCTTGTGATTCAACACTCAGGGGCAGAGCCTGCTGCTTCTAGCTCGAGGTGAAGGCAGCCAATACCACGTCCCCTAATAGGCCATAGACAGAGGGGGCAGAGAAGTGGATCTTGGTAGGACAGTCAAGAAGAGCCAGATGGAAACTGGAAGGGAACAAAGTTATCCTTTGTGTGTGAGTTTATTCCGAGGCTTGGCTGTGAGCCCTCCTGGGATGGGAATTGGCTTCATGAAGAAATACTCAACCCGGCTCTTGGGCTCCACGATCTAATTTCCTTCTATCAGAACTGGAAGGGCTGTGCCTGAACGCATCTCTCCTGTTCGTGGAGGGACATGGTCCCTGCTGGCACTGGATGAGGTCAGGGATGCCCTGTGGGGTTAAGGGACAGGTGGCAGTGTTTTGCCCCCAGATCAAAGCCAGGAATCAGGAGAAGAAACTTCTGGAAACAACCAACATCCAAGGAACAACTTCCCCAGAGAGCAGCCGTTTATTTCGAACCAGGCGTGTTAAATTAGTTAATGATTTTTAAAGACCCAAGGACTGTATGTTCCCCAGGAAGCCTCCTGTCACAGGACAACAGCCAAGAAGCCTCCTACAGGAGACAGCGGGAGAGGCCCAAGGAAAACACATGGAGCTGGGAGAGACTGGTGAGGGGGGCTGAGACTGGAGACAATCCCAGGCCCAGAAAAGAGCAAGATGAGTACAAGGAGAACTGAGCCCTGAAATGTTTTCTGGGGGCCTGGTGAGAAGCAGACCTCTTTCCCTTAGAGGGCCTCGCTCTGGCAAGGGCCTGGCACCACCTTATCCTCATTAGGCCTCAGTGGAGAGTTGTCCACGTGGCATTTGCAGCCCGTCTGCCCTTTGCCGGGATGTGGCATATCACAAACAGGTCTGTGCTGGGAGAAACTCTGTCCCTATTCTCCAGGAACCCAAGCAAAGAGCTGCAGTTTGACTCATCAATCAATCAGTGGTACTTCTTGAGTGCTTACTGTGTGCAGAACACTTGGGAGAGTACAATGTAACAATATAACAGTAGTCACATTCCCTGTCCACTTTGAGCTTAGAGTCTAGAGGGGGAGACAGACATTAATACAAATAAATAAATTACAGATCTGTACCTGTACCTGTGCTGTGGGGCTGAGGGTTGCAGGGGTGAATAAAGAGAGCAAATCAGGGTGATGCAGATGTGTGAGAGAAAAGAGAAATGAGGGCTTAAGTCAGGGAAGGAGATATGCCTTCAATAAGGTATTGAAGGTGAGGAGAGACATTGTCTGTCGGATATGAAGAGGTAGGGTGTTTCAGGCCAGAGGCAGGATGTGGGCGAGAGGTCTGTGGCGAGATAGACGAGATTGAGATACTGTGAGTAGGTTGGCATTAGGGGAACAAAGTGTGTGGGCTGGGTTGTGGTGGGAGAGCAACAAGGTGAGGTAGGTGGGAACAAGGTGATTAAGTGTTATAAAGCTGAGAGGAGTTTCTGTTTGATGTGGAGATGGATGTTCTCGAGGAGTGGGGAAAAATGGATGGAACATTTTTGTAGACAAATGATCTGGGGCCTCTAGATTGTCCTTTATTGCCAAAGTGCAGCAGGTGTTTCTCCTGGAGAAATGGGAGATAGGGGCCAGCTCCATTTCCTGAAAATGCCTCAAGAAAGCAGCACATCTGGGAGATCTGTCCAAACCCCAAAAAATGCTTAGGCTCTTTTGGGACTTTGCAGAAATGTTTGCCTCCCTCAGGAGTTTAGAGCTATCCTTAAGGTAGCAATATGCTGGTGCTGTGTGTGCCTGGATTTGCTGGATGGAGCTTTCAGGGTTGTTGGACAAACAGATTTTAGATTTTTAATGGTACCTGTTAAGCTAATACTACATTTCAAGAACTGTACTAGGCACTGAGATCGATACAAGATAATAATGTTGGATACACTCCCTGTCCCATAAAGGGCTCACAGTTTAAGTAAGAGAAAGTAGAATTTAATTCCTATTCTACAGATGAGATAACTGAGTCCCAGATAAGTTAAGTGACTTACCCAAGAAGACAAGATATAGAGCTGGGATTAGAACCCAGGTCCTCTGTTTCCCAGGTTTGCGCTCTTTCTACAGGGCCACACTGCTTCTCTGAAGGCAAGGATCTGGGCTGGATTAGTGATAATAATAATGATATTTGTTAAGCGCTTACTATGAGCCAAGCACTGGGGTGAATACAAGCAAATCGTGTTGGAGAAGATCCCTGTCCCATGTGGGGCTCACAGTTTCAATACCCATTTTACAGATGAGGCCCAGAGGCCCAGAGAAGAGAAGTGACTTGCCCAAGGTTACACAGCAGACAAGTGGCGGAGCCAAGAGTAGAACCCAGGACCTTCTGTTTCCCAGACCTCTCCTTTATCCACTATGCCACTGTGCTTCTCCGCTTCTCAGTGATCCCTTGAGATCTCTTCACAGTTTCATTTGGGGATTCTATAGCTCCTCCTATGAGTTGATCAAGACTAAACTTTAGTAAGGTCACTTGCATAAGTAAAAATTAAGTACCCAAGTGATATTAAACAGCAAGAAGGAAATGTGGCCATTTGTGTTAGTCAACCAGGCCTTCCAGAGGCTCATCCTACCCTAATTAACTTCGCTGCCAGAAAACACTTCACCAGCACTTGTCTGTGTCACGGCACTGGGTGGCTACCAAGAGGGGAGATGGGGCATATTTACTGGAGCCCCTCAGCTCTTTTACCTGAGGAATGTTAAGCTCATTGTGGCAGGAAATGTATCTGTTTATTATTATATTGTACTCTCCCAAGAGTTTGGTATAGGGCTTTGTACATAGTAAGCGTTCATTAAATACAACGACGAACTGACTGAATGCCCTCTGAGGAGATGGGACATCTCCATGGGAACCCCCTCCAGAATAACTTGCCACATAGAGGCAGAAACTGCATCAAGCAAAGGTGGTTTGGGGACAAGATCCATAATGTGAAGGCAGATGGAAGTTGATCTTATAGTTCAGATGTTGTCTGTGGGTAGGACAGTATGCTTACCTCTAAACTGGGATTTGGTGAGTATCATTATTTCTCTGGCTCTTGCAACTGCCTTTGCTGGCTGTAATTCTCTTTAGTTGGAATAAGTGCAGCTCTACAAGCGAATGTGTAATTTATTGTTAAAATTCTAAGGCGAGGATGTGGTTTGGAATTTTTTTTTTTATGGCCTTAGAGTTCTCTAAGGAGTAGGACAAACACTTGTTTGTATTACTGGCTCAGGCCAAAACTCCATCCAACCCTGAATTATAGTAATTATGATAATAATAATATTTGTTAAGCTCTTACTATGTACCAAGCATTATACTAAGTGCTGGAATAGATACAAGATAATCTGGTCAGACATAGTCCCTGCCCCTCATGGGGCTCACTGTCTTATTAGGAAGGAGAATAGGTATCAAATCCCCATTTGAGAGATGTGGAAATAGAGGCTCAGAGATTCTAAACTCATTGGGTCTATAGTTTCCAGGTCCCTTCTTTCTCTCTGGCTCATCCTTTATACAATATCTTAAAAAATGGTCACTGATCAGAAGACTGTGAAAGAAAGTTTGAGGTTCTCTCTTTCTTCTCTTCTCCCCTGAAAAATTCCTCCCAAGTATTTAGCGTGTTTTTTTCCCAAAGCCAAGAAGTGTACCTAGCAGCCTGAGTCCCATGTGAAGGGTCAAGCCTTAACTTAGCCCCGAGGCCCAATCACAAGGTCTCAGATGACTCAGGCTAGACTGAGGGGCCCTCTAGGAATGCAGATAGCCTGGTAAACTTCTCAAGATATCTCTCTCTTCCACCCTCATTTCCTACTTGCTATTTCCTGTCATAATGCTACAGATTAGAAAATTATGACAGTAAAACCAACAAAACAAATAAGCATATTCGAAGCTGTCTGCTCCCTTACCCCTCTGTGCCTACTTTTTCATTTGGTAAAAATGCCCAATTATAGATCCTCACTTATTTTTGTATTAGAATGGAAAATTCCAGAAGTCTGGGACTCTATCTTTCAGTGCAATTTGTACAGGTACCATATTAATGGAGGTGATAAATGCTTTTCTGGATCTCTAATCTACTTTTATGCATTTTTTTCCAGTGGCATTTGTTAAGCGCTTGCTATATGCTAAGCGTTTGGTATATTCAAGCTAGTCAGGTTGGACCCAGTCCCTGTCATATACGGGATTCACAGTTTTAATCCCCATTTTACAGATGAGGTAACTGAGGCACAGAAAAATGAACTGACATCCATGGTCACCAAGCAGACAAGTAGCAGAGCCAGGATTAGAATCCAGGACCTTCTGACTCCCAGGCACAGGCTCTGACCTCTAGACCATGCTGCTTCTTTATGGATAATTCATGGACAATACTGCGACTTCCCAACCACTCACTATGGTTGATGTCAATGGGGACTTGTTCCAGTCAACTTCTGTGTGGGGAATTTCTGGATTTGCTGACTAGAGAACTGAGTAGGAAGGCCTTTTTTCTGTCCCTTAAGAGAAGCCTTGTTTCACCAAGCATAACCAACTGAGAAGTAGCATGGCCTAGTGGGAAGAACACAGGTCTGGCCATCAGAGGACTTGAGTTCTAATTCTGGCCCTGCTACTGGACTGCTAGGTGACCTTGGGCAAGTCACTAAACTCATATGTGCTTCTGTTTCCTCATCCGTAAAATGGACATTCAATACCAGTTCTCTCACCTACGTAGACTGTGAGTTCCATGTGGAAAGGGACTGTTTCTGGCTTGATTTATCTCAAACCTACCCCAGCACGTAGAACAGTTCTGGGCACATAGTAGGTGCTTAACAAACACAAGTGGTATTAGGTGTCTTCAGTGGAGAAGCACAGCAGTCATGGTTGAGCAGGCTGATTTCCGAATCATTAGTTTTTCATCTTAAAAAAGGGACTCAGAAGTGGGTACCAGACTGTCACTTGTGGGGAGGAGGGTTTACAAGTGAATATTTATAGAAGGTGCAATGGGCGAGTGGGGGACTTTTTGGATCCTGCACCTCTTCCTCATATTGGGAAAGTCATCGCTCCTTGAAAATTGCCTGCTGCGGATGGTGTGGAGGAGGAGATGCTAAGGAGTTGATCCGGAATCACTCCTGAACTGGAAACTGGCATAAATGCAGACTGGCAGATATCCATCGCTCTGCTTTCTATCCAGGTAGGAAACTATCATTTCTTTCAGAAAGGACTGAATCCACTAGTCTGGGGGACGCATTTATTAGAGATTAGGTCCCAGATCTCCCCATTCAAGGTGCTTAATTTCCCCAGGTGGGTTTCTGACTTCACTGTACTACTTTGCTTAATGAGGCACAGTATGACTAGAGATGAGGCTTTATGTGGAGCAAATTTAGAACATTAATCCGTTGTGCTTGTTTCTCACACTTTTTTACCACTGGATGCCTTGATAAACAAGTGACACTGTGATTGAATACTTTTAATTCAGCCCCGCTCACCTGGAGTGACTTTTCCGGAGCCCAGAAAGAATGCAGAAAATAGAAATTCAGAAGGAGCAGAACCAAATTAAGCTTCTAAACAAGTCACTGTCTAAGCAGATTTTTTGAGAAGCCAAGGAAATGAAATGAGATAAATGAATTAAGCATCTGAGTAGTAGCTATACAAATTTAGAGACAGATGAGGAACTTGAAGCGGTGGCTGAATTTTAAAGCTACAATTCTCCTGTGACTCACTTTTCAACCCCACTTAGCCCTATCAATGTTCCACGTCCTTTACCAATGACACTAGAGGAGCAGTTGTGGGTGAAATAAGTCATTTCTGCCTTTATGAGAACTAGCCAGGTTGAAAGGAATAAATGAAAATCCCTAATTTATGGACCTTTGGGGACATAGTCAACATTTGGGAGTGTTAGACAGTTCATCCATAACCATTAGGTTAGAAGTTGAGGAGGGCAATCATCGCCCGTTTCCTCCACCTGTACTCCATGCCACTATCTGAAACCAAATGCTGGGCTGATGGACGATTTGGTCTGACCCAGTCATAGCATTTTCGGTTCTTTTGTTCTTATTTGTCTTAAGGCATCCATGACATGCTCATCCTTGCCTTCAATCCATCCTTAAACCCACTCCTCCTCTTCCTCATTTTTCCACTGTGATCAACTTCCAACAAGCTCATGACTTGGAGGTGTGTTTAACTCCCCGATATATTATATTTCTCACGTTGTCTGCCACTGAATACCACCAGCTTTTCCCTCACCTTATTTCCCAGTTCCTTCTTTTCCTTTCCAGTACTCAAACAGTCATTGTCCTGGTTCAGGTTCTCATCAGCCCTCAAGTGGGTTAATGCATCAGTCGCCTCGCTGGGTTTCCTGCCTCCAACTTCTCCCCTCTTTAGTCTGCCCTTCACTCTGCTCAGCCCAGATCATCTTTGGTACATGTCTCCATTCCTCAAAAACTTCCAGTAGTTACTAATTTTCCACTGTATCCAGCAGTACCCCCTGATCATTGCCTTCAAAGCTCTTCACCAGTTCTCTGGCTTGGATACCTGCTGTATTTCCACTGCTCTCCGCAGCTCTCATTCTTCACTTCTGCCAAGCACATATTACTGTGCCTTTCTGTTTTTCCCATCTCCCACCCCTCGCTCATGAACTTCCTACTTCCTTGGGATTCCCTTCCCCTTCAATTCTACCAGACTAAAGCTTTCGACATCTTCAAATCCTCCGGAAATCACACTTCCTCATGGAAGCTTTCCCTGACTAATTTCTACCACCCAAGTGGATTTTGTGGTTAACTTTAGCTCATTGGGTTATATAGCCATTTAAAGAACTTTTATATATATCAATTCACACTTATTCAACTGTTACTTTTTCCATATTCTCTGTAGTAAGTCATATCTTTGTTTTTCCTCCTCTTGTGATCTCTAAATAACTTGTGTTGTCCTGATCCCCGATTAGATTGTTAGCTCCTTGAGGGGCAGGGATCACGTCTTCTACTTTCTACTTGTCTTCTATTAGTGAAGTCTTTTGCTTTCATTAATAATAACAATAATCGTGGTATTTGTTAAGTGCTTATTCCATGCCAAGCACTGTACTAAATGACTGAGAAAGTACAGTGTAACAATATAACAGATTCATTCTCTGCCCACCATGAGCTTACAGTCCAGAGGGGGAGACATATACTAGAATAATTGTCTGTTTCTGCCATATATGAGGGGAGAGGGTGTTCCAGGTGACATAGGACAAGAGCGAGAGGTCAGTAGCGAGACAGATGAAATAGAGGCCCGGTGAAAAGGTTAGCATTAGAGGAGCGAAGTGTGAAGGCTGGGTTGTAGTAGGAGACTAGTGAGGTGAGGTAAGAGCAGGCAAAGTGACTGAGTGCTTTAAAGTCAATGGTGAGGAGTTTCTGTGAGGTAGAAGGGGGCAAGGTGATTAAGTGCTTTAAAACCAGTGTGAGAAGTTTATGTTTGGTGCTACAGTAAGTAGTATAGAGTGGTGAAGAGACTTATTCCCAGCCCCCAAGGAGAATTCACTAAAATGATAGAGACAGAGTTAAAAAACCCCCACTTATAAATAGAGTGGTTTAAATAAATTGAACAAACATATATACTTGAGTTTTAAGGAGGATATGAATATGTTTGTAGGTGTTAGAGTTAATAATCAATAATAATTTTGTTATTTGTTAAATACTGACTATGTGCCACGCCCTGTTCTAAGTGCTGGGGTAGATACAAAGTAATCAGGTTGGACACAGTCCCTGTCCCGCATGGGGCTCACAGTCTTAATCTCTAAATCTTAGTTAGACACAGAGAAGTTAAGTGACTTGCCCAAGATCACATAGCAGACAAGTGGCGGAGCTGGGATTAGAACCCACATCCTCTGACTCGCAAGCTCAAGCTCGTGCTCTTTCCACTAGTCCACGCTGGCTGACAGGATGGTATGGCTTGGGGTACTGGGACATTAATTAGGGGAAAGTCTGTTGACAGAGGTGGGCTTTCCAGAGGGGAAATTGTGACTGTGGGGAAAGCTGTGTCTGCCTGACGTAGGGAGGGAAGGAGGGAGGGAGAGAGCTCCAATTCTGGGAAATGGCATGAGCGAAGGGTGGAAGCAGGAGAGGGGAGAGAGGGGTACAGCTAGAAGGTCTGCTTGGGAGGAGAGAAGAGAGCAAGAGATCACAATATCGCCAAGATCCGCCCTTTCCTCTCCATCCAAACTGCTTCCGTGCTGGTACAAGCTCTCATAATACCCCAACTGGATTATTGTGTCAGCCTCTTCTCTGATCTCCCTTCCTCCTGTCTCTCCCCGCTCCAGTCTATTCTTCATTCCATTGCCCGGATCATCTTCCTACAGAAACGCTCTGGGCATGTCACTTCCCTCCTCAAAAACCTCCAGTGATTGCCTATCAACCTTTGCATGAAACAAAAACTCCTCACTCTTGGCTTCAAAGCTCTCCATCACCTTGCCCCCTCCTACCTCAACTCCCTTCTCTCTTTCTGCTGCTCACCCCGTACACTCCGTTCCTCTGCTGGTCACATCCTCATGGTCCCCCGTTTGCGCCTTTCCCACCGTTGACCCCTGGCCCACGTCCTCCCGCTGTCCTGGAATGCTCTCCCTCCTCACATCCGCCAAACTAACTCTCTTCCTCTCTTCAAAGCCCTAGTGAGAGCTCACCTCCTCCAGGAGGACTTCCCAGACAGAACCCCCCTCATTCCCTCTGCTCCTCCTCCCGTCTCCATTCCCCTTTTCCCCCTTCCCCTCCCCTCAGCACTGTGCATATTTGTATATATTATTTATCACTCTATTTTTTGTTAATGTGTATATATCTATGATTCTATTTATCTTGATGATATCTTCGCCAGACTACTTGTTTTGTTTTGTTTTGTTCTGTTTTGCTTTGCTATCTCCCCTGTTTAGACTGTGAGTCTGTTATTGGACAGGGATTGTCTCCATCTGTTACCGAATTGTACATTCCAAGCACTTAGTATAGTGCTCTGCACATAGTAAGCACTCAATAAATACAATTGATTGAATGAATAAAGTTAGGAAATTGTGGGACAAGAGGGTGGATAAGTAAGGTGGAGCTGGATGGTGGATAGCTTTGAAGCCAACTGGAGTAGTTTTTGTGTGGTGTGAAGAGACACAGGAAGCCAGTGAAGGGTCTTCAGGAGACCTGAAATGTAGGTGGGGTTGAAGTTCGAGGAAGATGATCTGTGCAGTTGTTAAGTGTGCCATTTTTGCACTATGTGCCAAGCAGCGTGGCACAGTGGAAAGAGCACGGGCTTTGGAGTCAGGGCTCATGAGTTCGAATCCCAGCTCTGCCACTTGTCAGCTGTGTGACTGTGGGCAAGTCACTTAACTTCTCTGTGCCTCAGTTCCCTCATCTGTAAAATGGGGATTAAGACTGTGAACCCCACGTGGGACAACCTGATTCCCCTGTGTTTACCCCAGCGCTTAGAACAGTGCTCTGCACATAGTAAGCGCTTAACAAATACCAACATTATTATTGTTATTATCACTGAGGTTGAAACAAGATGAAAAGGTCGGATGCAGTTCTGCCCCACGTGGGGCGTCCAGTCAAAGTAGGAGGGAGAACAGGTATTTAATCCCCATTTGACAGTTGAGGAAATTGAGGCACCAAGAAAGTTAAGGGACTTGCCCAAGGTCAGTGGCAGAGCTAAGATTAAAGCCCAGGTCTCCTGACTCCCAGGACCCAGCTGTTTCTGCTAGGTCACACTGCTTCAGCACATACATCAGAGGGGGTAGAGGCTTGAGGCTGAGAAACCATAAGGAGGCTAATGCAAAAGTCTAGCCATGACAAGACCAGAGCTTATACCAGGTGGGCAGAGAGGAAGGGGTGGAACTAGGAGATGTTTTGCTGGACAAACTGGGAGAATTGGGAGGTAGGCTGAAATCAGAAGGTGAAGGATAGGGCTGAGTCGAGGGTGACACTAGTGGGAGTGGAATGAGGTGAGCTTGAGCAATGTCGAACATATTGAAAACCACAGAAACTACCAAGAGGAGTGAGCCATTTGAAACGACTCCTGCTTTAAGTTATAGCGAATCGGGGTATTTTCACTCCTTTAGTTTTCTCGGTTATGGATCCAGCCCTGATGAATAGCTAGCACAGCTGAGAGATTCATCACGGCCCAACATCCCCCTGTATGAGTCACCCTCGAAGGCACGCTCTCTGGTTTAGCTTCCAAGAATAGCCCAGCCTGGGAATGGGAGAGTAAATTCCTGCCAAGCTTGGCATCCCTTCCAACTTCTTGGGATCTCAAGTTTTTGCCTTGGTGCCCATTTAACGGAGCAAGGCTAACCTCTTGGTTTCCAAGAGGGAAAAAAAAAACTGACCAAGTTTCGTTTGCAGCATTTCATGACTCTCTGGTCATCAGATGCTATAAAGGGAAGCAACTCCAGCCTGCTCTTTCGGAGCATTAAGGGTAAATGAAGCAGGAAGGAGATAGCTTTATTTTCCTGTGAATTACATAAAGAAACGATGGGAAAAAGTGCACACAGTAAAGTTGTGTCTCAGCTTGAGAGGTGAAATGCCTCGTAGAGGTTGAGTCATGAAATAGGGCCATATTTGCAGATCTCTGACTTCACAGAGATCAACTATTTTCCCCCCAGTTTACCTTGAAGATGTGGGGAGATTTTTCATGTATTTAATTCACAATAAAGAACCGATTATTTGCAAACGCTTTGCTTTGGGTTGCTGGGGTCCGCCCAGGTTATTGTAACCACTGCAGCTAGGTGGAGAAACCACAGTTGTATTAGTTTCATCCTCACTGGCCTCTGGCGGTTTCCTTGTCTTCGAGATCTCCTGCCTTCTCTGGGAGGGGTGAGCATGTGTAAATGATAACTTTGTTTGTGGCCCATCCCGAGCAATGAGAAATGACCACCCGGCTGCTATTGAGACACACCTCTTCCCGAGAGAAATCATTTCTAAAAATGTCTCCTAGCCAGGAGGCATGCCATTTAATTATGTTGATGCCTCTTTCTTATTTTTCTGACATGTGGAACACAGAATGCCCTAGAGTTGTGTGTGTTCCTGAAAGATCTGCTTTGTTGAAAATCCTGCTTCTGTTAGGTCACATATGACATATCAGCGCAAACAGCATTTGGTGTTGCCTGCCACTGTGTGTGATTGTTAGAACATTTGGGAGGTGAGGTCTCTGGTGTTCAGAAGAAACTTTCTCTCCTAAGACAGCTGAATGTCTTGATAAAGCCAAGCCCTTTAAAAGGGTCTCAGGGCTTCAGTCCAGCCCAGCCTGCACAACTATTTACTCAGGGTAATTTATCTTTGAGAATAGCTGACCCAGATCAATGTCTTAGAGGACTGAGGTGCACGTATTTGTGTAGTCCTTTATAACTGGAGACGTAAGCATCGTACCTACCACAGTGAGATACATCTTTGCAGGAATCTGTCAGCATGAGCTATGTTGGGCATCTGGTAGGGAAGATCTTTTCATGTTTCTGGCTTTTTCACAGTATTATCTTAAGAACAAATCCCTCCACTGGCCTGGGGCACTGCTGTGCGCACTAGGAGCCTGCAGAGAATTGACAGTCCAGGAAAATTCTGGAAATCTCCACGGCCTAGAGGATTTCAAGGGAGAGGATAAATGGAGTCGGGTAGGGAGCAGTGGGTTTGAGTGGTCTGGCCAATCTGACCCTGGATTTTTTGCTTAAGCTAATTCTTTTTCAGTAATGGTATTTGTTAAGCACTCTCTATGTGTCAAACACTGTTCTAAGTGCTGGGGTAGGTACAGGTTAATTAGGTTGGACATATTCCCTATCCTTCATGGGGCTCACAGTCTAACTAATAATAATAATAACTCTGATATTTACTAAGTGCTTACTATCTTTCTATCACTGTTCTGGGAGCTGGGATAGGTTGGACACAGTCCCTGTTCTTCAAAAGGCTCACAGTCTAAGTAATGATAGCAATAATAAAAATTTTAGTATTTATTAAATTGTTATTATGTGTCTAGAACTGTTCTAAGTGCTGGTGTATGTACAAGATAATCTCCCTAAGTAGAAGGGAGAACAGTTATTGACACCCCATTTTACAAGTTGAGGAACCTGAGGCACAGAGAAGTAGTGACTTGCCCAAGGTCACACAGCAAGCAATTGGCAGATCTGGGATTAGAACCCAGGTCCTCTGACTTCCAGGACCATGCTTTTTTCAACTAAGCCACTCTGCTTCCCCACAGTCCTTCCCTGCTTATCACATTGTGGGCAGGGAATGTGTCTGCCAACTCTTGTATTGTACTCTCCCAAGTGCTTACTACACTGTTCTGTACATACTAATCGCTCAGTAAATGCTACTGATTATAGTGCAAAGTGTTAAGCACTTAATGTGTGTGAAGCACTAGTCTAAGCACCGGGGTAGATACAAGTTAATCAACTTGGATATTTTTTGGATACAGTCTCTGCCTCACTTGGGGCTCACAGTTTAAGAAGGAAGGAGAACAGACCCTGAATCCCCATTTTACAGATGAGGAAATTGAAGCACAGAGAAGTTCAGTGACTTGATCAAGGTCACACAGCAGGCAAGTGGCCTAGGCGGGATAGGAACCTAGGTCCTCTGACTACCAGGACTGTGTTGTTTCCATTAGGCCACAGTGCTCCTTATGCATACCTTAATAATAATGACTCACCTTCAATCAATCAATCATTCTCTGTACTGAATTCTTAGTGTGTCCTGCCAAAAGGAATCAAGTCCTTGGAGAATACAATAGTTAGAAGAAACAATTCCAGCCCTCAAGGAGTTCTCAAACTAGATCATGGGGATAGATACAAAATTACTTCATATAAGAAGAAAAATGGAAGCAGTATGGCCTAGTACAAAGAGCATGAACCTGGGTGTCAGAGGACTTGCGATCTAATTCCGGCTCCGCCACCTGTCTGCCATGTGACCTCAGACAAGTTGCTTGATTTCTCTGTGTCTTGGTTACCTCTGACTTAGACTGTGAGTGCTATGAGGTACAGGGACGGTATCCAACTTGATTACCTTTCAAATATGCCCATGTCTCTCCTATCCTAAAAATAAAATTCCCTTGACCCCACAGCTCCCTTCAGCTATCACCCCATCTGGATTTCCACTTGATGCAGGGAGAAATGGGTCACTTTAGGAAGATTTTGAGAAGTGGGGTGCACAGGACAGTGTTTTAAGAAAAATGATCCAAGCAGTAAGAAGTGATCCAGAAAAGAGGAGAGGCTGAAGGCATAGAGACCAGTATGCAGGCCAATAAAGTCTTACTGGGATAGGGCAAGCTCCTGGGCTAGAGTGGTGGTCTTTTGGTTAGAGAGGAAGGGTGGATCTGGGAAATACTGTGGAGGAAATAGCTGCAGAGTGGCCGAGGAGTGTGAAATAGTTCGTTGTAAAACCTGTGGACCCCTATCCATAGAAAGATTGAGCGGAATCATTGTCTTTGATGATCTGCCTCAGGGGGATTGAGGTCAGTTGCTGCAATGGGGTCCATCAAGGCTCTTGAAGTTGGTCAGTGACATCTGTTCTTTGGCCCTTGGAGAGTTTGGGGCCCTTCAGAGCACCATGGTGCTAGGGAAACTCATCTCTGTGGAAACAACTTCCCCATTTACGTGGACCAGGACTGAGCTAACAGTTGGCAGAGAATGTACAGGTGCCAGCTAGCTGGAAAATGTAGTGGGGTGGAATTTTCATGCTACTTTCAAAGATGTGCTAATTTGGAAGCTGGCCCAGGGCTACCTTTGGCACAGTGGACAGACTCTCCAGTCTATGAGCATAGAGAGGTGTCGATTGATGCCATGAAAAGCGGCTACCTAATCTGCATTGGGAAATAATTGTAATTCCAAACAGAGCTAGAGAGAGGACCAATCTTTTCTGTGCAGGTATCTATATCCTTCATCTGCCTTTTCCATGCTAGAAAATTTCAGGGGGAAATTGGAACAGTGGCTGTTCATGAATCCCAAATCATCTTTCCCAAATCATATGGCTGAGAAACCTTAAGTGAATCTTTAGGGTGTTTCAGACCCCCCATTGTACTTTGAGCACTTCTTTAAAGCTTCCCTAGAGCTGATGCCGAAAACTGGGATTTGTGATGAGCTCAACGGCTATACCCGGACCGTGAAAAATCATCTTCTAAAAGCAAAGAGTCTCTGGTTCCACAGGAGAGGGTACAAAACTTGTTCCACTGAACGCAGATAGGGACAGGAGTGTGTGTTTTTTGGGAGGAGACAGGGAGCCGACTGCAGAAATTCTGGAGAGTAGTCTCTGCTCTTATGCCTAGAGCAAACAAAACCTGGCTCTAAAGCACCCACATGGATAGGCCACCCGTTGGGAATAAATAGGATTACATTAATAACAATGCGCCATCGCAGTAACAGGATTTTTCCCTTCAGTTTCTTGTGAAAGAACAATCCTATTCCAGGCAGCGCATTATAACACAAGGGCAGGGAGAGGCTTCGAAATCAAGGTGAGGCCTGGGAAATGTGTAAATGAATGTAACCTCACCCCTCTCCCTCCAGAAAAAAAAACCAAAAAAAACCCCTCAAATCAATCAGAACCCCCACCAAAATCTCAGGGCTTTTTTTTTTTTGTCCTTTAAGGATGGGGGAAAAAGAAGTTTCCTTAGTTTTCCATAGGGATGTGAGTGTAAATGCGCGTACATTTAACTCCATTCTCCTATAATGTGGAGTTTGTGTTCTCACAGAATCCTGCTTTAAGCAAGTTCATTTTGGGCAGGGAATGTGTCTGTTAGTATCTCTTGTATTGTACTCTCCCAAGTGCTTAGAACAGTGCTCTGCATATCATAAGCACTCAATAAATATCATTGATTGATAGATTGATTAAAGTTTTGTCATAGCATTTATCCTGTGTCTGACACTGCAAGCTTGAACCTGCACTGCATTTTCTTCTGTTACCATATTTTGCGATATCTAGACAGACCCTTCTTAGTAGAAGAATGCTGCCTAATTCTTCCAGCAGGAAGAATTCTGGGACTTGCTTAAGGTCACACAGCAGGCAATTGACAGAGCCGGAATTAGAACCCAGGTCCTCTGACTGCCCGGTCCATGTTCTTTCCAATAGGCCATGCTGCTTAATCAATTTATCCGCTCTAGGACTTGACTCTTTTTTCAAAGCTGCCTCTTGGTGTCCTGATTTTGGAAAGCCTTTTTTGAGGAAAGGAAGACTTCTCCTGATGGCTCTTCTCCAAACTGCTGTACTGCCATTGTCTTCCAACAACCCACTGCTAAGTCAGTTAGTCAGTTATATTTATTGAGCGCTTAATATGTACAGAGCACTGTACTAAGCTCTTGAGAGAGTGCAATATAACAATATAACAGATATATTCCCTGCCCACAACGAGTTTATAGTTTAGAGGGGAAGGCAGCTATGCCATTGTTTTGAGATTGGGCTCCATCATATCTTTATATGGTTTATTCCACTCACCTAGCTGCCTAGGGCCCCTTTCAGGTTTCCACAGAGCAGCACCTTTTCGAATCCTGCATCATGCATTCTCCTAACGGTTATCAGCTATGTAAAGAGCATGGCACGGCTAGAAGAGATGACACAGGAGTTCCATCTTCTTGGTGCTAAGGATCCTTTAGCATTCCATTCAGAAGCCATTTTATGGAGACGTAACAGAACCTAAGTTTCCTGCATTTACCTTAATCGCAGCTGTCTTCTTGGCCTCGGTTGGTCCAAACCTCCTCCAGAAGTAACAAAGCACAGGCTCTGCTTTTTTGTTGTTTTTAAGCAGCTGGATTTATTCTGCACCCGCGGGTCGAGAATGTTCATTTTCAGGCTATTTTGTTTGAAAAAAATCAATGGCAAATGTAGCAGACAGCTAGAATCTCTCGGAGCTTCGTTTGCCCAGTGGAGCTGCTGTGCCTGAAGTCACGGAAGGGGAAAAGGAGAACGATCAGCTGCTGACAGTGAGGAGTCAGATGGGGATTGCAGTAGTGGGTGGTCAAACTCTCCTGCCTCTGAGGACTCCCTCCTGCCTGGGCTCTCCCAAGCACCCCCAATACCAGAAGGCCACTCATATAAAGGGACTGGATCTGTAAGTTAGCAGTGCCCTGGCAGCATGGCAAAGTGGTTAGAACACAGGATTAGAAGTCAGAAGGTCATGGGCTCTAATCCAACCTCCGCCAGTGGTCTGTTGTGTGATCTTGGGGAAGTCACTTAACTTCCCTGGGCATCAGTTACCTCATCTGTAAAATGGGCATTGAGATTGTGAACCCCATGTGGGACAGGGACTATGTCCAACCCAATTTGCTTGTATTTACCCCAGAGCTCAGTATAGTGCATGGCACATAGTAAGAGCTTAAATAGCACAGTTATTATTATTAAGCACTTACTCTGTGCCAGAAGCTGGGGTGGTTTCGACCTGATCAATTTGTACACAGGCCATGTCCCATAAGGGGCTGAGAGTCTTAATCCCCGTTTTACAAATAGGTTAACGGAGACATAGATAATTTAAGTGTCTTGCTCTTGGTCACACAGCAGACAAGTAGAGGAGCCAGAATTAGAACCTGGGTCCCTCTGACTTCTGGGCTTGTGTTCTATCCCTACCGCTTCAAATTTGGCCTGTAATCTGACAGCGTGTACTCAAGCGGACTCCTTTTACATAAGAGGCTCTATAGGTGAATCTGGCAGATAAACAGCTGCAAGGACCAATGATCTTATGGCTTCCAGGGACTGGTCCCAGCCCCTCCCGTTCTTGGGGTGGCCTGAGCATCTGGGATATATTGCCCTCTCTTCCCTGCAGCATCTGCTTCTTCACAGCTATGCTTCCACCAGTCTGACATTGCCCATTTATTTATTTCTATTAATGTCTGTCTCCCCCTCTAGATGGTAAACAATAATAATAATGATGTTGATATTTGTTAAGCGCTTACTATGTGCAGAGTACTGTTCTAAGCGCTGGGGTAGACACAGGGTAATCAGGTTGTCGCATGTGAGGCTCACAGTCTTCATCCCCATTTTACAGATGAGGTAACCGAGGCCCAGAGAAGTGAAGTGACTTGCCCACAGTCACACAGCTGACAAGGGGCAGAGCAGGAATTCTAACCCATGACCTCTGACTCCCAAGCCAGGGCTCTTTCCACTGAGCCACGCTAACTTGTTATGGGCAAGGAATTTGTCTATTGTTATATTGTACTCTCCCAAGCACTTAGTATAATGCTCTGCTCACAGTGAGCCCTCAGTAAATACAGTTGACTGACCCACTGGTCGAGAGAACAACGAGAGGAGTGGAAAGACTGGAGGCCTGAAAGTCAGAAGATCTGGGTTTTAATCCCAGCTCTGCTGCTTCCTTCCCTGCTGTGTGACCTTGAGCAAGTCATTTAACTTCTTTTGACCTCGGTTTCCTTAACTGTTAACTGTACAATGAGGAGTCAATATCTGTTCTCCCTCCTACTTAGACTGTGAACCCCATGAGGGACAGGAACTGTTTCTGACCTGATTATCTATCCCAATGATTAGTATGGGGCTTGGCTCATGGTAAGCACTTAACAAATACCATAAATGCCAAGAATCCAAAGAAGAAATTTCACCATTATTAGAGTGTGGATGGCTTAGTGCTTCCACACATTACCTTTACTGCAAAAACATCTGAAGTGCATGAGTCTCAGACTCTAGTTAACATTTCTCCTGTTAATCCTTGGCATCTGAGCTATCAATGCTCCCTTGAATGTAGTTCCCTGAGGGCAGGGATCACATGCCTATGCTCTTGAGGTCTTGGGAATTTTTGTCCAGGTGGTAGTGCTCTGAACTCTCTTTCTGGGCTTCTTTTGGTGTTCCCTATTCTGAAGCAAGTGTGGAAAAGAAAAAGGAGGAAGAAGGAATGTTGCCAAGAGGAGCTGTGGCTTCTTAATCTCCTGAGATTTTTATGAGGGGCTTAAACTAGTGGATGAGAGAAGCAGTGACCATAAAGCACTCCATGAAAAGAAGACCATAAGTTCCTGAATTTAATGTCAGCACCTTGGAGTCAGCAGAGAAACAGAGCTGAGCCTAATCTCGCTTCTTTAAAAACCAAACCAAGCCCCGCCTCTCCCTCCCCTCACAACCCTCCTGTGAACTCCTTTCAGAGACATGTCATTTTTCCTTCGAAATCTTCCTTACTCGGGCTTTCTGTGCATCCCTCGCAATACTCTTTGGTATTGAAACAAATGGATCATGAGGTTTCAAATGTTGCAATAAACATTTACTTTTGCTACTTTATGTGGCATCAAGCCGTCATTCTGATGCTCTGTCTCATCAGCACCGTTCCTAAGAGCCTGCTTTGAAATCTGTAATACACATTTTTTTGGGTGTGTAAGTACGCATCTAATTGTTTATCCTGTAAGTCAGGGTAGTTATGGAGGGAGCATGGAGTGGCTGAGGGAGAATGTCATAACAGATTTATATTTCCATAAATCCCCAAATTTCTTTTTTTTTTTTTGAAAGAAGGAGTGACAGATAGCTACTGGGCATTTCATTCTGAACGTAAGTGATGTAAATCACAGGTGCTTAGTACAGTGCCTAGTGGCACTGGGCCATCAATAATGTCATCGATGAATTCATTATTGTCAGTCAATTGTATTTATTGAGCACTCACCGTTTGCAAAGCACAGTACAAAGCGCTTGGGAGAGTACAATATAACAGATACATTCCTTGCCCACAATAAGCTTACAGTCCAGAGCTTATCAGAATGAGGGGGGAAAATAGCAGGTCTAACATTCCCAATTTAAAATATGTTCTCAGTCAACTTTGGAAGAGATAGAAGGGCTGAACTTTACGCTGACATAAAGTTAGGATTTTAGGCTAAATAACCATGGATTGGGAGGTTGGGGCACAAATTTAAGTAATTTGAGGAGATACATCATCAAAGCATCATGAGAAGCAGCATGGCCTTGAGAATAATAATAACAATGTTGGTATTTGTTAAGCGCTCACTATGTGCAGAACACTGTTCTAAGCGCTGGGGTAGATACAGGGTCATCAGGTTGTCCCACGTGAGGCTCACAGTTAATCCCCATTTTACAGATGAGGTAACTGAGGCCCAGAGAAGTTAAGTGACTTGCCCAAAGTCACACAGCTGACAAGTGGCAGATCGGGGATTCGAACCCATGACCTCTGACTCCCAAGCCCGGGCTCTTTCCACTGAGCCACAGGCCTTGGAGTCAGAAGGACCTGGGTTCTAATTCTGGCTCCACCACTTTTCTACTGTGTGACCCTGGACAAATCACTTCATTTCTTTGTGCTTCAGTTACCTCATCTGTAAAATCAGAACTAAGACTGTGAACCTCATGTGGGACAGAGCTGTGTCCAACCTGATAACCTTGTATCTACCCCAGCACTTAGAACAGGGCCTAGCACATAGCAAGTGCTTAACAGATGCCAAAAAAAAAAATAGTCTATGTAGTGCTGGTCATTCCTAGCTTCTCTGCTATAGAATAAGACTAACTTCTGACGGGCCAATGCTTTAGTCCTGACCAAATCAGGTAGTATGGCTTTAAATAATAATTGTGATATTTTTGAAGTGCTTACATATGCCGAGATACAATGTAATCAGGTCAGACAGAGTTGTTCCTCTCCTACACAGTGCTCACAAGCTACGGAGGAGGGAGAATAGTATCTTATCCCCATATACAAATGAGGAAACCGAGGCACAGAGAAGTTGTGACTTGCCCATAGTCACAGACCCGGCAGGTGCTGGAGCCGGGATTTGAGAACCCGGGTCCCCTGATTTCAAGGCTCCTTCCACTAGACCAGTCTGCATCTCTGTTCTACCTGATCAGAGATCAGATTCAGGATCAGGGCACAGTGCTGGGTCTGGAATCTATGTTACAGGGTTAGGTCACTTTGTAGCCGCGAGCTCTGGGTGTGTGAGTTTGTGTGAGTGTGTGTTCCTTACCCTGACAGTAGCCGGGACAGCTCTGACTCCTCATCCACAAGGATCTGTGAAGATATCATGCTTTTATGTGGAGAGAAAATGCTTTACACTCAGGAAGCTCATTTCCTTTCATGGGTGTTGGAGAGTGTGTTGTGTGTGTGTGTGTTTGTGTGTGTGAGAGTGTTAGGAATAGAGGAGGGGTCAGCAAGCATCTCCTTCCTTCTAGGGGAAAGCAGTCCCCCATTCTCCGCGTTCCTTTGGCTCCTGGTTCGTTCGAACATCAGGGAGTTATTGCAGTACGGGACACTTCCTCCCGCTCCCAAATCTCACCACCCACTTTGTGTCTGCTCCGGCTGTTCTGGGGTTTGATTGCGGCAATGAGCAGCAGCCCCAGGGACCAGGATAAAACAGGCGTTGTGCAAAGTGGCTTTAAATGAAAGGTCAAGCAGGTTTGTGCCTCGGGCCTGAGGGGTGCCTCAAAAGCAACAGCTCCGAGCAAGACGTGGCTCTTTGGGAGTGGCCTTCGGGTCAGGCTTTCAAGCTAGTAATTCCAGGATCTTGCCAGGTTCCAAATCATAGATTTCCTCACAGTTGACCGAAACCTAGGGACAGCTGGCTGCAACGTCATTAACCTCTCAGTCACCGGCGGGGGAATTCTAGGTCGGAAATGAAACGATTCTATCACACCCTGCACGGGGCACAGGATGGTAACTTCTCTTCCTTAATGTTATCCCATGCCTGGCAGTGATAAGTGGGTGCCAGTTAGCATTTCATGACCTATAAAGGAAGGTGGGGAAAGACTTTACGGCATCCACAGCCTGGTGGCCGTTGGTTACCCAAAATTGCCAGTCCCCCAGTTTAAATTTTGGCATGTGTGTTCTCTGCGGCTTGCTGACCGGACAGTTGGATTTAGGTCACTGACTGCTTTAAATTCACAGGGGTTATTGTGACAGTCTGTCTCATGGTCTCCACATTTCAACAAAGCATAACAGTCCCTCTAGACTGTAAGCACACTGTGGGCAGGGAATGTATTTGTTTATTGTTACACTATGCTCTCCAAAAGCTTAGAACAGTGCAAGTGCTCAGTAAATATGATTGAATTGAAGTATATGATCAAGAAGAGGCAGAATTTTGAAAGACTGTATGGAAAGCCAACTCTGTTGTACTCCTCCAAGCCCTTACTGCAGTTCTTTACACATAGTAAGCGCTCAATAGATAACAGTGATGATGATGATGATGATGATGAGAAGGGGAGGGAAGTTATGCATCACTGTGAGGAAAGGGAGGCCCAGGGAAACACCCGATAAGAATATCTAGAAGCAGCATGGCCTAGTGAATGTCAGAAGGACCTGGGTTCTAATCCTGACTCTGCCATGTGTCTGCTGTGTGACCTTGGGCAAGTCACTTAACTTCTCTGAGTCTCAGTTACCTCATCTGTAAATGGGAATCCAATACTTGTTCTCCTTCCTACTTAGATTGCAAGCCCTGTGTAGATCAGATATTATGTCTGACCTGATTATCCTTTATATTCCCCAGTGCTTAGAACAGTGCTTGACACATAGTAAGCATTTAAAAAATGCCACAATAATTATTAATCCTAATACTTTGGGCCCTCTTTTGACCATCTTATCTCAACCAACCGCTCCCTGATGAAATCTTTAGGAAATAGCTCTCCAAGGAAAGGTGACAGAACTGTCTTCTCTCACTCCCAGGCTTCTCGCTCTCTTTTTTTAAAAATAATATTTGTTAAGCGTTTATTAAGTGTCAAGCCCTAGTAATCAAGTTGGACCCAGACCATCTCCCACATGGGGTTCACAGTCTTAGTCCCCATTTTTCAGATGAGGGAACTGAGGCCCAGAGAAGTGAAGTGACTTGCCCAAGGTCACATAGCAGACAAATGGTGGTTGTGGGACTAGAAGCCAGGTCCTTCTGACTCCCAGTCCCACGCTCCATCCACTGGCCATGCTGCTTCTCTTCCTACTGCCAGTCACTATCCTTAGAAAATGATTTCCCAAAACTTCATCTAAGGAAAAGTTGGAGCAATGCCTCTCTAGGGTGTCATGTGCTCTGGCAGAAGTCTCTATGTGTGTTCACTAGGCATTTTGGCTATAATGCATTTGGCTAGAATTAGAGAAAGTTCTTCTGACAGCACACATCTGTTTGGATACAGCGAGTTAGGGTGTTGCGTACATGAGCACTGCAGTCAGTGTTCTGTATGACTGCAATCTCCATTTTAGTAATATCTATTGGGTACCCAGTTGGTGCTATGCACTATGCTAGGTTCTTTGGGAAGAACGGAATGAATAAATAACATGTTTCGTGCCCCCAAATAATATAATAATAATGACATTTGTTAATGTTTACTATATTCCAGGCACTGTACTAAATGGTGGGGTAGAAATAAGCTAATCAGGTTGGACAGAGTCCGTGTACTCCATGGGGCTCACACTCTTAATCCCCATTTTGCACATGATGTAACCAAGGCACAGAGAAGGGAAGTGACTTGCCTAAGATCACGCAGCAGAAAAGTGGCAGAGGCAGGATTA
Organism: Ornithorhynchus anatinus; assembly: GCF_004115215.2. Classification (NCBI taxonomy): domain Eukaryota; kingdom Metazoa; phylum Chordata; class Mammalia; order Monotremata; family Ornithorhynchidae; genus Ornithorhynchus; species Ornithorhynchus anatinus. The sequence goes on from NC_041729.1 coordinate 53,150,617, forward strand.
GAACCCAGGCTTTCCGACTCCCAGATCTGTGCTTTTTCCATTAGGCCACACTTTGTTGTGTCTTAAGGGAAGTAACATTAAACTGGGGTGGGGAGGGTGTTAGGTGAAGGGAAGCCAGTGACTTGCCCTTGGCAAATCATGCCAATCTAGGTGCCACCCAGAGTCTGTCTCAGTGGCCTTCTTGGGTGACCTGGGTCTGTAGGTGTCTAGGCAAGACCACCTCATAACCTACTGCTTGAGCAACATCATGTAAAGACTTAAGCAGTGCCATTACTTGCACTGCTGGCAAACTAAAATATATCCAACCCAGTATCCTGTCCTTAAGAGGGGCAACAAAACTCTTGGGGAAACCAAGTAATGACTGCCCTCTCTGACATTAGTCCTTGTTGTCATTATTGTTCCATATAATCAATCAGCTGTACTTACTGAGTGCTTACTGTGTGCAAAACACTGTACTAAGCCCTTGGGAGAGTACAATATAACAACAAACGGACACATTCCCTGCTCACAACGAACTCACAGTCTAGAAGGGGAGACAGACATTAATATATCTAAATAAATTAAATTAAATACATACATATGTGCTGTGGGGATTGGAGGGAGGATGAATGAAGGGGTCAAGTCAGGGCGCTGCAGAAGGGAGTGGGAGAAGAGGAGAGGAGCTATAATATCCTGAACTTTCCTTCCTGTGACCTATGCTTGTCTCGGATCCCTGCTGTTTTTACCCTGGATAGCTTCCAGTGGTAATGTGTTTGTTTTTTGTTTTTTTTAATATGGTATTTGTTAAGAGCTTATTGTGTGTCAAACACTGTTCTAAACACTGGGTACATACATACATTAAAGAAGTTGGGCACAGTCCCTGTCCAGCATAGGGATCATAGTCTAAGTAGGAGGGAGAACAGGAGAAGTCAGGCACAAAGAAGTTAAGTGACTTGCCCAAGGTCACACAGCAGGTAAGTGGTGGAGGTAGGATTAGAACCCAGATCCTCTGACTCCCAGGACCATGCTCTTTCCACTATGCCACACTGTCTCTCTTCATTGCATTCCTTTTATCACAGGAATTGCAACATTTATTTGTCCAAAAGATTATTACAATTGTTTTCAGAAATTTGTACCAAATTTGTACCTCATTTACATGACTGAATTCCCATGTATCTCAGCTAGTTTCTTTGAAATATATATGAATTCTCAACAGTACTCAATAAAGATGAGTCTTATATTTACAATAATCAATCAATCAGTGATATTTATCAAGTGCTTACTTGTGCAGAGAACTATTCTAAGCACTTAAAAGAGAATACAACAAAATCTTTGCCCTCAAAGATTTTGCAACCTATTGGGGAAAGTGACATTTAAATAAATGACAGATGGGAGAAGCAAAAGAGGGTGAGGATATGTCCATAAATGCCTTGTGACTGGGGGAGTTGCATGAGTATTAAAGTGCTTAAGGGGTACAGACCCATATACACAAGTAATGCGGAAAGAGGGGTGAATAGGATGAGGAAATGAGAAGTTAGGCAAAGCTTCCTGAAAGAGGTAGGATTTTGGTAGGGCTTTGAGAATGGGAAGGATGGTGTTCTGTCAGATACAGAGTGGGAGAGAGTTCCGGGCTGGAGGGAGGATGGGAGTGAGAGAGAAGAAATTGAATAACAGTTGAGGAGTTGGTGGTAATAATAATGAAATGGTATTAAGTGCTTTCTATGTACCAGGCATTGCACTAAGCTCCGGGGTGGATAGAGGAGCGAAGTATGCAGGCTGGGTTGTAGCAGGAGATGAGTGAGGTTAGGCAGGAGGGAGATGCCACGTCTACGAAGCTCTGTCTACCTACTTGCAGGCTCCTTTTCTACTACCAGGACCAAGCTAGATCCTGGAATCGGTCAACAGTTGTATCTGAATCTTTGCAGAGCACTGTAGTATGTGTTTGGGAGAGTGCAACAGATTTAGTAGATCCAATCCCTGCCTTCCAGGAACTTGTAGTCTAGCAGAATTGCAGGAGAACTCCTGGTGAGGCGGATCAACTTCCTCCTTTCTCTTTTGCCACCCACTGTAGTTCCTGTTGCTTTATTTCCTGGAGAATGGCAATCTGGGTTCTATCATGCCCAGATTGTGGAAAACTCAGGAATTTCCCTTAAGGTATTATTCCTTGGGGAAAATCTGGGGATGGCAGAGGGACGTATCTAAGAAAAAACTTTAAAGAAATACCATGGAAGACAATCCTCCTTTCCCTCTCTTCTCCTTCTCTCCCCTTCTTCCCTCCCCCTCTTCTCCTTTCCTCCCCTCTCCTTGCTCTCCATATCCCTTGTCACTAAGGTAATTTATTTTAATGTATGTCTCCCCATCTCTACTGTAAGCTCCTTATGGGCAGGAAATGTGTCTACCAACTCTGTTGCATTGTCCTCTCCTAAGTGCTTAGAGCAGTGCTCTAAACACAGTAAGTGCTCAACAAATACCATTAATTGATTGATTGAGCCCACCAGAGAATAATGACACTAAGTCACTGTTTCCTGGGTCTTAATTCTCCATAACCGTCATTTGAAGTGCAATATCAAAGACTGGAGAAAGTTTGGATGACTCGCATCTCGTGAACCAAGCTAGAATCTTCATCCCGATAAGCCACAAGGTGGTCAGTGGGCATTTTGGGGATATTCGTTTCCACATGAACACTGAGAGTGGATGGTGTCCCGTGGTTAAGCCCCCCTTTCCTCTTCTCCCATTCCTTTCTGCTTTGCCATGACTTGTTAAATGTCCCCCAGCTGGATATCTCATTGATCGTTGAAAAAGCTTTTAATCAGAATAAGCAGTTGTGAGTGCATTTTTCTTCATCAAGCGAAGGAAACTATTCTGTGACTTTTAATTTATAGTACGTTGGGTGACCTTGAAACATTTTCCCTGCCTGTCCTTATGACAGAAAGATAAATAGCTGACCCATCCCTCAGAAAAGAGGGAATGATTAGACAGGCGTGATGAGAGGCGGGAAAGGGCCCAGGGGACAGCTGTCTGGGCTTCTGCTCAGCCAACCCTCCCATGAAGCGCAATCCTGCGGAAGTAAAGACCCCCAGGAGGCAAAGGCAAGGCGGGTTCCAAACTTCAAAGACTTGGCTATGATGTCTGAAGGTGCAGCCCTGACTCTGGGAGAATGAAATGCTCCAGGAAGAGCAAAGGAGCCTCTTTTTCCAATGAGTTAGAGGTGTGGTGGACTAACCTAAGGATTGAGAAAGAGGAACCTCGCTACTTTACAGCAAAAGCGTTCTAAGTTAGACATAAGGAAGGACTTCCTGGCCCTAGGTTTTGAGATCTCTGACCTGTTAGCAAGGGCAGCACCAGATCTCTTTCTCTAGAGGTTTTTAAGGAGGGTGGGAGGATATCCTTCTGCGATGGCTAGCTCCAGCCTGGTAAGGCACATCTCCTCCAAGAGACCTTCCCAAAGTCCCCCTTTCCTCTTCTCACACTCCCTTCTGCGTCACCCTGACTTGCTCCCTTTATTCATCCCCCCTCCAAACCCCACAGTATTTATGTTCATATCTGTAATTTGTTTATATTAGTGTCTGTTTTCCCCTCTAGACTGTAAGCTCTTAGTGGGCAAGGAATGTGTTTGTTTGTTGTTATATTGTACTCTTCCAGTACTCTTCCAGAGCACACAGTAAGCACTCAATAAATATGATTGAATGAATGAATGCATGCATGAATGAATGAATGCTAGTCTAGAGGCAGGGGGATGGTTCAGATGACCTCCTCAGATAACTTTCGGCCCACGGCTGCTGACTGAATATAAAGCTCAGACCTGATTGTGAAATATCCTTGGGCATCTGCTCAGTCAAACCAACAACTCATCTTTACTGAGTTTTCTGTCTTGTAACATTTGCAAGTCACAAATACATCTCATATTCTCTTATGAACAGAGAAACACACACACCTCTAGGCTGTAAGTTTGTTGTGGGCAGGGAATGCATCTGTTTATTGTTGTACTCTCCCAAGTGCTTAGTACAGTGCTTTGCACAAAGTAAGCGTTCAATAAATACGATTGAATGAATGATGTAATTGCCCATTCAACCAATCTCCTCCCAGTGAAAATCAGTCAATCAGTGGTAATTATCGAGCACATACTATGTGCAGAGCACTGTACTAAGTGCTTGAGAGAGTACAGTACCACAGAATCAGCAGCTACATTCCCTGTCCATAATGAGTTTCCAGTCTAGAAGGGGAGACAGACAATAATACGAACAAATAATTTATAATGTATTATTTAAAGATATGTACATAAGCACTGTGGGTTTGGAGCTGGGGTGACTATCAAATGTCCGAAGGTCACAGATCCAAGTGCATAGATGACGCAGAAGGGAAAGCCAGCCAGGAAAAGAGGGCTTAATTGGGGAAAGCCTCTTGGAAGACGTATGACCTTAATAATGCTTTGAAGGTGGAGAGAAAAAAAAGGATGTCTGGTAGAATGTCTCAGGTCTGGATTTTATATTCAGTCAGCAGCTGAGGGCTGGAAGTATGTATCCATGCTTGTTAGTCTTCCTTCTCTCCAGAACACAAGCTCCCATAAGGCAGGATTCCGCATCCTTCAGGGTCACAAGTCTGAGGGCATTTGATCAGCATTCAATATAACTGTACTTTTGTAACAGGATCTGGATCAAGAAATGGAATGCTGAAGGTCAGAGATGATAGAAATAAGTGTCTAAATCTGGGCATATGGCTTCAGCCTACATTGAGTAACAACTCTTCAGCTTTAATTGCTTGCACTACCTCAAATGGCCAAAGAATAGGGCTTGAGCTGAAACTGCAGCAAGAGAGCTCAGTTAGAGACATGAGGAATGATTTCTGGCTTGTATTTATGATGAAGAACTGAAACAGGCAAGGGCTACAGCTCTGTACTAATAATAATAATTATTATGATATTTGTTTAGCACCTATTAGATGCCACTTGCTGGGGTAGACACAAAGCAATCAGGTCAGACACAGTCCCTGCCCCACAGGGAATTATAGCCTAAGGGGAAGGGAGAACAGATCATTTAATGCCCATTTTACAGATGAGGGAATTGAAGCAAAAAGCCCAAGGTCACACAGCAAGCAAATGGCAGAGCGGGGATTAGAACACCCAATCCCATGATCTTTTCACTAGACCAGCTGCTTAATCAGTCGATGAGTAGCATTTATTGAACACTTACTGTGTGCAGAGAGCAGTGTACTAAGCTTTTGGAAGAGTACAATACTATAGAGTTAGTAGACAAGGTCCCTGGCCACAACGAGCTTACAGATAGAAATGAAATCGTTGGCTCCATCCCTGTATTGTATCATTCTCCCGCTGGCGTAGCGGGCGATTGGTGTGTTTGACGTATTGGGGTTCCTTCCCAGATTGCTATTCTGTGATCACTTTTCTGGCCAACTGGGTCAGACTCTTAGAGCAACCAGGTGAGAGCCTCAGTTGCAAAGGGAGCAGCGTGGCTTAGTGGAAAAAGCACGAGCTTGGGAGTCAGAGGCCATGGGTTCTAACCCGGACTCCGCCACTTATTAGCTCTTTGACTTTGGGCAAGTCACTTGATTTCTCTGTGCCTCAGTTACCTCATCTGTAAAATGGGGATTAAGACTGTGAGCCCCACGTGGGACAAGCTGATCACCTTGTTTCTACTCCAGCTCCTAGAACAGTGCTTGGCACATAGTAAGCGCTTAACCATCATTATTATGCCTTTCAGAAGCAGGTCAGCCTATTGGAAGGGGAAGAGAGACCAGGCAATGGCTTCTGTGATCCCTGGTGGCTTAGAATGAATAGTAAAAGGTCACCTGACCATCAGTGGACAGAGGCAGGATTTAGAAGGAGGGAGAATGGGCAGTATTTGGAGTTCAAGGGCCCTGAAGAAAATCACCTCTTCCTCCATCAGGTAAACAAGAAGTGGGTATCCACCCTTTCAACTGCACCCATTTAGAATGTAAGCTCATTGTGGGCAGGGAAAGTACCCACTAACTCTGTTGTACTGTACTCTTCCAAAAGCTTAATACAGTGCACACATTAAGCGCTCAATGAATATGATGGATTGTTTATCCTGGGAAAATGTATAAACAGAGCAGTTGGTCATTCAGATTGGGACATGAGAATGACATACTGATTGTGGAGGAACAAGACAGGTGGGAGACTTTTTAACATCCATTTGTCCCGTATACTTAATGGCTCTGCTTACTGGCAAAGACTGCAAGCCTTAAGAGGGTAGGGACCTGGGCCTAGCTCACTTTGCACAGGGCCTAATTTGCAGTCTCATTAATGAATGGTTTATGCTGATATCTATGATATGAAAGCTTGGCAACTCAAGAGAACCTAGAGGGAAGTAAACCCAGCAACTGTTTTTTGAAAATCCTGATATTTCTAGACCAGGAAAAGATACGCTTTGCCGATTTCTTCCGATAACCTATGTTAATATAGTAATTATCATAATAATTATGGTATTTGTTAAGCACTTATTATGTGACAGGCATTGTACTAAGCACTGGGGTGGATACAAGCAAATATGACTTTTGATATCTATCAGTCATATTAATTGAGAGCTTACTATGTGCAGAACACTATACTAAGCATTTGGGAGACTGCAATACAATAGAATTAGCAGACATGTTCCCTGGGCAAAATGAGTTTACAGAAGGGGAGACAGAATAGCTTGACCCCTTGACCATACTAAAAACTTAATTTAATGTTTTTGTCATAGAAAACACACACGTGAATTCAGCATATCACACAAATTCCAAGGCAGTGTTGGTATTTCTAAAGGTTTGATCTTGGGAGAGTTATGTTTTTCCCCTGACCATAAGAAGAGCTAGCCTAATTTAGAAGCACCTGTTATTAGATTCCAAATATTTATAGAAATAAATGACTTTTTCCTGAGCATAATACTGTGAACTCAGTACTTTAGATAAGTGAGTAGGCTGTTTGACTCTCAAGTATTCAGATAAAGAACATTTCAGGGATTGCTTCCCCTTAATTCAGCAGATTCTCATTCTTTTACTGCAGCCAATGCCTGACTGCAAATAGACTGCAAAGGGAAGTCATAGTAATAATAACTGTAGAGCTTACTATTCATTCATTCAATCGTATTTATTGAGTGATTACTGTGTGCAGATCACTGTACTAAGCTATTTGCCAGGCGTTGTGCTAAGCACTGGGGTGGATACAAGCAAATTGGATTGGACACACTTCCTATCCCACATGGGGCTCACAGTCTCAATCCCCATTTTACAGATGAGGTAACTGAGGCACAGAGAAGTGAAGTGACTTGGTAGCGCTATCCAGGTAACACAGTCCCTGTGTCTGTGCCTGGCACTCTGAAAAGTAGTGGCAGATATCGAGGGACCTAGGCAGACTGTCAGCAACTCGTTAGCAGTGAACTTGCCTACCGACTTTGTTTTATTGTACCCTCCCAAGTTCTTAGTCAGTGGCCTGCACACAGTAAACACTCAGTAAATATGATTGATTGATTGATTGAGTGCCAGGCCATAATTCCTAAGCTCTCCTTATTAAGTGCAGACTCTGCCTGAAAGCACTTTAGGAATTCCCAAAACTCACCTCACTCAACTCGGATGAGATCTTATCTAATCCTGAGATCCAGAAAAATGTTAGGATCTAGGTTACCCTTGACCTTCCTCCTCCCCAGCTCTTTTCTTCTGAGAAGAGTTTCTAGAGAAGATCGGGAGGCAAAATAATCCATAGCCGAACACCAGAAACAATTCCTTGTGTAAACAAAGAGCCTTACTTCTGCAGAGTCAAGCCATTTGAGTAGCAGTGGGGCTTAGTGGAAAGAATACAGACCTGGGAGTCAGAGAACCAATTCTGGCTTCACTAACTGGCTGTTGCATAACCTGTGGCAAATGTGGTGTATTTAACAATTTCCTCATTGACTTTGCACCAGCTGATCTTTGCCTTTCTTGCTTCCAGGACTGTGTCCGTGTACAAGGCTCAACATATACCAGTGTGATCTATAGGAAAGAGCACAGGACTGGGAGTGAAGAGACCTGGGTTCTAATTCTGGCTCCAAAACTTGCCTGCTGTGTGAATTTGGGCAAGTCCCTTAACTTTTTCTGTGCCACAGTTACCTCATCTGTAAAATGGGGATAAAATATCTGTTCTCCCTTCCCCTTAGACTGTAAGTTTCATGTGTAACAGGGAATTTGTGTGACTGGCTAATTATTATCTACCCCAGTGCTTAGAACAGGGCTTGGTACATGGTCATTGTTTAACAATTCTCCTGCTCCTCCTCCTCCCTTTTTCTCCTCCTTCTCTTCCTCCTCCTATTCTTCCTTCCCCTCCTCCCCCTTCTTCTTCTTCTCCTTCTTCTGCTTGTCCTTCTTCTTACTGTACTGGCTTACAGTTTTCTATGGGGCTAGCTTAATAACTTGCAAACCCTGAGAAAGGCACCATTGGCTTTTTATAATGAGATCTTCTCAAAGTACTGTGATTTAAACTCTCATCTCTCCCAGTCATTGTCACGGTACCTAGCTTCTCTGGGAGCTTGAGACTTTTTTCTTTCTGAGGCCTGCGGGTTTTCTCTCGATGGCAGGTAATTTAGTGAACTATTTCATTCAAATGACAAATATCTTCAAAGAGCCTCTATTGGATTTTTGTTTATTTGTTTCCCTTCCTTCTCCCAGACCTATCTGTGGCAATGAGCTTGACCTGCAACAGGAGAGATTTGGGGAAGACATGAGGAAGAACCACATGACATGCTGAAATGGGCTCTCAAGTGAGGTCTATGCATTTCCCTCTAGACTGTAAGCTTGTCGTGGGCAGGAAGTGGGTCTACCATCTCTGTTGTACTCTCCCAAGTGTTTAGTACAGTGCTCTGCACACAGTAAGAGCTCAGTAAATAGCATTGATTGATTTCAAATGAAGTGACTTTCTTTCAGATGAAAGGTGTTGTGGTGTTAAAATCCTAAACAATATTTCACATGTTGATTTAAACAATGTACCTCATTAACAGGGTATCGTCCTAGGTCCTCCACCCCAGGAGATTTGTTAAAAAAAAAAGAAAAAGGTAGACCAGTGCCTGTCTTGGCTGATTTTGTGTCAGAGATGTGTTTGGCCTACATTCCCTTCAGCCCTGTCAGCTTTATATGTCTCTTTCTTCTCTTCTCCTTTGAAGAGTCCTCATAAACGCTCACCACAAGCAGGATGGCATAATGGGTGAGTGTGGGCCTGGGAGTCAGAAGGTCATAGGTTCTAATCCAGGATCTTCCACTTGTTTGCTGTGTGACCTTGGGCAAGTCACTTAACATCTCTGTGCCTCAGTTACCGCATCTATAAAATGGTGATTACGACTATGAGCCCTATGCAGGACAGAAACTGTATCCCACTCGATTTGCTTGTACCCACCCCAGCGCTTGGTTCAGTGCCTGGTACATAGGAAGTGGTTAACAAATACTATAATTATTATTATTAATTATTATTATTATCATTTTCACCTGGAATCCCATGATACAGAGTCCAAGGAGGATCAACACATGCCCTAACCTCCAGAAGCCTGTATTCGGCAAAATTCTTTTCTGTGTTTTTTGTCCCACAGAAGCAGCAGCAAGAACAGAGCAATGGGGCCTATTAGAAGCAGTGTGGCCTAGTGGAGAGAGCACAGGCTGAGAGTCTGAAGGACCTGCGTTCTAATCCAGGCTCTGTCAATTACTTGCTGTGTGACTTTGGACAGTCACTTAACTTTTCTGGGCCTCAGTCTCCTCAACTAAAAAATGAGGACATCTGTTCGCCCTCCTACTTAGACGGTGAGCCCCAAGAGGGACACAGACTGGTTCTGACCTAATTAAAGTAGACCTACCCCAGTGCTGAAAACAGTGTTTGAAACATAGTAATTGCTTAACAAATACCATAGAAAAGTGAGCAGGTTATAAACATGTAATAAACAAGGAAAGAGCTTTTGCATATGATGGTGATCTGAGAAGAGAAAGTAATTCTATCACTTTCGCCCAGAGCCTCAGCCCCAGCACTTGGGTGGCAGGACAACTTCTCAGGAGCTGAGTAAAGTCCTTGAGGGCTAGAGCAGGGTTTGCTGACCCTTTTTGAGATTACTGCTCAGAACCCTGTCCCGGACCGCTGAAGACTTCTAAGAAGTAGAATACATGACCTAAATGGAGAAGGAAAACAAGACTTGCAGGACTCTAACAGTCTATAAAGCCCTCTTAGAGACTTAACAGTTGTCTAGTGTAAACAAGTAGGACAACAGATTTCCCTCATCTTTTCTGACTGAAATGAGCTTCAAATACCAGGCATCAGTTGGTTCTTCTCGTTGGAAAATTCGGCAAAGAGATCCAAGTACATGCCTATTTAACCACTGGCATTATGGTGATAAGGTGTTTCCCTCTACCTATTTTTTTTTTATTTTGGACACCTAATCAGGAGGACTAATTCTCTGGTGAAGACACAAACGCTAGAAAAAGTCCAGGGAAAACGTGGAAGAGGCAGACCAGCAGTTAGATGGATAGAGACCATAATGATGATTACGAAATAACCGTTAAAAAGGTCGCAGATTATGGCAGAGGACAGGACATTCTGGAGAAAGTATAGCTATGAATCGGAAATGACTCGACGGCACTCAATAATAATAATAATAATATTTGATTGAGCACATAGTAAGTGCTTAACTATTATTATAATAATTAATAATTATGTTATTATTATGTGCCAGGCACTGACCTAAGTGCTGGGGAAGATACAAGCTAATCAGTTGGACAAAGTCTAATTCCCAGTCTTAATGTCACAGTCTTAATCCCCATTTTCAGATGAGACCCAGAAAAGTGAAGTACTCAAGGTCTCACAGCAGGCAAGTGGTGGATCTGCAGCATGGCTTAGTGGATAGAGCAGAAGGCCTGGAGTTAGAAGGACCTGGGTTCTAATTCTGGCTCTGCCTCATATCTGCTGTGTAGCTGTAAGTCACTTGACTTCTCTGGTCCTCAGTTCCCTCATCTGTAAAAAAGTAAAGAGCGTGAGGCCCATGTGGGACAGGGACTGCATCCAACCTGATTGATCTGTATCTATTCCAGCACTTAGAACAATGCTTGGCACAAAGTAAGTGCTTAACAAGCACCATAATTATTATTAATCATTGTAATTAATAATAATAACCCAGGTCCTCTGTCTCCCAGCCTTGTGCTCTTTCCAGTAGGCCATGCTGCTTCCCTCTTTGCTTTCTCCTCCTAGTATAGCCCAGGTCACTCTTCACACTTCCCAAGCAACCTTTTAAGTCTGTCTCACTTGCAACACTTGAGTCCAACCAATTGCTCGTAGCTTTTTCCCTAACCACTGCTCCTCCCGACTTCAAATCCATCAACCCCTGTCCTGTCCCACTTTCAAAGCCTTCCTTCAAAGCCACCTCCTCCAGGAGGTCTTCTTGTAAGCTTGTTTTGGGCAGAGAATGGGCCTGTTATATTGTTATGTTGTACTCTCCAAAGAGTTTGGTACAGTGCCCTCTATACAGCAAGCACTCAGTAAATATGATTGATTTACTGAATTACTGATTCAAGGAAGGATGAAGCTTCCAATACGTCGAGGATCATGCTCTTCTAACAAGGCTAGCCACGTGGTGAAGCCACCTTGGAATCCCAGTGAACTTTTCAAGGCAGCAGAACTTGGTGAGAAGTTGTCAGATCTCCTGTCTGTTTACAGTGCCAGAGGCTCCTGTAAAACTATAAACACAGTTCACAGGCAATCGTCAATTTCACAAATTTTGGGCTATGACAAATGACACAACAATTCGACATTCATTCAGTCAGTCATTGGGATTGAGCCAGTCTGTACTAAGAGCTTGGAAGAGTTGGTAGGCATAATCCCTCCCAAGAGGAGTTTAGAGTCTACAGGGGGAGACAGACATTAAAATAGATGGGGGATAGGGGGAATAGTAGAGTTATTTACATTTTGCTTTAGGGTTATAAGGCGTTGATTTAAATTTACAATCTGGGTTAGTGTGAAGAAATGGAAAGTCGCTTAAAAGCCACAAAAGGGTCCATGAGTAATGGGGAGAGAATCCAGGAAGTGAGGATGAAGAGATTACATGTTCACCAGATAGAATTACCTGGGAGGGTTGAGGTGTTCATTTTACTTTCGAGGAAGTAAAATCAGCTCCCGTACTGTAAAGTCTTTCTGACTATCAATACTTTAAAGTTGCAATTTTAATCATCTCTAATGGACTGATTATACAATTCTGGGTCATTCGGGTAAAAACCGGGGATCTGGCCTTGGTTCAGAAACCAGTCCCCCTAGACTGTAAACTCATTGTGGGCAGGGAATATATCTGTTTATTGATTTATAGCATTGATCCAATAAGAAAATTGTTTCCAACTTACTAGGTTTGGTTGCAAGACAGTTTTCTGGAACGGGTTTTCTGACGAGAAGTCTGAGAGCAGCACATATAGAAGTCACAGTATCATTCTCTATATTTCTGGCTTGCTGCTTAGATCATGTCTTCAGGACCCAGAAATGCTCTAAAGACACGCTGATTCTGGGAGCACTGGGTTATTTTTTTTTATGGTATTTGTTAAGCATTTGCTATGTGGCAGACACTATTAAGTGCTGGGGTAGATATAAGATAATCAGGTTGGATCCAGTTCATGTCCCACATGGGGGTTAGGGTTTTAATCCCCATTTGACACATGAGAGAACTGAGGCACAGAGAAGTTGTGACTTACCAAAAGTCACACTCAGGCAAGTGGCAGAGCTGGGCTTAAAACCTTGGTCCTTCTGACTCTCAGGCCTGTGCTCAGTCTAAACATTCATCAGTAACTGATGAATTAGAGAAGCAGCGTGGCTCAGTGGAAAGAGCACAGGTTTGGTAGTCAGAGTTCATGGGTTCGAATCCCGGCTCTGCCACTTGTCAGCTGTGTGACTGTGGGCAAGTCACTTAGCTTCTCTGTGCCTCAGTTCCCTCATCTGTAAAATGGGGATTAACTGTGAGCCTCACGTGGGACAACCTGATTACTCTGTATCTACCCCAGTGCTTAGAACAGTGCTCTGCACATAGTAAGCACTTAACAAATATCAACATTATTATTATTATTATTAACTGGTCCAGGAGAATTCTGGCTAGATCTTGCCTGCTCTAGTGAACAAATATCCCCTGATTGTTTCTGTAATTGTAGGTGTACTTTGCACATAATAATAATAATATGTGTCAAGCACTGTTCTGAGCACTGGGGGAGATACAAGATAATCCAGTTGGATACAGTCCCTGTCCCACATAGGGCTTACATTCTTAATCCCCATTTTATGAAGCACAGAGAAGTGAAGTGACTTGCCTAAGGTCACACACACAGCAGATAAATGGAAGATCTGGGATTATAACCCAGGCCCTTCTGACTCCCAGGCCCCTGCTTTATCCACTAGACCATGCCTTTTTCTCTTCTCTCACATGATTCCCCCGACTTGGAGCCTCCTCCCTCCTCACATCAGGCAAATCAATCAATCAATTGTACTTAGTACTGTGTGCTAACTGCTTGGGAGGTTACAATACAACAGAGTTGCAGACATGTTCCCTGCCCACCACGACCTTACAGTCTAGGGGGGAAGACAGAAATTAATATGAATAAATGAACGTAAGTGCTGTGGGGCTGGGAGGGGGATGAATAAGGAGACCAAATCCAAGTGACACAGAAGGGAGTGGGAGAAGAGGAAATGAGGGCTTAGTCAGGGAAGGTTTTTTGGAGGAGTATGCCTTCACTAAGGCCTTGAAGGTGGAGAGAGTAATTGTCTGTCAGATATGAAGAGGGAAGCTGTTCCCAAGCCAGAGGCAGGACGTGGGTGAGAAGTAGGCGGTGACAGAGATGAGATCGAGGTACATTGAGTAGGTTGGCATTAGAGGAATGAAGTGTGCAAGTTGTGTCATAGTAGGAGAGCTGTGAGGTAAGGTAGGAGGGGACAAGATGGTTGAGTGCTTTAAAGTCGATGATAAGGAGTTTCTTTTCGATGAGGAGGTGGATAAGACGACCACTGGAGGTTCTTGAAGAGAGGGGAAACATGGTCTGAATGTTTCTGTGGGAAAATGACCACGGCAGCAGAGTGAAGTATGGACCTGAGTGGGGAGAGACAGGAGGCAGGGAGGTCAGCAAGGAGGCTGATAAAGTAATCTAGGTGGGATAAGATAAGTGTTTGTAATAACATGGTAGCAGATTGTATGGCGAGGAAATGATGGATTTTAATGATGTTGTGAAGGCTGAACCAACAAGATTTGGTAAGATATTGAATATGTGGGTTGAATGAGAGAGATGAGTCGAGGATAAAGCCAAGGTAGTGGGCTCGTGAGACAGAAAAGATGGTAGTGAGGCACTGTTGCCTAGTGGATAGAGCACAGGCCTGGGATTCAGAAGGACCTAGGTTCTAACCCTGGCTTCATCACTTGTCTGCTGTGTGACCTTGGGAAGTCACTTCACTTCCCTGTGCCTCAGTTACCTCATCTGTAAAATGGGGATTCAGACTGTGAGGCCCCAGGGACTGTGTACAACCTGATTAACTTGCTTCTACCGCAACGCTTAGTACACTGCCTACACATAGTAAGCACTTAACAACTACTACAAAAAATAGTGCTCTCTACAGTGACGACAGCTCTCCTAAAATCTCCTAGGAGATTTTAGCCCTTCTAAAATCCCACCTCCTCCAAACTGCTTTCCTCATTTTCCCAACATCCTGAGCCACGTCAATCAATCAGTTATCTGTCCTGGGCACTTACTGTGTGCACAGCACTGTCCCAAGCACTTGAGAGAGTTTGGTTCAATAGAGTTGGTAGACAGTTTATCCTTTCAGCCAACTCTACCACTTCAGAACTTATTTACACCTTCAACACTTGTATATATATATCTACTTTATTTCTTACTGACTCTCTAGTAGTAAATATTTAATGTCTTTCTCCCATACTGGAATGTAAGATCCTTGTGGGTGGGGAATGTGTTACTTCATTGTTCTGTATTTTCTAAGTGCCTAGTACGGTACCTATACCAGGTGGGCACTTAGATGCTGCTATTAACTACTGTTACATTTAGCTTTTTCACTAACTTCTGGAAAATAGCGATAATAATGTCACCTCTAAAATCTTATGGCATTTCTTTGGGAAGCAGAGTCACTTGTTGGATAAAGCACAAGACAGAGTCAGGGAACCTGGATTCTAAATTATTATTATTATTATATTTGTTAAGTGCTTACTCAGTGTCAAGGTGGTACATAGCACTGGGGTAGTTACAAGTTCATCGAGTTAGACACAGTCTCTGTCCCACATGGAACTTACAATCATTCAATCAATAAATAAATCATATTTATTGAGCACTTATTGTATACAGAGCACTGTACTACCACTTGGAGGAGAACAATATAACAGAGTTGGAAGAAATCTTTCCTGTCCACAATGAGTTTACAGTCTAAATGGTGAGACAGACATAAATATGAATAAATAAATTATGGATATGATTAGAGTCTAAGTAGGACAATACTACTACTACTAAAAATAATTACAGTATTTGTTAAGCTCTTACTATATGGCAAGCACTGTGCTAAGCACTCAGGTACAGTCCCTTTCCCACATGGAGTTTTCAATCAACTAATTCATCATCAATACTTAGTGAATCCTTATAGTGTGCAGAATACTGTACTAAGCGCTTGCCTACTGTGTGACCAGGGACAAATGACTTAACTTCTCTGTGTCTCAGTTTTCTCATCCGTAAAATGGGGATTAAATGCCTGTACTCTCTCTCCTGAATGTGTCCAACCTGATTGTGTATTTACCCCTCTGCTTAGTATAGTGCTTGGCATTAGTTTTAGCCCACAATAAATACCACTCATATTTCCTTTGTATTCCATATGTTGAAGTACCGTCTGCATTTGCAGATCTTGGAGGGTAAATCATCAGATTCAATAAAGCAGCAGCATTCACTGACCATGTATGTATGCAGAACACTGGAGTAAGCACTTGGAAAAATACTAAAGAACAGATTGACCCGGTTCCTGCCTTCAAAGAGCTGACAATCTTGCTGGGGAGACTCACCCTTAAATAAGAGAGGAGGAAGTAAACGAGTATAATAGAGTATAAGGGAAGCAGCGTGGCTCAGTGGAAAGAGCCTGGGCTTCGGAGTCAGAGGTCATGGGTTCGACTCCCGGCTCTGCCACTTGTCAGCTGTGTGACCGTGGGCATGTCACTTAACTTCTCTGTGCTTCAGTTCCCTCATCTGTAAAATGGGGATTAACTGTGAGCCTCACGTGAGACAACCTAATTACCCTGTATCTACCCCAGCACTTAGAACAGTGCTCTGCACATAGTAAGCGCTTAACAAATACCAACTTTATTATAATAGAGGAGCAGCATGGCCTAGTGGAAAGAGCATAGACCTGAGAGTTAGAGTACCTGGGTTCTAATCCTCACTCTGCCAATTGCTTGCTATGGGGCTTGGTCAAGTTATTTAACTTCTCTGTGCCTGTTCCTCAAAAATAAGGATTCAGGACTTGTTCTCCCTCCTACTTAGACTGCGAGCCACATATGGGACAGGAACTGTGTCCAACCTGATTAACTTTTATCTCCCCAGTGCCTAGAACAGTGCTTGACTTTTAGTAAATGCTTAACTAATGTAATAATAATGATAATAATATAATCATATGCAATGGTGGTGGGTAAAACCAGTGCTAGAGTGTGTGTTAAGGAGATCATTAAAGTATTATTGCATCTCTTTCAAGTGCTTAGTACAGTGCTCTGCACACAGTAAGCACTCAGTAAATATGATTGAATGAATGAATCTCTTTAAGATTCTTTCCCTGCTTAGAGTCTCTACCAGAGTTGCTAACAGTGTTACTTAGTGGATAGAGCTTGGGCCTGGAAGTCAGAAGGATCTGGGTTCTAATTCCAGTTACTCCACTTGTCTGCTTTGTGACCTTGGGCAAGTCACTTCACTTTGGAGTCTCAGTTCCCTCATCTATGAGCCCCATGTGGGACAGGGACAGCGTCCAACCTGACTAGCTCATATATCCCCAGCAATTAGAACAGTGCCTGGCACATAGTAAGCACTTAACAAATACCATTAAAAAAAATTCCCTGCTAAAATAATCCTCAGGCTAATTGGCTTTCTGATAGACCTGAGTCTGTGCTGATTGTTTTGGTAGAGGTTGGTGAAATTTCTTGCTCTACCAGGACAGCTTTTATGCTGTTGCAAAGCTTAGAGCAAGTGACTTCATTCTCCAGAAGTTTGACATTCAGTGGCTCAAATGGCTCGGACACCTCTTGGGAAGTTTTTGGTTGTAATTTGGATCACATCAAGACATATTTATTATAAAATGCAATCCTCCCGAAATGCGGAAGTGGCATTCTTGCAAAATTCAGTGCTAGTCAATCAGTGGCATTTATTGAATGATTACAGTGCAGAGCACTGTACTAAGCACTAGGGAGAGTACAATAGAGTTGGGAGACATGTTCCCTGCCCACCAGGAGCTTGAAGTCTAGAGGAATATTTGTGCTGTGGAATTCACAGGGCCTCTGCTCATGCACATCATACCAGAGTTCCCCAACTTGCTAACAGAATATCAATCAGTGGTATTTAGTGAGTGCTTACTGTATGCAGACCACCTCGCTAATTGCTTGGGAGAATACAGTGCAACAGATTTGGGAGACACTTCACTTCCCTCACTGAAAATATGTTGGGGGAAAGCAAGTGTTTCATTAGAGTTAGATGTTCTCAGCATCACACAACATTCCACTAATACAAACAAACCTCTGGCCTTGCTATTGTGCACTGATATAGGCTATAGGAGCCTCCTTTTAGAACTAGACTGTAAGTTCGTTGTGGACAGGGAACAAACTCAGTTATAGTGTACCTGCCCAAGTGCTTAGTTTAGTGCCCTGCACATAGTAAGCGCTCAATAAATGCCAGTGATCGATCGATTGATTGATCTTGGGTATGTGCACTCCATTTTTCCCTTATGTAGAAAATGGATGATTAGATTGGCAATTATAAGCTAACATTTGACCCATTCGTGAAGCAGGAGGATATGATTGTTATTTAGCTTTCCAATCCTATGTAGTCCAATTCTATTTTCTGTCCATGTTTCAGCATCACAGCCTGTGCCCGAGTTGAACTCTCCCATAACAATTAACTTGGCAGATAGTGGCACTGCTGTGTGATGAGTCGGTGCTGAAACCTTTAGAGAATCTTCCTTTCTCTTCACTGGTATACATCAGAGAGGGGGCGTAAATGCAGGCAATTGTAACACGTCTCTTCTGTTAGGGAGTGAGGTATCGTGTCGATAGATTTTCACCAAGTGCTGTTGATTAATTAAAATTAATAATTGTTTGATTTTGAAACTTTCAAGAGCTTTCCAATCAATGGCATTTATTGGGCAGAGCATTGTAAGTGCTTGGGAGAGTACAATAGAAGTCAAATCAATCAATCAACAAATGGTATTTTTTGAGTCCTTTATGTGTTCAGAGCACTATACTAAGCACTTGGGAAAGGATTTTATGGTATTTAAGTACTGTTCTAAGCCCTGGGGTAGATACAAGGTAATCAGGTTGGACACAGTTCCCTCTCCCACATGTGGGACTCACAGCCCTGATCCCCATTTTACAGATGAGGTACCCGAGGCACAGAGAAGTGAAGGGACTTGCCCAAGGTCTCACAGCAGACAAGTGGAGGAGCTGAGTTTAGAACCCAAATCCTGACTGCCAGGCCCGTGCTCTATCCACTAGGCCCTCCTACCTCTCTGTCAATATGACAGAGTCTTTAGTCACAACCCCTGCCTATGAGAAGCTTACAGTCTACAAGGGGAGATGGTCATTAAGATGAATTAATGGTAAGGGAAATAGACAAAAATGATTCCCAGATAGTGGATACAGGAGGAGAAACGTAGCTACACCTGGAAGATAAAAAATCTCATAGCTATAAGCATAGGAGCAATGTGTGTCAGTATATCCATAGGTGTTAAGGGTGGCTCTTGGGAAGAGATGATCTGAGGAGGTGGGAATCGATCCAGGGAAAACTACCTGGAGAAGATGGGCTTTCGTGGAGGGCTTTGATAATAGACAGAGCCAGAGCCTGGCTGATTTCAAGGGGGGGAAGGAATTCCAGGCAGCAGAGTGAGATGAGCAAGGAATCGAAGATAGGAGAGTTGAGAGCAAGTCAATAAAAAGAGGTGGAGTTGGGGAGGAGCACAGGACACAAGCTAGAAATCACTGCCAGACAGTCAACTCCATAACAGGTCATTTCACTAACTCTAACTCTGTTGTATTTTCCCAAGAGCTTAGTACAGTGTTCTACATGTAGTAAAAGCTCAAAAAATATGATTGTTCGATTGATTGATTCATGAGTATTATACAGTATGTCCTTTTCTCCTGTCTGGAATACTCTTAGGAGCAGCTTGGCCTAGTGGAAAGAGCATGGGTCTGGGAGTTTCAAGTTTCTAGTCCCAGCTTTGCCATTGCCTGCTCTGTGACCTTGGGCATGTCACTTCACTTCCCAAGCCATTATTCAGCAAGGTATAGGGACAAAACCCCTTTGGGAAATGGTTTTTGGAAGTGAGAAATGACTCATAGGCTAGTTTCAAGCATTTCATGTAAGTTAAGAAATGGTCCCCAGTTTCTAGTCAGGCAGAAGCCAGAGTTCAGGTAGAAGCTGGTCCATTATTTTTGAAAAAGTTTAATCGCTGAACCTGTATCAATTTAGAGAATGTTTATTGGCAGCCTGATGATATTCAGAGTTTGGTTTGTTTGTTTTATGGTACTTGTTAAGAACTTACTAGGTGTCAAACACTGTTCTAAGCTTTAGAGAAGGTACAGTCAATTAGGTTGGACACAGTCTCTGTCCCGCATGGGATTCACATTCTTAAGGAGGAGGGAGAACATGTATTAAATGCTCATTTTATAGTTGAGGAAACTGAGGCACAGAGAAGTTAAGTGACTCGCCCAAGGTCACATAGCAAGCCATTGGCTGAACAATTGGCAGATTAGAACTCAGGTCCTCTGACTCCCAGGCCCAGGCGTTTGCCAGTAGACCATGCTGCTTCTCTTTTATAATGATAATTGTGGTATTTGTCAAGCCCTTACTATGTGCCAGGCACTGTACTAAGCTCTGGGGTAGATACAAGGTATTTGGGTTGGACACAATACCTGCTCCACATAGAACTCACAGTCTTAATCCCCATTTTCCAGATGGGGTAACTGAGGCCCAGAGAAGTTAAGTGACTTGCCGAAGGTCACACAACAGACAAGTGGCAGAGCCAGGATTATAATCCGGGTCCACTTGACTCCCAGGCCTGTGCTTTCTCCATTATTGCACGTTGCTTCTCACGCATTTCTGGGCCAGTGCAAGGCAGCTGCATCATTCGAACAATGTGTGGATTTCAATGCTAAAATTTCAATACTATTATGGATTTCTTTTCTTTCGGACCACTTCTTGAACTGCAGTGAAGAGTCCATGAGCGACAAAGGAGGCTGGGAACAAGTACCCGGTGGAAGTGGAATACAGATTAGCTGGAACTGTGTGTGTGCGTGAGAGAGAAAGAGAGAGAGAGTGTGTGTGTATGTGAGCTTGCATTAGCGAGCCTGCCCCAGCTTCCACCTCTTTGTGTGTCTTCTGATGCACAGGCTTGGGGCTCTCACACTGCAAGACTCTGCACTGGGAGCACTGCAGTACAATCCACAGCGATCCTATGCTCAATAGAAACCCTACAAAACTCATTTCTTGGCTGTTCTGGAAAACTGATCATGCACCGGTGCCAAACAGGATGGGGAGAGGTGTCCCCCAAGCAGGAATTGGACGAACCGGAGAATTGGGTCTAGTTCATTTCTGATCCCCAACACCGGCTGGTGCCACTGCCCCAAAGACATAAATCTGCACCCAGCAACGGGGCTGCCAATTCTCCATTGCATGAAATGAAATCTCCTCACAGTTGGCTTCAAGGTTGCCTGCTACCTGTCCCACTTGACCTAACTGGTCCCTTCTCCTGCTATTTTCCATCCGACTGCCTTCATCCCTTCCAAGCCAATTTTCTTCTCTGCATTTCAGTTATCTCATCTGTAAAATGGGGATTAAAATGGAGCCCTATGTGGGACAGAGACTGTGTGCAACCTGATTAGTACAGTGCTTAGTATATTGCCTGGCACATAGTGAGCATTTAACAAATTTCATTAAAAAAACACCCAAAACAAAACAAAAAAACATTTCCTAGCTTTACCATGCTCTCTACTCTCCTGCTTCTGGGCTTTCACTCCTTCACTCACGGCTTTCACTCCTGCACTCACACTATCCCTCCAGTTTGGCTCAATCTCTAGCCCTCCCCTCACCCATATTTATTCATTCATTTATTTATGAATATTAATGTCTTTCTCCCCCTTTAGACTAAGAGCTTGTTGTGGGCAGGAAATGTGTCTTGTTGTTGTTGTACTCTAACAAGCACTTAGTACAGTGCTTTACACACAGAAAGCGCTCAGTAAATACGATTGAATGAATGAATGAATCCAAATCCCTCCTTAGAATCCCACCTCCTCCAACAAACTTTCCCCAATTTCCTGCACTTGAGTAATTCCATCCCTTCAGTTAACTCTTGGTTTTATGGACCTTTTTTTACCCTTTTTTTAGCACTCTGTTTTATATGCCCGCTCTGTTTTATTTTCGATATCTATAGTTGCTATTACTTTTATGTTTGTCTCCCCTGTTAGAGTGTAAGTTCTTTGAGGGCAGGGAATATGTCCCTTTGTTATGCTGTCCTCCCAAATGCTTAGTATAGTGCATCACCCCAAAAGGGGCTTCAATATATGTTACTAGTCCTAATACTCCTGGAAGGGTTGGATGGACATTCTGGTAGGTATCAGAGGCAGAGTGTGTGTCCCAGAAGGGGTGATGCTGGACTGAAAGGTGTCTTGGGGTTCAGTGGGCTCCTACCGCCTTGAAGGGGCAGAGGTCTTGAGGTTCTGAGGGGCCAGGATGTGGAGGCAGAGATCAGAGAAGGAGCATGGCCTAGTGGATAGAGTATGTGCCTGGGAGTCAGAAGGACCTGGGTTCTAATCCTTGCTCTTTCACTTGTTCACTCTGTGACCTTTGGTAAATTTCTTTCATTCAGTAGTATTTGTTGAGCATTTACTATGTACAGAGCACTGTACTAAGCACTTGGAATGTACAATTAGGCAACGGAAAGAGACAATCCCTGCCCAATGATGGCCTCACAGTCTAATCAGGGGAGACAGACAGCAGAGCAAAACAGAACAAATCAAAAACAAGACAACACTATCACGATAAATAGAATCAAGGGGATGTACACCTCGTTAACAAAATAAATAGGCTAATAAATAATATATACAAATGAGCACAGTGCTGAGGGGAAGGGATGTGGGGAGGGGAGGAGAGGGGGAGCAGAGGGAAAGGGGGCTCAGCTGAGGGGAGGGGAAGGGGGAAGGGGGAGGTGCAGAAGGTGGAGGGGGAGCAGAGGGAAAAGGGGGGGCTCAGTCTGGGAAGGCCTCTTGGAGGAGGTAAGGTGTCACGGCACTTCTCTGGGCCTCAGTGATCTCATCTGTAAAATGGGGATTATGACTGTGAGCTCCATGTAGGACAGGGAGTGTGTCTAACCCAATCATCTGGTATCTATCCCAGTGCTTAGTACAGTGCCTGGCACGTAGTAAGCACTTAACAAATACCACAATTTATTAATATTATTATTCTCATGATCATTTCCCCTCCTCAGGGATCTCAAGGAGATTGATTCTCCTGCCACCTGTCACTCCCAAATCACATCTCCAATGGGTTTTCCTCTCCAGAATATCTCAGAAACCTCTCTCCCCAAGAAGCCGTGTGGCTTAGCGGAAAGAGCATGGGTCTGGGAGTTAGAGGACCTGGGTTCTAATCCTTGCTTTGTCATTTGCCTGCTGTGTGATCCTGGGCAAATCATTTTACTTCTCTGTGCCTAAGTTTCCTCATCGGGACGATGGGGATTCCCTCTCCATTGTCCCTCCTATTTAGACTGTGAGTCCCTTTTGGGACCTGATCATCTTGTATCTACTGTACTGCTTAGTACAGTGCTTGGGACATAGTAAGAGTTAAACAAAACCACAGTCATTATTAAATAGTCGAGCAGCTTTGTTCTGTAGTGGCCCCACAACCAATTTTTTCCTTTTCCAATCCTCTGTGTTCCAGCTGGCCACACCTGAGAGGTCCTTCTAACCTTCCCACAGGGGAGATAGGGCCCATCGGAATTTGTTTCTTCCTTGTCCTCTTCTGCCTCTTCCTTTTCCACCTCTTCCTCCTCCCCCACCTCCCTTCCTCCTCTTTCTCCTTCTCCTCTTCCTCCTCCCTCACCCCCCTTCCTTCTCTTTCTCCTCTTTCTCCTCTTCTTCTTCCTCCTCTTCCTCCTTTTTCATCCTCCTCCTCTACCTCCTCCTCCTCCTCCTCACCCCAGTTTCTCCTCCCTGCTTCCTCTAAGCATGGAGCTACCATGAGCAGCTGTCACACCTCCCAGATGGGGTTGACCGTCACCCCTTGCAAGTCAGAACTGCAAAGGCTATTGCGGGGCAGGCATTGAGTTTCAAAGCCAGTGATACACACAAATAATAACATCGCTAGCAACAACAGCAGCATCCTTGAATAATCAGTCAATCACTGGTATTTATTGAGCACTTACTATGTGCAGGACATTATACTACGTGCTTAGGAGAGTGCAGTACAACTGGATTAGCCGACACATCCCCTGCCCATAACGAGCTTACAGTCTAGATGGGGAGATACAGGATTGAGAGGAGAGTGAGCGTGGATGAATCAGACTTTTTTGTAACCTTGTGATAGAGTCTCTGCAAGTTGGAGGGCCTTCCCTCCTCCCCCTCCCACTCAGCGCAGAGTGAAGGGCAGGGGGTCTCCCTCCCAGGGAGGGGGTGTCCCCGGGATAGATTGTCACAGATGCCAGTCCTAGTCTCGTTCCCTTGCATTTCTCCCGATCAGCCTCAGCGTTCTGTAGGTGGCAGCAATGATGAGTCTTTATCTCGTTCCCTCACCGGGTGAGATTAGCATCAGTCGAACTGTTTAAAGCCCGCACTTTCTTCTCCCCCCGCTTTTTTCTTCCTCTCTGCAAGTTAAAAACTGACATCAGAGTTTTTATATTAATAGAGTAGTTATTTCTTGATTTCATAACTTGTGATGGAGACCTCATTGAGAAAAGCACCATCAAATAGATAGGAGGTTGTTGGCAACTGTGAACATGCTTTCTCTGCTCTAAATTGAGGCTGGTATGACTTTAAATGGAAGGAGAAATGGCCACATGGGAAAGTAGGTACCCAAGTAATAATAATAGTAATAATAGTGGTATCTGTAAAGTGCTTACCATGTGCCAGACACCTTAATAAGACCTGGGATAGATACAAGCTAATCAAGTTGAAGACAGTCCCTGTTCCACAGTGCGCTCACAGTTTTAAACCCTATTTTACAGAAGAGGTAGCTGAGGCCCAGAGAAGTGAAATAATAGTAATAATAATGGTGGTATTTGTTAAGCGCTTACTATGTGCAAAACACTGTTCTAAGTGCTGGGGGGATGCAAGGTGATCAGGTTGTCCCATGTGGTGCTCACGGTCTTAATTCCCATTTCACAGATGAGGTAACTGAGGCACAGAGAAGTTAAGTGACTTGCCCAAGGTCACACAGCTGACATGCGGCAGAGCTGGGATTAGAATCCATGACCTCTGACTCCCAAGCCCACGCTCTTTCCTCTAAGCCACATTGCTTCTCAATGACTCACCCAAGGTCACACGGCAGACAGGTGGCAGAGCCTAGATTAGAATCCAGGTCCTCCTGATTTCCGAGACCCATGTTCTATCCACTAGGCCACACTGCTCTTATCTTTTAAAGGATTCGCTTCTTAAATCTTTTAATAAGAAAATTATGAATTTAAAAGAGGTATCATGACAATGTATTGATCCTTCCATGTGGACAAAAGCACTTCTCCTCCATTAAAATGCTAAACTAGGTCAGTACACTGCATAATTACTTGCGTAATTAATTTTTGCTTAGCAATGCTGAATCCTTTGCCAGCAGTGCAGACGTGGCTGATCAAGCAGAGGGAAACAGAGGGGTCTTGCTTCAGCTCAAGCACATACATAGGACAGCAGTTCCCCATTTTTAAATTTACTTTTTAAATGGTATTTGTTAAGCACTTATTATGTGCCAAGCACTGTACTAAGCACTGGGGTAGATACAAGCTAATCAGGTTGGACACTGTCCTGGTTCCACGTGGGGCTCACAGACCTAATCCCCATTTTACAGATGAGATAACTGAGGCACAGAGAAGTTAAGTGGTGCTACTTTCTCTCCAATTAGTCTGCCCTGAAGTATCTCTCCTGGGGGATTGAGTGGGGGGAGCCATGTGGTTTAGAGTGATCTCAGTTGTTGACAGGGAACGTGTCTGTTATATTAATGTATACTACTCTCCCAAGCACTTAGTACAGTGTTCTGTACACAGTAAGCACTCAGTAAAAGTGATAGATTGATTGAGAGAGAGGGACAAAGGGAATAGAGGCAGGAAATCAAAGCCAAAGGCCCCCTCTGGTGTACTGGTATTCATTCATTCATCTGTTCATTCATATTTATTAAGCCCTTACCGTGTGCAGAGCACTGTACTAAGTGCTTGGGAAAGTACAATACAAAAATAAACAGTGACATTCCGAGAATGAAAATAAAATCATCATGTGCTGCGTGCCGAGAGCAGCACAGTTATAGGGATGTCTGTTGTGTGACCTTGGGCAAGTCATTTAACTTCTCCGGGGTTCAGCTACCTCATCTGTAAAATGGGGATTAATAGTGTGAGTCCCATATGTGTCAGGGACTGTGTCCAACCTGATTAACTTTTTACCCCAGCTCTTAGAACAGTGCTTGGCACATAGTAAGTGCTTAAAACGTGCCATAGTTATTATTGTTATTAGGGACTGCTAATTCAATCAGTACACAACTCTAAGGAAATCCATCCAGCCTTGGGGACCAGGAGAGACTGAAAGAGCGGTTAGAGCTGTAGTGAACGAGGAGGGAGACGCTGCCTCTAACATGTCATTTGAGGTCATGCTTAACCATGCAATGAAGATACTCCGTGGAGTCACTGACAGAGATTCTTCTGGTTTGTGGGAACGGTATTCTGTTCCCCTCACTGTGCAGTGCCTTCTTAGTTTCTTGTTTCAGGGAATGCGTTGTTCAAGCGATGAGCGAACCCCACAAGCGAGTCTCTCCCTCTAGACTGTGAGCTTGTTATGGGCAGGGTATGTGTGTGTTTACTGTTATATTGTACTCTCCCAAGTGCTAGGTACAGTGCTCTGCACACAGTAAGTCCTCAATAAATATGATTGACTCTCTGACAGGGAACATATCTCCAAACTCCGTTGTATTGTACTCTCTCTCATGTGCTTAGTACAGTGCTCTGTGTAAGCACTCAGTAAGTACCACTGATTGATTGATGGATGGATAATAATTATTATTATGGTATTTTTTAAGTGCTTACTACATGCCAGGCACTGTACTAGCCACTGGGGTGGATATAAGCAACTTGGGATGGACACAGTCACTGTCCCATTTGGGGCTCAAAGCCTCAATCCCCATTTTACAGATGAGGTAAATGAGGCACCGAGTAGTGAAGTGATTTACCCAAGGTCACACAGCAGACAAGTGGTGGAGCCGGGACCTAAACACAGATAAGGAGAGCCACCTATATAAACTCCAAACACTGTAGGATTAACTTTGTATTGCTCTGTGGAGTATTTGAATGTTACACTGGGCATGATTGCCGTCGCCTTTTTCTCAGTCTCCTTTTTATGCTCGTTTCCAGGCTGCAGCCTTCAGGCTCCACAAGGGTCCACATTTCACCTAGGTGGGTGAGGAGGGGGCTGTGGACTTCTATATTGGTGCCTACTCAGGCACTCTCCACCCAAATGCAATATGTCTAAAGAAGAATTACCCTTCTCTCCTCCTAAACCCACTCCTTCTCCACCTCGTCTTCCTCCACAGCACCACCTCTTCTCTTCCTCCTCTTCTTCTTCTTTCTTCTCCTCCCCTCTCCTCCTCTCTTCCTCTGCCTTCTCCTATTCCTTCCCCTTTGTCTTCCTCCTCCTCCTTCTCTTCCTTCTCCCCTTTCTCCTCCTCCTCTTCCTCCTCCTCTTCCTCTTTCTTCTCCTTTCCTACACTAGTCAAGAACACCTCTATCCACCCCATTAATAATAATGTTGGTATTTGTTAAGCGCTTACTATGTGCAGAGCACTGTTCTAAGCGCTGGGGTAGACACAGGGGAATCAGGTTGTCCCACTTGGGGCTCACAATCTTAATCCCCATTTTACAGATGAGGTAACTGAGGCACCGAGAAGTTAAGTGACTTGCCCAAAGTCACACAGCTGACAAGTGGCCGAGCGGGGATTCGAACCCATGACCTCTGGTTCCCAAGCCCATGCTCTTGCCACTGAGCCACGCTGCTTCTCTTAAAGGAGACTTGTGATCCTCTACTTGGCACTGTCCTTCAACTCTCCCTTTGGTCTACTGCCAAAATTTCAGTGGTTCTTCCTGCACATCTCCTGGCTCTTGCCCTTTCTCCCCACTCAAACAGTTGCCATCCTGGAAGCAGCATGGCCTCATGGATTGAGCACGGGCCTGGGAGTTAGAGGACCTGGGTTCTAATTCTGACTCCACTATATGCCTGCTGTGATAACTTGAACAAATGCTGCTGTGATAACTTGAACAAATCACTTTACTTCTCTGTGCCTCAGTTACCTCATTTGTGAAATGGGAATTCAATACCTGTCCTCTCTTCAACTTAGACTGTGAGCCCCATGTGGGACAGGGACTATGTCCAACCTGATTACCTTATTTCTGCCTTAGCACCAGCCCTTAGTCCAGTTCCCGGCAAATAATAAGTAAGTGCTTAACAAGTACCACTTTTTTTTAAAAAAGACACTGGCTAAACCGCAGCCAGACAGTTACATTTGCCTACTCTGGTCTGCTTAGCTCCAGTCTCTCCTGCAGGCACTCTATTACATATTGCTGCACAGATCATCTTTTTGAAGAGCTGCTCAGCGTACGTCTCTCTGTTCCTCAGAACCCTCCAGCAGCTTCCTGTGTGCCTCCATTAAGCAAAACTACATCCCAGGTGGCTTCAAGCCTCTCCACTAACTCACCCCTGCTTGCCTTTTCACTCACTACTGCGCAATTTGCTGTCTTCATCCCTCTCGAGACTACCTTCTCACGGTACCTCATCTCTCCTATCTCCGCCTCCTCACTCATGCTGTTTTTCCAGGCTTGGAACTCTATTCCTCCTTAAAGGCAACTGGCCACAGGTGTTCCCCACATCCCAAGCCTATCTAAAATCCCACCTTCTCCAACATGCCTTCCCAGATTAATTCCCAGGAACAAGAGTTGTATAAACCCATCAGCAGGACTACTATTTCTTGAGCACCTATTTGGTGCTGTACACTGGACTAGGCATTTGAGAAGCAAAGAATAAAGATGACATGTTCCCTGCACACTGGAATCTTATACTTCAACACTTTACATACTTATTTATTCCCACTTGTGGCACTTAGGTTTATAAGGTTATTCACAAGCACATTCAATGATTTATTTTGATTATTCTATTTAAGTATTTTCATGCCTGACCCCCTCATTAAATTGTAAATTCCCTGTGAGTAGGGAGAATGTCACTTTTTTTGTCTTTTTCCCCAAGTGTTTTAGTACAATGCATTGCATAACAATAATATGAAGTGCTTACTATATGCCAAGCACTATATTAACTGCTGGGGTAGATACAATATAATAAAGTCCCTCCTGGGGCACATAGTTTAAGTAGGAGGGAGAACAAGTATTGAATCTGCATTTTGCAGATGAGGGAACTGAGGCACAGAGAAGTGAAGTGACTTGCCCAAGATCACAGAGAGGGTAAGAGGTGGAGCTGGGATTAGAACTCAGGGCCTTTGACTCCTGGGCCTATGCTTTTTTCACTAGGCCACACTGCTTTCCTGGGAGTTCAGTAAATGACATTATTACAGTTTTTCTCCACTCCATCTTCAGCCCATCACTGGCTGTCTCTCGGTAACACGGTGGCCATACATGTTCATTGGATTAAAAGTCTGATGGTGACTCCATTTTACAGCATTGCCTAGTGGAAAGAGTGCAGGACTGGGAGTCAGGAGATTTGGGTCCTAATCCTGGCTCTGGCCCTTGCCTGCTGAATGACTTTGAGCAAGTCACTTAACTTTACTCAACTTCAGTTTTCTCATCTGCAATATGGGGATAAGCTACCTGTCCTCCCTCCCCCTTACCCTATTAGACCCGTATGGAGTAGGGACTGCATCTGATCTGCTTCTACTGTATCTAAACCAGGGCTTAGAACATAGTAAGCACTTAACAAATATCACAGTCATCATTAAGACAGTGTTCTGTGTACAGAAGGTGTTCAGTACATGGCACTGATGGATAGAGTTGGGGAGGATTCTTTTTGAGAATGGTGGTTGATAGGAGCTTTTGGAAAATCTTGGAAGCAGCCTGGCCTAGTGGAAAAAGCAGAGGAGTCAGAGGATCTAGGTTCTAATACTGGCTCTGCCATTTGCTTGCTTTTTGGCCTCGGGCAAGTCACTTCTCTATGCCTCAGTTTCCTCAGCTGCAAAAATGGGATTCACTACCTGCTCTCTCTCCTGCTTAGACTGTGAACCCCATATGAGAAAGGGACTGTGGGTCCAATCCAATTAATTTGCATCTACCCCACTGCTTAGAACAGGGCTTGTCACACAGTGAACGCTTAACAAATACCATAAGAAAAAATTCACCTGGGCTTCCATTGAATGCAGAAGTCAGCAAAGGTGTGTGACCTTGGACAAGTTACTTCACTTTTCTGAGCCTCAGTTCCTTCACCTGAAAAATGGAGATTGAGACTATGAGCCCCATATGGGACAGGGACTGCATCTGACCCGATTTGCTTGTATCCACTCCAGCATTTAGTACGGTGCCTGGCACATAACACTTAATTATCTTAATTATTAATATTTAGGAGACATTCACCCCGCCCCTTCATGTGCCATTCTTGTTTTCCCAGCCGAGAAACCAAGCCAGTTGAGCTCCTCATCTCAGTCTGTTAGTCCAGCCCTCTGCTATCAGGACGACCGAGGGGAAGGAAGCAGGGGGAAATGCTGAGGGTGTTTCCCAGAGGCCCACAGGGAAGACGAGCATCCAGTCAAGTGGGTAGGAGACCACAGGAGAGTGAAAGACACAGGATCTGAAGAGGATGATGAGTGGGAGAAACAGGTGGAGGAAAGGACTTTTTTTTCCATTTTGTTTTTCCACAACCCGTTCTCTTGGGTTTTCGCATTCCTCCGCAGCATCTGTCACTCACTGTGACAGCTTCCCCTGTCCTTGCCTAGTGAGTGAAGCTGATGAGGGAGGAAATCTGAGAACTCCCTGTGGTCTCACATGAGCCCTTGTCAGGGAAAGTCCCCTTCCTAAGCCTGCTCTGGCCTGTCCTAGTCTGGTGCTTCACCAGTGCTTGTGAGCGGGGAATGTGTTTCGTTTGTTGTTGTATTTTACTCTCCTAAGCATTTAGTACAGTGCTCTGCAAACAGAAAGAGTTCAAGGAATACAATTGACTGACTGATTTTTCTAGCCCAGACCAATTGGATTCAAAATCCCTGAGTAGCATGCTCACATTCCTAAATAAGACCCAAGTCCATCCTTGCCCCTCACTGTCTTTACCCCTCTGCCCCACCCGCTTCTAGACTGTAAGCTCATTATGGGCAGGGAAAGTATCTGCTAATTCTGTTTTATTGAACTCTCCCAAGCGCTTAGTAAGTGCTCTGCATATAGTATGTGCTCAATAAATACGATTTTTTTAATGGTATTTATTACGTGCTTACTATGTGCTAGGCACTGCATGAAGTACTGGGGAAGGTAGAAGGTAATCAGGTTAGACACAGTGTCCATGTCCATGTCCAACTCACAGTCATAATCCCCATTTTACAGATGAGGTAACTGAGGCTCAGAGAAGTGAAGTGACTTGCCCAAGGTTACAAAGGAGACAAGTGGTCTCAAACCCGGGTCCTTCTGACTCCCAGGCCCGTGCTCTATCCGCTAGGCCATGCTGCTCCTCGATTGCTCCTCAAATGACTCTGGTTCAGTTAGTCCTCCCCTTCCCATACCAGTTTATGCCCTGCTCTTCCCTGGCTGAGTCAAGGCCCTAACTATTCCTGGTATTCTCAGCTGTGTAGGCATGAAAAGGAGAAGTCTGGGTTGTGACTGATCCTGACATGCCAGATGCCAAACTCTCAATCTTGCCTTCGCCATCATTTCCAGATAAGCAGAGATGGGATTGGCTGAGACACAGTAACCACTGGGCAGCCCTGCCTCTGGCCTCTGACAGAGAAGGAAGGCTAGCCTTATAGAAGCAGCCCCCTTTCCCTCCCCCCAGACACAGTTTGAGTTGGCAGGGCTTCAGGCTTTGGGGGAGGAGTCTGAAAGGGTCCAGTTCGTCTACCCACCTGCCTCCTCTGTTGTCCTACATTCTGCTCTCCTAATGAGGCAGAATTTGGCTGAGGCAGAGTCAATGGCTGTTTTTAAAAGCTCGTATCCAAACTTCCATCTCCCGGGAAAGTTATGCTTATTCTGGAGGCTCGTCAGAAGGTACCTCCATCTTGCTCCGTAAATTACTTTCCAAAAACTCAGTCAGCTCCTGAATAGAGTGTTTCCAGTGCAAATGGAAGTTTGATGGCTCAGCTGCACTGGTTTTGGGTTTATTTTATGGTATTTGTGCCAGGGACTGTACTAAACGCTGGGGTAGATACAAGCTAATCAAATTGGACACAATCCTTGTTCCACATGGGACTCAAAGTTTTAATCCCCATTTTACAGATGAGGTAACTGAGACATAAAGAAGTGAAGTGACTTGCTGAGGGTCATACAGCAGACAAGAGGCAGAGCCAGGATTAGAACACAGGTCCTTCAGACTCTCAGGCCCGTGCTCTATCCATTAGGTCACACTGCTTCTCAAGCACAAGTATCAACTCTGTTCCGCCTATAACCTAAAGACCTAATAAATGCCATCTTGTGTCAGACCAGGTGATCAGTCAGCCTGGAATTCTACCTCCAGCTGGATTAGCAGAGAATCCTCATCACCTTTTCCTTCCCTGCCTCATTCCTCCTCCTTTTCCTCTTCCTCTCGACCCCTCGCCCTCACTCTGTATCTTGAGGTAGGAGGGAGATAAAAGCATCTTGAGGGCAGGGGTTATTTCTGTTGTACTCTCACAAGCACTTAGTACTGTGCTCAGCGCACAGTAAGCACTCAATAAATGCCATTGATCAATTTTTTTTTTAATGGTATTTGTTAAGTGCTTACTATGTGCCTGGCACTGTCCTAACAAGCTAATTTGGTTGGATACAGTCCATGTCCCATATGGGGCTCACAATCTTAATCCCCATTTTACAGATGAGGTAACTAAGGCACAGATGTGACTTCCCAAGGTCATACAGCAGACAAGTGGTGAAGCCGGGATTAAAACCCAGGTCTTTCTGACTCCCAGGCATGTGCTGTATCCACTAGGCCATGTTGCTTCTCAGCAGTTCGGTTGATTGAGGTTGATTGAGGGTAGCTAGCGTCGTTAATAACCTGCTTGCATGGGATTTTTCCCCTATTTCTTCTCCAGCTCAGTAAATCCAACTGTGTTTTCAGGGTTGCTTAGTGGTCTGAAAAAAGCCATTGCTTCTTTGGTCTCGTTATCTGTGTGAGGAGAATACTAGAGGACTCGGGTGTGGGGTTTCATTGTTTATACAGCTCTCTCCTGCCTGCATGATTTTAACCCCCAGGGTAGAAATGGATTCCAAAACCAAGTTACTTTGAAACCAGAGTGCGCTCTCTGTCAATCTTCATGCCACTCAGTGGGATGAAAGCGGCAGTGGAAAGACACAAATAAGAAAGATGAGACAAAAGCTCAGCCCTGCTAAGCACTCTGACAACAATCCCTCCTGTTAGGCTTTGTGAGAGTCTAATATTACAAAAAATAAATCTAAGGTTATTATCAAACCAGCCGGGCATGCAACCATGCCAGGCTATTTCAGCTCTTTCAGAAAACTTCCAGATAATAATAATAATAATGGTATTTATTGAGCGCTTACTATGTGCCAGGTACTGTACTAAGCTCTGGGATGAATACAAGCCAAATGGACTGGACACAGTCCCTGTCCCCCGTAGAGTTCATATTCTCAATCCCCGTTTCACAGAAGAGGCACAGAGAACTGAAGTGACTTGCCCAAGGTCACACAGCAGACAAGTGGTGGAGCAGGGGTTAGAGCCCATGACCTTCTGACTCCCAGGCCCGTTATGTATCCACTACACCATGCTGCTTCTCATCCTAAAGAGTTTCTGTTTCTGCTGGACAATCAGTCAATCAATCAATTGTATTTACTGAGTATTTACAGTGTGCAGAGCACAGTAGTAATCCCTTGGGAGAGTACAGTATAACGGAGTTAGTAGACATGTTCCCTGCCCATAACAACCTCATGGTCTAGATGGGGAGACAGACATTAATATGAATGAAAAAATTATGGATATGTCCTGTGGGGCTGAGGGAGGGGTGAATCAAAGGAGCAAATTCATTCAGTTATTTTTATTGAGCGCTTACTGTATGCAGAGCACTGTACTAAGCACTTGGAAAGTACAATGGAGCAAATAAAGAAAGGTGAGCAAATTCAAGAGCAAGGTCAATGCAGAAGGGAATGGGAGAAAGGGAAATGAAGGTTTAGTCGGAGAAGGCCTCTTGGAGGAGCTGTTCCTTCAATAAGGTTGTGAAGGTGGGGAAAATGTCTAAGTCTATGATCAACTACGTTGTCCTCCAGCTCCGGGGTTGAATTGCAGGCTGGAATAATAATAACTGCATTGCTGTTAAGCACTTACTCTGTGCCAGACTCTGTACTAAGTGCTGGGGCAATTGGGTTGGACACAGTCCCTGTCCCACATTGAGCTAACAGTCTTCATCCCCATTTTACAGATGAGGTAATTGAGGCACAGAGAAATAAAGTGATTTGTCCACGGTCACACAGCAGACAAGTGGTGGAGCCTGGATTAGCACCCAAGTCCTTTTGATTCCCAGGCCCATGGTCTATCCACTAGGCCATGCTGCTTCTCAGCAGTGTGGTTGACTGAGGTCAGCTAGAATCTACATAAGATGAGGGGTGGAAGGGTCCTATGTGGGCTGGATTTGTTTGGCTAATCGGGGTCTGGGGACCCCAGCAGCTGAGTTCAGCCAGGATCCAGCAGGGCTGGAGGGAGGACTGGGCTTCATTCCCGGATGAGGTACCACATACGGTGTATGCCCGAGACGGGGAACTGGAGTTGCAGTAACGTCCAGGGCAATAGCCCACTGGCTGCCACACAACAACCCTCGCTGCTCTCCTACTATAACCCAGCCCCCACACTTCACTCCTTTAATGCTAACCCTCTCGCTGTACCTCTACCTCGTCTATCTTGTCGACAACCCCTTGCTCACATCCTGCCTCTGGCCTAGAATGCTCTCCTTCCTCAAGTCCAACAGACAGTTACTCTCCCCCTCTTCAAAGCCTTAGTGAAGGTACATCTCCTCCACGAGGCCATCCTTAATTAAGCCCTCTTTTCCTCTTCTTCAACTCCCTTCTGTGACATCCTGACTTGCTGCTTCCTTTATTCATCCCTGTTCCCAGCCCTACAGCACTTTAGTGCATATCCATAATTTATTTAATTCTAATAATGTCGGTCTTCCTCTCTAGATGGTGAGCTTGTTGTGGGCAGGGATTTTGTCTGTCATGTTATCCTGTCGTACCCTCCAAAGTGCTTAGTACAGTGCTCTTCATACAGTAAGTTCTCAGTAAATACGATTAAATGAATGAATAAATGAACCCCACTGCCTAAATATAGCCCTCGATGGACGAGGGAAGGAGGGAAGGAGGGAGTCGGAGCCATTGGGAATGATGGGACCATTCCAAGATGATTCAAGGGGAACGACTTGGTCTAACCAAGACCCTGGACCGAGAAGGAGTGTGTCGGACTCCACCGGCAAGACCCAGCTGATATCTGACCAGAGAAGGCCTCCCCTGGAGAAAGACACTAAAACCACAGAATGATGTCTAAGGCAGTCCTCCTGGCCACCTGCATCTTTGCCCAGTGGGCCAGTCCAAATCAGTTGATCCTACCTTTTACCTGGGAAAGTGGGATTCTCAGCTGCACAGCTGTCTGTTTTTAGAAAGGGAACCTGAGGCCCAGAGAGTGTGACGTTCTGGGTTAGTCCCTTCCAGAGAATCTGGAATCTGGACATTCACATCATCTTTTACCAGCATTGAATATTTCTGGGAGGGACAGGTCCTTGTACTGTCTCACTGGCCCCGTGAGGGTGAAGCAGCCAGTCTTCTACCACTCCGGCCAGTCTTCTACCTCCATTCCTTCAACTGTATTTATTGAGAGCTTACTGTGGTAGAGCACTGTACTAAGCACTTGGGAGAGTAAAATACAACAGTAAACAGGAACATTCCTTGCCTGCAATGGTCTTACAGTCTCTGCCTTTTTCATGGGCACGGTGCTTCCCTGATCACTCACGCCTTACAGTTT
The DNA here is from genome assembly GCF_004115215.2 of Ornithorhynchus anatinus. Lineage (NCBI taxonomy): Eukaryota > Metazoa > Chordata > Mammalia > Monotremata > Ornithorhynchidae > Ornithorhynchus > Ornithorhynchus anatinus. Next base: position 53,186,172 of record NC_041729.1, read on the forward strand.
CAATAAGGTTGGCGCTGCTCTCCGGTCACCTGCTTTGAACTTCCCACAGAGGGACCTGGGAGCCGAAACACCCTCCAGATGTCTGTGGAGGTCTTTAGCTGGCTGATTTTCTCGCTCCTTTTAGTGTGTCTCAATCTGCTTTGACTGTTGAGTGAATCAGTTGCCTCCAGCACTAAAGCCATCACCTGGGATTGAGCTAGGCATCTTCAGTGGGCGTATCGCCTTCCCTCCCAAGGTACTCTCTCGGCTTCTGATTCAGAGAGGCAAAGGTATGGGTCGCTTACAGAAGCCCTGCAATTTACTGCTAGTATGGCTCCTGATGGCTCTGTTCCTGTGACTTTGAAAAATATCCCACTTAGGGAGGAAATCTGTTTTCTTTTTTTTATTTTAAACTGATACCCAGGAGGGCTCATCTTGAGGGGAGTGTCTCATCTGTTTAAGAGGAGCAGCATGGTGTAGTGGATAGAGCATAGGCCTGGGATTCAGAAGGTCATGGGTTCTAATCCTGGCTTCACCCCTTGTCTGCCGTGTGACTTTGGGCAAGTCACTTTACTTCTCTGGGCCTCAATTCCCTCATCTGTAAAATGGGGATTGAGACTGTAAACCCCACATGGGACAGGGACTGAGTCCAACCTGACTTGCTTGTATCCACCCCAGGGCTTAGTTCAGTGTCTGGCATATAGTGAGCTCTTAACAAACACCACACATTATTATTATCTGGCCTTTGCCCATGTCTGTTCTTTTCCACTTTATCTCTTTTTAATCCGTGATCCCAAGTGGTATGGAACAGTCAGAAGATCTTCCCTGGGCGAGAAGATCCTCAAGTTTAATCTCTGGGATGCCAGTTACTAGGACAGACCAGAGAACTGGACAGTTTAAAAATGGTGGTCCTCTGGATGGCACCAGTAGTAATGGCATTTATTAAGCACTTACTTTGTGCAGAGCACTCTACTGAGGGCTGGATGATGAGTCTGCAACAGGGGATGAAACTCTTCCAAGCAGGTAGGAACTGATCCTATTTCTGGGGAAGGAGCTTGCCCAAACTCTCACATTCTCCCTGTCAGGAGACTTTCAATTCTGACTGTCATGAAGGGCTGTCTTTCAGCTAATTACAGGATTTGTAAAGCGTGTACTCATGTGCCAAGCAATGTGCTAAGCACTAGGGTAGATATAAGATAATTAGACCAGACAAAATCCCTGTTCCATTCAGGACTCCCACATTTGGCAAAGTAATTGATCAATAGATCAATCAGTGGTATTTATTGAGCACTTACTATGTACAAAGCACTGTACTAAGTGCTTGGAAGAGTACAGTAGAGCAGAAATAGCAGACACATTTTCTGCCCATAAAGAGCTTATAGCCTAGGGGGGAGACAGGCATCAATCAATCAATCGATTGTATTTATTGAACACTTACTATGTGCAGAGCACTGTACTAAGCACTTGGGAGAGTACAGTAGAGCAGAAATAGCAGACACATTCTCTGCCCATAATGAGCTTACAGTCTAGAAGGATATATAAAAGAGATTAGAACTAGAGGAGCTTTTGCCAAAATAGCATCTTAGCATGCTGAACTATTCCTAATATAAATCATTTATAATATATAATTTAAAGTTATGTACATAAGTGCTGTGGGGGAACAAATATTTTCTTTCTATTTTACAGATGACAAAACAGGCACAGAGAGCTTAGGCAACTTGCTTGAGGTCGCCCAGCATATCAATGACAGGGCCAGGATTAGAACCTGGATCCATTAGGCAACACTGCCTTTTTTGTGTAAATTTTTCCTCAAACTCTGACAAGACCCCAAGAGTGCCACCTATCCCTCTCTGCTCACCAACACTAGTTGTCCTGGTATGGGCTGAGATCATCTTCCTTCCCAGGATCCCATGCTGTTTAATTGAATGGCTGGTGATCGTGAAGAAAAAACTTTTTGAAGCAAAAACATCTGCACTAAGCAGGGCTCAAATTTAAGGCCTGAAAAATGCTGAAAACCAGAGATGTTTGGTTTTTTCAGATCTGGAGGTGAGTGCCGTTTCGGAAATGAAGTTTATCAAACCAAGCGAGCCAGATATTGGTCAGTATCACTTCAGTTCAACAGTTTGCATCTTTTCTTTGTTTGTTTGTCTTAAGCTTTGGGATGGGTGAATCAATCCACCAATCAGTGGTATTTATAGACTTAGTACTAAGAGTGTGGAAGAAAACAGTACAGTAGAGTTAGTTGATAGATAGGATCCTTGCCCACAAGGAGCTTACATCTTGTGTCTCTTGTTTCTGCTTGCAAACACAGGGTTTGAGTTCCCTCCAAATTGGGTTTCAAGGCTTAGCTCCTCCAGTTCTGCTTCAGTCTCATTTCTCATCCCTGAAACCATTTGATTCTTGCCCCTAAAGCTCATGAATACAATGCAGGAGGAAAGTACTGATCAAGAGAGGAGTCCGAGTTGGTCACAATGGAAACTTCCAAAAGGGGGATGGCTAAACCTCACCGCCCGGAGGACACCCTCCTCCTTCCTTCTCCCTCCTTTCCCTTCCCCGCTCTCCAAACCCCAGTCCTTCAGAGGCCCCAGAGAAAGATGACTTGGAGCTTTTGGCACCGGCCTTCCTCTGAAACGAGATCCACCAAGAATCCAGGCTGCTGAATTGCATCCAATTAGAGCTGATTAGATGTTAATGAGCCTGCGGGTGCTTGGTAAACTGTTTAACACATATTCTAGGTGAGAGACAAAAGTGCTGGAGCTCTTTGGCTGGTGAGGAGGAGATCATCTGGGGAAGAGATCTGAGGAGCAGTGGTCCTGAACTAAGTTCTAAAGCAGTGGAAGGAGGAGGGTCTGGATGCACCCTAGGAATCCCTGGCCCCACGAGCCTGGGCTGGTGGCTGCTTAGGATGGGGAAAATAAACCTCTTGATGGGCATCAGTCATAGGCTATCGAAACAGCCTAGGCCCCCGACAAATCACCTCAGAGCCATGCTCCTCTGACACACTGTCAGGACACCAGCATCCACCCAAGGAACTCTTTCCTCAAATTTCAAAGACCCTTTCATTGCTCAGAGTGAAGGACAGCAGGTGGCCTGCCGATCTGAGCTAGCTTTGGAGAATTATGCTTGCCCATATGTTGTTTTTTTCCAGCTTGATAGAGGCTAGTCATTGCACTCTGAAGGACACCATATGGGTCATTTCTTGGGAACACTGGAAACTTTATTATACACAAGGCAGTGGCATTTTACGTCTGACCCCTGATCTCCAGGAAAGCTGGGCATTGGAAACCATGTAACTAATGTTGCAGTCCAGCTAACTCGGACTTGCTTTCTCGAACTTCCTTCCTCTCCCTTCTTCTACCGACACTCACAAACCACCATTCCCCAACAAAGAGACAGAGCAGCTTTCCTTTAGCAGAGAAGCAGAGTGGCCTAGGGAATAGAGCCCAGGACTGGGCGTCAGAAGAATCTGGATTCTAATCCCTGCTCTGCCACTTTCCTGCTGTGTGACTTTGGGCAAGTCACTTAATCTCTCTGTACCTCAGTTACTTCATCTATATATGGGGATTAAGACTGTGACCCTCATTTGGGCCCTGGACTGTGTCCAACCTGATTAGTTTCTATCTACTCCAGCTTTTAGAACAGTGCCTGGCACGTAGTAAGCACTTAACAAATACCATTAAAAAAAGGAAAGGAAAGGTGACTAAGGAGCTGAGCTTCTTGGAGGGAAGGGGTAGGACTAGGTGGCATCTTGTGGTCCTGCCAGTTCCAGTTGCCTAGGAAACGATTAACTTTGGTCTCGGCAGATCTGCTAGAGTTGCGTGTCTTGCCAAAGATGGTTGCATCATACATTTTTTCTGAAATGCTAGGACTGATTGTTCCAACTTGGTGGCCCTTGGAAAGATCTCTCCATGCTCAGGTTTCTGTTTGGGGATGCAGAGTTCTTCCCGGTTAGGATTTATCCGGGACCTTTCCCACCTTGGCCGGGACAGCTACCTGGCCCAGGAAAATGCTTGCGTCTTGGGATCGCAGGTAAATGGTTTGGCCGAGTCTTGCTTATTCCAGCAGGGGCTTGTTCTGGAGTGAAGTCTGCTGGTAGCAAAGCTCAAGTACCTCGTTAAAATGCTGCAATGCAGCTTGGCTAGCAGCAAACCAGAAAAGATCCGTTGTTCTTTTTTGTATGCAATTGTTAAGTGCTCACTATGTGCGAGGCACTGTTCTCCGCACTGGGATAAATACAAGCTGATCAGGCTGGTCACAGTCCATGTCCCACGTGGGGCTCACAGTTTTAATCTCCATTTTACAGATGAGGTAGCTGAAGTACAGAAAAGTGAAGTTACTTGACTAAGATCACACAGCAAAGTGGAGAAACTGGAATTAGAATCCAGATCCTTCTGATTCCCAGGCCCATGCCAGGCCATGTTGCTTTTCCATTATGACCCACCTTGAGAGAGAGCTCCTGGATCCCTTTCAGCTCAGCTGACCCTCTTGTGTCAGCCTTGGGGAAACTCAAAGATGGTCCTAAGACTTGACTTTGTCAGCTCTCTTCTCCTGGTACTCCTTGGTGACTGCTTCTCGCTGTGGTATCTCCACGCTTCTAGACTGTAAGCTTGTTGTGGGCAGGGAATGTGTTTGTTTATAGTTAAATTCTACTCTCCCAAGCACTTAGTACAGTACTCTGCACACAGTAAGCTCTCAATAAATATGATTGACTGACTGACTGGTGCATGGGCAAGGTGGCTGTGGCTGTCTGAGCCTGCTGGTTCATTCATTCAGTTGTGCTTACTGTGTGCAGAACATTCATTCATTCATTCAATAGTATTTATTGAGCGCTTACTATGTGCAGAGCACTGTACTAAGCGCTTGGAATGTACAAATCGGTAACAGATAGAGACAGTCCCTGCCCTTTGATGGTCTTACAGTCTTAGAACATTGTACTAAGCATTTGGGAGAGGAGGATATAATAATAAACAGACACATTCCCTGCCCCAAACGAGCTTATAGTCTCTCTGTTGAGGTGGGTGGTCCCAGCATTGCAGGGGGAGATGCTTAAGAGCTGAAGCTGTATGGCAGCGTGGGAGGAAGATCTTCTTCTGTGAGGTGGAAAGTGTGTCATCTCCCCTCCTCCCAACTGCTCCCTGGGGCTCTGTGATTGGTCCAGGGAAAGCAGTCAAGTCTGGAGGCAGGAGAGGGATGTCAAAGGTCCTGGCAGAGGTAGCATGGAAGCTGTCGATTTGGAGGAGTGAGGGCCACTGAAGCTTACTCTTCCAGAGCCAGCCTCCTGCCGCCTCCAAGAGCAGGACTCCGGCACCTGCCAAGAGGCAACATGGCCTAGTGGAAAAAGCCTGGGCCTGGGTTCTAAATCCTGGCTCTGCCTCTGCTGCGTGACCCTGGGCAAAGCAATCAGTCAATCATATTTATTGAGAGCTTACTATGTGCAAAGCACTGTACTGAGCGCTGGGGAGAGCACGCTACAACAGAATTACCACTTTCCCTGACTACAGTGAGCCTACAGCCTAGAGGGGGAAGACAAACTTCTCTGGGCCTCAATTTCCTCACTTCTAAAATGGGGATAAGATAACTGTTCTTTGTCCCCATTAATGCTGTGTGGGACAGGTACTGTGCCCAGTCTGCTTATCTTGTATCTACTCTGTGTTCCATTCTTAACATCAAGTGGTAGGGTACTCGATCTAGAAACCGAGTTATGAAACCGAGTTAGTGGATAGAGCACGGGCCTGGAAGTAAGAAGGACTTGGGTTCTAATCCTGGCTCTGTCACTTGTCTGCTGTGTGACCTTGGGCAAGTCACTTCACTTCTCTGGGCCTCAGTTACCGCATTATTTAAAATGGAGATTAAGAGTTTGAGATCCATGTGGGACAGGAACTCTGTCCAAACTGATTACCTTGTATCTACCCCACTGTTTAAATCAGTACTTGGTGTATAGTAAACACTTAGCAAGTACTATTATTATTATTAATATTAAAATAGAGGGCCCTCTGTCCCTCCACCACCACTGTTTGTTCCCCATTTGGCAAATCTTGGGTCAAACATCAAATGGAAGGCCTGGCTTGTGTCAGTTAAGTTAGTTGGTTAGTCAGTCATATTTAGTGAGCACTTATTGTGTACAGAACTGTATTGAGCGCTGGACAGAGTAAAATCTAACAATATAACAGATACTTTCCCTGACCACAGTGAGCTGATTATGGGGCCTGGAATGATTTCAAACCATCCCCTACCTCAGGCCTCAGGAGGTGATCATTTCCAAACCACTGTGCCCAGAGCTGACTCTCTGCCAGCATCTTCAAGCGGTTCATTCACCCTGGTTCCCAGAATCGGGAGACAGCAAGAGCCAACTTGACTGAGGTAGCACAGGGGGGCTTAGAGAAGTTCTGTGAGTGTTCTGGGGAGAGGCCAGGGCTTCAGCCCCCTACTCCCCTGAGGAGCTGGTCCAGGCTTGCTTCAGGTAGACCCCTGAGGTGTCTGCTAGGAGGAGGGAAAGCAGGGCTAGTTCTATGGGAGAACAGCATTTCTTTGAAGTTATGATCATTCATCATAGCCAATTAGGCTTCAATATCCCAAGGCAATTTACCAGTATGACTAATGGCACTTGGAGGCTCAACATAGGAAGTGTTGCTGGTCTTGTCTTGCGATCCAGGCTTGACCCATTACCTCTTGGCAAGAGTCACAGCATAGCCCCTGATCAGCCTGTATCAGCCATTAGGCTTTCCAGCCCCATCTGTAGAGCAGGGCAGCAGCAGCGCAATCAGCGATGCCACGTCTCAAAGCCAAGAAATGTGCATTCATTCATTCAACCGTATTTATTGAGCACTTACTGTGTGCAGAGCACTGTACTAAGCACTTAGAGAGTACAATTTGGCAACAGATGGAGACAATCCCTACCCAACAACGGGCTCACAGTCTAGAAGCGGGGAGACAGACAACAAAACAAAACAAGTAGACAGGCATCAATAGCATCAGAATAGATAAATAGAATTATAGATATATACACATCATTAATAAAATGAATGAAAATAATAAATAGGCAAAAATATACACAAGTGATGTGAGGTGGAGAAGGGGGTAGAGTAGAGGGAGGGGAGAAGGAGCAGAGGAAAAGGGGGGCCCTGTCTGGGAAGGCCTCCTCGAGGAGGTGGGCACTCAGTAGGGCTTTGAAGGAGTAAGAGAGCTAGTTTGGTGGATGTGAGGAGGGAAGGCATTCCAGATCAGTGGTAGGACGTGGGCCAGAGGTCAACGGCAGGACAGGCGAGAACGAGGCACCGTGAGGAGGTGAGCGGCAGCAGAGGAGCGGAGTGTGTGATCTGGGCTGTAGAAGGAGAGTAAGGAGGTGAGGCAGGAGGGGGCAAGATGATGGAGAGCTTCGAATCCAATAGTGAGAAGTTTTTGCTTCATGCGAATGTTGAAAGGCAACCACTGGAGACTTTTGAGGAGGGGGGTGACATGCCCAGAGCGTTTCTGCACATTTCATTCAATTAATTCATTCAATCAATCATATTTATTGAGTGCTTCCTGTGTGCAGAGCACTGTACTAAGCGCTTGGAAGAGTACGATATAGCAATAATCAGACCCATTCCCTGTCCATACTGAGCTTACAGTTGCTAGTCCCCTTTAGTTGGGAAGGCCACCGTACTGGCTGAATTGTACTTTCCTCAAACAGACTATGCTGCCCCTGTCAGGGAAAGAAACTTGTATCTACCCCAGAACTTAGAACAGTGCTTGACACATAGTAAGTGCTTAACAAATACCATAAAAAAGTACGATTGTAAGTCACAGTGCATCAGGTTGGACACAGTCCCTGTACAGATGAAGTACAGAGAAGCAGTGTGGTCTAGGGATAGAGCACGGGCCTGAGAGTCAGAAGACCTAAATTCTAATCTTGGCTCTGCCACTTGTCTTCTGTGGGAACTTGGGCAAATCATTTAACTTTTCTGTGCCTCAGTTCCCTCATCTGGAAAATGGAGATTAAAACTTTGAGCCTCATGTAGGATAGGGACTGTGTCCAACCCAAATATGCTGAATTTACCCCAATGCTTTGTACAGTGGCTGGTACGTAGCAAGTGCTGAACAAATACCATTACAAAAAGTTAGGTGGCTTGCCCCAGGTCACAGAGCAGGCAAGTGGCAGAGGAATGTTTAGAACTCAGGCTCTCTGAAACCCAGGTCTGTGCTCTTTCCAGTAAGCCCTGCTACTTCTTATCTCTGTTGTGGTCAGAGAGGCACAATGATTCGACTTTAGACCAGCTCACAGTTTTCGTGATTTTTTAAATTTCCATCATAACCTCTTTAGACCTTCGTCAGTTCTATGTAGTGAAGCAGTATGGTCTTGTGAAAAGAGGCCTGGCCTGGGAGTCAGAAGATCTGGGTTCTAGACCTGTCTCTGCCATTTGCCTACTGTGTGACCTAGGCCAAGTCACTTAACTTTTCTGGGCCTTAGTTTCCTCATCTGGAAAATGGGGAAAAGATACCTGTTCTCTTTGCTACTTAAATAGTGAGCCCCATCTGGGATAAGGACTGTGTCTGACCTGGTTATATTTTATATATATTTTAAATTATATAATTTAAATTACTTATTCACATTAACGTCTGTCTCCCCCTCTGGACTGTAAGCTTATTATGGTCAGGGAATATGTCTGCTAATTATGTTGAATTGTTCTCTCCCAAGGACTTAGTACAGTGCTCTGACTGTAAGGGCTCAATAATTACTGCTGACTGACTGACTGACTGACTCTGCATATAGTATGCTCTCAATAAATATGATTGATTAAATTGATGATCTTGTATCTAGCCCAGTGCTTACTACAGTACTTATTGAACAGTAAGTGCCTAATAATTATTATTCTGAGTCTGGTTCCACTTCCTCTCCTTCTCAATGGGCAGCTGTGTGACTTTGGACACTCATTTGACTTCTCTGTGTCTGTTTCGTAATCTTCAAAATGGGAATTAAATACCTATTCCCCCTCCCTTGTAGACCATAACCCCTGTGTGGGACTAGGACCGTATCCAATCTGAGTGTTTTGTATCTACCCCAGTGTTCAGTGCATAGTGATAAATTAATACATACTGCAATGATCATATCACAGAGGTGTCCCAACCCTTTTCATTTTATCCTGATATTTCCTCCTCGGTCTTCCTGATCAACTTGGTTCTGTTTTCTGAACCATTTCCAATTTGTGGTAGCCAGAACAATCAAAGTTTCATCACCAGCCGCTTAGGATGAACCAGGTGGTGGAAATGGTCAGGGGAAGTTTTCATTTTTTTTTTAAGGTGTTTGTTAAGTGCACACTATGTGCCTGGCACTGTACGAAATGCTGGGATAGATACAACAAGCTAATCGGGTCAGATACAGTTCGTGCTCCAAGTGGGGCTCACATTCTTAATCCTCACTTTACAGATGAGGTAACTGAGCCACAGAAAAGTGAAGTGACTTGCCCAAGGTCACACACGGCAGGCAAGCAGCAGAGCCGGGATTGAACCCAGATTCTCTAAATCCCAGTCCCGTGCTCTTTCCACTAGACCACACTGTTCCTCCTGAAAGTTGTTCAGTCTTCATCACTGGGTGATCAGGGACTGGATCGTTTGCCAGTTGCAGGGAGTTTTTTTTCTTAATTCAAACTTTCCTCCCTTCTTCTTCTCCCTCACCCTCACTCTCTTTCTCCTCAGGTCCTTATGTCACTCTCTTCCTCTTCCCAGCATGGCCTAGTAGTTCTAAACCCAGCTCCGCCACTTGGCTGCTGTGTGACCTTGGGCAAGTTTCGTAACTTCTCTGTGCCTCAGTTACCTCTTCTGTAAAATGGGGATTAAGACTGTGAGTGGACCCCATTTCCAATAGGGAATGGGTCCAACCAACCTGATTCGCTTGTATCTACCACAGCTCTTAGAACAGTGCTTGACACATAGTAAGCACGTAACAGATGCCATCGTCATCATTATTATTATTCCACCGGGTCTTACTTTGCTTGCAGTCAAGGAATAGTGATCTGTGCAGCCAGCTACCCTTTCCCCTCATTTTCCAGTGCTCGGGATGGTTTGTCCCTGTCCCCTTCCTGGGCTCAGGACTGCAGTAGCAGACGTGGTCACGTATTGTTTAGGCTTCCTGAAGTTCGTCTTGATTCTCTGTGGTTGCACTAGACTCCGGAGTGCCAAATAGATGGATTTCTCAGCCTGACACAACCAAATTAGTTTTACTGTTTGAAGCACAAATGCAAGCAGGGGAGAAACAATAAAGGCAGGAAGGGGCACCTCTTGAAAAGTGCAACCTTCACCAGAGTCGGCGTTGTCAGAGAGCAAGAGCGTTATTTTCTTCCATTAGTTGTAACGCTGGCTCCCTGCAGTCTAATGACATCTACCCACGGTGCATTGTTCTGCACAAGCCGGGCTTGCTCAGATTCATAGGACCGTGGTGACTTCGGCTTAAGGTCACTAAGCAGCCTTCGTGGTATTAACTGTTTGCGATGAAATGTGCACTCGTTCGTAATGTAGAGAACAGAAGACTTGCACCTCTCCGGTCATAGGTCTTTATATTCCTTCCGTCAAGTGTTTTCACTACAATCTCAACCACAGAACTCTATTTAGAGGAGCGTGATCACCTGCTGAACAGGGGGTTGTGAACTTAAAGAGCATAACTAAACATAGTTGTCCTTAATATTCAAAGACAACACTGATATTGAAATTCACCCTTATGTGACTGAAAAGTCAACCTGGGACCTATAGGCCCAAACACACTGTGCCCACAAAGCTGATAACTTATGTGGACACAAACATTCTTAACTATTGTGCCCATTTACTTGTCTGCCTGCCAGAGATCCTTTTTATCCACCTTGGTGGGTGGCATACCCCACAGATAGGGTCATTTCTCTGGCCTTCCCCAAGTGCTTACTGGAAGCAAAAGAAGACCTGGTGGAAAAAGGGAGAGAGGGAGAGAGGAACCTATGGAGAAAGGGAGAAGGACAGTGAGGGTGAGGGAGAAAAAGAAGGGAAAAAAGTTTGAATTAAGAAAGAAAACCCTCCATGCAGCTGGCACTGAACTAAGTGTTGGGTTAATTCCAGCATAATCAGAATGGACATAGTCCCTGTTCCACATGGTGCTTACAGTCTTAATCCCCATTTTACAGATGAATTGAGGCACAGAGAAGTAAAGCGACTTTATCAAGGTCACACAGGAGACAAGCAGCGGAGCAGGGATTAGAACCCAGGTCCTTCAGACTCCCAGAGCCACGCTCTTTCCATAAGGTCACAATGCTTCTATATCTTGACCGGGAATGTGGTAGGAGGAGGTGCCCATAAAAGGAGTCCTGGGTGGGAGATATTGCAATGGAGAAAGCCTTTCAGCTGGAATCAGAAGCTAGGGCTCTTCAAATGTTGTATAATGCTTGAGTGCGGCAGGTGTTGGGCACTCCTCATCAGAAACCAGCCCAGAGCCTTGATGGAAATAGGCGGCCTCGGTAATGATAAGACACAAGCTGGTGCCCAGGGAGGTGGCCTGAATGAACACAGACAGAATTATAAATGGACACGACCAGGATGTCCGAACCGGGCAGTTACTGACTCTCGTCTGAGGGATATGTGGGAATGCCATTTGGAGGAGTGGTAAACACATCCATTTGCGCCATCTCGTTCCCATGGTTACCATCCACTTGGGGTTCTACAGATTCCTGGCACCCTGATGGTCATGACTCCGCCATCTTGGCTTTTATAATTCTTTGTGAATGAACAAAAGCAGCTTTAGCTACTCCTTGCCTTGACCCTTATAGTCTAGTGACCCTTAAAGCGGCTTCAAAATATCAAGCTGAAATGAAAGGATAATTAAAGAGTTCATCCAACGTGAGGGGTGAAACTAGATGAGTCCTAATAAGTTCGTTGTGAGCAGGGAATGTGTCTGTTTATTGTTGTATTGTACTCTCCAAAGTGCTTACTTAATACAGTCCTCTGCCCACAGGAAGGGCTCAGTAAATACGATTGAGTGAAAGAGAGGAGTTAGTAAGCGCTTAATATGTGCAGAGCTCTGTTCTAAGCACTGGGAAAGAATAGCCAGATGGGAATTAGACATGGTTCCTGTCCCTGGGGGGGCTCACAATCTAACTGTAAAAAAGGAGAGAGACACTGTGTTTCATTAGGACGGCTCCCCATTACATGGAGAGGAGCTGGCCAGCCAAAAAATCAAGTTCTGCCATAAAGTGGGCTCTTCCATTGCCATGAAGTTACCAATATCATTTTTCTAAAAAATTATTCTGCGCTTATCTCCCCACTCCTCGAGGACTTCCAATAATTGCTCATCCATCTGGGGATCAAAGAGAAACACCTCACCAGCAGGTTTAAAGCACTCAGTCAGCCTCTCCTCTCCTACTTTTCCTTGCTCTTCTCCCACTGTGACCTTGCCCCCCACACTTTACGCCTTTACTACCAACCTACTCTCTGCTCCTCATTCTTGAATCACTCACCATTGACCTTTGTTCACATCTTCCCTCATTCCAGGAACTCCCTCCTACTTCATATCTGACTCATTCCACCTTCAGAGCCCTACTAAAATCCCATCTGCTCTTGGAAGTCTTCCCTGACTAACCTGTCATCTCCCCACTCTAGTCTCCCTATCCATTCATTCATTCATCCAATTGATTTACTGAGTGCTTACCTTGTGCAAAGCACTGTACTAAGCGCTTGGGAAGTACACTATGCACTTCACCTGTGCACTTTGGCCAATTTCCACAGCCCTCATGTTCGTAAACTGATACCCTGTTGCTTCCCCTACCTGTAATTTATTTTAACGTCTATTTCCTCTGCTAGGCCGTAAGCTCTTTCAGGACAGGGATCATGCCTACTTTATTGTTCTCTCCCAAGCATAAGACAATGGTCTGCAGTGAGTAAGTGCTCAGTAAATAACAATGATTGATTTTTTTTCATTGTATTTGTTAAGCGCTTATTATATGTGCCAGTCACTGTACTAAGCACTGAGGTAAACGCAAGCTAATTGGGTTGGATGCAGTTCCTGTACCCCATGGGGCTCACCATCTTCATGCCCATTTTACAAATGGGGTAACTGGAGCACAGAGAAATGAAGTGATTTCCCCAAGGTCACATGGCAGACAAGTGGCAAGAGCTGGGATTAGAACCCAGGTCCTTCCGACTCCTAGGCCTGTTTTCTATTCACTAAGCCATGCTGCTTTTCATGGATGGATTAATGTCAGGGAGTGCAATCATCACGTGGGTTCTCCAAGCATCCTATTCTAGTGCCGGAACCCAAGTGAGGGGCTTCACTAACCCGATAATGATGTTGTTGAGGTACTTGTAATGTACTTGTACTGTAAATGTCCTCGCAAGATGTTTCTACCTTCTACCAAGAACTCTAGGTAGTCATTCGGTCAGTCAATTGTATTTATTGAGTGCTTACTGTGTGCAGAGCACTGTACTAAGTGCTTGGGAAAGGCAAAAAGGGGGAAATTCCCAACACCTCAAGACCTACCTCCCACCTACTGCCACTCTGCCAGAGAAGATGGAAGCCTAAATCTAGACTTCTACTTTCAGAATCCACATGAAGCAGGGTTTGGGGCTGAAAGGAAGATCCTGATATAAGGATTAGACTAGAAAAATGGGCTGAAGGACAGCAGAAATGATTTTTTCATTTGTTTTCAGGGTATTTGTTAAGCACTTCCATGGATTCATTTATTCAATCATATTTATTGAGTGCTTAATGTGTGCAAAACACAGTACTACACAATTGGGAGAGTATAGTATAAGAATAAACAGACACATTCCCTGCCCACAGTGAGCTTACTTACTTTGTGCCAGGTACTGAACTAAGCTCTGGGGTAGATACAAGCTAATCAGTTAAGACACAGTCCATGTCCCACATGGGGCTCACAGTCTTTATCCCCATTTTACAGATCAGGTAAGTGAGGCACAGAGAGAATAAGTAACTTACCCCAGGTCAAACAGCAGACATGTGGCGAGGCTAGAATTAGAACACAGGTCCTCTGACTTCTAGGCCTGTGCTCTTTCCCCTAGATTCTGCTGCTTCTTGAAGAATTTCTTCTACGTTGCATTGTTTGAGCTTTAATTGTCTCTTCCAAAGTCAGCCTCTGCCTTCCCGTGGTGGGAAATCCAAAATGTTTACCAAAATGAACTCCCAGCTCTGGTTAATTTCCCTAGGAATGGTGATCAGGAAGCAAAGCAGAACTACCCTCTAAGGTTCCGTACTGAGAGTTTCCTATGCACCTTTGCCCATTTGCTCTTTCTGTTGTGTCCTTGAGCGGTGACTCTTTCTGTGAACCTCATCCTTAAAGAGACTCTTTGCCCCACCTGGGGTCACAACTGCTCAGATGGTGAGCAAAGTTCTCACTGACAACTTTCCAAATTCCCTGTTAAAAAGGGTAAGATAAGGCACTACCAGATTCGGCCGCTCAACGATTATAATGAAATTGTATATTATAAATGATGTATTTATAGATGTCTGGCAATAATTATAATTAAATTATATAATAATTTTTCATATTAATGTCTGCCTCCCCCTCTAGATTGTAAATTTGTTGTGGGCAGGGAACATGTCTGCTAAATCTGTTGTTTTGGACTTTCCCAGGGGCTTGGTCCAGTGTTCTGCATATAGCAAGTGCTCAATAAATAGCATTGGTTGATCAATCGATTGACTTAATGACATTTTAGTGCGATTTCTTAAGCGCTTACTATGTGTTAAACACTGTTCTAAGCATTAGGGTAGATATAAGTTCATTTGTTTGCACATAATCCCTGTTCCGCCTAGGTTTCACAAGTCTTAATAGAAGGGAGAACTGGAGAACTGAAGCCCAGAGCCCTAAAGTCACACAGTAAGCAATTGGCAGAGCAGGGCTTAGAACCCAGTTTCTCTGACTCCCAGGCCCGAGCTCTTTCCACTAGGTCAAACTCCTCCTCCAGAGCAATGCAGACCCCAGGACTAAGCACTTTGGAGAGTAAGATGCAGTAGACTCGAGTCCTGCCCTCTAAGAACTTACAATATGAGAAGCTTAGTCTAACAGGTTGTCCCTCTCCATGTCACACCTGGAGAGTTTCCAGTACTCCACCAGTCTCGGCTACAGGAGGGAGAGTCAAGCAGAGGCCTAACCATTCCCTTCCTAGCTTGGCCAGTGGCTAGCGAGAGGGAGGCAATCTGCTACAAGTCAAAACTCACCCGTGCTGGGCAGCAGCGGCATGGGAGGGAGTCAAAGGCGGAGACTCAAGTTTACTGCGCGGAAGGTGGCGATGATGAAACACTTCTGTACTTTTACCAAGAAAGCTCTATGGATATACTACCAGAATGATTGCAGATGGAGAGCAGGGCGTTCTGGGAGCTGTGTGTCCATGATGTCACTCTGGGTCAGAACTGACAACGGCATAAGACAAGTCTAACAGGTTAGTGTCTCCCAGGGCTGGAAGGACACTGGGACTAGGGTACTCAGCCTGAGTATCCTGCCCAATGGGTAGCAGAAGCAGCATGGCTTAGTGGATATAGCAAGGGCCTAGTAATCAAAAGGACTTGGATTCTAATCCCGGCTCCGCCACCTATCTGCTGTGTGACCTTGAGTAAGTCACTTTACTTTTCTGTGCCTCAGTTATCACATCTGTAAAATGGGGGTAAGAGAGTGAGCCCCAAATGGGAGAGGGCCATTCTGATCCACTTGTATCTACCCCAGTGTTTAGAACAGTGATTGGCACATAGTAAGTGCATAACAAGTACCATAATTATAATTATTATTATTTCCATTTGGGCAAGACTGGCAAATCATGTGTTCAGGATGGAAACAAATAGGACTGAACACCATGAATTGATTCTGAGACACCGTAACATCTCATTCGTTCATTCAGTAGTATTTATTGAGCACTTACTGAGTACAGAACACTGTACTAAGCACTGGGGAGAGTAAGCACTTGGGAGAGTACAATATAACACTATACAGACACATTCCCTGCCCACAACAAACTTACTGTCTAGAAAGGGAGACAGATATTCATAGAAACAAAGAAATTACAGATAGGGACATAAGTGCTGTGGGGCTGGGAGGGGATGTTTGGGCCACTGACACTGACCGGGAAGGGAAAAAATAGTCTCGATTGAATGCGGGAGCAGTTTCCAGCAAGGTTGCTCCTGCCTTTGGCCCAACATCTCCCAGCCCCACAATATGTCTTTTGCTTTCTCCTTTTGGTTGGAGATGTTGGGGTGTTGTTTTCTGTGGACCTAAGAGGGCACTGGTTTGTTCGTTGATGGTATTTGTTCTACACTTACGATGGGGTAGGTACAAGATACAAAATTGGTTCAGGATGGTAGGAAACAGAGAACACAATACTCCACAAAGTAGATGAGTCATTTATTTTTATCTTTTTTGGTGGGGGATCTGAGGGGGAATGGAATTTGGGAAGGGAAAAGGGAAGAGAAATGGGTGTGATACTGAAATTCAGTTAGGAAATGAACGTGTAAAAGTCTTCTTTGACTCTGGAATAAGAACCCACTTGCCTCCTTATTTCTGCTCCCCTCCTTTGGAAGGATAGATCTACTTGTTTTAATGTTCTTAATGTTCTACTTGTTTAATGTTTAATTGTTCTGGAGGACAATATTTTATTGAGTTATTTTTTATGTTATTTGTTAAGTGCTTACTATGTGCCAGACACTGTCTAAGCACTGGGGTAGATCAAAGCAAATCACGCTGGACGCAGTCCATGTCCTATAGCCCCAAGTCTTAATCCCCATTTTACAGATGAGGTAAGTGAGGCACAGGTCTAAGAACCGGGGTAGATATAAGGTAATCAGGTTGGACACAGTCCATGTCCCACATGGGGCTCACATTTTTAATCCCCATTTACAGATGAATTAACTGAGGCACAGAGAAGTTAAGTGACTTGCCTGAGGTCACAAAGCAGACAAGTGGTGGAGCCGGGATTAGAACCAAGGTCCTTCTGACTACCAGGCCAGTGCTCTATCCACTAGGCCACCCTGCTTCTCGAAGGTACTCTGGAAGGTGTCCTCTGGCAGCACTGACCAATCAATCAGTGGTCTTTACTGAGCACTCACAGTGAACAGATCACTATTCGAAGCACTTGAGAGATCACAACAAAATTGGTATACATGATCCCTGCCCAATAACCGAGGTATTTGTTAAGCAATTACTATGTGCCAAGCACTGTACTGAGGGCTGGGGTAGATACAAAGTATTCAGGCTGGACACAGTGCCTGTCCCACATAGGGCTCACAGTCCTCTAGCCTGTAAACTCATTATGGGCAGGGAATGTGTTTGTTTATTATTATATTATACTTTCCCAAGCACTTACTGCAGTGCTGTGCACACAATAAGCCCTCGATAAACATGATTAACTAAGTAGGAGGGTGAATAGGTATTGAATCGTCATTTTCCTGATGAAGCCCAGAGAAGTTATTTGACTTGCCCAAGATCACACAGCAGGTAGATGGCAGAGCTGGAATTAGAGCCCAGTTCGTCTGATTCCCAAGGTCTTGCTTTCTCCACTCTGCCATGCTGTTTTTTACAGACTAATGGGGGAGGCAGTCGTTGAAATAAATTAGAGAGAGGGAAAGCAGTGCTTGCTGTCAGTCCAGGAGAAGAAATAATTCCTCCAGGTCCCCTTGCTTGCAGGGGTGGGATTTCAGGTTGTCTTCCAGATGCAGTGATGTTGAAAGAATCTAACCTTGATGGAACGGATAAGCTGTTCATCCATTTTTGATGTTCCCCAGAGCATATTTTCCCTCTCCAAGTTGTCGGAGAGAAAGTCACTGATGGAAGTTTGAAGTAGAGAAGAATCTGCATGTAATTGGGAAGTTGCCCATTACCTGATAAGGGGAGATCAGTCTGTTGGCAAAACCATCTGATGTGGAAAAGAGTCTGGTGTGTTCTTATGGCAGAAGAAATTGAGGTGAAGCCAAAATGTTCCTGAATTTATGCTACTTCTCGGAGAGATCAGTGGGGTGAAAGGGTGTGCCAAAAGAAGATAATAATGATAATTATAATAATAATAATATCATAGTGATAATAATTGTGGGATTTGTTAAGCGCTTATAATGTGCCAGGCACTTAGTGCTGGAGTACAAACAAGCTAATCGAGTTGGTCACAGTCCATGTCCCTTAAGGAACTTAGAGCCTTTATCCCTATTTTACAGATGAGGGAGCTGAAGCCTAGAAAAGTTAAGTGACTTTTCCAAGGTCACACAACAGACAATTGGTTGAGTCAGGATTAGAACTCAGGTCCTCTGACTCCCAGAGCTGTGATCTTTCCATTAGGCCATGCTGCTTCTATAGCCTAGACTTTCAACATACTTTCTACAGCCCAGATGCCCTGCTTTCAGTGAAGGCAAAACAAGTTAGTCCTGAAAAATCAGTGACCGAAGTTGGGTTCTGAATTTATCTCAGGCCGATGAAGATGTTCTTTGGGCTTCTTGGGGAATATTTAAAAAATACTATTACTACTAATAATGTTGGTATTTGTTAAGCGCTTACTATGTGCCAAGCACTGTTCTAAGAACTGGGGGAGATACAAGGTCATCAGGTTGTCCCACTGGGGCTCATAGTCTTAATCCCCATTTTAAAGATGAGGTAACTGAGGCCTAGAGAAGTTAAGTGATTTGCCTGAAGTCACACAGCTGACAAGTGGTGGAAATGGGATTAGAACCCACGACCTCTGACTCCCAAGCCCAGGCTCTTTCCTCTTTCCACTAAGCCACACTGCTTCTCTAAGCAAGTTCATTCTTGATCAATCAGTGCCCAAACTGGGTTATGAATTTTTCCCAGGCTAACGAAGATGTTCTTTGAGCTACTTGGGGAACACTCTTAATTTACTTTGGAAATTGAGTGTTTTAGTATTCAATGGGTGAAAGCAATGAACATGGAGGCTCGATATGACTATGACTGCTACTCAACTAGACCTTCACATATAAGGCAATGACACAGTGAGAATGGAGGTTCACGGAGAATCTAGACAGCAGTGATGCTATTGCTTTGATCCTGATATTCAGCCATCTCTCTATGCCTCCTCCCACAACCCAGTTTCTCACCTCATTTACAGTGGTCCTGCCCAGTTCCAGGCACCTGGGACAAATGGAGGAACTAGGCACAGATTTCCTAGGAAGATCTGGGTTCCTTCTGCAGTGTAACCCAGGACACTCTGTGTTTTGGCGGGGAAAAAAGAAGGGCCACTGTTTCTTTGCCAGTGTGCCATCTCCCCATTAGTAGGGCAGGATTATTCTCAACACCCCTACACTGACAGAGTCTCACATCAAAAAGAATGGAAGAGCTCGACCCTGAGACTTCAGGATTGAGGACCCGTGTGAAGCTATGGTTATCGTGATAATAGTTTGCGTGTCTGAACTCTCCTGTCTCATTCTTCCTGGGTCACAGAGTGCAATGAGTGAGCAGCCAGATAAGACACCCCGAAAAGCATGCAAAGGTTTCTCATGTGCAGGACCCATGTATGACGAAATTGTTCATAGCATGGGACTGATGCTGGGCCATGGCATCATAACCCAACCAACAGATGGTTTCCTCAGTAGCTGCTACAGTTTGGGTTGCCCACTTTAGACAATTACTTTTCAGGATTTTTTGTTGTCTGTCCATCTGGCAGTCAGTCAGTCAATAGTATTTACTGAGTGCTTACTCTGCGCAGAGCACTGTATTAAGTGCTTGGGAGAGTGCAATATAACAAAATAACAGCAATAATAATTGCATTTGTTAAGTGCTTGCTATGTGCCAGGCACTGGGAAGGATACAAGCAAATCGGGTTAGGCACAGTCTCTGTCCCATGTGTAAGCCCCATTTTATAGATGAGGTAACTGAAGCCAAGATAAGTGAAGTGACCTGCGTAAGATCACACATCAGACAAGTGGTGGAGCTGGGATTAGAAAGCATGACCTTCTGACTCCCAGGCCCGTGCTCTATCCAGTGCTCTATGCTGCTTCCCATGGCACAGACACATAACAGACACATTCCTTGAACTCAATGACCTTGTAGTTTAGAGGGGGAAACAGTGAATGCTGTAGGTGGTTCTTTGGCCAGAAACTGCTGAGGAATGCAGTTGTCTTCCCATCCCTTGGCTTGGGCAAAGCTCTGCCAATCAATCTATCATATTTATCGAGCTCTTCCTGTGTTCAGGGCACTGTACTAAACTCTTGGGAGAATACTATGCAGGCTGAATGCCCTCAGGCAGAATCCCAGTCTTTGAGGCCTTCATATTTTAAAAGTGAGCTGCCTCTAATATGTCCTTAAGGCAGTTATGGAGGAATGCTTGACTTTCAAAAGAGATAGCATATGGGCTGTTGGTGAAGACTAAGAACATGGAGAACCTGGAGCCTATGGGGCCATGGATTCAGAGGGCAAATTCCCCCCCACCTTACTGTATTGAAACTGGATTCAGTTAATCCAAAGATGGAAATAGAACCTCTTTCATCTCCCATGGAGAAAAGCCCTAGCATCAAACAGTGGTATTTACTGAGTGCTTAGAATGTGCAGAGCACTGTACTAAGTACTCGTTCATTTCAGCTCTCACAGAAACCCTCTGAAGTAGGTAGAGGGATCCGGTATCATGATCCCCATTTTAAAGATGAGGAAACTGAGGTACTGAGAAGTTAAGTGACTCAGCCACGGTCACATGGCAGGTTAGTGGCATAGCTTGAACTTGAACCCGGATCCTCTGGCTCCTAGACCTGCGCTCTGCCACTTCACTGTGCCACTCCTCCCATACGATCTCAGCTAAATACATGCATGATTATAAATTCTCCATTTACCAGGTATCAAATTATGGGTAGTGCATTTTTTTCTTTTTGCTAGAATCATAACGTTCTCATGATTTAATCTCCTTTTTAAAAAGTCTGACTAATAAACATCACTCTCTAATGGTGAGGGTAAGCAAGAGCCAGAGGGATAAATGGAAAGTTCTTCACATTCAATGCGAGGAACCATATGGAAATGTGCACATAAAACATTTGGCTTCTTTGCTAACTTTCTTAATAACGCCATTAGATGTATTCTTTGTTGTCAACATGGTAATTGACCTCCCTAAGGTTGGATGCAAATCAGCTGGAGAGCACACAGGCAGTCGTGTTGGTAAATGAGGCTTCATCTGCAAATGAGACCTGGTTGGTAGAGGCTCCTGGAGAGCGTTTGTTGCTCTGCCTGGGTCCACCAGACGAGAAGGATGTAGTTTGCCAACACTCAGCTGGTCATGGCCTCCCATTTTATCATCCCAGAGGTGGGGAGTACCTGGTGGGGATAGAAAATTGGCCCGATGGAAGCAGCGTGGCCTACCGGCAAGAACACATAGGCCTGGGAGTCAGAAGACTTGGGTTCCAATCCTGCTTCACCACCTTTTTTTTAATGGTATTTGTAAAGCGCTCAGTGTGGGTCCGGCACTGTTCTAATTGCTGGGGCAAATTCAAGCTAATCAGGTTAGGCACAGTCTATGTTCCGCATGGGGTTCACGGTCTTAATCCCCATTTAACAGATGAGGTAAGTGAGGCACAGAGAAGTTAAGTAACTTGCCCATGGTCACACAGCACATGACAGAGCCAAGATTTGAACCCAGGACCTTTTGACTCACAGGCCCATGCTCTACCCACCAAGTCACACTGCTTTTCTGCCTGCTGATGTGTGACTTTGGGCAAGTCACTTAACTTCTCTGTGCCTCAGTTTCTTCAACTGTAAAATGGGGATTCAATACATCTGCTTCCTTCCACTTAGACTGGGAGCCCGAGATGGGACAGGAATTGTGGTCCAACTCAATTTACCAGCATCTACCCTAGTACTAAGAACAGTGTTTGACACAGAGCACACACTTGACAAATGCCATAATTAATCTCTGGGGTCATTGTTCCATCTAGGTTTGGAAGGCCCCCCGTTGACAAGTTTTCCTTTGGTTCTTCCACTCTGTCCCCAAGTTATGAAGCTTTTGCAAGAGTAATGGTGAGCTGAACCAAAGAAGTCCATTCTACCTCATTTTATAACCGGATGCTGTAATTTGCTGCAGGTTTATTCTAGCAGTCAATCACTGGTATGTCTTGAGCCCTTATTGTGTGCAGACCACTTTATTGAACACTTGGGAGAGTGCAGTAAAATAGGTAGACATGATCCCTATTCTCACGTAACTTACAATCTAGAAGAGGAAGCAGGCATTAAAATAAATTGCAGGCAGGGGACACAACCAAGGAGAAGGCTATGTACAAAGTGCTGTCGGGGTAGAGGTGTGGTGAGTACTTTAATGCTTGGGGTTATGGACTCAAGTGCTTAGGTGACTTGGTAGCGTGGAAAATAGAATGGGAGATGAAGAGTGAATCAAAGAAGGCCTCCTGGTGGAGAAGTGATTTCAGAAGACCTGTGAAGATGGGGAGAGCCATGGTCTGCTAGATGTGAAGGGAGAAGGAGTTCAAGGAAGGAAACGGGAAAGAGGTAGATGGTGAGAGAGATGAAAACAAGACACACTGAGCAGCTTGGTGTGCTGAGGAGCTAATTGTGTCGGTTGGGTTGTGGTGGGAGAGGAATGAGGCTAGATAGGAGGCAGAGAGCTGATTGAGTGCCTTAAATCTGATGGTCGGGAGTTTCTCTTTTATGTGGAGTTGGATGGACAGTCACTGAGGTTTTTTGAGGAGCAAAGAGATGTACATAGAAATTTTTTTTTAGGAAAATGGGCAGCAGAGGGAAGTATAGACTGGAGCTGGTAGAGGTTGGAGGCAAGGAGGTGAATGAGGAAGCTGATTCAGTATCAAGGCAGGATTTGACAAGCATTCGGACAACTACGGTAACCCTTTGGATGGAGAAGAAAGGGCAGATTCTGGAGATGCTGTGAAGAAAATACGGCAGGATTTGGTGACTGACTGAATATAAGCTTAAAGGAAAGAGATGAGTGAAAGATGATGCCAAGGTTGTAGGTTTATGAGACAGGGAGGATGATGAGCTTGTTAATTGCTTCCAAAGTACAATTTTTTATCAGCTTTAATTATCTCAAATCATAATGCATTTGCCTGTTGAATCATGGCAGCTCAACTGAACATCGATGGTCAAAACTTTTCTAAATATGCCTAAAATCTAATGCAAAATTCCTCTGTTTAACTTCTCGGCCATTTATGGGCCTTGTGTATTTCTGTAAGTCTTATAATTGGCAATTCCTTAAGCGTCTTGAATTTTTAATACTTTTATTTTTCCAAAGCCCATTCACACCAGTTATCTCTCTTTATTAAATCATCCTTACAACATCCTTATTGTGAGGTATTCCGTTTCCCATTTTACAGATGATCACACTGAAGCCCAGACAGGTTAAGGGACTTGGCCAAGGTCACACAGCAGGATAGTGGTTGAACTGCCCAAGGGTGGCCCAGACTCTTGACCTGAAGAGCCGTGGAGTAAAAATAAAAAATGTGACGAACTGCTACATATTCCCCCACCTGGAATGGTGTCACCCGAGGATGGGATCATTCGGGAATCGGCACAGCGAGAGAGAGACTGGGGATGGAAAGACTGAATTTAAACAAAATTTATTCTGCAAGGTGAATTGAACTTCCCTTTTTGGAAGAATATAATTATTTAACTATTTTGGGCATGGCGAATTGAACTTCCCTTTTGGGAGGAATATGATTATTTAATGATTTTAGAGCTTGCCTATCGAGAGAAATATACTTATGTTTTACTCGCCTGTGGTAAAACACCTAGATCCCACCCACGAATGCTTCCCACCTGGGTGGAATTCATTTATACCTTGTTAGCATGTAGCGAGGCAGCTAGCTCCCACCCATGAATGCTTCCCAGCTGGGTGGAATTCATTCTGCATTCCACACCCATGGTAAAGCACCCTACCTTCCAGCCCCACGACAGTGTAGCAGGACACTCACCCATCCCACCGCTCCTCACTTGCATAGGCAGAGTGGACATGCCAAGCTCCAGGCAGAGGTAGCACGCAGCCAACCTCTGCAAGTCTCCATCTGCTACCCAGAAGAGTCAGAGGCTGCAGGTATTTATCACCCGTGCTTGTAGGCCATTCTAGCTTCTGGCCTCAGTTTATCCAATCTCCGCCTTCCCCCCTCCTCCACACCTAATTTTATTGGCACAGGGGTGAGGGACACTTTCTGTATTCCTGGCTTGGCTGTCAATCTAGCGGTTATCGTTGTGGGGCAAATCCCTCCCTCACTCCTGAGTTCTGCCTTGTTGGCTTGGGCAATCACAAGATAACATTTGATCTTGAGATGGTGGGTACCCTGGTTTCACTTTGGGACAAATGAGGAGCAGGCATTCCCTTGGGTGGGTTGGAAAGGAGGTGGGATGGAACTGGGGGTGGACAGAGACTGGGGGAGAGCAGGTGTTAGCGTCGCAGAAGGTACCAAACCAGGGATGGGGTTGAGCCCCTCACCCTTTATCAGTCGGTCAATCATCAGGCAATCTTATTTATTGAGTGCTTACTGTATGCAGAACATTGTACTAAGTGCTTGGGAGAGTACAATATAACACTAAAAAGATGCATTCCCTGCCCCTAACGAGCTTATAGCCTAGAGGGTGAGAAAGACATTACTATAAATAAATAAATTACAGTACCTCCCCAAGTCATAGAGCAGTAGCCCAATACCACCCCCACCATGGCACAGTGATGACTGATAGAGCAAATGACACCTACTTCTTCCCAATGAGCCCCTCAGCAAGTAAAGAATAATAATAGTATTTGTTAAGTGCTTACTATATGCCAGGCACTGTACTAAGCGCTGGGGTACATCTGAGTGGTGGCCTCTGGACTAGACCATATTGTTTCCATTGATCTTATTAAGCTTTCTGTGGACAGGGAATGTGTCTGTTATATCGTTATATTGTACTCTCCCTAGTGTTTAGTACAGTGCTCTAGTGCTTAGTACACAGTAAGCACTCAATAAATATGATTAACTAAATGAGTGACTAGACTGTAAGATCATTGTGGGCAGGGAATGTGTCTGTTTTATTGTTATAGTCATCCAAGTGCTTAGTAGAGCGCTCTGCACACAGTAAGTGCTCAACAAATGCAAATGACTGACTTCCTGCCTCACTCCTAATCTCCCCATTTTAAAAAAGGATTATTGGCCATACTTTTTACTTAGACTGTGAGCCCCATGTGGGACAGGGACTGTGTCCAACCTGATTGACTTGTATCTATCCCAGCACCTTAGAACAATACTTGGCACCTAGGAAGCATTTAACAAGTACCATGATTATTACAATTATTATTACGTTTTCCTTTTCATCTGTTGAAGTAGCCAGGGTGGGTTGTCATCATCATCATCAATGCCATCATCAGTTGTATTTATTGAGTGTCTACTGGGTGGAGAGCACTTTACTACATGCTTGGAAGCAAACAAAATAGAAGCAGAATACAGAGTCCCTGCCATGAGGACCTTAAAGGGTAATGCCAGTGAGAGACAGACACAAGTAGTATACATATCTTGGAACAAGAGGAAAAATATAGATGCAACGTGAATAAACATAATGAGACAAAAAAGTGAGTCAATCAATACATAAATGGATTAAACCTGGAATAAATAGAAGTTAAGTCGGGGCAGGGGTGGTGGTAATTGTGTGTCCAGGGAGGTGAAGATTATTCAAGGACTAATGTCTGGTGGGCTTTGAAGGTGTAGCGGGATATGGTTTGAGAGGGAAAGGAGGTGCAAAATGGACCTGAGAGATTATCTGGGAAAGAGAGAAGAGTGCAATTGTGGATGAAGTGAGTGAAGAGAGAGGAAGTAAGGAGAGAGCTGGTGGAGAGCCTTATATCCAGTGATTAGATATTTCCATTTGATGCTGAGAGAAATGAATAGCCACTGAAGGTTATTGAGGAGGAGTGATGTATTCTAAATGGATTTTAGGAAGTATTGAAGGTAGCTGCATTTAGGCCGGAATGACAAGGGGAGAAGCAGGAGGCGGCCAATCCAATAAAGAGGCTGAGGCAGTAATCTTGCAAAGAAGTGACAAGGTCTTGATCCTGCCTGATGGCTATAAAGGTGAAGAGGAAAGAGTAGATACCCCAGGAAAGAGTGAGGAGAAAACAGCAATGTGTAATAGAGAAGGAGGGAATTTTGGAGGTGAAAGACAAGAGATGATGTGAAGATGACACCGAAGTAATGAGCTTTTTGGGTCAAGGAAGGTGTTGGAGTTGTCAATCATATTGGGAATGTGTTAGGGGAAGGGGCAAGTTTAGTAGGGGTGGTGAGAGGTTCCATTTTTGACGTACTGAGAGTTCAAAGGAGATGAGGTGATCACCAGAGGGAGCAGTGGGTGTCAAGAAGGCTTTTTGAGAATGTGGGAGACTTGAGCATGTTTGAAGGCCATAAGGAGGAGAGTAGGACAAAGTATTTGTAAAAGGCGAAAGGGGATGGCATGCATTGCAATTAGGAGGGTTAAATTTTAGAGGAAACAGGCGACTTTCTGGGCAAAGAGGACATGGGAACAGGAAAGGGTTTAGATTTCAAAGGTAGCCCTTCACCATCATCTTCATCATCATCATCTGTCATATTTCTTGAGTGGGAAACATTGTTCTCCACCTTTGGGAGACTACAACAGAAGCAAGACTCAGGATTTACACTCTTAGAAAGTTCCCATCAGACTCCTAGCTTGCCAACGAAGCAGTCAGCCTGATTGACAACGGGTAGAGAGGGAGGATGGCTTCAGCACAGAGGTATGGATTTGGAATACTTGTTTTGGAGTCTGGGCAATGAAGTCCCAATGTGAGAGCAATATTTTGTGTTGCTGAGCAGATGGAAGTACAAAGTTACTATGTGAGAGGGTAAATCTTCATTGACAGAGGTTGGTTTGATGCTTGGATTTTCCCCAGTTTTGCTGAGGAGCAAGAGCAGGGACTGTGGTGGTGATCCAGGCCTGGGGGTTGGTAGTGGCAGAGGGGTGATAGGACAAGGGAAGAAGAGAGCTGAGTTTAGTAGAGAGGATAGTGTGAAAGGGTAGGACCTTCATGCCTTTGGAAGGGAGTGTTGGTGAGGAAGTAGCGTGGCTTAGTGGACCTAGGAGTCAGAATCTAATCTAAGGTTATCAAACCAGGAGGGCAGGCAACCATGCCAGGCTATTTCAGCTCTTTTGGAAAACTCCCATATAATAATAATTATTATGGTATTACTTGCGTATTTACTATGTGCCAGGCACTGTAGTAAGCGCCGGGGTGGATACAGCAATTCAAGTTGGACACAGTCCCTGTCCCATATGGAGCTCACAGTCTTAATCCTCATTTTACACATGAGGTAACTGAGGTCCAGAAAAGTGAAGTGACTTGCCCAAGGTCACGCAGCAGGCAAGTGGCGGAGCCGGGACTAAAACTCATGACCTTCTGACATCCTTCTTGTGGTCTATCCTCTAAACCACGCTGCTTCTCCTAAGAGACTGCAACATTCCAAACTCAGTCTCATTACCAAAACAATACTGGCTCCATCAATCAATCAATAATATTGATTGAACACCTCACAGAGTTCTTAATCATTGACTTTCCTCCTCAACATACTTTGCCTCTGCAGATAGAGTGGGGGACTTAGTAATGATACTATAGACTATCAACTTGTTTACTGATAGTAAATTCTACCGACTCCATTGTATTGTACTCTCCCAAGCGCTTAG
This sequence comes from Ornithorhynchus anatinus, assembly GCF_004115215.2. Taxonomy (NCBI): domain Eukaryota; kingdom Metazoa; phylum Chordata; class Mammalia; order Monotremata; family Ornithorhynchidae; genus Ornithorhynchus; species Ornithorhynchus anatinus. Next base: position 53,213,744 of record NC_041729.1, read on the forward strand.
TACAATGTTCTGAACACAGTAAGTGCTTAATAAATGCCATTGATGATGATATTACCACACACAGCAGAGTGAAGCTACTTGCGTGCAAGAATTAAAAGTAGGTGAAAATTCTGACATGCTCCTTGGATGGAAGTCAGAATTTCTTTGCATGTTTCTGTGTGGGTGTATGAGATGTGGGCCCAACTTTTTAATGTCTTGGAAAAGTCTTTGGGTACATAACAGGCATTATTGTAGCATCCATCTGGTGCTGTCTGTTCTATCCCACTGAGTGAGCTGAATAACTTGCCATTTGAATTCTTGAGAGCCAGAAGCACAAATATTATTTGATTAAAACAGGGCCCATTAGTATCTCAATGTCACTGGGGTTCAGCTTCAGTCGCAACTAGTTTTCATCCTCTGAACAATCCAATCAGAGGAATGTTTTTATTCTCCTGCCTTTCATCAGAGGGAAGAGGGATGGCAGGTCTTCTGAAAGAAATTGTTGATTTGCTGCCCATATCGAGGCCCAGTAGAGCCGACGATGTTCTAGCTGAAGCTCAGATTAGGGTCGGGAGGGAATGGGGTACGAGAAGGCTTTGACATAGAGTTTTGATCCACATTCTGAAATAATAATAATTGTGTTTCTCAAGGACTTATTAGGTGCCACCACTGTATCAAGTGCTGAGTATTTGTTAAATACTTACTATGTGCCAGGCACTATACTGAGCAGTGGGATAGATACAAGCAAATCGGGTTGGACATAGTGTCTGTCCCACATGGGACAGAGTCTTAATCCCCATTTTACAGATTAGGTAACTGAGACACAGAGAAATAAAGTGACTTGCTCAAGGTCTCACATACCAGTCAGGTGGCGGAGCTGGAATTAGAGCCCAGGTCCTTCTGACACCCAGGCCCATGCTCTATCCATTAGGCAACACTGCTTAGGTAATCAGTTCAGACATAGTCTCTATCCCATATAGGGCTCACACCCTAGGGAGGAGAACAAGTGTTTAATCCCATTTTGTAGATGAGGAAATGGACACCTTTGGAAATTAAAATGATTTGGTCAAGATCACACAGCCGGCAAGTGGCAGAGCTGGGATTAGAATCTGGGTCCTCTAAATCCTAGGACTGTGCCCTTTCCCTAGGCCAAACTGCTTCTGTGTAGGCTAAACATGTACAAAGCACAGAAACCTGGCCCTGCTACGTTAGGCAACATGAGTCGTGTCTACTGACTCTATTATAAGGCGCCCTCCCAAGCACTCAGCACAGTGCTCTGCACACAGCTAGCACCCAACACATTCCACTGATGGGTGGATCAGGTCTCTTGGACTCCATCGGCATCACTTGCAACAAATTACTACTACTTTCTCCTAGGAAGTAGCTGCTCTGTCCCAAGAAAAGCAGCATGGCATAGTGGAAAGAGCATGGGCCTGGGAATCAGAGGACCTGGGTTCTAATCCTATCCACTTACCTGCTGTGCGACCTTGGGCAAGTCACTTCACTTCTCTGTGCCTCGGTTCCCTCATCTGCAAAATGGGGATTCAATACCTGTTCTCCCTTCTACTTTGACTGTGGGTCCCACGTGGGACCTGATTATCTTGTATCTACTCCAGTGCTCATGGCCTAGTGGAAAAAGCACGGGCCTGGGAGTCAGGGGACATGGGTTTTGATCCTGGCTCTGCTACTTGTCTGCTGTGTGACCTTGGGCAAGTCACTTTACTTCTATGTACCTTGGTTACCTCATCTGTAAAATGAAGATTAAGCCTGTGAGCCCCATGAGGGACAGGGATGGTGCCCAACGTGATTACCTTCTATCTACTTCAGTGTTTAGAACATTGTTTGGCACATAGTAAGGGCATAACAAATACCACAGTTATGATTACTAGTACGGTGCTTGGCACACAGTAAGCACTTAACAAATACCAAAAGTATGAATTCTTATTGGCCAGGCTAGGTGGTCCTACCTAGCCTCACACACAGATTGAGGGGAAGGTGTCTCGGATGGTTAAGCTTCTGGGTTAGAGGCCATTTCTGTCATCTCCTGAGCCCCACGGAGTATTGGTCTGACTCCCAGAAAGTAGGCCGAGTGGGAGTAATGATTCCAAGCCCTCCCTAATTATAGTGACTCCATGGCAAAGATGGAGAGATAATTCCCCCTGCATGATTAGAAAAACCCAGGTGCGATTTCTGCCCCCAAATAGGCTGGAAGAAAACACGTTAAGACAAATCTAGAGCGCAGAAGGGAGAAAAACTCTTGTCGTAATCCATTATTTTGGAAGTCATTTGCCTGATAAGATTCCGGCCCAAGAAACTCATTCCTCACTTTTTGCAGCGTCTCGCCATCTGATGGGTAATAGCTTCCCTCCAAGTCTTAGAAATTACCAAATCATTTCTACTAAAGGCTCCTAGAAGGCGTGCATCATTTATATAACCATTTAGCGGCACTGCCTTGAGTTTATTTTAGTGCGGGAAATGGATTGTGTAGGCTGTAAGCGTTGTTCCTGCAGTTTTTTCCCACTTCCCCACCCAACGAAACACCCTCTGCTTGCCTACCGTGCCTTGGGTGAACCTGTTGGTTGGGATTCAGCCATAAAATAGATTACAGACAGGTGAAGAGGCAACAGTGTTAGTCATATTTATTGAGCGCTTACCATATTCAGAGCACTGTACTAAGCTCCTGGAAGAGGACAGTATAACAATAAACAGACCCACTCCCTGCCCACAATGAGCTTACAAGTTAGAGGGTGAACGGTGGTATTGATTGAGGGCCGGAGTAGATAGAAGATGATCAGACTGGGCACAGGCCATGACCCACCCAGGAATCGTCATCTAAGAGGCAGGGAGAACAGGGCTTTTACCCCTGTTTTACAAATGAAGAATTAAGGGGCACAGTGAGGTGAAGCCAACTGGGTCAGATTATGTAGCAAGCCAGGCACAATGCTGTCACTAGAACCCAAGCTTCCTGACTCCCAGTCCCATGCTTCTTCCACTAGGATGCACTGATTTCGTCAAAGGTCCCTGGACCCAGGGTTTGAGCTTGCAACCTAGTGTTTGTGGTTTCTGTGGTTTCTCAGCAACCAGAACCTGATCTCAGTCATACAAATCTATCAGTGATGTTTACTGTGCACACAGCACTGTACTGAGTGCTTGGGAGAGTACAGTAAAATGGAGTTGGAAGACATATTCCCTCCCCACAAGAAGCCTACGGCCCAGAAGGGGAAACTCAAATAAATTATGACTATCAATCAAGCAATTAACCATTTACACAGATCACTGTATTAAGTGCTTGGGAGAGTACAGTATCACAGTTGGCTATGATAAGTGTCGAGGAATTGAAGGAGGGGTGAATAAAAGGGTACAAATCCAAGCAAAAGAAGATCCATAGGTAAGGTCCTTAAAGTTTGAGGTGCATTAGAGACGGATCTCTAGAGTTTTTCTCTGCCTCTGATTCGTTCTTGCTTCCCAGGTGCTATTATCACTCCAATTCTACCCCCTCTACCTGCCACATAGTATATGCTTAATAAATACCATTAAAACAAATAGAAAAGTCTCTTCTCACACCATTTTCAACCTCTCATTCTCTGTCATTTTCTTCCCCTCTGCCTTTTTTTGATGGTACTTGTTAAGGATTTACCTTGTGCCAGGCACTCTATTATAAAGTGTTGAGGCATAAATTCTGGGGCAAGAAGACAGAGGATGGTTTAGAGAGGAAAATACATTTTTGGGAAATCCCCTTTTGGGAAAGGGAAAAAAAGGCAATGTTTTGCCTCGTCGTCTGATCGTTCTGGGTGTTTGAAAGATGATGCTGATAGTATTGCTACCTTTGTGTATCTATGAAAATACTCCTCCATTTCCTGCTATTGCCATTTAAAACTCTTGGAACTTCTACCTTAACTCCCTCACCCAACTGGAGCAACAATTTAATCGAGTGCAAAAAGGAGTCATATAAAGCCTTTGAGAAACTACACTTTAAGGCACAGAAATACCAGCTTTAATCCAGAAGTAGCCGTGGAAGTTTGTGCTTAACTTTCTTTCAACCATAAAAGGCACCCGAAGGCCCCAATGAAACCTGGATTTAAATGATCGGGCAGATAATCACCCTTGGCAAATGCCCGAGGTCCACGTTCCTCCCCATCAGTCACCGGGTGTCTAGGAAAAAAGCCCTTCTCGGCGAGGGCATCAGTGATGTGCGGCAAATTCATTGCGGCTGCCAGTTGCCGTTGAATTGGAAAAAAAAACACACATTGCTTGAAAATGAAAGAAGGTTTGCCCATAGCATCAGCTCAGCAGGATGCTTTGTTTTGAAGCTGACCCACTATCATACCTTTATTACAGATTTTGAAACTTACAGTTCTCTCCTGGCGGGTGACCCCAAGGCCTCTTCTCCTTTCACTGAAGCCCGATTGATTCTCTATTAGTGGAAAGAGCAGGGGACTGGAAGTTAGGACACTCAGGTTCTGATTCCAGCTTTGCCAATGACCTCCTGTGTGACCATGGGCAAGTCACTTACTCTCTCTTTGCCTCTATAAAATGTGGGGTAAAATACCTGCTCTTAGGGCGTGAGCCCTGTGTGGAACAGGGACTGTGTCTAATCTGCTTAGTCTATCTGATTTTCCCAGTGCCTCGTATCTGCTAAGCACTTTATGATTAATTATTTTTATCAAGAGGGATAACCCAAAATGTCCACCGAGTTGACAAAAATTTGCTCTTTCCATTTGGGTGTGGACAGGCAACATGTCTACTAACGGTGCTCTGCACACAGCAAGTGCTCAGTAAATACCACTGTTGATATTTATGGTCACATCTCCTCCATGAGGCCTTCCCTGATTAGGCCCTCTTTTTCCTAACTCACTGTCCCTTCAGAGTGGTCTATGCACTTGGATCTGTGGCCTTTGGACATTTGATATTCTTCCCACCCCCAATCCCACAGCACTTTGGTACAAATCTTTAAATTATTTATTATAAATTACTTGTTTATTCATATTAATGTTTGTCTCCCCCTCTAGACGGCATGCTCATTTTGGGCAAGGAATGGGTCTGCTAACTCTATTGTGTTATACTTTCCCAAGTGCTTAGGGAAGTGCTCTGCACAGTGTGGCTTACTGGAAAGAGCATGGGTTTAGGAGTTAGAGGTCATGAGTTCTAATCTCAGCTCTGCCATTTGTCAGCTGTGTGATTTTGGGGAAGTCACTCAACTTCTCTGTGCCTCAGTTACCTCATCTGTAAAATGGGGATTAAGACTGCGAGCCCCACAAAGGACAACCTGATTAACTTGTCTCTACCCCAGAGCTTAGAACAGTGCTTGGCACATAGTAAGTGCTTAACAAATACCATTATTATTGTTATTATTATTAATAAATACCATTGATTGAATGATGGGGAACATTTCCTTCAAAAATAGCCACGGGGCTAGGAGAACTGAGTTCTAATGTCAAATCCACTTGTCTGATTTTAGGCAAGTCATTTCATTTCTTTGTTCATTCATTCATTCAATAGTATTTATTGAGCGCTTACTATGTGCAGAGCACTGTACTAAGCACTTGGGATGAACAAGTCGGCAACAGATAGAGACAGTCCCTGCCGTTTGACGGGCTTACAGTCTAATCGGGGGAGACGGACAGACAAGAACAATGGCAATAAAATGACCTCCACAGTTTTGCCACAGTTAATCACCTGCAGAATGGGAATTAAATTCCTGTTCTTCCTCCCCCTTAGACCAAGAGTCCCCTGTGGGGCTAAGTGAATCTGGTGATCTTGTTTCTACCCCAGTGCTTAGTACAGTGGTTGACACGTAGTGAGTGCTTAAAGAAATCTCAATAATTATTATTATTGGTGTCCAAAAGGAAGGGAGCCCTTTCTTGAGGACTTTGCATGGTAATTTAAAAAAAAAAATTCTGGATTTTGGGGAAGCTTCAGACTTCTTTGAATCTGGTTTCAGAATATTATGGTTCTCAGTCATTTATTTTCACTGGAATACTGAGTTCTGTTGCTCTTTTCGGCACTTGTCACGGTTTCGAGGTGAGTTTTTTCGGTGCTTCAGATGTTGTCTGTAATTTTTCTCATTGTTGCCTTGGAGAATATTTAAAATCTCCAAATCCTGCAGCTCAGGTGCTCAAATCCTTCCATTCCAGCTTTAGCTGCTGCTATTTAAGCGAGGTAATGAATGGCTGGGATTTCCTGTTTGCTTTAATCCAGTAAAAAGAAAAGATAGGGTAGGCTCCTCCTCACTGATCCCAGAGATTCACTCTCTAAGCTCCTTGAGCTCTTTGACTCAGCACAACGGGAAGCAGGTGTGATAAATTAGAACTGGAGCGCCCAGAACACATCATTTCAGGTGAGAAGTTCCAAAGTGGCAAACAGCTTCAGTGCTCCGTGGAAATACTAATGAGCCATTATGCAAACAGATTGAAATGGTTACAAACTAGAAAGATCACGGCTCAATTGCAAGTCAGTGAAAACTGCAGATCTGCTATAAGCTCAGGTAAATATTAAGGATCTTGGGATGGGATAAAGAAGTATGGTTCCCGTGTTTTGGGACTCCCAGTTTGGGCAGGCAGGGAAATTCTGCCATTCGGAGATGGAAGCAGTGTGGGGTTGGCACGAGGGGCTGATTCAAGAGTTGGACAAAAGAAAGGGCTCAAACCACCATCCTCACAAAGCATGGACCTGGGAGCCAGAGGACCAGGGTTCTAATTCCAGCTCTGCCACCTGCCTACTGTGTGACCTTGGCCAAATCACTTCTCTGTGTCTCAGTTTCCTCAACTGCAAAGTGGGGAGTCAATTCCTGTTCTCCTTATTAATCATTATGGTATTTGTTAAGCGCTTACGATATGCCAAGCACTGTACTAAGCGTTGGGGTAGATACATGCTGATCAGGTTGTCCCATGTGAGGCTCACAGTCTCAATTCTCATTATACAGATGAGGTTCAGAAACTTCTTACCATCAGCTTGAAAACACTCAATCGCCCTGTTCCCCTCCTACTTACCTCGCTGCTCTCCTACTACACTCCAGCCCACACACTTTGCTTCTGTAATGCTAACCTTCTTACGGTGCTTCGATCTCGTCAGTTCACAGCCAACCTCTTGGCCGCTTCCAGCTTCTAACCTGGAATGCCCTCCCTCTTCACATCCGAAAGATGATGACGATCACTCTCTCTACCTTCTAATAATTTTTGAAGGCACATCTCCAAGAAGACTCCCTCTACTAAGCCCCCATTTTCTCTTCTCCAATTCCCTTCTGCCTCACCCTGATTTGCTCTTTATTCACCCTCCCCACCTCAGCCGCACTGCACTTATGTACATATCCATAATTTATTCATATTAATGTCTGTCTCCCCCCCCCCCCCCCCCCCGACTATAAGCTCTCTGTGTCCAGGGAATGTGTCTGTTCATTGTTATATTGTATTTCCCCAAGCATTCAGTACAGTGCTTTGCACCCAGAAAGCAATCCCGGCTCTGTCGCTTGCCAGCTGTGTGACTTTGGGCAAGTCACTTAACTTCTCTGCCTCAGTTACCTCAGCTGTAAAATGGGGATTAAAACTGTGAGCCCCATGTGGGACAACCTGATTATCTTGTATCCCCCCAGAGCTTAGAACAGTGCTTTGCACGTAGTAAGCACTTAGCAAATATCACTATTATTATTATTATTAATAAATACAATTGAATGAATAAATGAATGCATCTGCCAACTCTGTTACATTGTGATATTGTATTCTCCCAAGAGTTTAGTACAGTCCTCTTCACATAAGTGCTCAATAAATATGATTGACATGTAATACAGACTATATATATGTACTTCATATATTATTTACATTCTTCAATGCATGTACAATATATAGTATATGTATAATAGAATACTAACCATGGTGTATATCGTGCATAAACATACATGCATATTTATAGCTATCTATTTTAGAAAGTGACATTATGGATGGTAATGACCCATGTGTGCAGGTGGATTGATAAAACCAGTTGATGCCGGACTCTGACAATCCCTTCTGCATGCTTGCACGTGAGGTTAGTTCTGTGATGTTCTAGTGGGTTTAGCCCATCCTGGGCCTGCATTTAAGATTGATTTTTCTCCAATTCATCGCCCCAGCCGAACCACACATCCAGCCCTATGTTGCATTGTATGAGACGATGCTGCACTATATCTTAAATTTAATTTAACGTGTCTACTAACACTGTTAGAGTATACTGTCCCAAGTTCATAGTACAGCGCTCTGCTCACAGTAAGTGCTCATTAAATGCCACTGATTGATTGATGTTTCTGCCTATCCTATCTGTGCATAATCAATCATATTTATTGAGAGCTAACTGTGTGAAGAGCACTGTACTAAACTCTTGGGAGAGTACAATATGACAGTAAAGCAGAGTTGGCTCTGAGATAGCAACAGAACTTCACTGGGTGGGATATGTGAGGATAGATGATAGCAGGGTAGCCAAGAACCCCATCCACCTCCGCATCAAACAGAAACTTCTCACCATCAGCTTTAAGGCACTCAATTGTCTTGCCCCCGCCTACCTTACTTCCTGTTGTCCTACTACAACCCAGCCCACACACTTCGATCCTCTAATGCTAATCTACTCACTGTACCTAGATCTCATCTATTTCGCCGTCTTCTTACCCACCTCCTGAACCTGGCTAGGAATGCCCTCCCTTTTCATATCCAACAGATGATCACCGTCATCCATCGTCCTCAAATAGCCCATGCGGTGGAGTTCTTTTGCAGTCTCACAGCCAATTCAGCCATTTTATTGACTTTCAACTGGATATGGAGCTTTATACCCCAGCTGGAGCTTTATACCCCAGCCCTGCCACATTCTGTCTGCCAACTTGGCAGATACTTTCTGGATTTTGCTTTTCATTTTGCCTCATCATGCATTGTTAATGTACTGCCTAAGTAGCAGAATTCAGCAGTAACATTAAAATCTGTGTTCTGGAAAAATCTTTGGTTTGGGCTAGGGTTTCTCAGAGGTAGTTGGTATTTAATGAGCACTGATTTGTGCATGTTATAGTTTCAAGAGTTCACAAGGCATTGCAAATATGCGCTTATTGACCTTAAGTAGCTAATGGCTAAATGGTGATGCGAAGATCCTAGTGGTGTCTTAATAAATCTAAATGATTCTTTTTTAACTTGCAAAAATAAATCACTCAAGTTCTGCAGTCTCACATCAACAAATTTCATGGTGCATATGTCCTATCGACTATAAAGCAGATCTTTTGGAAACGGGTTTCTTTGCTTGATTGATTTGTTGGAGCGACTACTCGGGAAGATTTTCATCCGCTCATTAAGAAGTGTGGGCAACCATGATTCATGTGAATTTTGGCTTCCTTCTTAAATTGTCAGGGGAACATGTTAAAACTTAAGATTATTTGTTTCTGTTCACAGATGGGTATGGTTTTCACTGACACTTTGGCAAAGTAGTGGAGGTGATAGGTTGTTCTAAGTGTTCATTTTGCTGCTGTTTCAGCAGATCAAATGTCTTCCTATGAGGTCAGCTGGCCCCTAGAGTAGCAAGTCACTGGTGGACACCAGAATAGGCACACATTTTCACAGCCATAACCAAGTAGTAACAAACTCTCAATTAGAGAAGCAGTGTGGCCCACTGGAAAGACCACCGACCCAGGAGTCAGAAGGAACTGGGTTCTAATCCTGGCTCCACCACTTGTCTGCTCTGTGACCTTGGGCAAGTTACTTCAATTTCTCTGAGCCTCAGTTACCTCATCTGTAAAAAGGGGATTAAAACTGGGAGCCCCAAGTAGGACATGGACTGTGTCCAACCTGATTAGCTTGTTTTTACCTAGCGCTTAGTATAGTGCTGGGCACATACTAAGCACATAAAAAATATCATTAAAAAATTAGAACTTGTGGTTAGTCTCACAGCACTAGTTACAGTGCCCACCTAAAAAATAAGCAGTATTGCCTAGTAGAACAAGAATGGGCCTGAGAGTCAGAGGACATGGTTCTCATAATAATAATAATAATAATGTTGGAATTTGTTAAGTGCTTACTATGTGCAGAACACTGTTCTAAGTGCTGGGGGAGATACAGGGTAATCAGGTTGTCCCACGTGAGGCTCACAGTTAATCCCCATTTTACAGATGAGGTAACTGAGGCACAGAGAAGTTAAGTGACTTGCCCACAGTCACACAGCTGACAAGTGGCAAAGCCAGGATTTGAACCCATGACCTATGGCTCCCAAGCCCGGGCTCTTTCCACTGAGCCTGGCTCTACTGCTTGCCTGCAGTGTAACCTTAGACAAGTCACTTAATCATTGGTATTCATTGAGCACTTAATGTGTGCAGAATACTATACTAAGTGCTTGGGAGAGTACAGTGTAACAGAGTTAGTAGATGCATTCCCTTCCTATTCAAAAACCACTCTTTCAACTTTACCTCAGACCCTATCCCTTCATACTTTATCCAAGTGCTTGCCCCCTCTCTGACTGTCAACTGCAGCTATTCATTCTCCAATGGCCTTTTCTCCACTGCTTTCAAACATGCTCATGTCTCCCCATCCTAAAAAAAACAACCCTCTCTCAACCCCACACCTCCCTCCAGTTATCACCCCATCTCCCTTCTACCATTCCTCTCCAAACTCCTTGATCGAGTTGTCTACACCTACTGTCTCCTTTTCCTCTCCTCCAATTCTCTCGTTGACCCCCTCCAAAATAGCTTCCGCCCTCTTCACACCACCAAAACTGCCCTCTCAAAGGTCATCAAAGATCTAATTCCTGCCAAATCCAATGGCTTCTCTTCCATCGGAATCCACCTTGACTTCTCAGCTGCCTTCAACCCTGTGGACCCACCCCCTTCTAGAAATGTTATCCAACCTTGGTTTTACTGACACTGTCCTCTCCTGGTTCTCCTCTTATCTCTCTGTTGGCTCATTCTCCGTCTCTTTTGCAGGCTCTTCCCCTGCCTCCCATCCCCTAAATGGGGGGGTCCTTAAAGGTTCAGTTCTGGGTCCCCTTCTATTTTCCATCAACACCCATTCCCTTGGCTTCAATCACTCCCTTGGCTTCAACTACCACGTCTATGCAGATGATACCCAAATCTACATTTCCAGCCCTGATTTTTCTCCTTCTCTCCAGTCTCGCCTCTCCTCCTGCCTTCAAGATATCTCTACTTGGATATCCTCCCATCCCCTCAAAATTAATATATCCAAAACTGAACTCCTCATCTTTGAATATTAATCAATCAGTGGTATTTATTGAGCACTTATTATATACAGAGCACTGTACTAAGCACGTGGGAGAGTACAAGAGTTGGTAGATACATTCCCTGCCTACAGTGAGCTTAAAGTCTAGAGGGAGAGGCAGATATTAATGAAGATAAATAATTGCTGTGTGGCTGAGGACAGTTACAGATATCTGGTGTTCTGGGACCTAGATCATTATTATTATTGTTATAATTATTACATTTGTTAAGCACTTACAGTGTATAAAGCACTGTTCTAAGCACTGGGCTAGTTACAAGTTAATCAGGTTGGAAGTAGTCTCAGTCTCACATGGGGATCACAGTCTAAAAAGTAGGGAACAGGCATTTAATCCCCTTTTTTCAGTTGGGGAAACTAAAGCAAAGAGAAGTTAAGGGACTTGCCCAACATCTCACAGCAAGCAGTTGGCAGGGCAAGATTAGACTCCAGGTCTTCTGATTCCCAGGTCCGTTCTCTTTCCGTTAGGCCACACTGCTCCTCAACCTGACTGCTGAACCTGTGTGTATATCACAGGTCAAAACTCATTTTCCAAAAGGAGCAACTGCTAATCTGCTACATTTATTTGTGAGCGTTTGATAACATCATTTCACATCACTGACACACCAGGGATTCTGGAATGGGGCTAAGCAAATTCAGCTAGGCAGAGAAATTCACCAAGATTTTTAGGCAACTCCCTGGTGGAATGGTTGGTCAAGTTAGAATTATTTTTTAAGGTATTTTAAAGTGCTTATTATGTGGCATGAACTGTGATATGAGCTGGAGGGGTTAGAAAATAATTAGGTTGGGCACAATCCCTAGCCCACATGAGTCTCACAGTCTTAATCCCCATTTTATAGATGAAGTAACTGAGGCACAGAGAAGTTAAGTGACTTTTCCAAGGTCACACAGCTGGGGTTTCAACCTAGGTCCTTTGACTCCCAGACTGACCCTTAGGCCATCACTGTCAGAGTGGTGAAAGTTTGGGTGGACAATATGATAATAATAATAAGTATGGTATTTATTAAACACTTACTATGTGTCGGGTACTGTACCAAATGCTGGTGATGCCTGTCTACTTGTTTTGTTGTCTGGTTCCTCCTCTCCCCCCCTTTTAGACTGTGAGCCATTGTTGTGTAGGGATTGTCTCTATTTGTTGCCAAACTGTACTCTCCAAGTGCTTAGTAAAGTGCTGTGCACACAGTAAGCGCTCAATAAATACAAGTGAATGAATGAATGCTGGGGTGGATACAAGATAATCGGGGTGGACACAGTCCCTGTCCCACATAGGGCTTGCAGTCTTAATCCCCATTTTACAGATGAGGTAACTGAGGCCCAGAGAAGTGAAGTGACTTGTCCAAGATCACATAGCAGACAAGTGTCAGAGCCAGGATTGGAACCCACACCCTTCTTACTTCCAGGCCTGAGTTCTGTCCCTTACACCATGCCAGGCACTGCCTCCTTTAACCAAAGCCTTCCCAGTGTTTTAAAAGTTGAGAAAGCCTCTAATTGCTCTTGTTTCTTCATCAGCCTCCCTGGATTCGAGGAAATATTGGCTGGTTTTATTCAGGGCACATCACATCCTGTGAGCTCTTCATTGAGATGTTTTGCCCAAGACTGGAGGAGGTATTTGAGTCTTTGGCACATACATTAAATATAGAATCAGAAAGCTTATTAAAATCTCAGTAAAAATATTTCTCTACCTGCAGTGGCCTTCCTCTTCCAATTATGACACAATTAATGTCCTCAAAGTTTTGCCTGGTAGGTGATAAAGGAATTAGCACAGCTGCAGTTCTCTTCTCAGGGTTATCATAATTTTCATCCTATTCAAGGTTTTAAAAGGAAGCTTGCCTGTGTAGAGTTACGAGTTAACTGTGTGAATGGGTCCAACGGTAATTACTATCCGAGGACTGAGCTTTATCCCAGGTGTCGTTCTGTCTCATCAAATGAAAGTTTGCTAAAGCAGTTTGAGGGGTAATTCAGTTGAGCGAGCATGAAGTGGGCATAAGTTGGTAACCACTTCCATTCTCTTATTCAAAAAAAAAATCATTGTATATCTGCCAGTCTCAATCTGTCTGCCATGTGCACAAAACGTACCCTTTGCTTTCCTTCTGCTCTTCGAGGAGTAGGAGGTCTTTGTACAGGGAAAAAGAACTTATTGTATGAATTGCTCAGGATTTCTTTGGGCTTTCATGTTTCTCAATTTATGTTTCAAATGTGCATTTTGAAAAAATAGTTTTCATGAATTTTTAATAGGCTCGCTAGCTCTCAAGATCTCCTTTGTTGTCTTTTTCTTATTTCATTTCTTAAAAATCTCACAATCACCTTATTCTAAAGCAAGCAATTTGAGCACTGAGAGAGGAAGTGTTCATGCTGTCCATTCTAGGCCACCTCAAGATCTGGTGGTGGGGTGCTGATGTTTCCCTTGGATTTCTCGGAAGGATGTGGGGCAAGGGGAGGGAATTGTCAGAACCCTGGGTGCTGGAGGAGTTGAGGCATCAGATTTCTATTCCCCCTCAACTTCTGCTTGCTTCCTATCCCTTCCCACAGCAAAATGCAAGCTTCCACTCTGTTTCTTCACCAAAATGTAACTTCAGACTTCCAAGTATTTTAATGATAATAATGGTATTTGTAAAGCACTTACTATGTGCCAGGCACTGTAATAAGCAGTGGGGCAGATAGAAGATAATCGGGTTGGACACAGTCCCTGTCCCATATAGGGCTCACACTCTTAATCCCCATTTTACAGATGAGGAACTGAGGCACAGAGACGTGAAGTGACTTGCTCACACGGCAGACTTGTGGTGGAGCTCGGATTAGAACGCACGTCCTTCTGGCTCTCAGGTCCATGCTCTCTCCGTTAGGCCATGCTACTTCCCTGTGCTTGGTCTCAGGGCCTCTCTTGAAGATTTCCTGGCAAATGCAAGGTGGTATGAAGAGTCACGTGCTGTTCCTTGGAAGAAAGAGGTGTAATTTCAGGAACATCTGGGTATTATTATCATCATTATTATTATTATATTTGTTAAGCACTTACTATGTGTCAAAGTATGTTCTCAGCTCGGGGTAGATACAAGTTAATCTCAGGTTGGATGAGGTCTTTGTCCCATATAATATAATAATAATAATAATAATAATAATAATGGCATTTGTTTAGTGCTATGTGCCAAGCACTGTTCTAAGCACTAGGGTAGCTACAAGGTAATCAGGTCTGTCCCATGTGGGGCTCACAGTCTTAATCCCCATTTTACAGATGGAGGTAACCGGAGGCACAGAGAAGTTAAGTGACTTGCCCAAAGTCACCACAGCTGACGTGGCGGAGCGGGGGATTAGAACCCACGAACCTCTGACTCCCAAGCCGTGTTTTTTCCCTAAGCCATGCTGCTTCCATATGGGGCTCACTCTAGGAGAAGGAACTGACGTTAAGTCTCCACTCTGCAGATAGGAAACGACACAGAGAAGCTAAGTGACTCGCCCATGGTCACACAGCAGGCAATTGACAGGGCAGTATTAGAACCCAGGTCTTCTGACTCCCAGATCCATGCTTTCCCCCACTAGGCCATGCAGCTCCAAGTGGAAAAATTCAAAATTCTGACCTCTTGAAATATGTTGTGGTTTCAGGACCCCCATGAGTGAGAACCTGAGGAGGTTAAAGGAGTAAATATCCCAGCAAGAACTCATAATGGAGTTTTTGCCCAGTAAATAAGCAGACTCTAAACTCCTTGAGTTCAGGGATAGGGTTCTGCCTACTGTATTTTATAGGCTCAAGCAATTAGTGCAATACTCTGCACAGGGTAAGCACTTAAAAATGCCATTGATGGATTAACTGGAATCAGGATGTTTAGATCAATGCTTGAGCAGCTTCCTGGCTCATACCTTACTTACCTCACGAGGAGTTGACTTGTTCAATTTATTTGATCCAGACAATTTTCTTCCTAGACAAATGAAGATGGTCTCTGGGCCAAGTGGAGCTACGCTACTGGCTATAGAACCTATGGGAAGCAGGCTGTGGCCGAGTCATGATTTCCTGGCCTACTTGACCACAATCTACTGCAATAGAATAAGTTCCAACTTTGAATTAAGTTACTAAAAGCATTTACGTTGATAAACCTAACTTAGTGCATGGACCTGGGAATCAGAAGGTTGTGGATTCTAATCCTGGCTCCGCCACTTATCTGCTGTCACACTTCGCTTCTCTGTGCCTCAGTTCCTTCATCTGTAAAATAGGATTAAGACTGTGAGCCCTATGTGGGACAGGGACTGTGTCTAACCTGATTAGCTTTAATCTGCCCCAGTGCTTAGAATAGTGCCTGGGTCATAGTAAGTGCTAAATAAATACCACAATTATTATTATTATTATTAGGTTTGATGGAGATTAAGAAACAGTTCCAAATCAATTCATGGCATTTATTGATGGTTTGTGGTGTGCACGAGAGCGAACTAATTCTTATGGTGGGAAGCATTGTTTGGCTCCATTTTCTAGTTAGTGATCCTCACTGGCATTTTCTGGAGGTCATTCTCAGAGGTAATAATAATTAATAATCATAGTGATGATTTCCTGTTTTTTTAAATATTTCTTTGCTGTGTGCCAACAGTGTACTAAGTGTGGGGGTAAGATACAAGACAATCAGGCCAGAAACATTCCCTGTCCCACTAGGGGATCACGGTCTAAGGGGGAGGGAGAACAGGTATTTTGTCCCCATTTTGCAAATGAGGACACTAAGGCACAGAGCTGTTATGTAATTTGCTGAAGGTCACACAACAACCAAGCTGTGAAGGTGGGTTTAGAACCCAAGTCCCCTGATTCCCTAGCCCATGATCTTTCCACTAGGCCATTCTGTGTATAAGACTGAAAGAAGGGCTGTGTATGATTTATATATTTATAGATTTGACAGATACAAATTAATACCTGCATTTCCTCAGTTACTTTGTCTTGTGTTTCCAGGTAGATTTTCAGATTGATATGACTTCATTTTCCTACCAAAGACCATGTTTTGGTTTTTATTGTCATTGCCCTTCTCCCTGCTCCTTTACCGACCTTCTACTTCCCACCCCAGAAATGGAAAGAACACAAGACTGGGAGTCAGGAAACCTGGGTTTCCAGTTCTTCCTTTGGACAAGTCACTTAATCTCACTGTGCCCCAGTTTCCTCTTCTGTAAAAATGAAGATAAAATACCTGTTTATCTCACCCTAGTGGAAAGTGCACGGGCCTGGGAGTCAGAGGACGAGGGTTCTAAACCAATTGCTTGCTGTGTGACCTTGAACAATCTCTTAACTTCTCTGAGCCTCAGTTACCTCAACTGTAAAATCGGAATTAAATACCCGTTCTCCCTCCTATGTGGGACAGACACTTTGTCCCACTTGATTAATTGTATCTACTCCATGCTTCAAACAGGGCTTGGCTCATACTTAGCACTTAAATATAATAAATAATACTAATACTAACTGTGAATATTGTGTGGGTCAAGGGCTGGGTTCGGTATGATTATTTTCCATCTCCCCCAATGCTCAGCCCCTAGTAAGCACTTGATAAATTAATTATTAGCTAAATGTACTCCTGACTAGGTATGGGGGTACAGTTTGGGAAAAGGATGAGAAAGAAGGGAAAACCAATTTGGTAAATGTGCTGTAGTCACATGACAACTTCTTTATTCCTGTTTTTCCAGCAATGAGGCTTAAGAACAGATCCTTCTCTGACCTTACTGAATTAAATTAAGGCTCAGTTTATGTGTTAGAGAAGAACTCGGAGGCTACACATTTACTCATTATCTCTTTACATATAGGCTGATTTAGTCATCTCATTGGCAGATATTTCTCCCACAGCAAAATAACAGCTGTGTGGTCTGGGGTAATGACTGCAAGATCCAGCAGTGACAGACACCAGAGAGAGGCAGTGAAGATATAAATGGGCCTCTTATTGATTTGTTTTCCTCCTTTTAAAATAGTAAATTGAAGCCCTTTTCAGTGGCTGACAATTAATTTTACTCCTTTTATCACATCTCAAAAACATTCAGTGCATCTCCTCCTCAGTCTTTCTTCTCTAGACTGTAAGCTCATTATGGGCAGGGAATGTGACTGCTAATTCTGTTATAGTGTACTCTCCCAAGTGCTTAGTACAGTGCTCTGTGCATAGTAAGCACTCAATAAATACAATTGGTTGATTGATTGCAACTATTTTGCCATGTTTCCTTCCCACCTTGTTTATGTTTCTAATTTCTGCTTTTTTAGTTCAAACTCATAAGTGAAGTTGTTGCTCTCTCCTTGGCAGTATAACTGACCCTAAAAATAAGCAATTCACATGAGCCATGACATCTCAGTCTTTCTATAAATACATATATGATTTATATATATATGTATAAACTACATAAACATTTGTATAAATATATATACATCTTTATATAAGGCACATGGTGATCATGAGTTGCTTGTTTGAGTCTCGTGTACACGTTTGTGTGTGTCCAGGTGTGTGTTTGTGTAGGTTCCAAATCCACCCAGTTTGTTGTTTTAGTGATCAATCGATCAATGGTATTTATTGGGTTCTTACTAGGTGCAGAACACTGTACTAAGCACTTGGGAGAGTACAATACAACAGAATTAGTGGGCATGTTCCCTGCCCCTAATGAGTTCACAGCCTAGAGATAAACAAGTTTGTGTAGTTCTTCATTCCAGGTCTTCCTATGTCTGTAGGGAGGCTGGAGATTAATAGATCAGCTGTTCATCAGATGCATCGGGTCGGACATGAATCGGGAAAGAAAAGTGATGTCTATAAATTATAGGAAAACTGCATAGTGTGCTTCTCAATGGGAAACGGATTAGAAACAGAATTTTGCATATGCATAATCTTGGTCAGATTGAGGTTTTCAAATCTCTCAACACCATTTCCGACCTCATTTTTCTCCTTCAGAGATCATTGTTCAGAGGAAGCAGGGAAGTGGTGACCAAAGCCGTGCTCTGGAATGGGTAATCACCAGTCCCTGCTTTAATACACTGAATGTCAGTAACATCAAGGCGTGCTCCGGCTGCATTTTTCTTTCCTAAAAAGCAATTACATCGAAGGACATGATAAAATAAGAAGGGACAATCCAGCTCGACATGAAAGCCTGAAGAAAGGCTTTGATAAGCAGGACGCTATTACCAAATTATTAAGATCAGACAGCCAAGGGGGATATGGAGCATGGGAAGGGGAGATTACCAGATTTTGTGAGGTTTGCAGCTTTGCCAACTTTTTGGTTGAAGCAGAGGCTTGTAGGAAGGCAGTGAAGAGGGATCGAGTGAATCTTTTTTTAATAGCATTTTTAAGCATTTATTATGTGCCAGGCATTGTACTAAGCGCTGGGGTAGATACAAGCTCATCAGGTTGGACATAGTCCCTGTCTCTCACCAGGCTCACAGTTTTAGTCCCCATTTTACAGATGCGGTAACTGAGACCCAGGGAAGTGAAATGACTTGCCCAAGAGCACACAGCAGACAAGTGGTAGAGCCGGGGTTAAAACCCAGGTCCTCTGACTCCCAGGTCCATGCTTTATCCACTAGAACCTGCTATTTCTAGTTATATGTACACATCAGTGGCTTATGGTAGTATCCCCGTCAGCTATCTCTGTGTTCCAGTGGGAGAATGTATTTGGTACATAACAAGAAGACTGGTGATTCAGGTCACTCAAGGATGCTCTACCACTTTGGTGACCTCAGCCTTTCCTTAAAATGTGCACATTCAACCGTATATTCAGTTATTTATTCAGCTCCGTCATCCTGATATGCTCATACTACTGCCTGTTAAATCCTTGTTCTTTCTCCTGCACTATGTATAAATCATTTTGGTCTCTCTGTCTTCTGCCATTAGGTTGTAAGCTCCCTGAGAGGAGCAGATGTATGTTTCTTAGCTATCGTACTCTCCCAAGTGCTTAGTACCGTGCATTTCTCAATGTAGAGGTTCAGTCAGTACTTTTGGTGGGTGGTTCATTTTTCTAGTAAGGCATGCTGTAAGGACATCTTCCTCATTAGTAACACCTGTCTTCCATAGGTCTTGGGTTCTAATCCTGGGTCTTCCACTTGTCTGCTGTGGGACCTTGAGCAAGTCATATCACTTCTCTGTGCCTCTGTCACCTCATCTGCGAAATGGAGATTGAGACTGTGAGCCCCAAGTGGGACAGGGACTTTGTCCAAGCCAATTTGCTTGTATCCACTCCAGTGCTTAGTACAGTTCCTGGCACACACTAAGCACTCAACAAATGCCGCAATTATTATTATTATTATTATTCCATTTGAGACATTAGGAGAGTTGAGAGAGCATTTCAAAACTTGGATGAGCATTTCAAACATTAGTCAATATTTCGTGTCCGCATCTCTAACCCCTTGCGTAATTATTACCTTAAAATAGTAATCTGCTCTGAGGAAGTATGTACTGAAATCTTATTAGAATAGCTACAAAGAAAATTTGGGGTTTTTTTTGTTCTAGGAATAACATGTCACCTAATGCCAAAGAAAGTACTCACCGGCTAATAATGAAACTTGCATTTTCAGGTTTTAGATGACAGTACGAAGGATTAAACTCTGCTATTTAGACGTCCATTATGCTTTTACTTTATTCTATGCTTTTCCACTGAACAGTCACACATTGAATGTATTAAGTGTCTTTGTGCACAGCCTGTTCTCAGCTAACCAGTGCCATCAGTAAATTCCTCACTCAAGGTTGATAAATGCCCAGTTGTTATTTGAATCTTTAATTCCTCTAGCATGAAAGGTGCAAAACTACCCAACCTCTTCAGAGTAGGAGAAAGTCCCAAAGGTTAATTCTGGCCCATCTTAAACTGAGAACAGACAATACAGTCAGAGCCTGAACACTGATGAGGTTAAACAGCTGTACGTGGGCTGCGTTTTTTAAAAAGCTGCAGATTACTCATAAATTCTACCAATTACCAATTAGCCACCTAGTACATTGTAGTACATAATGCATGATTATTAAATAGAACAGAAGGAAATGAAATGAACAAAAATAGTTCTATTCACCAATTTCCTGCAAATAACGGAGCTAGTGGGCCCGGGGACAGAGGGAAGGAGACTTCGGGTGAGAATAAGACAAGAAAAGGAATGACGCAGAGAAGAAACTCACACATGTTCACATTCACACACATGCACACATACTCCCTACTCTCTCACACCTATTTTCAAGCAAAGGTCCACTCGCACACCCACTCTGGCAGCCTTTCCCACACCCACCACCATCATCATCATCATCAGTGGTATTTATAGAGCGCTTACTGTGTGCAGACACTGTACTGAGCACTTGGTAAAGTACAGTATCACCGAGTTGGTGAGAAGCAGCGTGGCTCAGCGGAAAGAGCACGGGCTTTGGAGTCAGAGGTCATGGGTTCGAATTTCGGCTCTGCCACTTGTCAGCTGTGTGACTGTGGGCAAGTCACTTAACTTCTCTGTGCCTCAGTTCCCTCATCTGTAAAATGGGGATTAAGACTGTGAGCCCCACGTGGGACAGCCTGATTCCCCTGTGTCTATCCCAGCGCTTAGAACAGTGCTCTACACATAATAAGCGCTTAACAAATACCAACATTATTATTATTATTAAGTTCCCTGCCCACAGTGATCTAATAGTCTAGAGGACTGTGGATTCACGCACACGCACTCTTTCTCTCTCTAACAGCAGTATGAGAAGCAGCTTGGCTTAGTGGATAGGGCACAGACCAGGAAGTCAGAAGGACCTGGGTTCTAATCTCTTCCACATAATAATAATAATAATGATGATGGTATTTGTTAAAGTGCTTACTGTGTGCCAAGCACTGTTCTAAACTCTGAGGTTGATGCAGGGTAATAAGGTTGTCCCATGTAGGGCTCACAATCTTCATCCCCATTTTACAGATGAAGTCACTGAGGCACAGAGAAGTTAAGTGACTTGCCCGAGGTCATACAGCTGACAAGCGGCAGAGTCAGGCTTAGAACCCATGACCTCTGACTCCCAAGCCAGGGGTCTTTCCACTAAACCACGCTGCTTCTCAATGTCTGCTTGTGTCCTTGGGCAAGGCACTTAACTTCTCTGGGCTTCAGTTCCCTCATCTATAAAATGGGGATTAAGAGTGTGAGCTCAGTGTGGGATAGGGACTGTGTCCAACTTGATTAACTTGCATCTACCCCAGCACTTAGAACAAGGCTTGGCGCATAGTAAGCATGAAACAAGTACCATAATTATTCATTATTAGATGGAGCTGAGAGGGACGCTTATCTTGGGTCAACCCCAGCACTCATTACTCGGCTTGGCTCATAGGAACGCTGAACAAATGCCATTATTACTATTAATCAATCAGTGGTCCTGACTGGGCACTTATTGTCCTGAGCTCTTGGAAGAATCTAGTACAACAGAGCTGGTAGACGTGTTCCCTCCCCACAACGAGCTGACAGTCTGGAGGCGACACGCAGTCTGTTGTTGCTGTTGTTGTGATCAGCCAAAGCCCGAGGGTATCAGTGTCCTCGAGTTCTCTGCCTGATGGAGAAGGCTCTTCCTTCCGCCAGGGAGTCCCCAGGGGCAACAGTGGGAAAGAAGGGGATGGGTGGGCATTGGATTGGAAATGGTTTTGAAAGAGCAACTTAGCAGGCCACAGATCTCACAAATGAGCTGGCTTTTGCAGGCCTTATCTCAGCTCTGCCTCCTCCCCGGCCTCCCACTTCTCTGCAACTTCTCCTCCCGGAAAATAAGTGAGTCTGTGTGTGTCTGAGTGTCTAGTGGGTGCAAGTTGGGGGAAGGGCAGAGAGGACACCCAAGGGTCGGAAGGTGGTCCTGGTGTCCCTTTCAGAACTATGAGAAGCAGCATGGCCTAGTGGCTAGTGCCCAGTCCTGGGAGTCAGAGGGCCCTGGGTTCTGATCCCGGCTTTACCACTTGTCCACTGTGGGACTTGGGGTAAGTCACTTGCCTTCTCTGGGCCTCAGTGCCCTCATCTGTAGAGGGGGATTGGGACTGTGAGCCCGTTGTGGGACAGGGACTGCATCCAGCTCGATTTGCTTATATCCAGCCCAGCGCTTAGTACGGTGCCTGCTACACAGTAAGCACTTAATAAATACCACTAATATTATTTTGGCCCTGCTGAGTGTGCACCCACATTGGCTAAGGGGCCGTCCCACCCTGCCCCCACCCTGCCTCTGGCCAGGGCTTCTGCCTCTAGAGGTGCTGAGCCCAGAGAGGGCCCCCCCAGAAAGCACACAGATCTGGGAGTTGGAGGACGTGGGCTCTCATTTCAGTTCCACCATTCATCTGCCATGTGACCTTGAGCAAGTCACTTCACTCTGACTTATATTACTGTCACTCTCCCCCTCTAGACTGTAAACTCATAATGGGCAGGGAATGTGTCTTACTGTTATATTTTACTCTCCCAAGTGCTTAGTATGGTGCTGTGCACAGAGTAAGCACTCGATAAATATGACTGAATGAATGAAATGAATGAAATAGTCCCATTACTGCTTACCCCTTCCTCCTAACCGGAAATGGTCCCCTCTAGACTGTAAGCTCGTTGTGGGCAGGGAACATGTCTGTTATATTGTTCTATTATAACAATATAATAGACTCTCCCAAGCACTTAGTACAATGCCTGACATATAATAAGTGCTTAACAAATGCCATAATAATTATTATTATTATCATTTTTCACCTTGGGCCTTCATCTGTCTGGGCACTGCACTGACCTACAAATAATTGGGACAAATGATAAATCTCGTTCTCATCTAACTCATTATTTTTCATTCCCTTCTCCATAATGGTGCATCATACGAGAAGACTCGCTTCCAGAATGTCTTCTCCACCCCTGCCTCCCTCTATGTTTGCTTCCCCATTCAGAGCTGTCTCTCCCAGGAACGGTTTATGACATGTTGGAACAGAATGAAATACTATGATATAAAGCTGTCATGGCTGGGGAATGCCTGACAGAAGCCTCCCAAAGGTGAGATTTATCTGGCAATAGATAACAATCTTAAATTGCTCCATAGTCTCTTCCACTAAAGAGCTGCAGGGAGGAAAAATTCAATTAGGAATCTCTATCTAGGAAAACTCTGGAAATAAAGAGGGCATGCACTGCACCATCGATTTGTTTAGGCAACTCAGCCATTTGGCTACATGCATTCCTGGGCATTTTTTTGTTTTTCCTGACGACGTTTATTTGTAGGTCAACTCTCAGGCTTTTTTATTGGATCGTTTTTAAGAGGCAAGGCCTTGTCGACCTGGGCACCTTTACTCTAATGTTTACTGTGAAGACCTCATCATCCCAGGAGCACTGAGCGAATTCGAGGGGCCCTTACAGTTCATAAAGAAGAGTAGATTCCTTTAGTTCTATGGCAGAAGAACCTCTCTGCTATTGCACCTGGAACAGACACAGCTCATCAGGGGAGTTTCCTTAACAAGAGGGGTGGTTTCGCCAATTCAGATAATAGGGGATTATTATAAGATGAAACTTGTCACTTCTCCTGGCTGGGTGATAGCAGCTGGTAGTGATGGTTTCCCTGAAAGGAAACCATTCTCCACTGCAGAGACTTTATCAAATTTTTTTTAATGAATGAAAAATGCAGTTTGGGAATAAAGATGGACTAGAGCAGGCACCATCCTGTGATGGAAAAGTGGGAAATAAGGAAAGAGATAAAGGCAAAAAAGTTCAGCTCTGGATTTTGATCTCCTCTGGAAAGAGTTTTGAGGATGAACAAGAAGAGCGTTGCTCTTTCTGGGACAGATCTAGGGACTGACGTTTCCCTGAATAACACAATTCATTCATCTCTGGTCCCATTGGAGGAAGCAGGTGACGATGATGGCGTCTCTTGTAAAAGATGGATCACCTTAGTTCAGTCGCAAAAGTTTGAGGAATCTGTGGGAAGAAATTGATTAGAATGTTAGGGGTTTGGGCAGCACAATTTGCACTTTCTGTCTCTGCCAGTCAGGTTCCTGCTGGGGCAGTGGATATAATAAGCGAGTAGATGGGCAAGGGGGAGTAAAATACAAGGTGCATGGCAGAATTTTACATACAAAACCCTTATCATGTGTTTCCAACTCCACTCATACTCCTAGACAAACTCTTAGGATCATCACAGAACTCCTTTTCTCTTTCTCCCTCTTTCTTCCTCCTTTTCCTTCTCTCATCCTCTGTCTCTCTTTCCTGACTCCAAAATAAGAATACTGTGATCTAGAGACAAATCTGGGCATTAGTATGGCAGTTCCAAAGGAAACGGAAATCAGGTTCAGTTTGGAAATAGCACACTAAGGTTGCCAAGGCATTTTAGCAGTAATAAAAGGGAGTCATGTTTGCCAAAGGCTTAGTTCTCCTCCTCTGTATAGAACTACCCCTTATTTTAGTGCCTCCCACTTTTTTTTTAATGGTGCTTGTTAAGTACTTATTATGTGACAGGTGCTCTGTACTAATCACTGATGCCGATACCGGTCAGACTGGACACAATCCCAGTCCCATATGGAACTCACAGTCTAAGTCAGAGGGAATAGGTTTTCATCCTCATTTTACAGATGAGGTAACTGAGGCACAGAAAAGGTAAGTGCCTCACCCTTGGTCACACAGTAGACAGTGGCTCTTTTGTCTGGGAGACTGTAAGGCTGGGCTCAGGATGATAAACTGGGGTGACCCCAGAACTAGGCCGAAGACCTAGCTGCCAACAGATGTCTGCTTTCCAGGGGCAATTGAGGGATTAGGGATGCTTGGCGGACCTGATATAGCACAGAGACAATAATACCAGCAGTAAAAAGCAGCACAGTGCAGTGGGTAGAGCACAGACCTGGCGGTTCTAATTTTGGCTCCGCCACTTGTCTGCTGTGACCTTGGGCAAGTCACTTCATTTCTCTGTTCTTCAGTTATCCCATCTGTAAAATGGGGATTAAGAATGGGAGCCCTATGTGGGACAGGGACTGTGTCCAACCTGATTATCAAGTACCTACCCCAGTGCTTAGTACAGTTCTTAGCACATAGTAAGTGTTGAATAAATATTATTATTATTATTGTTATTATGATGTAGTTGAGACAGTATATAACAGATCCATGGATAAGGGTGGTAGCAGTGTAAATGGAGAGGAAGGGGTAGATTCTGGCGATGTTATGAAGATAGAATGCAAGATTTGGTAATGGCATATGTGGGTAGAAAGAGAGAGATGAGTTAAGGATAAATCCAAGGTCGTGGTTTTGTGAGACAAGGAGGATGGTGATGTCAACGGTAATTGGGGAAGAGAGAATTTTGGTGGTAAGGTGAGGAGTTCAATATGAGGAGTTTAGTTTTAGACATGTTGAGTTTGAGGTGTTGGTGGGACATCTAAGTAAAGATGTCCTGAAATGTTATCAAAGGTCAAGGAAAAATAGAGTGGAATCAAGTCCATTAGATTTAAAAAGGAGGAGGTCACAGATGATCCTCTAGCCTGAAAGATGTGGGTTGGGAATGTGTCATAGTGTACTCTTCCAATTGCTTGGGACAGTGCGCTGCACACAGTAAATGTTCAATTAATATGATTGATTTATCTTGGAGCGCTGCTTCAGTGGAGTGTAGGGAATGGAAGCAGGATTGCAGGAGGGCATTGGAGGGAAGGACATGGAGATGGGGGTACAGACATCTTGCTCAGGAGTTTGAACTGGAATGATAGGAGGGAGATGGGGTCAGAGCTGGAGGGTAGGGCTGAGAGAGGGGATTTTTATAATGGGTGTTATGTGGGAGTCTTGAAAATGAAGGGAGAGAAGGTGGTATGTGGGTGTGTTTGAAAGTGAAGGGAGAGAGTGGATGAGGGTGGGAGGGAGAGCAAACTGGGGGGTTCACGCCTGATGCTTTCAGTTGTATCAATGAAATAGGTAGGAAAGTCATCTGGAGCAAGAGATAGAGGGAGGTGGAGGTACTGGGTGCTTAAAGAGGGAGTTAAAAGAAAGAAATAGTTGGTAGGGGCAATGGGCATGGGAGGCAAAGAGGGAGGAGAAGGCGTGTTGCTGGGCAGAGGAAAGAGCAGAGTTATAGCAACCGAGGATGAGTTTGAGAAGAATGAGGTCAGCACAATGTCCGTATTTTCAAAAGTGCTCCGAGCACGAGAGGGTGAGCGAGCGATGAATGCCATTGATTAACTGACCAATTGATTGGGAAAAGCCATAGTAGAAGTAATAGTAGCGGTGGCAGTGGAGGTCATGGTGGTAGTTGAAGCAGAAGCAGCAGAATTTATTGAACAACCATTTGGTGGTTGTTCTTGAGAACTACAGAATAACAAAGTGATTATCTCCCTGCTCACAAGAAGCTTAGCCTCTAGCAGGGGAGGCAAGCTTAAAATACAGCACTGTCAAAATAAATTGAGCAAATGTAGATATGTGAGGAGAGGATCCAATAATTTTGCACTCTTCTCTCATCCTTCTTCACCTTAGCCCCTCTACTATTTCTCGATCTTTTTCTCACTCTCAATTTTAATCTCTATAGTTCTTCATTATAATTATCTTCCCTAACATCCTTCACAATTACATGCCCTAAACTTTGTTTTATTCTTTGATCCTTTACGGTCATGCGGAAACCTTCCTTAGGTCTCTAAATCAAATCTCTTTACCTCTCTTGAGAGAATACTCCATCCCTTAAGTGGTTGCTTTAACTAAGGGGAGGGGATTTTTTGTGGTTGATTTTTAATAGTATTATTCATTTACTACATGCCAGGCACTGTGCTAAGCGCTGGGGTAGATACAAGCTGATCAGGTTGGATACTGTCCGTGACCCACACGAGGCTCACAGTCTTAATCCCCATTTTACAGATGAGGTAACTGAGACACAGATGAGGAAACTGAGACCCGCTACAGTTAAGTGCAGCGTGGAGTAGTGGACAGAGCACGGGCACAGGAGTTAGAAGGTCATGGGTTCTGATCCTGGCTCTGCCACTTGCTGTGTGGCTTTGGGCAAGTCACTTAACTTCTCTGTGCCTCAGTTACCTCATCTGGGAATGGGGATTAAGTCAGTGAGCCCCTTGAAGGACAGAGACTGTGTCCAATCCAGTTTGCATGTATCCACCCTAGTGCTTAGTACAGTGCCTGGCACTTAACAAATACCATCATTATTATTACTATTATTTGCCCAAGGATCTCATAGCGAACAAATGGTGGAGCCGGGACTAGAAGCTGGGAATTGGAAGTGATTGGGGAAGGCAGGGGAGAGATTTTACACCAATCTCCACTGAAGAAGGGGCTTCTCTTCAAAGCGTTGCAAGAATCTGTTGGACCAGATAAGTCAACACCCTGCAAAGGGAGCTAATACACTGCTTCTCCTACTGCTGTTCTTTGCACAGGCAATTCTCATTCCATTAGCCTCTATTAGATTACCTGTTATCAGAACCCCTTTATGCCTTGAGGTAGGAGAAGGGCAGAACTGGAGGTAGTTGGCACTTGGGGAAATCAACGGAAGCTGCTCGAAATGGAATTTGCTTTAGTGGGAGTTGCTCTGCTCTTATTATTGCTGCCGGGATTCACGGATGCCACCTGCCACACTAGGAGACCAGTGATTTGTTTCTGGGGACTAGTTAAGAGGGTTCCTCTCTCCTTTCCCTTCCCTTCAAATCCTGTCTCTGCTGGGGAGATTTATCCTCTGGCCTCTGGAGAATTCAGGCAGTCATAATTAATGAGATATGCTCTTACACTCTCTCTTTATCTCTCTGTCTCTCTGACACCACCATATAAACTCTGTTTATCCTGTCTGGACTTTTCCCTAGAGCAGATTCCGTTCATCTGCATGAGTTAATGGGAAGTGATTAATTAGAACCTGTGACTTGATTAGGGTTTTCTGTCTGTCTCCAGCCCTCCCTGGGGGGTAAGGGGGCAGGGAGAGAGAGTTGGAGAATGTATTTTCAGTATTTAAAATGAACGGGCCTGAATCCACCATCTTTGGGTGGGGGTTTGGGCGGAGGGATCATGAACCACCTAGTACGTGAGTTCCCTTTTATGTCAAGATGGTTAACTCGCTTGCTCTAGGTGACTATGCAGTAGTTGCTCAACCCTGTTCTAATCCCGGTTCTGCCACTTGTCTGCTGTGTGACCTTGGGCAAGTCACTTCACTTCTCTGCACTTCAGTTTTTCGGTAGTTGTTAAGCCCTTAACAAATGGGGATTAAAATGAGAGCACCCCTCTAGGCCGTAGGAATGTGTCTATTGTTATATGGTACTCTCCCAGGTGCTCAGTACAGTGTTTTGCGCCCAGTAAGCGTTCAATAAATACAATTAAATGAATGAATGAATTGCTTCAGTGCTGGTTTGCTAGACTGTGTTCCAGGATGTAGTTCATCCTGTCATTTGATGTTGGGGATGGTTTGGGGGCTCACTGTGACGAAACTGTTCAAGAAGCTGGTCATATTTTCTTTAGTAGGTCTAGGATTCACAGCTATTTGGAAGTTTGGTCCCTACTATTGCTTTAGCAAACACCAACTTGCCGTGCAACTCAGTGACTTGTCACAATACCTACCGTCCTGACAAAACACACTATATGTTTCTAGTGGGACAGTACTAGAGAATAAGGACAGGTTCTTCCCACCATGTGATCCTGTTAGAAACAGTTCACTGCTAGATCAGAATAAACAATCTGTCCATACGTTCACCCGGTCAGACATGGTAACAATAATAATAACGATGGCATTTGTTAAGTGCTCACTATGTGCAAAGCATTGTTCTAAGCGCTGGGGAGGATGCAAGCTGATCAGGTTGTCCCACGTGGGGCTCAAAGTCTTAATTCCCGTTTTACAGATGAAGTAACTTAGGTCCAGAGAAGTAAGTGACTTTCCCAGAGTCACACAGCTGACAAGCGGCAGAGTAGGGATTTGATCTCTGACTCCCCAGCTCGTGCTCTTTCCACTGAGCTGTGCTGCTTCTTTGCTACAAAATGAGTTTTCCTTAATGGTGGCTTTTTTTGCAAAAAAAGCATGAAAGAAACCCACATGTTATAGGAGAACTAGGTGTACCCTAAACCTCTTAAGGCCTGCTATCATTTTGGCTTGAGTTTTCTCGTATAGGTATAGGTAGCTTAATCGTCTGCATACTCCATATCCTGCAACACTTTTGATGATCCAGAAATGTGTCTATTTCTTGTTATATTGTACTCTCCCAAGCACTTTTGCCCACAGTAAGTGCTCAGTAAATACGATTGATTGAATGAATGAATGAATGATCCTCATAACACGTTTCCCAGGAGATTTGAAGCATAAGTTAACTCCTGTTTTCAAATCCCTTCAGGTGGCTTCTCAAGTGTGGTATATAGTACAGAGAGACAAGTCAGTCAGCTGTCTCCCCTTTCTCCTTGAAGATGGTGATGCTTCTGTCATCTCTGAAGCCTTGTGCCAATTCCTTGGTGGTCCATGTTTTGAGGAAAATTGAATGGAGCCACTTGATGACTTGGGCTTCTCCTTGCTTATAAAGTCCTGAAGGAATGTCAGAGGACTTCAATCTCTTATCCTTTTCAACACGCTGGTGGCTTTCTCAAAACGTGGAATGAAGGTTATGTCTTCATATTCTGGCTCTTTGTTCTATACTTCAGTCTCCTCAGGGGCTGAAGGCAGATGCACAAGATAGTTGGAGTGTTCTAGCTTTGAGTATAGGGTTTCTTCACTGTTGCATTAGGAGTGGTCATAGCTGTACTCTTCCATGGTTTTGTATTAGGGTTGTTGGAGCCTCATAACTTTTGAGGGATGGGGAATTGTTCTTAGTTTGGTAGTGATTAACATAAAAATCAATCAATCAACCAAAGAATGATATTTGTTGAGAGCTTACTGTATGCAGAGCACTGTCTTGAGAGCTAGAGAAAGTAAAATACAATAGTGTTGCATCTAAAGAGACATTCCACCATTGGTCAAGCTTGATTCTTACCTAGATTTTTATTATTATTTTTATCATTATTATTATCATTATATTTGTTAAGTGATTACTACATGTCAGGCACTGTTCTAAGTTCTGGGTAGCGACAAGTTAATCAGGTTGGACAAAGTTCCTGTTCTACATGGGGCTCACATCCTAAATAGGATGGAGAACGAGTAGTCTAATCCCCATTTTACAGTTGGGGAAACTGAGAAACAGAAAACTAAAGTGATTTGCCCAAGGTCATATAGCAAAGCAATTGGCAGGGCTGAGAATAGAACCCAAGTCCTCTGATTCACAAGCCTGTGGTCTTTCCACTTGGCCCCGCCTTGGATAATAGGGAACATTGGGCAATCAGTCATTTTAGCCCTCATTTTGTGATATAAGGAAAGTGGCCCTAACTTTGATTTCCTGAGGAAAAAACCTCTTTCAATCATTTATTCAACTAATTGTATTTATTGAGTGCTTTGTAGTCTAATATCATACAGTAAGAAGGGGATGCTTCCAATGGCTGCCCTTCTCCACACTCATCCTAATGGTTCTAATTGAACCTTCTAATTTTCCTAATAATTCCCGCCATGACCCTCATCCATGGATTAATCCAAACCCTCTTGAATCAGTGGATATTTTTTGCCTACATTAAATTTACTCTGGTGGTTAGCTGTAAATGGGGCAACCTGCTTTCATATATTTCAGCCTAAATTTCTTTGTTGAGGTTTTCTATGCATTTCCCTGGGAAAATATTCCATTGAATTTAATTTAATTCTTCCTGATGGTTCTTCTTTTGTAAATGCCTGGGTTTGTCTTGCAAAGGCACTAAAACAAGCTGTTTGATATGAGCTATAAAAACCAAATAGAAGACTAATTGAAACACTGGCTTCCAAATGAGCCCGTGAAGCGGGCTTTTCTGTTTCCCTAGAGGTCTGTTATCCTCTTGGTTGGTTGTTCACTATTTACCTGCCTAAAAGCATGAGAGCGCAGGGGAACCTAGTCAGCGTAATTCTAGCAATCTGATTCTATAAATAAGGATTTCATCACACAGTATCCCCTCCAGAGAAGCTCTATCTATACCAGCCTGGGAAAAAGAGCAAGGTTTTCCCCAGTTGTTTCTCAGATGTCCCCCCTTCATTACTTGATCCATGCAAGGGCTGGTCAAGTACTTGATCAAGGACTGTTGAACATAGCCCAGAGGAATGAAAAACACTCAGTGATTGGGAACAATTGGGAAATAGTACAGGGATTTAAGAAGAGTTTAGTTCTGCTCTTTGGACAGCAGTGTGAAATGGGTTGAGAAGTTCTGAAGCCTCTAAAGTTCTTAGCTCAGGCTTTTGGAACAAATCGTCATGTATGGATATGGTGAATGGTGAAATTTCAGTGTCCCTTTTTATACCAAATTGGGTTTTGTGTTGTCTCTCGTGTGATTTGTAAAAGGGCCTGAGGCTTTCATTACTTGCTAAACTGCGTGTTTCCAGAATTCACTGCGATGCTTTGAAGAAGAGGGCACTCATTCTCCCCGGTGAGGCTGCCCGATGCTATCTCTGACTCTATTTCCCGTCATGTTGTTGACTCCGTTGGGAAATTCTTCTGTGATATGCCTATTATTGGTTGTTCATTCAGTGCACTGTTTTGGGGAATGGTATTTAGCTCTCAAGCTTCTCTGACATCTGATAACTTTTGAAACAGAATTATGCCAATTTCTCTTGCCTTTCATTTCCCTTTGGTGTAAAAATCGTAGAGACCCGGAGAGAGAGAGAGAGAGAGAAAATTATGGACAGAGCTATGAAATTATGCAAGTGATCAAAAATAAAGTAGTCAACAAAAATTAAATTGGATTTTTCCATTGAAAAGCCAGAGGGGAAAATAAATAATTAGCAAATCACATTAAAGATATTAACATCCCAAACTGCTTTTAGAGTGGAACTTCATTAGAAACCCAGAGGCTGAAGAGGATTATCTAAAGGTCATCTTGGCCAGGCTCCTGCCTCCAGTCACTTGAATGATCTGTGAGATTTCTGCTTTCTGGTTTGTTTGTTTTTTTAATGGTATTTGCTAAGCGCTTTACTATCTACCAGGGACTGTACTAAGCACTGGACTAGAAACAAGATAATCATGTTGGACACAGTCCCTGTCGCGTATTGGGCTCACAGTCTTAATCCCCATTTCACTGATGAGGTAACTAAGGTGCAAAGAAGTGAAGTGACTTCCCCAGGGTCACCCAGCAGACAGGTGGCAGAGCTGGGATTAGAACCCATGATCATCTGACTCCTAGGCCCATATTCCTTCCACTAGACCACACTGTTTCTCGTTGTTTTTGGTCAAGAAAATATTCCCTGGTGAATGAGCAGTTTTGCCCACCCAGAGAAATGAGCTGATCTTTTGAATACATGCTTTCTTTATTCAGAGAGCTGAAAATCTGAGTCATAATTGATTCTACTAAATGTCAGTACCTGAATCCTACTCTTCTTAGACAAAGGACTTTAAACCAATATTCCGATGCTGCACACGGTTAGGAAACATTAAATCCAAGGATGTAAAATAAAGGCATGGTCAACAGCCTCTTAAAGGCCATTTAAGATTTCTAGTGGTCTTCAAACCAAAGAAAATCCAGAGCATTTCCAATTGAGCAGGCTAAATCCAGGACCAAGTCTACAGCTTTATTAGCCTACAAACCATGGGGATCCCCAGAATCAGAGAATCACAGAAGCTTGACCACCCACCTAGTCCAAACCTTTGTTTCCTGTCTGTATCCTCTCTGGATGGCGCTTAATACAGTGGTCTGCTCATTATAAGTGCATCTGATTGATTAATTGACAGACACCTGATTCCCTGTGCCTTTTTCTATGGCTTATCCTACATTTTGTTTTCTTCTGCAAATTGCAGGACCAGATGTCCACCTTTTTCCAGTTCGGGGCCTCCATCCAACAGCAAGCCATTGTCATGCTGAAAATGATGCAGGATTACGACTGGCACGTTTTCTCCTTAGTGACCACCACCTTTCCTGGGTACAGGGACTTCATAAGCTTCATCAAGGTCACGGTGGACAATAGCTTCGTGGGTTGGAACATGCAGAACGTGATCACCTTGGATACTACCATCGGGGATGCCAAGACGCAGGTTCAGATGAAGAAAATCCATTCGTCCGTCATCCTGCTCTACTGCTCCAAGGAGGAAGCCATTTTCATCCTGAGCGAGGCCCGTTCCCTGGGCCTCACAGGGTACGATTATTTCTGGATAGTCCCCAGCCTGGTTTCGGGAAACACCGAGACCATCCCTAAAGAGTTTCCTTCTGGGCTCATCTCGGTCTCCTATGACGACTGGGACTACACCCTGGAGGCTAGAGTGAAAGACGGACTCGGGATAATCACCACTGCTGCCTCATCCATGTTGGAAAAGTATTCCTTCATCCCCGAAGCTAAGACCAGCTGCTATGGGCAACCAGAAAAGACCGAGCTTCCACTCCAAACTCTGCACCAGTAAGATGAGATTCTTGTTGCTCTTTGGGTTTGGGGCGGAGCGAGTGAGAGTTTTCATGGGGACTTGCTCATGTTTCTCATTGCAGTTTAAAAGCTATTGGTGTTTCCCTTGGCTTCCTATCCATAACACATCATCATTCCTTAGTTAATTTAGGTTTAATCCTGGGATAGAACCTCCTTTTACCATATGGAGGAAATGCTTCCTTCTGGCTGATGGGCTCTAAATTCCCTCTAGACTGTAAGCTCGTTATGGACAGGGACCATGACCGTTCATTCTGTTGTACTCTCCCAAGTGCTTAGTACGGTGCTCTGCACATAGTAAGTGCTCAGTAAGTGCCATGGATTGAAATCATCTTCATTTCTCCAATGGCTAGACTCCTTGTTTTGTTTTGTTCTGTTTTGCTTTGCTATCTCCCCCATTTAGACTGAGCCCGTTATTGGACAGGGATTATCTCTATCTGTTGCCGAATTGTACATTCCAAGCGCTTAGTATGGTGCTCTGTACATAGTAAGTGCTCAATAAATACTATTGAATGAATGAATGAATGCTAGAGGCGCAGAGGGCTGCTAAAACTGGATACTTGTCCTTAATTTTAATCTCTCCATCTAAGACTAAAGTTGGTTCTGGAATCCTCAAAATCTTGCACGTGAATTCAGCTGGGCAGCCTGGAAAGTATGAGGAGGGTACCTAGGCCTGACTACTCAACTGTGTATAACACTGAGGTGTCAAATATGCCCTCAACATTAAAAAGGAGAGGTCCCGGAGGCTCAATGAATTCTTTATTTTGGCCTGTACTGAGAAACACATTAAGAACACTTCCACTTGCTAGCTGCTTTTTAAGCACTCAGTTCCAAGGAACGAGATGAAATTGTGGTAGTCGGGCAGGATTTTTAGACCATATCGATAACTGCTTCACGAAAAGATCTATGGAAGCAGAGCATGCTTCTGAAAGTTTTGAAGGAATTTGTTGGGGAATTAGAGAAACTCCTGGCAAGAGCATGAAACTTCTTATTGTCGATCAGAGGGATGGCTTACACTATGCCTCCCTTAAAGATGGGTTCCAGAGGTGATCTCATGTTTATACCTGGCAAAGTGGCACAATCTGGAATTAAATATAGATTCTGTGAGCACTTAAAAAGCCATGATTTCCTGGGCGGAAAGTGCTACACACACAGTAAGCGCTCAATAAATACCACTGATTAACTGATGGTAAATCAGCCCTCACCAAATTGCTCGTGAGTGTGAATGGAACATGTGGATGGAAGAGAACTTGTGGATTGTATGTATTTAGATTAAAAAAAAATACAAGTCATCATGGGATGGGAGGTGGCTAGTGGAAAGAGCACGGGCTTGGGAGTCAGAGGTCGTGAGTTCTAATCCTGGCTCCGCCACTCATCATCTGTGTGACTTTGGGCAAGTCATTTAACTTCTCTGGGCCTCAGTTACCTCATCTTTAAAATGGGGATTAAGACTGTGACCCCCACATGGGATAACCTAATTACCTTGTACCTACCCAAGCGCTTAGAACAGTGCTTGGCACATAGTAAGTGCTTAACATATACCATTGTTATTATTGTTATTATTATTATTCTGGGACAGATTGAAAAATGACAAATGGTTTGGAAATCAAGTGTTGGGATAAATTTCCACTGTGTGGAATAGAGAAGTGGATTTCCCCAGGACTCAGTCTTGTGACTAGGTTTATTAAACATACTCATAAGTGATAGGGAAGGCAGTTTGTACAGTGAAACCTCCAAAACTGCAGAGTACACTAAATCCTCCCATGACGTAAAACACTAAGCAATGGGAATAAAAGACTTTGGAAAGCTGAATGAGAGGGCAGAAAAGTAGAGATGACTTCAAAGTGAGCAAATGCAAGGAAGGCATACTTGCATTTGGGGAAGCAGTGTGGTCTAATGGAAAGAGCACAGGCCTTGGAGTCAGAGGACCTGGGTTCTAATCCTGGTTCCACCACTGGTTGGCTGTGTGAGACCTTGGTTAAATCACTTGACTTCTCTGTGTCTCAGTTACCTCATCTGTAAAATGGGGATTAAATACTATTCCCTCCTGTTTAGACTGGGAGCCCTATATGGCCCAGGGGCTGGATATGACTTGATTAACTTGTATCTGCCCCAGTGCTTGGAACAGGGCTTGACACAGAGTAAGCTCTTAACAAATACCAAAAGATAAACAAGCAAACGAATCCATCTCAGGACAAAAAAAAAATCCAAGACACCGTTACAAGATGATGGTCTCTGAGCTATCGTTTGTGATTTAGGAAGACGATTTTAAAATCTCTAAAATTTTAGATCCTAGAACATACAATTGTTGAAATTGGTCCAATTTGAGGCAACAGCCAAGAGGGCCAACATCATGCTGTGCATCATCAGGAAAGGGTTAGAAAACACCAAAAAAACCTTTATTTTGTCATTTGACAAAATCACGTTACGTCTATACCTTGAGTTTTGTGTGCAGTTTTGTGTGCCACACCTTAGAAAAGATATTCAGTGCAGTTCTCGGTTAAACGTGTTTTGAGTTAAGATGATCAGCACTTCTGGTGTTTCTGAATATTTACTCTAGTTTTATGACACATTGTTTTCCACTTTACAACCCCTGTGCCCTTTATGGTACCAGCTCTGGAAGGTTGGGTGATGGGTGGAGGAGGAAGGAATACAGGAGTCCAGAAGAAATGGAGAAATAAGCTGAAATGGGGAGGAAGAGGGCGAAAGCTGAAAAGAGGTTGAGTGGGGTGGGAGGAGCCCAAGTGGCAGAGAGGGTAGCGGTGATTACGTGACACATCCTTGAAGTAAAAGTTGGCTGCCCTATCAAGGAGTCTCTCTGTCATAATATCAATCATGTGCTACTCACTTGTAACTGACTGAGCACTCTAGATAATTGGGATAAGCATCAGGTTTCAAATATTAGTTCGGGGACCAATCCCTCACTAAAATTATCATTCCTAATGAGAAACTTGATTCTGACCCATGACTTTTCAATGAGACACCACTTTCAGGAACCCATTTCACTGCCAACTGAGGTCAACCTGTGACGCAGCAGGAAAGGTTCAGAGAAGAAAGGCTAAGGTGATGAGGGAGATGAGCTGAGGCTAGATTGAAAAGGCGAATGCTCTTCAATCTGGAAAGATGAAGGCTGAGGGGGATAGGATGAACGTTCTCAGAACCAGGCCAGGTGACGACAAGGCAAACCTAGAACTTCCCATCATCCTAGGCTGAAGAAGCGCTCCTGAAGCTTAAGGGTGGTAGCTTTGAAATAAACCTAAAGGAACGTGTCTCTCAGCAGGTGGTCAGAATTTGGAAGGTCTCTCAGGCACCAAATTTTGTGGGCCAAAAATATCAATAGATTTCTGTGGGGAGGTGGCATAAATTGAGAGTAGAACAGACCATATCAATAAGTAGAATTAATTGAGCCCCTAAATAAATGGGGAGAATGTGATACCAAGAGTTTGGGAATGAACAATGGAAATGAAAGACACTATACCTCCCCACGAGGCACTTACCATCTGGAGACATAAATTATTGGCAAAGAAAGGGAGCAGGAGTAAAAGCATAGATAGTACTGGCAGTGGCAAGAGTGGAGAAAATGAGATGAATGCGTAAGTGGGAGCCATAAATCGATAGAGACACAAGGGCTAGGTTGGCAGTTGGGGAGACTCGGACTGGGGCTGCTGCCAAAATGAGTTCATGACGAGTTTTGAGAGGGAAAGTTAAGGGAATAGCATCTTTCAGCTTTAGCCATACTTTCATTTTCATTCATTCATTCAATAGTATTTATTGAGCGCTTACTATGTGCAGAGCACTGTACTAAGCGCTTAGAATGTACAATTCGGCAACAGATAGAGACAATCCCTGCTCATTCACGGGCTTACAGTCTAATCGGAGGAGACAGACAAAAACAATAGCAGTAAATAGAATCAAGGGGATGTACATCTCATTAACAAAATAAATAGGGTAATAAAAATATATACAAATGAGCAGATGAGCACAGTGTGGAGGGGAAGGGAGAGGGGGAGGAGCGGGGAGGAAGGGGGCTTAGCTGAGGGGAGGTGGGGGGGCGCAGAGAGGCAGCAGAGGGAGCAGAGGGAAAAAGGGAAGCTCAGTCTGGGAAGGCCTCTTGGAGGAGATGAGCTCTCAGTAGGGCTTTGAAGAGGGGAAGAGAATTAGTTTGATGGAGGTGAGGAGGGAGGTCATTCCAGGACAGCAGGAGGATGTGGGTCAGGGGTCGACGGTGGGATAGGTGAGAATGGGGGACGGTGAGGAGGTGGGCGGCGGAGGAGCGGAGCGTGCGGGGTGGGCAGTAGAAAGAGAGAAGGGAGGAGAGGTAGGAGGGGGCAAGGTGATGGAGAGCCTTGAAGCCTCGAGTGACAAGTTTTTGTTTCATGCAGAGGTCGATAGCAACCACTGGAGGTTTTTAGGAAGGGGAGTGACATGCCCAGAGCGTTGCTGCAGGAAGATGAGCCGGACAGCAGAATGAAGAATAGACTGGAGTGGGGAGAGACAGGAGGAAGGGAGATCAGAGAGAAGGTTGACACAACAATTGTACTTCATACTTGTACTTCCAGCCCATACTTCGCTCTGCTGCCCAGATCATTTTTCTACAAAAACATTAAGTACGTGTTTCCAAACTCCTCAAGAATCTCCAGTGGTTACCCATCCAACTCTGCATCAAACACACTCCTTACCATCGGCTTTAAAGCACCCAGTGACTGTCCCCTCCTATTACACCTCACTACTGAAACCTACTGAAACCCAGCCTGTGCACTCTGCTCCTCTAATGCCAACCTACTCGTTGTGGTCAGGGATTGTCACACTCTTTATTGTTGTATTGTTCTTTTCCAAGCACTTAGTACAGTGCTCTGCACAAAATAAGTGCTTAATAAATATGATTGAATGAATGAACCTACACACTGTACCTCAGTCTCTCTTATCTCTCCACCAACCTTTCATTCATGTCCTGCCTCTGGCCTGGAATGCTCAGTAAATATGATTGATTGTTAGCCAATAGGATGGTGGTCAAGGAGAGTAGCCATTGCTCCTCTTCTCCCTCAAGCACTAGTTGCCCCTGATGGAGGCCGAATCCTAGGCTGGCAAAAACATTTTCCTGACTCAGTAATAGCAAGTCTCATGTTCCCAGTATAAATATCCACAGTGACCTGGAAATCATTTCATCTCAACCCGTTGCTTTGGGCTTCCCCTGGAAAACTAGAATAGATCCCATGTTCTTCATCCCAAACGGAATGAGGCCGGTTAGTGGAGTCCTTTCAGGGCTTTTTGGGAATGGACAAGTGAGGCTCTGAACGTTTTGGGATTCATTCATTCATTCAGTTGTATTTACTGAGTTCTTACTGTCTGCAGAGCACAGTACTAACAGGTTGGGCCAGTACAATACAACAATAGACAGGCGCATTCCCTTCCCACAAGGAGCTTACACTCTAGAGGGGGAGGCAGACATTAATATAAATATAAATAAATACATTACAGATATGGACATATGTGGACATAAGTGCTGTGGGGATGTGTCAGCCACATGATCCATCTGCATTCTGCTTCTCTGAAACGTGGCTTTATTCATGTACTGGTTTGACCCTGTCAAAAAGCCTCATTTTCTATAAACAGAGCTGGGTGGAAAGAGGCATCTTTTTTCTTAGGGCGTTTAAGTGCTTACTGTGTGTCGAGCACCGTTGTAAGTGTTGGGGTAGACAGCAATTGATCAGGTCGACAAAGTCCCTGTCCCACACGTTGGCTCGTAATCTAAATAGGAAGGACGACAAATTTCAAATCCCCATTTTACAGTTGAGAAAACTGAGGCATAGAAGTGTAGTAACTTATCCATGGTCACACAGCAGGCAACTGACAGAGCAGGGGTTAGAACCCAGATTCTCTGACTTCCAGGCCTGTGCTCTCCCCACCAAGACACACTACTTCCCACAAGGCTGATTCTTAGCCCCGTGGGCCTGTCTTACAGAGCTAAACAACCCCCGTGTCCTTAATGCCCTGCCGAAAACTTGTCTCAAAGTGTCTCTCTGCAGCGGTTATGTAACTGCTGCATTCCACCCTGGACTTCACTGCATTTTGGGGCTGGATGAGGAAAATTCAGTGATTTGTGACTCCACCCGCTTGTAAAATGAACTGTCAGGCCAGATGCAGTTCATTAAGGAAGCGGTGATGTTTCATCACTTAACTGCCTCTCCCCCTCAAAGATTTGTCAGATTTTTAAATCAATAGCACTTAAGGATGTTCTCCCTTGGAACAAGTCACCATACACAATTTTGCCTGTGCCCTGATGTCATGCAGGAGGAGTCGGGAAATAGAGACGTCACCGGGTTCTAAAACCAGGGTTGCTGTTCCTGAAGCTGACGGTTGTCTAGTTCTCCTTCTCCTGCTGCTCTGCATTATGTTCAGATCTTCGGTTGACAAGCAGAGAAAAATCGGATGTGGCATGGTGTGGGGGTTGGTCTTGTGCAGAAATGGCATTTTTCCATGCAGTGAGAAAATCGAGAAATGCCAACCTAATAAACGGGAAATACTGAAAACGAGACTGAGGTCGAAGCTGGAATTTTCAATATTTCTAATTTGGGGAGAAACATGAGTTAACTTGTGGTCATTCAAAAGGTTTTAAAAAAGAAAAACAACAAACCCCAAATAAGAGCTCGTTTTGGGTGAATCACTCTGCCATTCAGATCTCCTCACAGGGAAAACCCCCTGGCTCTCAACCCAAGTCCTCACCTATGGGAATTGCTGCCGGATGATTTCCAGAGGTGCCGCCTTTGAATGCACTAATTCCATCAGTGACATTTCAACCTCGGAGAAGCAATATTTCAAGTCCTGTGAATCATCTGCTCCAGTGCAGAATCCATTGAGCCGATGTTTAATGAAATGTCATTCTTGGGGGGCGGGCAGGAGGGTGGAGGTGTGGGAGGGGGTGGGGAAGGGAGACCCGACACCCACATGGTGTGGGTAGCTGGATGGCAACCGAACAGCCGTTTCCCCGCCTCCCTTCCAGCTTGGCCACCTCCCCTGGGCCGAAGACAACTGGTGTCAGTCCCTTTCACAGAGCTGCCGCTGCTGCCCTGAACTGCCAGTGTCGGGCTGAAAATCTGAATTCTAAGTGCTTAATGGGGAAATGCATGGTAATGCATCAGGCACAGCCTTAACTGTGTCCCTGGGGTTTTCAGAGAAAGAACGAGGGAGAGGAAAAAAATAAGTGTTGTGGTTAATATTCCTGGTTTCCCGAGGAGCACTTTGAAAAGATCTTGAAGAGAGCAGTCAGCACTTTTTAAGTTCAAAAATAGCTCCATCGTTTTATGTAATACCCTCTTTACTATGGCAAAATACTAAACATCTGTTCTCTAGCCAAAGCGCTGAGGACAAGCGTGGTGACTTTCATTAACGCGGATGGAAACGGCTACCGGCTGCAGCGAGACTGGACCCAAATGCAGTATGGCCTGCTCGGCTTCCTCAGAAAGCTAGTCTGTAGTTTTTGAGCAGTTTCTCCTTGAAGGGCATCAGCCTAAATCGGGTCTGAAGAAGACAAGATGTCAAATGAAGCCAGCGTCGGTTGATGGAGAAAGGGACAGCCGCAAGGCAACTGCCCAGTAAATTAAATGAAATTAACTGTGGTGTTTGTTAATAATAATAATTGAGGTATTTGCTAAGCACTATATTTGTGCCAAACACTATATTAAGCACTGGGAGAGATACAGGTTCATCAAGCCAGACACAGCCTCTGTCCCACATGGGACTTGCAGTCTCAGCAAGATGGAAAACAGGTATTGAATCTCCACTTTTCTGATGAGGAAACTGAGGCACCAAATCGCTAAGTGACTGACCCAAGGTCGCAGAGCAGGCAAGTGGTGGAGGCAGGATTAGAACCCAGGTCCTCTGACTCTTAGACCTGGGCTCTTTCCATCAGGCCTCACTGCTTGCTCTGAGATAGATACAAGATTAATCAGGTCAGAAACAATCCGTGTTCCACATGGGGATCACAGTCAAAGGGGGAGAGGGAGAACAAGTATTTAATCCCCATTTTAATAATAATAATAATGTTGGTATTTGATAAGCGCTTACTATGTGCTGAGCACTGTTCTAAGCACTGGGGTAGATACAGGGTAATCAGGTTGTCCCACGTGAGGCTCAAAGTTAATCCCCATTTTACAGATGAGGTAACTGAGGCACAGAGAAGTTAAGTGACTTGTCCACAGTCACACAGCTGACAAGTGGCAGAGTCGGCATTCGAACTCATGACCTCTGGCTCCCAAGCCCGTACTCTTTCCACTGAGCCATGCCGCTTCTCTGCTTCTCATTTTACAGATGAAGAAACTGAGGCATAGAGAAGTCAAGTGGTTGCCCAAGACCACATGGGCCCATTCTCTTTGCACTAAGCCATACTGCTTCTGCCTGGTTTGGGGAATCTATAAGAGACATGGTTTAGAGGATAGAGCGTACACCCTTTATTCCCCAACTCCCTTACCTTCACTCCTCATCATCCTGGGATGACACATCAGTTTCAGGCTCAGTAAGCCAATTGTGTTATAGCCTAGGACATCTAGGCAGAAGCCTGAGGAGGTAAAAGACAAAAGCAATTCCCTTCCACTTATTCCTGTTCTTGGGAACATTATGAAGTCGTCCGTGGCTCCCGGCTGCCTGACATTCAATCAGCTGTTTATTAAGTTGTGCGTACCTCTCTTCTGTAAGTTAGAAACCGAGGACTCTCTCGGTATAAGAAGGGAAGAAATTAGAGTCCACCTAGGTGAGAAACAGAATTTTGAGCTCATTTCGGTGTCATCCTTGTAAGTTTAACTCCTAGCACATTCCTTTAGTCAATGCTGATTGGCAGAAAAAGTAACTGTTTCCTTTAATAAATGGTATTGAATAAGCTCTTGTTATATGTCAAGGACTGAGTAATCAGATGAGTTCAAAGTGGGCAGAGAATGTCTGTTGTTGTGTTGTACTCTCCCAAGTGCTTAGTGCAGGGCTTTTTACACAGTTAAGTGCTCAATAAATACGACAGAATGAATGAAGGAATGAACTGTAGGGCTCACAGTTGCGGAGGGAGCAAGGCCTATTTTACAGAGGAGAGCTAGTGATTTGCCCAAGGTAAAAAGGCAGTCAAATGGCAGGGCTGGAACTAGAATCCAGGTTTCCTGACTCCCAATCCCATGCTCCTTTCACTAGTAGTAGTCATAGTAAGTTCTGTGTGCAGAGCACTGCACTATACGATGGGAGAGAATACAGAAGTGGGAATTAGATATGGTCTCTGCCCCTCTTAGATATTGTCTCTGCCCCTCTGCTGCCCCTTGTAACTTCAGTGTTATTTATTTGAAATGTTTTAGTTAGGAAATCACTGATCCTCTGAAACTAAGCAGGAATACCCACTCTAATTTTAGCAGCGTTTGTTAAGTGCTTACTATGTGCCAGGCACTGTACTAAGCACTGGGGTAGATACAAGCTAATCGGGTTAGACATAGTCCATGTCTCTTGTGGTGCTCACATTCTTAATCCCCATTTTACAGATGAGAGAACTGAAGCACAGAGAAGTTAAGTGACTTTCCAAGGTCACACAGCAGACAAGTGGCGGGGCTGGGATTAGAACCCAGTCCCATGCTCTTTCCACTAGGCCATGCTGCTTCTGTTTGTAGGACTTTAACTACCAGGAGGAAGAAATTTCAAAACTGAGTCCCTCTCTGTTTTTAGCCTGGAAGGGAAGAGAGATCAATGAATACCCTCATTAGGAGGCACCATATCTGAATACTGATTTCATTGTTTAGGTCATGTTTCCCATTTGGGCAATAATTATGCTTGTGCGTGACCCCAGAGAGAGACGAGATCCCCATTAACCTGCGGCTCAAGCCCGTCCTGATCTGTCGTATTATTCGTCGAACCGTTCATCCGATGCTGCAGCGATTTGAAATGATTGACTTGCATCGCCGGGGTGGCATATGGGTTTCTCTGACCTACAGCCAAAAGAGGAGGCAGCACTGTGGTCCAGCAGAGCTCTAGCTAAAGGAAACGACTCTGACAAATCCGTTGAGGTTCGCCGTCTCGGGCTCTACGGCTTTTTGCAGGACGGGATTCAAAAATGGCTGGGCCGCTGAGGCCCAGCTGCTTCCTGGAATCCGTTCCGGCTCAGCTGAAGACTTGGAGCCCTGGGCTGGGCTCGGGGGTCTCGATGTGGTCCAGACCTACTTTAGGCCCGTGGTGTCCAAGTCTGTTGGCATGCATGTCTGGATGCTCCAGATCGATATTTGCTTGTCGAGAGAGGGAAATGAGCTGACTTCTCTCAGCATACTGAAGGTCCGGGAATCGGTGCTGGGTAGCTACACACCAGGCAGGGTCAGGGAGGGCAAGATGTCTCTTTTTTGCAAGGGCAAAAGGGGGCCAAAGTAGTTACTCTGGAAGTAGGGCTTTCTGGAACATTCTAAAATCCCACCTCCTGCGGGAAGCCTTCCCCAATTAATTAGCACTTATGAATTTTATTCCTATTCTCAGCACTTTAGGGGCACATGTCAATCTGATTTGTGTGCATGCAGGTGCTAATTTATATAACATGTTCATATATATATATATGTATATATAAGAATATATATATACATATGTATATGCATAGCCTGGTAATCAGCAGGACCTGGGTTCTAATCCTGGGTCTGCCATATATCTGTTGTGTCACCTTGGGCAAGTGACTTCACTTCTGGGCCTCAGTTACCTCATCTGTAAATTGGGGATTAAGAGTGTGAGGCCCATGTGGGACAGGGACTGTGTCCATCCTGAT
Source organism: Ornithorhynchus anatinus (assembly GCF_004115215.2). Taxonomy (NCBI): domain Eukaryota; kingdom Metazoa; phylum Chordata; class Mammalia; order Monotremata; family Ornithorhynchidae; genus Ornithorhynchus; species Ornithorhynchus anatinus. The sequence goes on from NC_041729.1 coordinate 53,258,005, forward strand.
TAACTTGTATCTTCCACAACATTTAGAATGGTGCTTGCACGTAGTAAGTATTTAACAAATGCCATCATTATTATTATTATATACCCACATATACATATAGACACATATATATGCATCTAGTTATTCATTCATCTTTTTAATTCTGATCAATAAATCATATTTATTTAGCACTTACTGTGTGGAAAGCACTGTACTAAGCCCTTAGGATAGTACAATATAACAGAGTTGGTAGACATGTTCCCTGACCACAGTGAGCTTACAGTCTGGAAGGCCAAACAGATATTAATATAAATTACAGATGTGGACATAAGCCATAAGGGCTGTGGGGCAGGGGTGGGGGCAGTGATTAAAGGTGATATGTGTGTACTTCTTCCTGTTAGAGCTTTGTTGTTTCTCTTGCTTCCACAATTTGTAAATTCATTTTCATTCATTTAATTCCATCGTATTTATTGAGCACTTACTGTATGCAAAGCACTATACTAAGCATTTAGCCTTGCACTAAGCTCTTACCACTGTACAATGTAGGCCTCCCCGATTTGAATTAAGGCAGGGAATATATTCTTTCTTCTTTTATTCCCTCCCAGGCACGAGTACAGCGCTTAACATTTAGTAGCCTGATCAACTGATTTATGTCTGACCATGGGAGAGACCTCAGGAAGCATAGATGCTCAGATAGCAAATTGGAGATGGAAGGGCCAAAAGTTCTACTGTGGCATCATTTACGAGAGCGACATAGGACCGTGGGAGGGTAGCACCAAGCTGGCCATTCTTCTCAAACCTGGACCTGAAATTTATTAAGTACTTACTGTGTGCAGAGCACTGTACTAAGCATTTCGGAAAGTACAATACAAAAATAAACAATGACATTTCCTGCCCACAGTGAGCTCCAAGTCTGCCCATCTAGCCACAGTACACTATAGATCTTTGTTATTATCCTTACGTTGACTTTTATTTTATTGCTATTCTTTATTAATAACAATAATAATGATGATGATGGTATTTGTTAAGTGCTTACTAAGTGCTAAGCACTGTTCTAGCACTGGGGTAAATACAAGGTTATCAGGATGTCCTACATAGGGCTCAGAGTCTTAATCCCCATTTTACAGATAAAGTAACTGAGGTACAGAGAAGTTAAGTGACTTGTCACACAGATGGCAAGTGGCAGAGCCAGCATTAGAACCCACAACCTCTGCCTCCCAAGCCTGGACTCTTTCTACTAAGCCACGTACCAGGCACTGTAATAATAATAATAAGAATAATAATGATTATGTCATTTGTTAAGTGCTTACTATGTGCCAGGCACTGTACTAAGCACTAGGGTAGATACAAGCTTATCAGGTAGGACACAGTCCCTGCCCCATGGGGAGCTCACAGTCTTAATTCCTATTTTACAGATGAGGTAGCTGAGCCTCAGAGAAGTTAAACGACTTGCCCAAGGTCACACAGTGGACAAATGGTGGAGCTGGGATTAGAACCCAGATCCTTCTAACTCCCGAGCCCGTGCTGTATCCTCTAGTCCATGCAAGCCCTGATGGGCTGATTGATCACCCCTGAGACTTAGTCTGGTTGCAGATTTACTATTAGCTCCAGCCTAGATGTATATCCTACTTTCTTCATGAAGGCTATGAAGGTGATAATAGACTGGAATAGATGCCCTCATCTCCAGGCCCGCTTCCTTCCATTGGCCCGCTCATGATGAAAAGACTCAGACAGGAGATGTAGAACCTTCAGTTCCTCTGCATCCGGCACCCACCCAGTAGGCCTTTCCCTCTAGACTGTAAGCTCACTGTGGGAAGGGAATGTGTCTGTTATATTGTTCTATTGTACTCTCCTTAGTGCTTAATACAGTGCTCTGCACACCATAAGCGCTCAATAAATACGATCGACTGATCGACTGACTCAAAGCCCGGCTTGTTGGTGCCACCTCAGGTCTGTCTGTAAGCTAGAGTTGGATCAGATTTTATGGATTTGATGGATAAGTTAATAAGTCTGTTGGTTGCTTGCGTGCCACTGTCCGTATCCCCTAAGCCTGCTTCCGGACAATTTGGATCATTTGGCTAATTTCATCTAAACAGTGGAAATGAATATCGCTCAGCTTCTGACGCTATGGAGGTTGGCACCTCACTGAATATTGCAGCCAGGGATGGTAAGCTTCTTTTATTCATGAGGCTCTGAGAACACAGAAACAGAAGAAATGTCATATCGGGCTAGCCCATATTGGTTCCTCAGCACAGGATTCTGTCTCCCTCAGTGGCTCCTTCTCAAAGGTTGCTTGGAGGAATTGGATGATGGTCGGATGTACTCTTTGACAGCGGTCCGTCCAATCAGTCAGTCAGTCAAAAGTATCTGTTGAGTGCCTATTGGGTGCTGTGCACTGTGCTAAGAGAGTACAGTTGAGTAAGAAGCATGGTCTCTTCCTTCAAAGGAGCACAGAATCTAACAGCGTAGGGTCTCACAGGCTCAAGCCATTCACAAAAGTATGGAAGAGCAAGTAGTATAAAAGAAAATCTTGGTTAGGGATATATTTTCTAACATCACTAAATTTTTCTGTAATCACCTGTTATGGATCACCCATCTATAAATGTATTATTTGGTGCAATGCTAGATGCCAATTGCATCAGAATTAATGGTAGGTTAGAGACTTAGAGAGATTTCTTTTGTTTTAATGCAAAACAGAGAAAAACCCTCCATTTGAGTGTACTACTTCCTTCTCTCATTCTCAAGACGTTTTAATTCTTATTGCACTTGATCTCCCTAGGTTTTGAGGATCGTTTAGCCCATATATGTAGCCAATACAAGCAGCGTGATTTAGTGGAATGAGCACGGGCTTGGGAGTCAGAGGACATGGGTTCTAATCTCGGTTCTGCCACTTGTCTGCTGTGTGACCTTGGGCAAACCACTTAACTTCTCTGTGCCTCAGTCACCTCATCTGTAAAAAGGGGGTTAAGACTGTGAGCGTGGGACAACCTGATTACCTGTATCTACCCCAGTGCTTAAAAACTGCTTGGCACATAGTAAGCACTTAACAAATACAATTATTATTATTATCTCAAAACCTCTTCTTTGTATTCTAATTTACAATTCCTCTGCTCCACTTTCTGATCATTGGGGAAATTAGCCTCCTTCATTTTCTGTTTCTGAGTTGGGCTAATCTCTGAATCAGGTCTAGTTGATCTTTGTCCAGCTCTGGGCATCATTAAGCATTTTCTGATTTGCAATTCACTCCTGGACTGTGGGGGTTCCCCGTTAACCCAAGTATTAGCCACAGTAGCTAATTCCAGGCATCAGGTTATTAGGGAAAGTGGTTAATGGGACCAAAGTGGTTTATGGAACCAATGAAAACAAGGAGCTTTGGGTGGGATTATGAAGATCTGGCACCTTTCTAGTTCCATAAAGGTGTTGAAGGGGTCATCATCATCATCAATAGTATGTATTGAGTGCTTGCTCTGGGCAAAGCACTGTACTAAGCACTTGGGAGAGTACACTATAGCAACAAACAGACACTTTCCTGCCCCAAACAAGCTCACAGTGTAGAGGGAGGAGACAGACATTAATATAAATAGGTAAATAAATAAATGAAAAAATAGTTTACAGATATATACATATGTGCTGTGGTGTTGGGAGGGAGGATGAATGAAGGAGCAAGTAAGAGCAGCACAGAAGGGAGTGGGAGAAGAGGAGTGGAGGGCTTAGTCAGGGAAGGCTTCTTGGAGATGTTTTTTCAATAAGGTTTTGAAGTGGGGAAGAGCAATTATCCATCTGATATGAGGAGGGATGGCATTCCAGGTCAGAGGTAGGATGTGGGTGACAGGTGGGCAGCAAGATAGAAGTACTGAGAGAAGATTAGGATTAGAGGAGAGAAGTGTGCGAGCTGGGTAGTAGTAGAAGAGTAGCAGGGTAAATTAGGAGAGAGCAAGGTACAATAATAATAATGGTATTTGTTAAGTGCCTGCTATGTGCCAAGCACTGTTCTAAGTGCTGGAGTAGATAAAGGGTAATCAGGTTGTCCCATTTGGGGCTCACACTTTTAATCCCCATTTTACAGGTGAGGTAACTGAGGCACAGAGAAGTTGTGACTTGCCCAAGGTCACACAGCAGACAAGTGGTGGAGCCAGATTAGAACCCACATCCTCTGACCCCCAAGCCTGTTTTCTTTCCACTAAGCAATGCTACTTCTGATTAAATGCTGATTAAGGTGATTAAGTGCTTTAAAGCCAGTGGTGAGGAATTTTTGTTTGATATGGAGGTGGATGGGCAACCACTGGGAGTTTCTTGAGGATTTGGAAAAGTTGGAGAGGGGTGACGAACTCCAGACCTGGATCTGGCAATCCACACAGTGAAAAAAGCAAGGAACAGAATGCCATCTTCTCAATGCCCCTGTTCTGCTCTGGAAATAAGTGAGCTTGTTTTGAGTGATGCATTATCTCTGCCATGGGACTATTTAATGCACTGAAAGAAAAATTTATTGAATAATAATACTCTAGGTCCTCGAAGAATCTGTCTCAGTGGATAGGAGCAAATATTCCAATTCTGTGGGATCAAGGACTAGGAGAAGATGTGAAGTCCCAAATAATAATAATAATGATAATGATGGTATTTGTTAAGCGCTTATAATATGCAGGGCACTGTGCTAAGTGCTGGAGTAGATACAAGATAATCGGGTTGGACACAGTCCCTGTTCCACATAGGGCAGTTTCCAACCTGATTTACATCTATTCTTTCATTCATTCATTCATATTTATTGAGCGCTTATGTGTGCACAGCATTGTACTAAGCACTTGGAATGTACAATTCAGAAACAGAGAGAGAAAATCCCTGCCCAACAAAGGGCTCACAGTCTAAAAGGGGGAGACAGACAACAAAACAAAACGAGTAGTCAGGCACCGATGCCATCAAGATAAATAGAATCATAGATATATACACATCATTAATAAAATAGACTAATAAATAATATATACAGATACGCACAAGTGCTGTGGGGAGGGGAAGGGGGTAGAGCAGAGGGAGGGAGTAGAGGGAATGGGGAGGGGAGGAGGGGCAGAGGGAAAGGGGGGGCTCAGTCTGGGAAGGCTTCCTGGAGAAAGTGAGCTCTCAGTAGGGCTTCCACCTCAGCACTTAGTAGAGTGCCTGGCACATAGTAAGCACTTAACACATACTGTTATTATCATTATTAAGGATGTTAGCATTTAGGAATGGCATGGAGTTGGGGAAGGAAAGAAAAAGGATGCCCACAGGATAAAGGAAAAATCACTCTTCTAGGCTTTCAATTTGAGGTTGTTTTTTTTTTTAAATGGCATTTGTTAAGCACTTATGATGTACCAGCAACTGTACTACTACTACTAATAATAATGTTGGTATTTGTTAAGCACTTACTATGTGCAGATCACTGTTCTAAGTGCTGGAGTAGATACAGGGTAATCAGGTTGTCCCACGTGAGGCTCACAGTTAATCCCCATTTTACAGATGAGGTCACTGAGGCACAGAGAAGTTAAGTGACTTGCCCACAGTCACACAGCTGACAAGGGGGAGAGTCGGGATTCGAACCCATGACCTTTGACTCCCAAGCCCGGGCTCTTTCCACTGAGCCACGCTGCTTCCCAGAGTACTACCAGAGTACTAAGCTCTGGTTAGATATAAGGTAGTCAGATTGGACCCGTTTTACATGGGACTCACAGTCTTAATCCCCATTAACAGATGGGGTAACTGAGGCCCAGAGAAATGAAGTGACTTGCTCAAGATCACACAACAGAGTCGGGATTAGAACCCAGGACCTTCTGACTCCCAGGCCAGTGCCTTATCCTCTAGGCCACTCTGAGTTGAGGGATGGCTCCAAAATGTAATGTATTGGGATTGCCCCATTGTCCTGATGGTTTTCTGCTTCGAAGGTCCGTTGTTCTTTGAGGTCTGTTATTGGCATTGCCAGCAATAAAGCAAACTGAGGGCAAAGGAGAATAGACATTAAAGAGAATGAGCCTGGTCCCTCCAGGTGGATGCCCAAGAGACTAGCAGAGAGCCAGCATGCCGAGTCATCAACTAACTTTAAATTAGTTTTGGATGGTGTCTCTGCTGCTATGCATATCTCTGGGGTGGGCCAATAAATATTACCACAAATACAAAAAATTGAATGGAAACATCGGTAAGTGGAGCTTGGAGCCAGGATGAAGAAACAAAGGGAAAAAGGGAATAGAAGGGAATCCAAGATTTTAGAGTGGTATTGGATACCTGCCAGACCATAATGGGCCATTTTCCTTGATTGTTAAAGTGTTTGACTCATAGATATGTGAAGAAACTGAGCTGTTGGCAATAGCTTGTGATCTATGTTCGAAAAAAATCGGAGCTGCTTATAAATCTGGAATTTTATGAATTCTCTCCCCTAAACTCCCCCCGGTCTCCCCCCCAAAATTGTTTCTTAGTTGCATTCTCTCCTCTGGGCATTGCCCACAGTGCATCTGGAATAGTAAAGCAATGGCAGGCATGAGGAAGAAAATAAAACTTTGGAAGGAATCTAGAGCCAGGATTAAACAAAATATTTTAATTGGATGGCTTTTTTTTGTTTTAGCTCTTCAAAGTGGTAGCTTTTAAAGATTCACTTTCAAAGTGAAAGTTAACAATCAGGTACCTGGCTGTGGGAGCAGGCAAGAGACATTTAGGGAAGTGGATTGGTTACGGGGTAAGGAAGGGGGAAGGAGTGGGAGAGGTGGTGAGACCAGAAAAGAATAACAGCATCAATATGAATGCATCAGGGAAGAATTTGATCGTTCAGTCAGACCTATGTCATGGAGTGAGTTTCTCCCGGGAGTTTCCGGGAGCATAGAGTTGGTGTTGGCTATGAAGGGAGAAGCTGGAGGAAAGGGAGGTAAAAGCAGGATTCCTTCAGGACAGAATCTAAAAATAATGATGATATTTATTGGACTGTAGACTGTAAGCTCCTTGGGGGCAGGGTTTGTGTCTACTAGCTCTATTGTATTGTACCTTCCCAAGCACTTAGTGCAGGGCTCTGTACATAGTAAGCCCTCAATGAAAAATACCACTTATGCACTTTACTCTGCACCAATCACTAGACTAGATACAAGGGAATCAAATCCAACAGAATCCCTGTCTGCCACAGGGCTCACAGTCTTAGGGAAGGACAACAGTGTCTTTTATCGCCAATAAAAAAATGAGAAATCTGAGGCACAGAGCAGTTAATAAGTGATTTACCCAAGGTTATACAGCAGGCGGGTAGCGGAGAACCCTAGAACCCAAGTGGATTCTAGGGACTAGAATCCAGGTCTACTGACTTCCTGGCCCCTTACTTTTCCACTAGCCATGTAGCTTCCTGAAATCATTTAGTAGGCTAGACCTTGGAGAATAAACAAATAAAATTCACCTGGCCTAGGAAAATGGAAGTCCCTTCCAAACTGCCTGCCTTATCCCCAAGATAAAGGTGTTATTGTTCAGTATCCAACCAATCAAATGGTTCCCAAGGTTCAAGCACTTAATACAGTACTCTGCACACAATAAGCGCTCAATAAATACCACTGATTGATTGGACTACCTCCAGTCAGAGGGCTGGAAAGATTCCTAGAGTAGCAGGCTGCTAGGCAGTGATTTCAGAGATGAGCTCTTGGTCATCAGTGGTTGTCGGTATGTGGCAGTGAGCTTTTGGTAATGAGCTTTCAATATGTGGCAGGCATGGCCTGCTGCTTCCTTCTCTTTCCTCCCCACTTTCCCCCTGGGAAATACAGAAAGGTAGAGCTTTCTCCTCAAGGGAAAAGACAGAGGGCTGAAACCTCTCCGTTGTAGTCTGAACCTCCATGCACCAAAGAAAAACTAGAAGAACAGGAACATATCAAGCAGTCAATGGTATTTATTGAGTATTTGCTGTGTGCAAAGTATGGTACTAAGTGCTTGGAAGAGTACTGTATCACAGAGTTGGTAATCAATCAAACAGTGGCATTTACTGAGTGCTTCCTGTGTGCAGAACATTCATTCATTCAATAGTATTTATTGAGCCCTTACTATGTGCAGAGCACTGTACTAAGCACTTGGAATGTACAAATCGGTAACAGACCCTTTGACGGGCTTACAGTCTAATCGGGGGAGACGGACAGACAAGAACAATAGCCATAAATAGAATCAAGGGGAGAACATCTCATTAAAACGATAGCAAATAAATAGAATCAGAACACTATACTAAGTGCCAGGGAGAGTACAATATTGCAGAGTTGGTTAGACACATTCCTTACCCACAGTCATTACAAACATTAATATAAAGAAATTATGGATATGGAGTGCTGTGGGAATGTGGGAGGTGTGAATTAAAGGGAGCAAATCCAAGTGCAAGGGTGACGCAGAAGGGAGTGGGTGAAGAGGAAATGAGAACGTAGTCGGGAAAGGCCTCTTGGAGGAGATGTGCTCTTAATAAGACCTTGAAGGTGGGGAGAGTGACGTGATAGGAGTGTGAGGCAGGAAAGGTGGGCCTCGGCTTTGAACAGGATGGGGAGGAAACTATGGGAGAAGAATCAAAAAATAAAGTTGCCACGATTTGGCAGTTTAGCCCTAGCTACATGGGGTGATTTTGTACATCCAGCCTGTCGAAGAGCAGAGTCTAACGCAACATTTTCTCTTCCGGACACTAGATGTCTCTATTGACTCACCGCAATATAGCTGAAGGCAAATTTCTTTCTTAATTGCAATGAGTGCAATCTTAAAGACAAGTTTGGAACAGGCTGATCTAGTCCTCTGCTAATGGACTGCTTCCTCCACAACAGCGGGGGTTGAAGAAAAACAGGTTATAATGAGAAGAACACAATTTACAATGTGTGCAAATCTCGGGGGTTGTTTAGCTAAAATCCCCAACGCCAATCCCACCACTCATCTCTTGTGTGGCACCCAAAACTTCACAGTAGTCCTGGGGACATTCCCAGTTCTGACAGGAGTTCCCTTTCCCCTGGAGGATTGTGGAAACCCAAAGTGTAGTTTGAGAACTGCTCCGGCAGGCCGGAAGAGAGGAAGGGAGGTTGAGAGAGAGAGGGATGAGTGAAGCCTCTCGTTCTCTCCCAGCAATCCAAAAAAACCTAGTCATTGATTTCGGTGGCCCAGAGTCTCCTCAGTGGAGACCCTAACCCACTCATCTCCACATTTATCATACTGATTTGCACCTTCTGTAAATAACCACAAGGCGGGAATGCGTCTCCTGATTTCAAACCCTGTGAAATTGCTAAATATATTGCATATATTTTTGCACGCTTTTGCTTTGCTCTTAGGTAACCTATTTATGCTTTGCTATCTTTCCTATGCGAGTAGCAAATAGCAGATTGTAAGGCTACATAAAAATGGTAGCAATAGCATAAATTTCAATGCAAACAGAACCCATACAACTATAAATTCACAAATACTTCAAAATAAATACGTGTCACCAAGTACAGAATTCCATGAATATGTAATAACATGCAAACTGCAACAGCAGCTTGGAAATGAAATTGGTTTGCCAAAGTCCCTGTTTGTTGTGATTCCTAGTGCCTGGTACCCAGGCTTGTCAATCATTCAAGCAATCAGTAGTGTTTACCGGACTGTAAGCTCCTTGTGGGCGGGGAATGTGTTTGCCAGTTCTCTCCCAAACACTTAGCACAGTGCTCTAGACTGTCAACTCGTTATGGGCCAGGAGTGCGTCCATTAATTCTGTTGTTTTGTACTCTCCCAAGTGCTTAGCACAGTGCTCTGCACATAGTAAGCGCTCAAAGATACGTATTGAATGAATAATGAGGGAGACACATACACAAAGTCACTTACAGAAAGGAGGAAGAAAAGAATGAAAAGATGGAGAAGTGAATAAATGAGTACTTAAATACGCAACTTCAAAAAATCGATTTTATACAGAAGTGTTCTGAGTATCTGGAGTATATAAGTGCTGAGGTGGTAGTTGTGAAAAGACGATCTGAAGAGGAATCCTGGAAGGCTTCAGTTAATTCTGGAAAGCTTTGAGGATGGGAAGAGCTGTGGGCCAGCAGACGTGATTGGGTAAGGACTTAAGGCAGGAGAAAAGATGTGAGCAGGGTGTCAAAGGGTCAACTTTGGTTCTCTCCATTTAACCGGGTTCTACATCTCCAGAGGCATGCTCAAGTTGGAACCTGGTCCTGCATTATTTTTCCTTTTTCCATGGTATTTGTTAAGTGCTTACTATGTGCCAGGGACTGTTCTAAGTGTTGGGGTAGATATAAGCTAGCGTGGCCTGGGGGATAGAGTATGGGTCTGGGAGTCATTAGGACCTATGTTCTAATCCTGACTTCTCCCCTTGTTTGCTGCGTGACTTAAGTCTGCAAGTCACATAACTTTTCTGTGCCTCAGTGCCCTCCTCTGTAAAATGGGGATTAAGACCGTGAGCTTTCTGGGACAAGGACTGTGTTCAAGCTGATTAGAAAGGCAGCAAGGCTTAGTGGATAGATCATGGGTCTGGAATCCCTGCTCCACCACTTGTCTGCTGTGTGACCTTGGGCACTTCTCTGTGCCTCAGTTACCTCTTCTGTCAAATGGGGATTAAGACTGTGAGCCTCGGATCGGGTAGGGACTGTATCCAAACTGATTTGCTTGTATCCTCCCCATTACTTAGTACAGTCCCTGGCACATAGTAAGCACTTAACAAATACCACAATTATTATTATTATTATTATTATTATTATTATTAAGCTAAGCAGGTTGGACACAATTTCTGTCCCTTATGGGGTTCACAGTCTTCATCCTCAATTTATAGATGAGGTAACAAGCCCAGAGAAGTGAAGTGACTTGCCCAAGGTCGCCCAGGCTTGTGCTCTATCCATTCGGCCATGCTGCCTTATGATAGGAAATGACCCCCAGAACTGAGATGCCAGTTATCCAGAAATGGACTGCTGCTGTTGACAATAGATGCAGTCCTCCGCCTATGCAGTTGATCACATCTTTGCCACCTTGCACCTCTGTGTATGATTCTGATATCGCCTCACTGATGCCAAGCTGCTGAACAATACCTCAGATCTATAGTTCTGATTCATCTGCTGACTGACTGGGAATCCCTAGGAAGTGGCAGTTTTACACAGTTTTGCTCACCACAAAGGTATCTCTGGTCAGGCCAGAAATCTCAGAAGTTGTCATTTTCTAATTCTTATCAGCCTTTTTCTGGGGCCAAGAAATGTGCATACAGGAAAAAGGACAAATCTAAAGGGAAATCATTTCTGACCTTCTGCAAAAATCAAGAGCAATTTCGCTTTGGCCAAGAGGCAGCCCAAGTTGAAGGATGATCCTTGATTTAATACACTCTCCTCTAATTCCCCATTCAGAGACAGGCATCTGCATAAAGGAATGTTAAAACTCCAGTTGATAAAAATGAGGAATGAGGAATTATAAACCCCTTTGAATTAAAGTATGCGCTTCCCCACAGATTTTCCCCAAAGCAGAGGTGAGAATTGATTCTCTACCCAGACTCCCCGTCCCTTTCCTTGCCTCATATATTTTAAGCAGAAATGGACCCGTGGGGGACTCAAGTGACTGCAGACAAAACATGATTTCCTGGTTGAAAGGCATTTGGATCCTCAGATAGATCTTTAAAAAGAGCCTTTTGTAGAGCTGAATTTAATGGCGGAAATGGTTGAACTTCATCTCTTCGGGTTTCTGAAAGAATAAAGCTATGCTGCCGAAAAGTTTTGGGTGAGGCCACTTCTTGGAGGCAGGTAGAGTGCAGTGGAAAGCTGAGAAATTATACCTAAGATTCTATTCAATCCAGATAGCCAATTGGCATTTTTCAGGTCTTCTCACCTCTTTCTCCTTTCCCTTCCTCAGGATCCTGCTTTTTTCCCAATTTGAATAATTGCTTCTACTTTGAAGTTGTATTCCCTCCCTAGATTCAGGAAAAAGCTTGGGCTTATCTTCTCAACCCCAAATACAGCTCTAACTTTGAGGTGCTCAGTGCAAGAAACAGATCTGTTGTCCCCAGCTGCAGATGACAGGGCCTGGAGAGTAGGGAGGAGAGAAACTGGACCAGTTTCAATGGTATTTATTGAGCACTTACTGTGTGTAGAGCACTCTACTAAGCATTTGGGAGCATACAGTACAGTGGAGTTGGTTGAAACGATCCCTCACTTTTAGGAGTTTACAGTCTCCAAGATGAGCATTGATTGCCCACGCACCATTCTCAGTCCTGCCCTTTATACATTTGTTCAGTTGTATTTATTGAGAGCTTACTGTGTGCAAAGCACTGTACTAAGCTCTTGGGAGAGTACAATATAACAATTGATATATTCCCTTCCCACAGCAAGCTCATGCTGGATTAACTGGCCTTTTTCCCATTCCCTGTGGAGCAAAGCAGAATGTGTAGTGGATGAGTCCTGTGCAAACTTCTATAGGTCACCGGGCTTGAAGATATGACAAAGATAATCAATAAATCAATAGTATTTATTGAGCACTTATTCTGTACTAAACACTTGAGAAAGTACAGTAGAGTTAGTAGACATGATCCATTCCCTGAGGGTGTGATCCGTGCCCTCAGGGAGTTTATTGTGAACAGGGAACATGTCTACTAACTCTGTTTTATTGTACTCGCCCTAATGCTCAGTACAGTGCTCTGCACACAGTAAGCACTTAATTGTTTGATTGATTGATTTATAATCGAATGGGGGAGACAGACACTAAAATAAAGTACAGAAAGGAGGAAGCCGTGGAGGGTAAAGATTTTTATTTGTGTGTCAGGATTACCCAGATGCTTGGGTGAGCCTGAAGTGCTTAGTACAATGCCTGGCACATGGAAAGTGCTTAACCCAAACCATTTGAAAAAGTACTGATGTAGCAGTTGGGTCTCCTCTGTGCGAAAACTTCCCATTACCCTTGACCTGTTCCTGACCCACTGACTGCCTCTCCTCAATGTCCCTGAAAATTCATATTCCACATGAAAACTCCCTCCCCCACCACTCTCTCCTTATGAGGTCTCATCTTCTCCCATTCCCCAAGTCTCACTGGGAAGGGGGAGTTGGCCTGATTCTTATTAATAATAAAAAATAATAATAATTACGGTGCTTGTTAAGGACTTACTGTGTGCCAGCACTGTTCAAAACTCTAGGGGTAGGTACAAGTTAATCAGATTCGAAACAGTGTCTGTCCCACTTGGGGTTCACGTTCTTAATCCCCATTTTACAGATGAGAGAACTGAGGCCCAGATAAGTTAAGTGACTTGCTCGAAGTCACACAGCAGACGTGGCAGAGCCTAGATTAGAGCCCAGGTCCTTCTGACACGCAGGCCTGTGCTCTATCCACTAAGACGTGCTGATTCTTGTCCCCCAGTGCCACTTTCATGCCATCTCCCACCTTCCATTCCTCTCTTTCTCCTCCTTTGAAGCCTATGTCATCTGTCTCAACTAACCACTCCAATTAAAGTAATAATGGTACTCATTAAGCACTTACTATGTCCCAAGCACTGTTCTAAGCACTAGGGTAGATATAAGTTAATCAGATTGGATACGGTCCCGGTCACACTCTTAATCTCCACTTTACAATTGAGGGAATTTAGGGCCAGAGAAATTAAGTGACTTCTCCAAGGTCATAAAGCAAACATGTGGCAGACCCGGGATTAGAACCCAGGTCCTTCTGACACCCCAGGCCTGTGCTCTATCCACTAAGACACACTGCTTCTCAATTTGTGTTGCTATCAAATATTTACCACCCCTGAGTCCCCACCTCCAAATTTTGAATCATTTTCGTGCCTTTCTCACATTCCTTCTCTCCTTCTCTGTCCCTACAATGATTCTCGGAGATTTCTATATCTGTGAGGACGTTCCCGATGATCACCGAGTCACCAGCTTCTTCTCACTCCTCAACTCCACTGACCTCCTGTTCCACTTCACCACCCACCAAAGTGAATACCCGCTTGATCTCATTATCTCTGGTCATTGTACAATCTCTACCTCACCAACTCTGGAATTCCTCTCTCTGAGCACAACTTCCTGACCTGTCTTAACTTCCTCCTGAAACTCCTTGTTCCCAGATTTCCCCATCACTAATGCTCTTGCCATCTATTTCATCGATAATTTAAACCATTGGGCATGAACTACCTAAGCAGCATGGCCTAGTGGCAAGAGCACAGGCTTGGGAGTCGAGTTGGAGGATGTGGGTTCTAACCCTGGCTCTGCCACTTGTCTGCTGTGTGACTGTGGGCGAGTCACTTCACTTCTCTGTGCCTCAGTTACCTCATCTATAAAAAATGGAGATTAAGAGTGTAAGCCCAATGTGGGACAAGGACTATGTCCTGCCTGATTACCTTGTATGTACCCCTGTGTTTAGAACAGTGCTTGGCACTTAACAAATACCATTTTTATTATCGTTATTATTACTATCGTCCCTGAATCTCTTCAGTCCCATCCTCCTCCTGCATTGATTCACCCATCTTTCCCAGCAGTATCTCAAGAGATTTCTTGCCTCTTCTCAAAATTTCTCCCCTCCACCAGTGTCTCCAATGCCACTCTCTTGCACCTTTTCAAAACTCTGGCCCCCTCCCTTCTTCCCTCCCTGACTGCTGCCTTCCAAAGCTCACTCTCCCATGGCCCCTTCACCAGTTCTTTCACACACCCATGTATCCTCAATCCTCAAATAACCCTTCCTTGACCCCAGAGCAAACTTCTTGGAAACTGCGTCAGTATCGGATTTGTGTTCTCTGGAGTCCCTTCCAAGCCAATGGGTTACATGCATTCCTACAAGTCTGAGAGAGTTTCCCAGGAGCTGTGTAATGCCAATGGATGTGTCAGGAAGCATAGATGTCAGACACTATTGAGATTTAGGAATTGCTTTGTAGATTCAGACTAATTAGATGGAGAAAACTGATCTTCTATGCCAACCTATGCTCTGGAGCCTCCACATATAACCATTATTTTCCTTGGCAACCTAGAGTTTAATGCTGATCCCCAGTTTATTTCATTATAGTATTTAAGTGCTTACTATGTGCTAGACTTCTAATCCTGGATCTGCCACTTGTCTGTTGTGTGGCCTTGGGCAAGTCACTTTACTTCTCCGTGCCTCAGTTCCCTCATCTGTAAAATGGGGATTAATATTGTGAGCCTCATGCGGGACAGGGATTGCCTCCAATCTGATTAGCTTGTTTCCACCCCAGAGTTTAGTACAGTGCTTGGCACATAGTAAGCGTTAAACAAATACCACAATGAATTAATTAAGAGCTACTTCAGTGTTCATTAGACTGTGACCTTTATTGAACATCTACTGAATGCAGAGCACTGAACTAAAAGCTTAGGGGAGTTCAACAGAAGCAAATCATGCATTTCATTCTTCCTAGGGGCTTACAATTATCTACTTGTTCATTTGTTATTCATTTATTCTCATCTGTCTATTATTTATATATGTTCTCTTATTTGTAACAATTTGTCACTGTCTCCCCCATTGGACTGTAGGCAACTCGGTGACAGGAATTCTGTCTTTTACTTCTTTCATCTGCTTTCCAGGCACCTAGAACAGGAATGTGCCCACAGAAGGTGCTCAGAAAATATGTTTTGCCTGAAGAGAGGCCTTCCCTGACTGCCTTCTCATGGACAGCAGCTTGGCATAATGGATAGAGCATGGGCCTGGGAGTCAGAATGTCATGGGTTCTAATCCTGGCTCTGCCACTTGTCTGCTGTGTGGCCTAGGGCAAGTCACTTCACTTCTCTATGTCTCAGTTCCCTCATCTATAAAATGGGGATTCATATTGTGAGCCTCATGGGGGACAGGGACTGTGTCCAATCTGATTAGCTTGTTTCCACCCAGAGCTTAGTACAGTGCTTGGCACATAGTAAGCGTTTAACAAATACCACAATTAATTAAGAGCTACTTCACTGTTCATTAGACTGTGGGATTTGCTGAACGTCTACTGAATGCAAAGCACTGAACTAAAAGCTTAGGGGAGTTCAACAGAAGTAAATCATGCATTTCATTCTTCCTAGGGGCTTACAATTATCTACTTGTTCATTTGTTATTCATTTATTCTCATCTGTCTATTATTTATATATGTTCTCTTATTTGTAACAATTTGTCACTGTCTCCCCCATTGGACTGTAGGCAACTCGGTGACAGGAATTCTGTCTTTTACTTCTTTCATCTGCTTTCCAGGCACCTAGAACAGGAATGTGCCCACAGAAGGTGCTCAGAAAATATGTTTTGCCTGAAGAGAGGCCTTCCCTGACTGCCTTCTCATGGACAGCAGCTTGGCATAATGGATAGAGCATGGGCCTGGGAGTCAGAATGTCATGGGTTCTAATCCTGGCTCTGCCACTTGTCTGCTGTGTGGCCTAGGGCAAGTCACTTCACTTCTCTATGTCTCAGTTCCCTCATCTATAAAATGGGGATTCATATTGTGAGCCTCATGGGGGACAGGGACTGTGTCCAATCTGATTAGCTTGTTTCCACCCAGAGCTTAGTACAGTGCTTGGCACATAGTAAGCGTTTAACAAATACCACAATTAATTAAGAGCTACTTCACTGTTCATTAGACTGTGGGATTTGCTGAACGTCTACTGAATGCAAAGCACTGAACTAAAAGCTTAGGGGAGTTCAACAGAAGTAAATCATGCATTTTACTCTTCCTAGGGGCTTACAAATATCTACTTATTCATTTGTTATTCATTTATTCTCATCTGTCTATTATTTATATCTGTTCTCTTATTTGTAACAATTTGTCACTGTCTCCCCCGTTGGACTGTAGGCAACTAGGTGACAGGAATTCTGTCTTTTACTTCTTTTGTTTGCTTTCCAGCCACCTAGAACAGGATTGTGCCCACAGAAGGCACTCAGTAAATGAGTTTAGCCTGAAGAGAGGCCTTGCTTGACTGAAATCTCATGGAGAGCAGCATGGCATAGTGGATAGAGCATGGGCCTGGGAGTCAGAATGTCAAAGGTTCTAATCCTGGCTCTGCCACTTTGCTCTGCAGCCTTGGGCAAGTCACTTCAGGCCTCAGTTCCCTCATCTGTAAAATGGGATTTAAGACTGTGAGCTCCACGTGGGACAGGGACTGTTTCAAACTTGAATTGCTGAATCCACCCCAGCACTTAATACAGTGTTTGGCACATAATAAGCCTTTAAAAAATACCATCATTATTATTATTATTATCATTCAGATCCTAGTTCAAAGTGAACTTGTGTTTTAAACTCCTACCAGGGCCCTATTTCAGTGTCCAGTAATATGGGCTTTCTCCCCACTGTCACCTCTTCTCCCTGTTTGTGTAATATTAGATTGGTTCCAGTTTGTTATACAGTTTCCCTTTATTGGTGGGGAGGTCTCAGTCAGGATATCGTATTTATTGAGTGCTTACTGTGTGCAGAGCACTGTACTAAGTGCTTGAAAAGTAAACTATAACAATATAAGAGACGCATTCCTGCCCATAAGGTGCTTACTGAGGGGGAGATGGGCATTCATATAAATAAAGATTATATGAAATTAGATTGGTTCCAGTTTGTTATACAATTTCCCTTTATTGGTGGAGAGGTCTCAGTCAGGATATATTTACCGAGTGCTTACTGTGTGCAGAGCACTGTACTAAGTGCTTGAAAAGTAAACTATAACAATATAACAGACACATTCCTGCCCATAAGGTGCTTACAGAAGGGGAGACAGGCATTCATATAATTAAAGTGGGCAGATAATGTGTCTGTTTATTAATAATAATAATAATTCTGGTATTTGTTAAGCACTTACTGTGTTCACTGTACAAAGTGCTGGGGTAGATTCAAGGATATTGTACTTCCCTAGCACTGAGTACAGTGCTCTGCACATAAGTGCTCAATAAATATGATTGACTGTCTGACTGACTAAGTGCCGTGGGACTGGAAGTGGAGCCACTTCCATGCTACTTGCAGCCTTTTGGTGGGCTGCAGACAACATTTTGATGCAAATCTGGGCTTATTCTTTCCCAAGCTCCTGCTCAGTGGTGCCTGTATCCTACTTTTCCCCCTGAGGGCTATCAATAAATCCTTGTCAGTGGTGATGATGACGGTGTTGGTTATATTAACTTATTATACTTAACTTCTCTGTGCCTCAGTTACCTCATCTGTAAAATGGGGATTAAGACTGTGAGCCCCACGTGGGACAACCTGATTCCCCTGTGGCTACCCCAGTGCTTAGAACAGTGCTTGGCACATAGTAAGTGCTTAACAAATACCAACATTATTATTATTATTATTATTATTATTATTATATTATTAACTCTCTAATTATTCTGACAAATGTCAGTGGGGCAAAGTAACAGGCTCTCCAGCCATTTACTCTGGGAAATTGGTTCCCACAATCTCCTTTAGCTATTTAAATTTTTTTAACATGGTATTTGTTAGGCGCTTACTCTGTGACAGGCACTCTACCAAGCACTGGGGTAGATACAAGGCAACCAGGCTAATAATGTTGGCATTTGTTAAGCGCTTACTATGTGCAGAGCACTGTTCTAAGCGCTGGGGTAGACACAGGGGAATCAGGTTGTCCCACATGGGGCTCACAGTCTTAATCCCCATTTTACAGATGAGGGAACTGAGGCACAGAGAAGTTAAGTGACTTGCCCACAGTCACACAGCTGACAAGTGGCAGAGCTGGGATTCGAACTCATGAGCCCTGACTCCAAAGCCTGTGCTCGTTCCACTGCGCCACGCTGTTTCTCTAAAGCTAGAGAGCTTCTCTAAAGCTGCAGGCTAGACACAGCCCCCATCCCACTCAGGGCTCACAATCTTAATCCTCATTTTAAAGATGAGGTAACCGAAGCACAGGGAAGTGGCAGATAATTGGCAGATCTGGGATTAGAACCCAGGCCCTCCAACTCTCAGCCCCATGCTCTTTCCACTAGACCACAATGCTTCTCAACTGATTTCCCCACATAAAATTCTCAACAAAGAGGTGATGAGTTATTTAGATAAAACACTTTGCATTTGTAAATGGCTCTACACTTATCACTGAAAAAGGTAGATATCTGGGAAGTAACTAATAAAGTTATATCCTCTCCAAAGATATATTTCCACCCCACAAATCCAAGACATAATGTGCACCATTGCTAGTGCTGGATTTATACTGTGCTGTCAAGCTACATTACTGGTTCTGGACAATGCTTATGCTCCCATTTAGGTTAGGACATAGCAATTAACTCTGTTCTGACAGGTTCTAAACCGAAGCTTAGCTCAAAGTGAGCTTTTTCACCCTGCTGATGATTTTCTGCAGTCCTTGCTGAACTCACACGGGCCTAAAAAGTGTTTACGCCTCTGAATCTGGTTTGCACATTTCTAGGAATATAGCCCAAGGTTCTTTTCCAAACCCAAATTTGGGTGACTCAGAATATTTTCCAGTATTTTCTTTCTTAATGTGTTCTTGAGGTTTACCCTTGTTGAGGTAACTTTTTTTTTAACGGAATTTGTTAAGCACTTCTTATGTGCAAGGCACCGTCCTGAGAGGTTTACACTTGTTGAGGTATCTTTTTTATTTAAGGTATCTGTTAAGCACTTATTATATACCAGGCACTGTACTGAGCCACAGGGTAGATACAAGCTAATCAGGTTGCACACAGTCCATGTCCCACATGGGACTCAGTCTTAAACCCCGTTTTACCAGCGAGGGAACTGAGGCACAGAGAAGTGAAGTGACTTGCCAAAGATCACTTTTTAGATAATTGGCAGAGCTGGGATTAGAATCCAGGTCCTCTGACTCCCAGGCCCATGATCCATCCTCTAGGACATGCTGCTTCTCAGCTTGCCCACCCTAAGATGAAATGCACATAGAAGAGTTGCGAAAATCACACCATGGAATACTTATCGTCGTGCTGCTTGTAGAGTCTTTAACGTCTGTTCAGTAGAGTCAGGAAATAATAATAATTGTGGTATTTGTTAAGCACTTGCTATATGCCAGATACTGTACTTAGCACTGGGGTGGATACAAGCAAATACTCTCCCAAGCATTTAGTACAATGCTTTGCACACAGTAAGCACTCAATAAATACGACTGAGTGAATGAATGAATGAAGTGCTCGAATGGTACCGATCCAAGTGCATAGAAGATGAAGAAGAGAGAAGGAGTCTGGGAAAAGGTGGCTTAATTGGAGAAGGCCTCTTGGAGAAGATTATAATAATCATTATTATTATTATTATTATGACATTTGTTAAGCGCTATGTGCCAGGTACTGTACTAAGCTCTGGGGCGGATGCAAGCAAATCGGGTTGCACATAGTCCCTGTCCCACGTGGGGCTCACAGTCTCATTCCCCATTTTACTGGTGAGGTTACTGAGATCCAGAGAAGTGAAGTGACTTGCCCATGATCACGGAGCAGACAAGGGGCGGAGTCAGGATTAGAACCCATGACCTTCTGACTCCCAAGCCCGTGCTCTATCCACTATGCCATGCTCCTTCTACGCAAATAATCCCAAATAATGGGACATCAAGGCCAAAAAGATGTTGTAAATGCACAAAGTCATAGTAGGAGAAAGCAAAGTGGATTGGAGGTGAGGGATTAACAGGAAATTGAAACTAGTTAAAAGGCAGAGAGCTTTATACCATGGACAGGAAAAGCAGCATGTCCAATGGCTAGAACATGGCCTGGGAGTCAGAAGGACCTGGATTCTGGGACCTTGGGCAAGTCACCTCACGTCTCTGAGCCTCAGTTCCCCCATTTGTAAAAGGGGGACTAAGGCTGCGAGCCCCATTTGGGACAAGAACGCTATCCAACCTATTTAGCTTATATCTCCCCCAGCGCTTAGAACAGTACTTGACATATAGTAAATGCTTAACGAATGCCATCATTATTATTGTTATTAGGAAAGAATATGGTTAATCAGATGTTTAGAGAGCTGGAGACATCATTCAAAGGATGAGAAAATTTACAATGAGAGAGAGAGAGAGAAGAGAGACAGAGAGATCTGAAAGTGCTTGATACATAGTAAGCACTAAAATACCATCATTATTATTATTATGATGAAAGGAAATTGTTATTGGGATATTAAGAGAACTGGAGACATGAATCAAAGGATGAAAAGATTTAAAGTGAGAGAAAGAAAGAGAGAGAGACAGAGAGATCTGAAACTGCCTGAAGATGTGAGAAATGATAGCTGGTTTCAAAATGATTTAGTGAAATGACAAATGAAAACGATTACCCCAAACAGCGAACGAAAGCAGTGAGGGACAGCCTAACTCTGAAAGCTGTATTTGGAACAAGGGAATGATAAAGAGAAGGGAAAATTAATCTGAAATTGAGAAATGGTAAATAGGGGACAAAAGGAGACATTTTTGGAAACGGTAAAGTAATTAGAGACCAAAGGGAAATAAAACATAATTAAAATGCTAGAGAACATTTGAAATAATCAGATTTCCAAAGGAAAAGACAATTTGCCATCTTCTCCAAGGGAAAAGAGAGGGGAGACATCTGTAGGCCTATGAGGCAATTGAAAAGCAGTTGAGGGAAACTGTGGAGCCTCATATTTGCACAAGGAGTACGGGAAATAGTAAATCGAGCGGAGGTTTACATGACATTGCAGAAGTAGAAAAAAAATGTTTTAAAACTGTCAAGTAGCAGCCACCAGGAATAAGCTGTAAAACCCTGGAAAAGAGGGGAAGAGTTAATACCGTGGCTATAAAATGTAAAATGTACATTGTTGAAAATGAGAAACAAGAGTTGAGAATGTCACCTCAGTGATTTCCCAGCCTTGTTTTATTCTAGAACAATACATGGCACACAGTAAGTGCCCAACAAATACCAGAACTATTATGGTAATTATTATTATCATTACTGATAACCCACCCACATTCTTTCAGCATTAGCAGAGGAGATGCAGAGGAGATTGGATGACCAAATCACATATCTTGATGCTCTCTTCACTTTTGCAGTTGGAGGAGGGTCCTGATTTTCACCAACCTAGAGTGAGGCTTTCCACATTGACAGAGAGGGTTCTGGAAAAATAGTCACACTTGGGGAACTTTGGTTTCTGGGGCTGGCCGAATGTGGAGCCTCTTCTGTTGGTGCAGACTAGATATTAAATACCTGTTCTCCCTCCTACTTAGACGGTGGGACAGGAACTGTGTCTGACCTGATTATCTTGTTTCTATCCCAGTGCTTAGTACGGTAACCTGAAAACCTATAAAAATCTTAAACTATTCACAATAGGGGCAAGTCACCACATAATAATTGTTTTGATAAAGCAAATCTTACCAAGTCAATAAAAAAAGATCAGCAACATAAAAATAAAGCAGATATGCAAAATTGAAAAACCATGACAGAAGTATTAGATTTACATTATACAGTAAATTGCAGCAAAAAATACAATTCATTTTTTCAGCTGCTTTTTCAGCACAACTAACATTTTAAATTCCAGCACTTGAAACAAAAAAATCCAACTTTACAGTAAAATGAATTCTACAGTTATCCTTTGTAAATTCAATTCAATTGCTTTTAAATTAATTCTATCAGTGTATATAGTAAGTGCTTAACAAATACCACAGTTATTATTATCATTATCATTATTAGTACTATCGTCATTATTAATATTTTAATTATCTTGCTTAACCTCCAGCAAGAGGTGCCTAAGACTAAAAGAGATACAAAGAATTCTCGGTATTCCAGGCAGGGATTCATTTGCGGTTCTTAACACTTCCTAGTTACAGCGGCACGTCCTAGTGGAAAAAGCATGGACCTGGGAGTCGGCGAACCTGGCTTCTAATCCCGCCTCTGCTACTTGCCTGCTGTATGACCTTGGGCAAGTCACTTAACTTTCCTGGACCTCAGTTTCCTCATCAGCTCAGTAGAGATTAAATATCTATTCTCCTGCTTATTTAGACTGTGAGCCCCATGTGGGGCAAGGACTTTATCCGCCTTGATTATTTTGTATCCACTTCGGTGCTTAGTGCAGCCCTGGCCAAATAGAAAGCCCTTAACAAATGCCACGGCTATTATCGTTATTACTTAATCCTGGGCATCTACCGTCAATCTCAAAGCATGGAGCTTGCTCCGAAAAGTTTCCCAGGCTGTCTGCATATTCCCGAGGCATGGGCTCTGTCTCTCTTAAACACACCTACACACTCACATGCTCAGACACACACACACACGCTGAGCATCATGTCGGCTGCTTGCTGCTCCTTCAGGAGGCGTTATTAGTGTCAAACAGCTGGAAAGCAGAATAATAACTCTAAAGCGAAGAGCTAATCCGTCACTGATTATGAGATGCACTCAGATGTCAGGATGCTCTGCCTACTCTTCGAAAGTGGCCTTATTCTCCCTCGCCTACCACCTCCGGATTCAGTTCTACGGATTGGGGCATTTCTGGGACACAGTTCTTCAGCGTTCAGATGACGACTGAAATTAAGTAGCTCGTGAACTGCGGGATAGCTCGTTAAGTTTTCGCTGAACTTTTTTTTTTCTCCTAGATTCATGGTAAATGTGACATGGGAAGGCAAAGATCTGTCCTTCACAGAAGACGGCTACCAGGCCCAGCCCAGGCTGGTGGTGATCGTGTTGAACAAGGACCGGGAGTGGGAAAAGGTGAGCATTTTTTGGCAACTCCGCTCTGCCGCTCGAAGGAGCCAGAGGCGTCATCTCTGGAAAGTCTCCGTCCGCTCCAAACTCCTTGGGATACCAGCTGATTCTGGAATCGCTAGGGAAACTGGTGTTGGGTAGGAGCAGAATTCAGTGGGGCAAAGCAAGCTTCCTTCCAGAGAAGGCTGATGATGCTCAGAGAAGATGAAGCTCAAGAAAAATAGCCCTGAGAAACCACACTGTCTGGAGGACTGCCCACCCTGTCCGACAGGAAGGGTTAAGCTTTCTGAGATTTTTATTTTTATGGTATTTGTGAAGCACTTACTATATGACAGGCACTGTACTATGCACTGGGGTAGATACAAGATAATCAGGTTAGATGCAGTCCCTGGCCTCATGGGGTTCACAGTCTTAATCCCCATTTTACAGATGAAGTAACTGAGGCTCAGAGAAGTGAAGTGACTTGTCCAGCGTCACACAGAAGACAAGTGGCGGAGCTGGGATTAGAACCCAGGTCTTTCTGTGGACAGGGAATATATCTATGGACAGGAGAAGCCATGTGGCTCAATGGAACGAGCAGGGGTTTAGGAGTCAGAGGTCATGAGTTCGACTCCCGGCTCTGCCACTTGTCAGCTGTGTGACTGGGCAAGTCACTTAACTTCTCTGTGCCTCAGTTACCTCATCTATAAAATGGGGATCAACTGTGCGCCTCATATGGGACAACCTGATTACCCTGTATCTACCCCAGCGCTTAGAACAGTGCTCTGCACATAGTAAGCGCCTAACAAATACCAATGTTATTATTATTATCTGTTTATTGTTATATTGTATTCATTCATTCATTCAATAGTATTTATTGAGCGCTTACTATGTGCAGAGCACTGTACTAAGCACTTGGAATGAACAAATCAGCAACAGATAGAGACGGTCCCTGCCATTTGACGGGCTTACGGTCTAATCGGGGGAGACGGACAGACAAGAACAATGGCAATAAATAGAGTCAAGGGGAAGAACATCTCGTAAAAACAATGGCAACTAAATAGAATCGAGGCGATGTACATTTCATTAACAAAATAAATAGGGTAACGAAAATATATACAGTTGAGCAGACGAGTACAGTGCCGAGGGGATGGGAAGGGAAAGGGGGAGGAGCAGAGGGAGATGGGGGGAAAAGAGGGTTAAGCTGTGGAGAGGTGAAGGTGGGGTGGTAGAGGGAGTAGAGGGAAAAGGGGAGCTCAGTCTGGGAAGGCCTCTTGGAGGAGGTGAGTTTTAAGTAGGGTTTTGAAGAGGGGAAGAGAATCAGTTTGGCAGAGGTGAGGAGGGAGGGCGTTCCGGGACCGCGGGAGGACGTGGCCCGGGGGTCGACGGCGGGATGGGCGAGACCGAGGGACGGTGAGGAGGTGGGCGGTGGAGGAGTGGAGCGTGCGGGGTGGGCGGTAGAAAGAGAGAAGGGAGGAGAGGTAGGAAGGGGCAAGGTGAAGGAGAGCCTCGAAGCCTAGAGTGAGGAGTTTTTGTTTGGAACGGAGGTCGATAGGCAACCACTGGAGGTGTTTAAGAAGGGGAGTGACATGCCCAGATCGTTTCTGCGGGAAGATGAGCCGGCAGCGGCGTGAAGAATAGACCGGAGCGGGGCGAGAGAGGAGGAAGGGAGGTCAGAGAGCAGGCTGACACAGTAGTCTAGCCGGGATATAACGAGAGCCCGTAGCAGTAAGGTAGCCGTCTGGGTGGAGAGGAAAGGGCGGATCTTGGCGATATTGTAAAGGTGAAACCGGCAGGTCTCGGTAACGGGTAGGATGTGTGGGGTGAACGAGAGAGACGAGTCAAGGATGACACCGAGATCGCGGGCCCGAGAGATGGGAAGGATGGTCGTGCCATCCACGGTGATAGGGAAGTCTGGGAGAGGACCGGGTTTGGGAGGGAAGATGAGGAGCTCAGTCTCGCTCATGTTGAGTTTTAGGTGGCGGGCCGACATCCAGGTGGAGACGTCCCGGAGGCGGGAGGAGATGCGAGCCTGAAGGGAGGGGGAGAGGACAGGGGTGGAGATGTAGATCTGCGTGTCATCTGCGTAGAGATGGTAGTCAAAGCCGTGAGAGCGAATGAGTTCACCGAGGGAGTGAGTGTTCTTCCAAGCACTTAGTACAGTGCTTTGCCCACAGTAAGTGCTCAGTGTATACAGTTGAATGAATGAATGGATGAATGACTCCCAGGCCCTTGCTCAATCCACTAGGCCATGATGCTTCTCTAACCTGAGGTTAGATTTGAGGTTTGATTTGAGGTCTAACCTGAGAGTGTCGGTTTGGCTGATTCTCTTGGTCAATGCCGTTTAAGATAGAAGTCATTTGATCTTGGAGTAGAATGGCAGAACTTCTACTTGTGAAATCAAAACTGCAAATCCACCTTCCATACACACCCTCCTTCTGCCTCCCATATCACCCAGCAAGTTCTGGATTCATGTTTTGAGCAAAAGCAGCTGTGGGGAATCCAGAGTTTTTGTGGTATACAACTTGGGTCCAATTGCTGTTCCAAATATTCTGGGCAATCTGAGATGTCTGCGGGATTTCCAAAGGCTTCTCTGGGCTAGATGTCACATAAGTGGATCTCTTGTCCCCATTGCCTAGGTTTGGGGTCGACAAACTTTTTATGCCGAAGAGCCCAACAAGATAAATCTTTTAATCAAGTGGTGCACCAAGATCGTATCGTCTCCCGTGTGACCCGTGACCTCATTATGTCACATGGGGCAAAGTACATACACTCCGGTGATGTCATTGATCGATGAGACTGCTTCATAGTAATTGCAGTTCTTAGCCATAGTCATTGCTTCCAGCAGGCATATGATTGGGGAGGTGGTATTAATAATAATAATAAATGTGGTATTTGTTAAGCACTTACTATGTGCTAGCCACTGTACTAAGCACTGGGGTGGATACAAGCAAATTGGGTTGGAGACAGTCCCTGTCCCACATGAGGTTCACAATCTCAATCCCCATTTTACGGATGAGGTAACTGAGGATGAGAGAAGTGAAGTAACTTTGCCAAGGTCACACAGCAGACCAATGGCGGAGCTGGAATTAGAATCCATAAACTTCTGACTCCCAGACCCAATGCTTTTTCCACTACGCATTGAAGAAAAGAGAAAAGAAGAGATGAGGAAAAGGGAAAGGCAGGAGATGGGTGGGGACAGGAGAGGGGGCGGGAAAGGGAGGGGCAAGGAGAGCAGAAAGCGGGAAGTATTAAAAGAACTAGGAAGATAGTCTTCTAAGAATTCTATTTAATGACAAATAGCCTAAATTGGTAGAAGTCTTTTGAAGTTACGTGCCTCCTGGAGCATCAGTTGCCATCAGGTAGCGTGTCAGGTGGGGCGGTTGGGTGCTGACATGCAAGCTCCACCGACCTGATCCTTTGCCTGTAATACCCTCAAGACCCCCAGGACCAAAACTGACCTTTCCTGGCTCGAGAATCTTCTCCCCCAATCTATACATGGAGGGGAGGGAGTTTCCGCTCCCGGCATTAAACAGAGGGAGGTGAACATGGCATAGTGGATAGAGCCCGGGCATGGGAGTCCGCCGTTTCTCTAGTGTGTGACCTTCGGCAAGTCTCTGTGCCTCAGTTACCTCATCTGTAAAATGGGGATTGAGCCTGTGAGCCCCATATGGGACAAGGACCGTGTCCAACCCCATTTGCTTGTAACCACCCCGGTGCTTAATACAGTGTCTGGCACGTAGTAAGCATTTAACAAATACCGCAATTATTATCGTTATTATTGGCGTCTATGCTCGAGAGCCACATCTGACATAAAAGAGAGGAATAACTAAGTTGCGAGCCATAGATACCCGGCCTCTGGCCTAGGTCCTGGCACTGCGCGCGTTAGTTGCACAGAGAACCGAGGAAGCAACATGGCATAGTGGATAGAGCACTGGACTGAGAATCAGAAGGTTATGAGCTCTATTCCCAGCTCTGCCACTTTTCTACTCTGTGACTTTGGGCAATTGGCTTTACTTCTCTGAGCCTCAGTTATCTCACCTGTAAAAAGGAGATTGAGACTGTGAGTCCTACCTGGGATGGGGACTGTGTCCAACCCGATTTGCTCGTATCCATCCAACGCTTAGTACAGTGCCTGGCACATAGTAAGTGCTTAACGAATATAATAATATTGTCAGCTGTCACAGCTTGTCAGCTGTGTGACTTTGGGCAAGTCACTTTCCTTCTCTGGGCCTCAGTTACCTCATCTGTAAAATGGGGATTAAGACTGGGAGCCGCATGTGGGACAACTTAATTACCCTGTATCTCCCCCAGCGCTTAGAACAGTGCTGGGCACATAGTAAGTGCTTAACAAATAGCAGAATTATTAATAATGTTAATGATAATAATAGCAATAATAAAAAGGAGACTCATTTACTCTTTCAGTCCACTGGAGGGCTCTGTAGGACGCTGAAGCTGAAATTGCTAAATTTGTCCAGTAGTGGCCTGAAGAGTGAATGTTGTGTCCACACGTGTCAGCTCAAAAAACAGGATCCTGGCATAATCAGGAGTCACCCCAATTGGCCAAAAGAATAAAAAGAAAATCCTGAATTTTGATTCTAAAACAACCAATACAACTTGTGAATTTAGCAGTCAATAGATAATCGGTTCAATGTGCAACTTCCTTCCTGCATGCTCCCCGTTAATCAGTAGTAGTTCTTGACTGCTTACTAATGATGATATTATTATTATTATTATTATTATTGTGGTATTTGTTAAGCACTTACTGTGGCACTGTACTAAGCACTGGGGTGGAAGAGCCCGGGCTTGGTAGTCAGAGGTCATGGGATCGAATCCCGACTCTGCCCCTTGTCAGCTGTGTGACCGTGGGCAAGTCACTTCACTTCTCTGTGCCTCAGTTCCCTCATCTGGAAAATGGGGGTGAAGGCTGTGAGCCTCACGTGGGACAACCTCATTCCCTTGTATCTACCACAGCGCTTAGAACAGTGCCCTGCATGTAGTAAGCGCTTAACAAATACCAACATTATTATTATAGTCTCTGTCCCACACGGGGCTCACAGTCTCAATCTCTGTTTTAGAGATGAGATAACTAATGGCCCAGAGAAGTGAAATGACTCGCACAAGGTCACAGAGCAGAGAAGTGGCTGAGCCGTGTTTAGAACTCATGACCTTCTGACTCCCAGGCCCCTGTTGTATCCACTAGAGTGCCCAGCTCTGTACTGAGCACTTGGAAGAGTTAGTAGATGTGATCCTTACTATCAAGGAGCTTAACATCTGGCAGGGGAAACAGACTATCAGTGGAAATGAAAATCAGTTAGAGGTAGGAGGAAGCAGTAAAATGTAAGGATATGTACACAAGTGCTGAGGGACAGGGGTGAGGCGGGGGGTCACAGATCTGGGCGAAGAGGTGTGTGAGGACCCAAATGCTTAGATGACACAAAAGGGCTGAAGTAACAGTAGGGAAGACTATAGGAAGGGGAGATGAGAAATTAATCAGGCAAGGCCGCCTGGAGATGTGATTTCAGATATCTTACCAAGCCTACTATTACACTTACCAAGCCTACTATTCTGTCTTTGCTCTGAGCTTGAAAACAGAAAAAAAAAACCTCCCCAGTGAGTAATAATAATAATAATAATGATACTTGTTTAGCCCTTATTGTGTGCCAGGCACTGTTCGAAGTGCTGGGGTAGATACAAGATAATCAGATTGTCCCGTGAGAGGCTCACAGCCTTAATCACCATTATACAGATGAGAGAACTGAGGCACGAAGAAGTTAAGTGGCTGGCCCAAGGTCACAAAGAAGACATTTGGTGGAGCCGGGATTAGAACCCCATCCTCTGATTCCCAAACTCTGCTCTTTCCACCCGTCGGTTGCTTCCACATACCTGAAGCCCCCAAATGTGTGTCATAGCTCTCTGAACCAGCCGATGTGCTCAAATCTCCTCTTGGAATTGGCTGAGTGTCTGGAAGTCCCCCATACTTCAGAGAAGAAAATCAAAGATTTACTTATCCAGAGGTTATAGAAGATAATCTGGCCTTTCCAGCTTCTCATTAGATTATACAAAAGTCCGAACAGTGAGTTCAGAGAAGCAATGCAGCCTCGTGGAAAAAGCAGGGGGCTGGGAGTCAAAGGGCGTGGGTTCCAGTCCCAGCTCTGCTAACGTGTCTGTTGTGTGACCTTGGACAAGTCACTTAACTTCTCTGTCCCTCAGTCACCTCATCTGTAAAATGGTGATTAGGATGGTGAGTCCCACATGGAACATGGACTCTGTCCAACCTGATTAGTTTGTATTCACCCCAATGCTTACTATGGTGCCCGGGACATAGCAAGCGTTAAAGAAATGCCATTTAAAAAAACACACAAAAGAACTTGAAGGAGTGGAACCTTGACTAAGGTTGGATTAAAGATAGATTAGGGAAGCATTGAGGCCTAGTGGATTGAGCACAGGCCTGGGAGTCAGAGGACCTGGATTCCAATCCAGCTCCAGTACTTTTTTGCTGGGTGACCTTAAGTCAGGTAATCTCTCTGTGCCTCGGTTGCCTCATCTGTAAAGCGGGTTTTAAATCCTCTGTTTTAGACTATGAGCCCCAAGTAGGACAAGTACCGTGGCCAACCTGATTATCTTGTATCTATCCCAGTCTGCCACATAGTTGGTGCTTAAAAAGTAACATTTAAAATAAAAATTAAACTCTAGACAAATGGATTGGAATTCAAGAGTGCCCGAGTGCCCCATAGGAAGGGGAGCTAGAGGGGAGAGATGGAAATGGAAAGAGGGAAAACATTAAGGCCAAGGTCAAGTGCAGATGTGAAACTCTATAGCCTAGTATGGAGCATGGAACATGAGGCTGGGTGTGGTTGGATGGGAAGGTAGGCAGAAGAACAAGGGTGTCAGTGGGCCAGTGGTTATGGAGAGAGCAGGTTTGGCCCCCCAAGTTTCCAGGAGCTCCAGTGATGGCAGGGGTGGAGAGAAGGGTCAGTCAGAAGACTCCAGGGAAAACCAAGGCCCTACGAAATGAAGCACTGGGAGTCTGGATCTCAAGGGAATGAATAGTAGGCATAAGAATGGATGAGAATTTGGAGAGGGGGTGGTAATCAGAAAAAAAAAAAGAAGTTTGGAAACTAGCAAGAAAAACAGTAATGGATTGCCTGGAAAAGAAAAGATATAGCCAAAATATTGGCATCCCCGAAAAAGGGTTGTATGTCTCAGGAACAAAATTTGGTCTGTCCTTGATTCCTGTTTACTCACTTCTATGGCCCCATTTTGATCTCCTTAGATTGCCGGGAGCCTCCTTGTGAAGGAAATAGGATGGTTTCCAGATGAGTACTGTAACAAAATGAAAAATGGCCTGGAATTTGAAGTTTCCATGAATTGGTTACTATTGATGTGTCAGTTTTTCAATTCCTGTTGAGAAATGTCAAGTTCCTCCCAAATACAAAAAACAAAATCCACATGACTTAGACTTCAGTTTTAGCTGTAGAAGCTGAAATTATGCCAAATTGTAGTCTGTTTTGTTTTCTTTTGGAGATCTGCCCTTCAGAATAACTCCTTGCATTTCAGTCCCCAAGGGAGGAGAAGGCAGCGAGGCAGGTGAACAGCCGTTGTGTTATTCCCCAGAACCAGCCATGGCACCACCAGTGTTACAAAGGCTCAGGAAAAGGAAGATAAATCCCAGGGAGGAATGGCAATTATTCAGTATGATTGAGGACATATTTTTTTTTTTCCATTTTGGAGGTTGCATTTACCCGGGGCCCTGGAGAGCAGCACAGAGAAGATGGCGGGCCAGCAGATTGAACTGTCCTTCATCTTGAACCTTCCCCAAATGCAGGGGCAGGGACCCCATCCCCAACTGCTAATAGCCAGTCTTTCTCTTTGCCTAGCTCCTCCTCTAGGCTGTAAACTCATCCTCTAGTCTATAATCCCATCCTCTACACTGTAAACATGTTGTGGGCAAGGCCTGTGTCTGTTATTTTGTTGTGTTGCTCCCTCCCAAGTGCTTAGTACAGTGTCCTGCACACAGTAAGGACCCAACAAATATGATTGATGGATTGACTCCGTGTGTGGGCATTCCCTTCTGTTGTTCTGCTCCAGGACCCTGAGCCTGCAATTTTTTTTAATGGTATTTTTAAACACTTACCATGTGCCAGACACTGTACTGAGCACTGGGGTAGGTACACTCTTCATAACAGAGACGCGGGAGACAGTTCCAGTGGGACAGATAATGACCTTAGAGACACACCAAGGCAGTTTCCCTGGAGGTTTCTCTGATGGCTTCCCCATTTTACAGATGAGGTAACTGAGGGACAGATTGTAAGCTCCTTATGGACAGGGAACGTGTCTGTTTATTGTTGGATTGTATTCTCCCAAGTGCTTAGTACAGTGCTCTGCACACAGTAAGCGCTCAATAAATACGATTGAATGAAAGTGAAGTGATTTGCCCGAAGTCAAACAGCAGAGAAGTGGTGGAGCCAGGATTAGAACCCACATCCTTCTGACTCCCAGACTCGTTCTCTATCCACTAATAATAATAATAATAATTGTGGTATTTGTTCAGCGCTTACTATGTGCAAAGCACTGTTCTAAGCGCTGGGGGATACAAGGTGATCAGGTTGTCTCACGTGGGGCTCACAGTTTTTTTAATCCCCATTTGACAGATGAGGTAAGATAAATTAAGTGACTTGCCCAAGGTCACACAGCTGACTAGCGGCGGAGCCGGGATTAGAACCCGTGACCTCTGACTCCCAAGCCCGCGCTCTTTCCACTGAGCCACGCTGCTTCTCCAGTAGGCCAAGCTGCTTCTCATCAGTAGGACTTAGTTTATAAATCGTGATAAATCATGCATGCAGGAGTAGGAATAATTTGGAGTAGAAACATGTCTGGATGAAATTAACTGAATAAGTAATCGACTGTACAGTTGACTGTCCGCCTGTAGATAAGCAGTGAGGACAGGACTAAGATTGGGAGTTGGGCTGAACCGGCTTGGTGTGAATTCATCGGGGGAGGCTTTCCGGAGGTGAGATTTTAGGAGGGCTTTGAAGTTGTAAGGCTGTGGCTTGGTGTTTGCAGAGAGGAGTGGGAGGGCCAGGACAACAACAGGAGCCAGCGGAAGGAAGGTGGAAAGTTGAAGAGGGGTCAGGGCAAGCGAAAAGGAAGTGTGGCACCTTTTCTTTTAATGCTATTCGTTAAGCTCTTACTAGGTGCCAGGCACCCGTACTAAGCACTAGATTAGATAAAAACAATCAGATTGGACCGACGCTGTCCCACAAGGGGCTCACAGTCTTAATCCCCATTTTTCAGATGAGGTAGCTGAGGCACAGAGGAAGTGAAGTGACTCGGCCAAGGTCACATGGCAGGCGAGTGTTAGAGCCGGAATTAGAACCCAGGTCCTTCTGACTCCCAGGCCCGTTCTCTATCCACTAGGCCATGCGATTTCTCACCTTTTGAAGTCCTAGCTGCTCAGTACACAGCAAAGGAGCCTGGGCTTCTTCCCGGCTGGAAACGGAGGCTTTCTTTCTGGGACATTCTAGTGCATTAGATTGTTTTACGGGGGACTTGAACTGAGCCCAGCTCCTTTGAAATTGAGGCTGGAGCATTCATCAGATCCACTGTGTCCTGTTCGCTAACTATTGGACAGCTCCATCTTCCAGGTTGTATAAGAAAGGAAACCAAATGTGCCTTGCTTTTGAATTTCATGCACAATTAGGTAGATGTCAGTTTCCAAAAAAAAAAATCACACAATTGAGATGATGAAGGAGCAATAAGACTGATAAGTTTGGAAAGAATAGATGGGTTATTCTCTTCAGCATGATGGTCTTGCATGTATCATTGCAAAACGATGGCAAATCTAATGAATTTTTCATCAGCGGTGGAACTTATTTGAGGGACAGTTATTATGTGATGCAAATTGCATGGTTTTTGAATTCATGATACTTTCCCAAATCTAGCAAAAGTGCTTTCGCAAACATTTATGGAAAAGAGTTGTAGCAGTTTTTTGTTGTTTCTTTTTTTAATCAAGAGTCTTCATTTGTAAAGGCTCAGTCTCTAGAAGGATTAAAGTATCCAAACCAATATTGTCTTGGCTTTCACCTCACTCTGCACACATCACAATCAAATTATTCTGGTGAGTGAAATCTTGCATGAAAATTCACAGTGTACCTTGTGAAGGGAGGCAGATTGTTGAAAGGGAAATAACAATAGTACAATTATGCAAAACGATCAGAGTGTTTACAGATTCTCCAGGTGGCTGGCCCACCATTTTGCGCATTGACTTCGATTTTTGCAAAGCTATTGCCCTTATTGGAATCAATTTGGGAAGGCATGACTTTGCAAGATCAATCTGTCTTTAGATAACAATGGCACCAGAATCTACCCGGAGAGGAAGCTGGATCCTCTACTGTAACATTGAACAGCTGATCTCTTGTCCTCAAAAAAAGTTAATACCACTCCCAGAGTACCAGATTTCTACCTGTGGAATAATTTAGTACGATGCAAGCTGAGGTGAAAGCCAAGACAATATTTGTATGGATTCTTTAATCCTTCTAGAGTTTTACAAATGTAGACTCTTGATGAAACAACAACAAAAAACCTGCTTCAACTCTTTCCATAAATATTTATGAAAGCACTTTTGGTAGATTTTTACCTGTGACCAGCCGTGATTTAGCTTTTCCCCAGCAAACTCTGATGGCTAGAAATCTTACCTTTGCAGGCCATAACTTTGAGAAGCAGCATGGCCTAGTAGAAAGTGCATGGGCCTGGGACTCAGAGGACCTGGATTCTAATCCTGACTCCAGCACTTGTCTACTCTGAGACCTTGGACAAGTCACTTAACTTCTCTGTGCAACAGTTACTTTTAGTAAGACTGTGAGTCCCATATCATGTTGGTATTTGTTAAGCGCTTACTATGTGCCTAGCACTGTTCTAAGTGCTGGGCTAGATACAGGGTAATCAGGCTGTCCCACGTGAGGCTCACAGTCTTAATCCCCATTTTACAGATAAGGGAACTGAGGCACGGAGAAGTAAAGTGATTTGCCCACAGTCACACAGCTGCCAAGTGGCAGAGTTGGGATTCGAACCCATGACCTCTGACTCCCAAGCCCGGGCTCTTTCCACTGAGCCACGCTGCCATATGGAGCAGGGCCTGTGCCCCACCTGATTAGCTTTTATCTACCCCAAGATTAGGACAGCACCAGCTCTGCGGCTCGCCTGCTGGGTAACCTAGGGCAAGTCACTTTACCTCTCAGTTTCCTCGTCTGTAAAATGGAGGATAAAATACGCGTTCTTCCTCCCATTTAGGCTGCGAGATCCTTTGTGGATTGGGACCTATTCCATTATCTTATATTTATTACCTTATCTTTATTCAATCCCAGCATTTGGCACAGTGCATGGTATATAGTAAATATTTACTAAGAATGTAACGAGTAACAATGAAGCTGAGATTTGGAGAACTTTTATGTGGAGGCAATTATACTATAGATTTATTTTACCTCCTTATAAAATGGAGCGAAGGGTTTAGGCTTTTCCTTCCTCATAAAGGCCCAGTAAAATTGAATTTGTTAATTTTTATAATGAGCACAGACCTCTCCGGAGGGCATAAATGGTAGAAAAGAAAACTAAGTTTGTGTTGATCAAAACAGCGATTCTTGCATATTTACTAATTCAAAGAGCCACACGGAACAATTGACATTATTATGCAAAACCTTGGCCGTAGCTAGGTAATTAGCATGCACAAGAGGTCTAGCTGTGCCTTTCAGTATATTTTTGCTTCTTACCTCATGTTGCTTTTTTCAAATGCATAAGAAGACAGCTTGCACACCTGAATGAAACAGAGCAATAGAGCCCAACCAAAGTATTTGTCTAAGCTAACCAAAGTAAAGTGAACACAAGATGCAAAATAGCAACATTTTACGAGGAAAGATACAGGATAGAAATATCTGGTTCCTATATTTTGATCCATCCAGTTAGGCCAGGCAAATTGTCTTGTCTTATGCCGTGGAGTCATTTCCAACCCGTAACGACACCAGGGACGCATCTCTGCCAGTACGCTCTATTCTCCATCTGCGATCGTTCTGGTAGTGTATCCACAGAGTTTTCTTGGTAAAAGTACAGGAGTAATTTACCATTGCTGCCTTCTGTACAGTAAACTCGAGTCTCCACCCTCGATGCTCTCCCATGCCGCCGATGCCCACCACGGGTGAGTTTTGACTTGTAGCAGATTGCCTTCCTCTCGCTAGCCACTGCCCAAGCTAGGAATGGAATGGGTAGACATCTGCTTGACTCTCCCTCCTATAACCAAGACTGGTAGAGTACTAGAAACTCTCCGGATGTGACCCTGAGAGGGGGCAGGTAAATGGACTAGGGGATTTTATCTTGTTCATAACAATGGTATTTGTTAACCACTTACTAGAGTGCCAAGCCTTGTTCTAAGTGCTAAGGTAGAGAGAGTATGGTACGACGGAGTCGGTAGATGTAATCTCTGCCCACGAGAAGCTTACATTTTATAGGAGAGCTAAGTTTGATACCTTGACAATCCAATACATCATTTCAAAATGCACTAGATGCACAGATGAAGAAGTTATGCTCTGTCCTTCCGCCATTATATGAAATTTGGTTATTAAGAAATCTCGCCTATATTGTAAAGAAAGCAAATTAATATGTAAACATGATTGGAGACTCTGATAGAGAGAGGAGTTGGCTTAGCGGAAACAGCCTGGGTCAGGGAGTCCAAGGACCTGGGTTCTAGGCTGATACTCATTTCGGACAGAGAACGTGCCTGCTAATTCTGTTGTGCTGTACTCTCCCAAGCACTTGGTACAGTGTTCTGCACCTAGTATGCTCTCAATCAATACCACTGATCAATTGATTCTAATCCCAGCTCTGCCTCTTGCCTGCTCTGTGACCTTGAGCAAGTCACTTACCTTCTCTGTGCCTCGGTTTCCATAAATGTAAATTGGGGATTCGGGAGCTGTTCTTCTTCTTACTAAGACTGTGAGCCCCTTGCGGGACAGCGACTGTGTCCAACCTGATTAACTTGCCTCTATCCCAGCGCTTAGAACGGTGTTTGACCTAGAGTAAGCACTTAACAAATGCCATAAAAAAGAGACGTAAAGAAGGAGTTGGCCTGCTACAAAGTACTTTGAAAACAAGAAAAAGACTATTATTCAATCTAAATTGGACACTTGCTTCTGCAAGTTTGAAAAACCACCACACAGCTAACAGAATAAGCTTCTTACTTTCACAGCCACCTACAAAGTCTAATAATGTTTAGAAATGCTATGACTTGAATTACTTTAACAGGCTTTAGCGATGCTTGATATAATGGTATATATAGCACATAGAGGAATTCCATATTTTCCTAGAGGTTTTGGGAACAGGATCCAATTTAGCACGCTTTTGTCCACGGGAAAATGCAGCTCATGTTAGAGCCATTCCTGTTACAGCCACACTTTCAAGGATCACATAAAGGCGTAATGGTGAAATATGCCTGTGTGTATAAGCTCTCCTTCATACTCAAAGAATAATACATCGGACAGGTGAAGTATCCAGCAGTATGTAGAAGAAAGCATTCTTCCTTCTCCTGTCAGATAATATACAGAACCCAGGAGACTAGTTTAGTGTTAGACTCTATCGGTCGGATATTTTCGAGAGGACGTTTTGCAGTTAGAGTCTTCAAATACTGATTTAGAATCAAACGAACAGTCCACCTGTCTCGCTTTATTTACCACCTGCACACCAATCTGGAGCATGGTTCCTTCTCAGTCTGGTCTGTGTTCAGCAGCTGAGCTGCCTTGACCAATCCATTAAGGGGGCTAGAAATCCCCTCTCCCTTATTGTCAGGGTGGCTCCATGCCATAGTCTGAAGCCCAGATCCTTTCACAAAGCCATCCGCATCACACGCAGTTATATCAGCCTGCTTCTCCTCATTTAGATTTGAACCATGCAGACTGGTGTGGCATCTGTTTGGAAGCTGAGGGAACAGACAGTTGAAACTGCAAATTGATTGTTGGTAACTGTGGTATTTGTTGGGTGCTTACTAGATGCCAAGCACTGTACTGAGCGCTGGGGTAGATACAAGATCATCAGGTCCCGCATGGGGTTCACAGTCTAAGGAGGAGGGAGAACAGCTACTGAATCCCCATTTGCACATGAGGGAACTGAGGCACAGAGAAATAGTAATTGTGGTAATTGTGACCCTTACTATGCATCAGACACTGTACTCAGTGCTGGGAGGGGGAGTACAAGCGAATCGAGTTGGGCACAATCCCTGTCCCGTATCGGGCTCACAGTGTTAATCCCCATTTTACAGATGAGGTAACTGAGGCACAGAGAAAGTCAAGTGATTTACTCGAGGTCACACAGCAGAACTGATTTGGACCCAACTCCTCTGTCTCCCAGTCCTGAGCTTTATCCAGTAGTCCACACTGCTTTTCACCCTGGCAATCTGTTCATGGCCACAAATGGCAGCATCATGATGTCAAGACATCTCAGTTTGGGTCTCTCTTAGGATGTCTTGGCCAAGGTCTGACTGGTGCTTTGAAGCATGCTGGAGGCAGGTTACAAACAGAATGCTGGATATGCTGCATATGCTGGAAGGGGGTGTTGAGCACGAGAAACGTTTATCTGGGAGCTGAGGAAGGTTGGGAGCCAGTTTGGTCAGTGACCTGTGATTAGTACACCTTATCCTCTGCAGTGTTGACCCATGAACATTCAAACAGGGTAGAGGAAGTGATTATATCTGTAATTCATTTATTCATTCATTTATATTAAGATCTGTGTCCCCCTCTAGACTGTAAATTTGTTGTGGACAAAGAATGTTAATGATGGTATTTGTTAAGCACTTACTATGTGCCAGGCACTGTATTAAGAGCTGGGATGGATACAAGCAAATTGAGTTGGACACAGTCCCACATGAGGCTCAGTCTCAATCCCCATTTATAGATAAGGTAACTGTGGCCTAGAGAAGTGAAGTGACTTGCCCAAGTACACACAGCAGACAAGCGGCAGAGCCGTAATTAAATGTGTGTGTTATATTGTTATATCGAACTCTCCCAAGCGCTTAGTACAGTGCTCTGCACATATTATAGTAAGCACTCAGTAGATAAAACTGACTGGCTGGCTGCTGGATCATGCATGTGCTAGTGAAAGTTCATTTATATGATTACTTTTTTCCCTGCTGTTTTTTCCCAAGGCCCCACAGCTGGCAAGTGGCGGAGCCGGGATTAGAACCCATGATCTCCGACTCCCAAGCCTGTGCTCTTTCCATTAAGCCGTGCTGCTTCAATAATGTACAGCTGGTAGACACAGTTCCTGCCCACAAGGAGATTTATGGTCTAGAGGGGGAGATAGGCATTAAAATAAATTACATCGCCAACACCTTCACTTTTCCCTCCCACATACCTCTGAAAATGGACACCCTTTCCTAACAGCAGGAGACACATCAGGAGGATTTCTGGGTGCTAAAAATGGGAAGACTAAACACCCTAAAAGCAGCCTGGCTTTGCAGTTCCTCGGGGATCTTCCCAATTTAGATAGGAAACAGGAGAATTCAGGCTATAGGTGAACTCTTTGGATGAGGGTGCTGAAACAAGTGAGCTCGTCAGGGTCCTGACTCATGATGGGTTTGACCTTTCTGACTCTTCAAAGAGTTTTTGGATCCCAGCAAGTATTGATCTTATGGCCATTTTCTGGCATGAGGCTTTGTGAACAAACGGATTCCAGTTATGGTAGGAAATTAATGGCTGCATTAATCACACAGGATTGCAAACCAGCAAATGGGTTTAAAAGAAACTGCCAACTCTTCAGAGCTGTTGATGGAGCTAAAATAGCAACAAACATCTTATGGCAGAGTTTCTTTCTGAGTATGAAACTTTTATTAATAGACAATATCAGTTGGACATATGATAGCGAGTGAGGAGTGATCTATCTGCCTCTTGGGAAAAGAAGCCCTCAAAGATTTTTGGAATCGTTGCGGTTCAAACGATGACGGCTTAACTGTATTGACGAAACCAACGCCAAAGTTTCAATCGATGAGAAGGTTGTGTGAATGAGAAGCATCCCAATTCAGGCCAGTGTAGGAAAGGACGAATGCTCTCTCCTTGCATATTAAAAATATGATCCTAGAAAAAAGTCTGTCTGGTTCTCAATCAATCAATGGTTCTCATTAGCACTTACTGTGTGTAGAGTACTGTACTAAGCACTTTGGAGAATACAATACAACAGAATTGAAGAATGCATTCCCTGCCCTCAGTGAGCTTACAGTCTAGAAGGGGAGAGACCAGACATTAATATAAATATCACAGATATGTACATAAGTGCTATGGGGCTGAGGGCGGGGTGAATATCAAGCTCGTTGTGGGCAAGGAATGTGTCTATTGTTGCTTTGTACTCTCCCAAGCATTTAGTACAGTGCTTTGCACACGGTAAGCGCTCAATAAATTCGACTGAGTGAATGAATGAATGAAGTGCTCAAATGGTCCGATCCAAGTGCACAGATGATGCAGAAGAGAGAAGGGGTCCGGGAAAAGACGGCTTAATTGGAGAAGGCCTCTTGGAGACTATAATAATAATAATTATTATTATTATGACGTTTGTTAAGCTCTATGTGCCAGGTACTGTACTAAGCACTGGGATGGATGCAAGCAAATCAGGTCGGACATAGTCCCTGTCCAATGTGGGGCTCACAGTCTCAATCTCCATTTTACAGATGAGGGAACTGAGGCCCAGTGAAGTGACTTGCCCAAGATCACACAGCAGACAAGTGGCAGAGACGGGATTAGAACTCATGACCTTCTGACTCCCAGGCCTACATCATGCTACTTCCCATGGGACCGTAATAAAACCTTATTAAGATGTGACCTTAATAAGGTTATCGTGATTATTGATGATGAAATCAAACACCTACCCAGTTGCAAGGTGGATATAGCCTGGCCCCAACCACTAATGGGCTGGGGGACTAAACTTGCTCATTGGTTGAAAGTAAACGCCGTTGATTTCCTACCTGCAGCTCTGCTATCGACACAATAGTTTGGCTAGTGGATAGTGCATGGGACTGGAAGTCCAAAGGATCTGTTTTGTTTTTTTAAATAATATTTGTTAAGCATTTACTATGTGCCAAACACTATACTAAGGCCTGGGGTAGATACAAGGTTGTCAGTTTGGACAGAGTCCCTGTCCCACAGTCTTAATCCCCATTTTACAGTTGAGATAACTGAAGCAAAAAGAAGTTAAGTGACTCGCTCAAGGTCACAGAACAGACAAGGGGAGGAACTAGGGTTAGAACCCAGGTCCTTCTGACTCCCAGGCCTGTGCTCTAGCCACTAGTCTATGCTGCTTCTCATCTCAGTACTAAACACATACTGTTATGTAACAGACATATTCCCTGCCCACAATGAGCTAACAGTCTAGAGGGGGAGACGGACATTGATAAAAAATAAATATAATTGCAGATATGTACAAAAATGCTGTGGTGCTGAGATGGGGGATGAATAAAGGGAGCAAGTCAAGGTAATGCAGAAGGTAATGGAAGCCTTTCACAGTGGTTATTTTGAGCTGCCATTAGGCTCATTGATGTTGGTTGTAAAGTATTTTGAGATGGTTTTGGACTACTGAAGAGAATGCATGGGATTGAAGCCGCATGATTTAGTAGAAAGGACGTGTTCCTCATAGTCACATAACCTGGGTTCTAATCCCACAATTTGTCTGCAGTGTGACCTTGGGCAAATCTCTTAACTTATTTGTGCCTCAGTTCCCTCATCTGCTAAATGGGGATTCAGTACCTGTTCTCCCTCCTACTTATACTGAGAGCCCCACGTGGGACCTGATCATCTTGTATCTGCTCCAGTGCTTAGTACAGTGCCTGGCACATAGTAAGCAAATAACAAATACCACAGTTACTATTATTACCATTGATAGGAGGCTGTTCTTCTTTCTGTGTCCAGGAAAGAGATGCCCTAGCTCATGCCTGACTTTTTATCTTTGTCAGTTTTTGTCCTGTTGGAAGTCAAAACCTTCCTGAATTAGAATTTTTGAATCATGTATTTCTGGTTTCTCAGATCATTAACTCCTCTAGGGCAGGGACTTTGTATAATGGATTCCTCAAAATTGCCCTATGCCTAATAAAGTGTTGACAGAGAGGCTGAGTGAATATCTATGATGATGATAATAGTGCGGGAAGCGTCCCGGTTTCGTACCATTTTCCATCTCCTCTAACCCCTGACTGTTTCTGCTACTTCTAGACTGTAAGCTTCTTGTGGACAGGGAATGTGTCTACCAACTTTGTTGTATTCTCCCAAAGACTTAGTATAAGCTCTGCACACAGTAAGTGCTTAACAAAAACCACAATTATTATTATCATTATTATTATTTTGCAGAGCCAGGATTAGAACCCAGGTCTTCTGACTCCCAGGGCTTGTGCTCTTTCCTCTAAACTACAGGGTTATTCCGTGTGCAGCTCCTTGTCCAAAATGAGGGAAGGCTGGGAATGGCCACCAGGGTGATAAATGATTTGGGGGTCAATTGACAACCTTTGAAGATTATTCCCCAACTCA
Organism: Ornithorhynchus anatinus; assembly: GCF_004115215.2. Taxonomy (NCBI): domain Eukaryota; kingdom Metazoa; phylum Chordata; class Mammalia; order Monotremata; family Ornithorhynchidae; genus Ornithorhynchus; species Ornithorhynchus anatinus. The sequence continues at coordinate 53,299,995 of NC_041729.1, forward strand.
GCCTTCCCCTAATAGTTTGATTAACTCAGCCCATCCTCTTGGGGATCCCATTCAGTAATTGCACTGTGCAGCTAGACAAAGCTATTGTTAATTGTGCTCATTACCACCTCCTCACTATTTAATCATCTTTTGGTTTAAGTATTTTAAAGCCTTCTCTCCCTGGGGCTCTTGCAGGGCTCAGCTAGGCTGTTAGCCTAGAACCCAGAGAGGGTGATAATTTTATCCCAAGAAGAAGTTAAAAAAATAAGGACTATCAACTCACTATCTTGCTTTCAGCCAAATCCTGGCGGACATTCATCTCTGACTTGGGATTCATTCTGCATTTCTGAGAAGTGATGATTTTAACATGTACATTGATAGATTTCAGTAAGTGTCTTCTCCAAACCAGAAGAAGCCTCAGGATCTGACCCTTGGCTCACTTAGAGATATTTTATCATAAATACGAAACCTCCATCCTGAGGATGAAAATGGAGGGGAAAAAATGAGTGCATATTCGAAGTGTGATACCAAATTCTCATCATTTCAACTTTTTAACAAAATAACTTTTCCCATTCCAAGGAAGAAAAAGCTTTCATTCGATCGATACTCAGCGACTTCAGTGAACCACTCCTTATTTATTGGTCCACTGTTACTCTCATTGAGGTTAATTCTGAGAGTTTAGGGCTTGTACCCAAATGGAATTGGCCCTTTTTTGAAATGTTGAGTGAGGAAATCCATTAGCGATTGGCTTGCTGTGCTTTCCAAATCCTGCCTGATGCAATAAGAGTAGGGCACTCGGTCTGTAATTTAATTACCTGACACTTATCTCTTTTTATGAACTGTAGCATTCTCCCCCAATTCCAAGTCCACCAAAGATCTCACTATTTTCATTTTATTCATCAGAAACAGCTGCCAGTAACTTAAGTGAAAGAACCGCCCTTGGGGTTAATGACAACTCTGCCTTATCGTCATTTGCAGTCTGATAAGTATTTATTGATATTCCTTAGAAAAAGAAAATGCATCCTCGCCTATTGGTTCAGCATCGCAATTTTAACTGGTTTTGGCCTGTGGAGGGATTGAAAGTTGCAGCATATAATTCAAGCAGGATTCAAGCTGACTTCAGCATCCTAGAACTGCTATTTCAGAGGTTCAATCAGTAGACATTCCATTGATCTTCGAAATATACCTGAACTTCTGCTGGATCCTCCATTATAAGAGGCAGTGGGAGGCAGGGTGGTCTAGTGGACTGAGCCCGGGACTTGGAATCAGGCGACTTGGGTTCTGTTCTCGGCTCCACTGCTTTGCTGCTGTGTGACCTTCGGCAAGTTACTTAACTTTCCTACCCCTCAATTTCCTCATCTGTAAATTGAGGATAAAATACCTATTTCTCCCATCCTCTTAGACTGTGAACCTTGCTGGGGTAGGATAGGGACTTTGTCCAATCTGATTACTTGTACCTCCACCCCAGGATTTAGCAAAGTACTTGGCACAGAGTAAGAGATTAATAAATACTAGTATTATTTTTGTACATTTATTGAAAAGAAGCATAGCCTAGTGGCAAGAGCTCAGGCCTGGGAGTCAGAGGACCTGGGTTCTAATCCCAGCTCCGCCACGTGCCTACTGTGTGATCTTAGGCGGTTCCCTTAACTTCTCTGTGCCTCAGTTACCTCCTCTGTAAAATAGGGGTTCTGAATACCTGTTTTCCTTTCTACTTAGACTGTGAGTCCTGTGTGAGAAAGGGACTGTGTCTGACCTGATTATCTTGTATCTTCCCCAGTGCTTAGAATAGTGCTTGATGCAAAACAAATACCACTATCATTATTATTCAATTCAATCATATTTATTGAGCATTTACCGGTTGCAAGTGCTTGGGAGAGTACAGTACAACAATAAACAGACATATTCTCTGTCCACAATGAGCTCACAGTCTACTATAGTTAATGATAATAATAACAGTACCATGCCTAATCCCCCTTGACGCTGTTTAGTGCCATTGTTCTTGTCTGTCCGTCTCCCCCGATTAGACTGTAAGCCCGTCAAACGGCAGGGACTGTCTCTATCTGTTGCCGACTTGTTCATCCCAAGCGCTTAGTACAGTGCTCTGCACATAGTAAGCGCTCAATAAATACTATTGAATGAATGAATGAATGAACATCAGGAGAGGCAGTGATTTTAGTGAAGCGGTGTGGCTCAGTGAAAAGAGCCTGGGCTTGGGAGTCAGAGGTCATGGGTTTGAATCCCGGCTCTGCCATTTGTCAGCTGTGTGACTGTGGGCAAGTCACTTAACTTCTCTGTGCCTCAGTTACCTCATCTGTAAAATGGGGATTAAGACTGTGAGCCTCTTGTGGGACAACCTAATTACCCTGTATACCCCCACGCTTAGAACAGTGCTCTGCACATAGTAAGTGCTTAATAAATACCAACATTATTATTATTATTTTACTCTTTCTTTTTTAACCATAACAGGTTGTCTCCACTCTCTCTCTTTCTAGTTTTAAATCCCAGTTCTCTGGCCATAGTGTTCCCCTCATATTTCCTCCTAAACCCGTGTAATGTGGGGAAGGAATTTCTGATTCTGAGATGAGACAACGCTAAGGAGAGGAGAATCACAGCCTGTGGAACTGGGTGGCGGATGGAGGAAGGGGGCTTGAGAATGGGCGAAGTCCCAGAGGGAGGGAGGGGAGATTGGTAGTGAGATGGCTGATTTGGGGGAAAAAAACACCGCTACCTCCCTCTCTCCGAGTCACCCAAATCCAAGAAAGATGGTATCCCCACCCCAGCTTCCCCAGCTACTAACTAGAGGGGTGGACTCACTGCTGGTGTACTAAACTCTGCATGAAGTAAGTGGGGAGGAACAAACACAACGACCTAAATATGAGACTGTTCTTGCATTTACATCTGTGGTAATGTGGCCCTGAATGGAAAGCTTCCTGCTATCATTTCTTCGGTTACAAATGGTGATCGCCAACTGAGTTAACGGACTCTAATCAGCCATTAGCATCTTAATTAAATTCTTCTCAGCTGAAATTCTAAAAAATCCTAATTGTAACAGAGCTCAGATTCCAGCAGTTCAATTCTTTTTTTCTCATAATAACCACCCAGATGATAACCTAGAAACCTAGACTAGCAGAGTTAGTATCCTGTCATGACAACGGTTCAGATGAAAGTGGGTTTTTACTTCAATTAACAGTTGCTCTGTTTGGTAATAATGATTGTGGTATTTGTTAAGTGCTTACTATGTGTCAAACACTCTTCTAACCACTGGGGTAGATACCAGTTAATCAGGTAGGACGCAGTCCCTGTCCCATGTGGGGCTCACAGTCTCCATTCCCATTTTAGAGATGAGATACCCGAGACACAGAGAAGTGAAGTGACTTGCCCAAGGCCACACAGCAGACAAGTGGTGGAGCCGGGATTAGAACCCATGACCTTCTGCCTCTCAGGCCTGTGCTCTATTCACTGTGTCATGCTGCTTCGTTTCTCCTAAGAGCAGGAGTTCATTCTTTGTAGATTCAGAAACTGTGACTGTGGTGTGTTTCCACAAGAGCCACAATCATTTTATTTATTTTTTTGGTATTTGTTAAGCGCTTACTATGTGCCAAACACTGTTCTAAGCACTGGGTAGATACAAGGTAATCGGGTTGTCCCATGTGGGGCTCTCAGTTTTAATCCCCATTTTCTAGATGAGGTCACTGAGGCGCAGAGAAGTTAAGAGATTTACCCAAAGTCACATAGCTGGTAAGTGGCAGAATCGGGATTAGAATCCACAACCTGTGACTCCCAAGCCACTCCTTCCAATGAGCCATGCTGCTTCTCTCCCAGGATTTTTGCAAAATTCAACAGGAATAATGCGACACTGGCCACAAGCGAGGTCTCTATGGTCTTCTTCCGGTCAATCAATCAATCATATTTACAGGGCACTTAATCTGTGCAGAGTACTGTATTAAGCACTTGGGAGAGTACAGTATAGCAGTAAAACAAAGTTGGTAGATGCATTCCCTGCCCACAATGATCTTAGAGTCTAGGGGGAGACAGACATTAGTATAAATGAATACATTACTGATATGTACATAAGTGCTTTGGGGCTGAGAGAGGAGTGAATAAAAGGTACAACTTCAAGTTTAAGGGTGGCGCAGAAGAGAGCGGTTGGAGATGAAATGAGGGCTTAGTCAGGGAAGGCCTCTTGAAGGAGATGCATCTTCAATAAGGCTTTGAAGGTGAGGAGTGTAATTGTCAGATATGAAGAGGGAGGGCATTTCAGGCCAGAGGAGGAAGTGGGTGAGAGGTCGGCAGTAAGATAGATGAGATGGAAGTACAGTGAGTAGATTGGCATTAGAGAAGTGAAGTGTGTGGGTTGGGTTCTAGTAGGAGACCAGTGAGGTAAGGTGGTAGGGGGCAAGGTGATTGAGTGCTTTAAAGCTAATGGTAAGAAGTTTCTGTTTCACGTGGAGGTGGATGGGCAACCACTGGAGACTATGGAGGAGTGGGAAAACATGGACTAAACATTTCTGTAGATAAATGATCCGGGCAGCAGAGTGAAGTATGAACTGGAGTGGGGAGAGACAGGAGGCTGGGAGGACGGCTAGGAGACTGATAAGGTAATCAGGGCAGGATAAGATAAGTGCATAGATTATTCTGGTAGCCGTTTGCATGGAGAGATTTTAGTGATGTTGTGAAGGTTGAACTGACAGGATTTGGTGACACACTGAAAATATGAATTAAATGAGCAAGATGAGTCGAGGATAACACCAAGGTTATGGGCTTGTGAGACAGGAAGGATGATGGTGTTGTCTACAATGATAGGAAAATCAGGGGAGGATGGGGTTTAGGAGGGAAGATGAGTTCTGTTTTGGATATGTTAAATTTGAGGTGTCAGTGGGACATCTAAATAGAGGTTACTTGAAGGCAGGTGGGAATGTGAGTCTGCAGAGAGGGAGAAAGAGATCAGGGCTGGAGATGTAGATTTGAAAATAATGGGCATAGAGATGGTAGTTGAAGTCATGGGGGAAAATAAGCAGCATGGCTTAGAGGAAAAAGCCCGGGCTTGGGAGTCGGAGGTCATGGGTTCGAATTCCCGCTCTGTCACTTGGCAGCTGTGTGACTGTGGGCAAGTCACTTCACTTCTCTGGGCCTCAGTTCCCTCATCTGTAAAATGGGGATTAACACTGTGAGCCTCATGTGGGAGAACCTGATTACCCTGTATCTACCCCAGCGCCTAGAACAGTGCTCTGCACATAGTAAGCGCTTAACAAATACCAACATTATTAAAATAAGCATCCCTCTATAGCATCACTGAAAAGCTAGATCTGGTGAACGTCATGTTTCCTCTGATTGTTTCGGATAGTTTATTTCTCCTGGAAATTCTATTGACAACCAGAGAATGAGCTAAATATGGTAACTTTTCATGTTTGTTTCTGGGTTTGATGAAATATCATTAGACCCTTGAAAAATCATTCAATATTTGGTCATTCTCAATTATGAATTAAATCATTTTAAGTCATTTAAGGGTTTAAGCATAGCATCAACTTTCTGAGGATCTGTTTACAATTCCACTGATTTCATTGACAAAAGCACTGAAAATGTTCAGGCAAGAAAGCAAAATTTCCCACATTTTTGTGAACATGATAAGTGGAGATGGGCATAATTTGATTTTGTCCTTTAAGCCATTCATCTGGGCATATATTGATGCCACAAGGGAAATTTGCTCTTAAAATTAGAACCAGAGGAATTCCTACTTAATTGGCTTGGCTTCAAACTCAGTTCTAACTGCTAGCAAGGTTCTCCAAAAGGGCATTTGATTATTTGCTGGGTGTTAATTACAGGGGGAAAAGAAAATGTATAGCTACCTAAGCCTGAACTGGATTACTCTTAGGTCATTTAAGAATGTCAAGAATGGGGAATTTAACAAAGGCTCTAATGGCCAATTAGAATCAATGAGCCCGTTGTTGGGTAGGGATTGTCTCTATCTGTTGCCGAATTGTACTTTCCAAGCGCTTAGTACAGTGCTCTGTGCACAGTAAGCACTCAATAAATACGATTGAATGAATCAGTCAATTCAACTGGCAATCACTTTGATTGATAAGAGATAATGGGAGAAGGGCGGGAGCTGTTCCCTCTTTGCAGTGATGCTAGCTACAAGAATGACCCCATATTTGAGCAGAGCAACTATGAGCTCTGTTTCTCAGAGGGGAGAAGTTCTGCTCCCCCGATCAGTCAGTGATGGCTCCAGTTTCAGCCCCAGAACCTGATGTACAGTGACCCTTCTTCTCCCCAGCCTGGGAGGGAGCAAGTGATCCGTTGTAGCAACTGCATCTGGGGTGAGTGAACAACCCACTAGTTTCTCCTTCTCCCCAGGCACCATTCACAAGCTTTTGTGGGTTATCCATTTCCCCAACTTAAGTAAGATGCTCCTGTCAGCTCTCCTCACCTCATTTTTCCAAACTTGAACCTATCCAGCTCAAGGTGGGAAGAGGAGAAAATTATGTCCTCTCCACCTTCTCTCTTCTTGTTCATTTCTTTCCTTCTCCCATCCCCAATCTTTCTCCCTTCTCCCTTTCTCCTTCTTTCCCTTTTCTTCTTAGCCCTTCTCTTCTCCCTCTTTTCTTTCCCTCCTCTCTTCCCTTCTGTTTCCAGAATATTTCACCTGAATGATGGAGATTTCTTATCCCAATCCTCTTCTTTGCTTTGCTAAGCTCTTAACTTCTCGACAATTCAACCAGCAGTGCCTTGGAAAGCCCAGTCTGGAAACCAAAAATCTCCTGGATGAGGAAACAAAAACATTTCCGGCTCCTGTCGTGCTTGACAGCAAATGAAGACTGGTTTCATGAAGACATTAGGCTGATGAGAAACATTTTGGCATTTGCTTATATGAAATAGTAGAACTGTGTGATGTTATTTACTGGGGTTCCAAATCAATCAGAAATTGGCAGTGTTTAAAATCTATATGACAGCACTATTTAAATTGCATGATTTCTGCTGTTCTGTACAAGCCTGCCATCATCTTGTTTCCTCATTCTATTTATGGAAGAAATCTTGAGTCATGGAAGCGGTGCTCCTAGAAGATGCTGCTTATGCTAAAATGTGGAACTAAATCATTTCAAGATTCTTTCTTGACGATTTATTGAGTATCCTTGTGTGGCAGGGAATGGATCTACCTGCTGTGTTATACTGTACTCTCCCTAGTGCTTAGTACACCACTCTGCACTCAGTAAATACCATTGGCTTATTGATTGATTGATTGAAATCCTACAGTTGACTGCCTTGACAGGTTGAAAGGAGACTAGCACCTCTCTCATATTTTCATCCCCTCCATCTTTCATCCCCAGTGACTCCCATCGTCTTCAGCCTGTGAATAAGATGGTATTATCTAGAGTGAAATGAAGTCTCAGCTTCACACACGTGAAGTACTTAAGAAGAAAAGCTGATTTTTCCGCATTATCAATCAATGGGACTTAAAGCAAGCTTACTGACAGAAGGGCATTGAAATAAGTCCTTGGGAGAGGGGGTACATCTTAAAAGAATAAAATTTAGAAAGCATATGACTGAATTATCAACAGAAATAGATAGGCAGTGTTCAGCTGGGGGTCTAGCGGACATCCTGTGGGTTATGTATTTGTTGCACGTGAGATCAGACCCTGCAGCTGCCAGAATCAACTCATAGATTATAAATTCCTGATTCATTTTTTCTTTCCTGGTAAAGTTCACAAGGCATCAGCATAGTGCCATGGTGGTCTCCCATCAGACCATTATAGTCTCTGGAGAATTTTTTCTCAGCATGGCATTGTGGATAGAGCACAGACCTGGGAAACAGACGGTCATGGGTTCTTATCCGGGCAATGCCACCTGTCTGCTGTGTGACCTTAGGCAAGTCACTTCACTTCTCTGTGCCTCAGTTACCTCATCTGTAAAATGGGGATTGAGACTGTGAGCCCCACAGGGGTCAGGGACTGTGTCCAACCCAATTTGCTTGTATCCACCCCAGCGCTTAGTATAGTGCTGGCACATAGTAAACACTTAGCAAGTACTATTATTATCATTATTATCTCACGATGGACCACTTTTCCAGCACCTGCTCTTTGTCTCCTGAAGCTTCATCTTTTGCCAGTGGAGGAGCTTAAGAGCTGACAGGCAGCTGGTCCTTTCCATCGACCTTATTACCATCACTCAACCTTCCAGACAGGACTAACGCGTCCACGTCAACATCTAGAAGGGGCTTTGCCTCTTGTTACAAGTGAATCTTCCATCCTAAAAATGAGCAACGGTCAGAAGCAGTCTTGATGGCCTTAAGTGTTGACTGTGATACTTGGAAATGTCAGGAGGGACCAAGTTTCCACAGCATTCCTTGATGTTTAGTTGTTTAACATTCCCTGATGAATCAATTCTCCTCCCTTCCTGTCTTGGCAGTGACAGATCTCTCCTAACCCCTGTCAAATGAGAGGATGGAGTGTATTTAGCTCTACAGATCTCAACTCCCACTGGTTTTCAGTGGGTATTTTGGTTGATGTCCCTGGAAGTGGAGAAGCAGCATGGCCTACTGGAGAGAGCAGGAGGACTTGGATCCTAATCTTGGCTCTCCCACTCATCTGTTGTGTGACCCTGGGCAAGTCACTTAACTCCTCTGGGCCTCTGTTACCTCATCCATAAAATGGGAATCAATACTGTGAGCCCTATGTGGGACAGGGACTGTGTCCAACATGATTATCTTATTTCTACCCCAGGGTTTAGTATAGTGCCTGGAACATAGTAAGTGCTTAACATAATACCACTTAGAAAAACTAAAAGCTCTTTTCCACATATTTCTGAAGCATCCCTGTCTGAACCCCAAAGCAGAGAGGAGAATGAGAGGGAAAGGGCATTGTACGGTTAACATTTTTGGGTTTCTACTCTGTGCGGAGTGCTGTGCTAGAATCTTGTAGAAGGCATGATTTCTACCCTTAAGAAGCTTAGAATCTAAGGGGTTACAGAGAGGGAAAGAGAGAGGGAAAGACAGGCATAATATTAGGGTAAAAGGAAGAGGACTGGTTTTGTATTGGTTTCTGTTGTTACCCTCTCTTCTCCTCCATTTACTACCTCTCCAGCACTTTTGTATCACCTCAGCTCTTGAGTACTCAAAACCCTCCATTTGTCAGGTCTGTGCCCCCTGAACCCACCCTCGATGGCGTTAATTTATCTCTAGACTGTAAGTTCATTGTGGGCATGGAACATGTCTCTTATATTGCTATGTCATACTCTCCCAAGCGCTTAGTACAGTGCTCTGCACAAAGTAAGTGCTCAATAAATGCTACTGACTGACGATATACATATTCTTTAAATTCACTTTCTTCCCCTTTCCTGTAATTTATTTTGGTGTCTGTCATCCTAGATTGTAGATTGAATGTTTCTCGAGGGCTGGGACTATGTCTACTAAATCTGTTGTACTCCCTCAAGTAGTTAATGCTGATCTCTGCACAGAGTAAGCACTCAATAAATAAGATTGATTGAAGGTGTATCCTTGAGGCCCAGTGGACTGCCAAACTACCAACTCCCTTCACTGGCACATGTGCTTGTCTCTTCAGATTTTTCTCAGGCTTCCAACTTGGGAGTAGGTTTGCTCCTTTGATGGTTTTCACACTGGACCATCTTCCCAGGTGGTCACACCATCTGCTTGCAATCCAGAAATAGATATCAAATTGTAATGTCCCTGTCTCACTGCCAGTGATCTCTATTGATAGCAATTTAATTATTATCACTTGAACTCCTCGCTCCAGTTCACATCTACTATATTAAGGATCAGATAGGGTATGTTTCCTCGAACAGTCTTAGGGCCAAATGTTCTTCTTAGCCTTTCAGGGGCTTGATGAAAAGTGCTGAGGTAAAATTTCAATTTTTTCAGTTTCCTTCAGAAATAGGGATATTGGCCCTGAGCACATAAGAGCTGAAGTGTGCTCACTTATTCTGGGCTGGTGACTCCTCCCCAGGAAGCCCTCTGAGCTGCTTGGTAGCTTCATTTGTATTGTTTAGTGTGACCTGGAAAGAACTTGTTAGATCACTAGCTCGGAACAATCTGATGATTGGATAACGGAAAACAGATTTGTCAAATCATCAGAAAGGAGAGGAGTGAGCAGTCAACAAGGTCAAAGTTGGCTTTGGGAGATGATAATTTCAGCCCCTCAAATTTCCACAGTAACTTTCTTCTGAAATGCTTGGAGCCACTTTAACTCCTGTCCCTTAATTTTCTGGCTGTTGGATAGACAGGAGGTGCTGTTATTGATCTGACTTCTCAGGAATGTGCCTACCAACTCAGCTATATTTACTCTCCCAAGCGCTTAGTACAGTGCTCTGCGCACAATAAATGCACTTGATTGGTTGATTGATTCTCTGTCTAAACAAAGTTCTTGGAGGAAGTTCAGCAGTTTTGGAAGGGGCATCATTTTCCTGGCCTTTAAGAAGCTACTCAGAACCCTGTAGAGGTAACTCACTGCATTCATTCAGTTGTATTTTCTGAGTGTTTATAGTGAACAAAGCACTGTACTGAGCACTTTATTAGAAGTGAACCCAGTTCACTCAGGATCATCACGTACAATCAAGAAATAACTCAGTCACTGAGAGAGAATTTGGTTCCAGGTTGCCCACTTATGGTGGTGGAAACAAAAACAGAGAGTCTGTATGGCTCGCTCAAGGTCATACAGCAAGTGAGCTGCATATCAGTCTCCTGCCTCAAATCCTGGTACCCTTCCCACCAGATTCAATGTGGGACATTGAGGAATCTTAGGCTAGAGAAAGAAATGTAGAAGTTAACCATGAGGTGAGAAGCAGAAGTCCGAAGGGACAAGAGGAACCAGTAACCTGATGGAGCTGTGTGGACCATTGACGATACGTTAGAGTTGGCCCCGGGTCCCACTTGATTACTTACCTGCCTGCCTTACTCAATCCTCATAAATGATTCCGAGAGACTTTGCTCTTGACATTATCAGTAATTTCTCCCATTGACAGGAAGACAGAGGATTGGGAACAGAAATCCATGGAAAACCCAAACCTCGAGGTAGTAGCGAGTAGCCCCAACTCACTGGCCAACTGCCTCTACCTGTTGAGTCACTCATGTGACGGGGATATGGAAGAGAGTTTTCCCGGTCCCATAGCACATATGGCATATGCCCCCTCACTCAGCCTTTCAGGCTGGCAGAGGGCATTTTCCAGTTTGTTTGGTTTTTTTAATGGCATTTATTAAGTGCTTACTATGTACCAGCACTATACTAAGTGGTGGGGTAGATACAAGCTAATCAGGTTGGATGCCGCCCATGTCCCAGGTTGGGCTCATTGTCTTTATCCCCATTTTACAGATGAGGTAACAGAGGCACAGAGAAGTTAACTTACTTGACCAAGGTCATACAGCAGAAATATGGCAGAGCCGGGATTAGAACCCAGGTCCTCTGACTCCCAGGCCTGTGCTCTTTCCACTAGGCCCTGCTGCTCCTTAATTCTCCTCTCCAGTTGTCCTGGTTCCAGGACCATCAGCCTGAGTTAAATGACCACAGAGCTCAGGCTCAGGAGTCAGAAGAACCTGGGTTCTTATCCCAGCTCTTCCGTTTGTCTGTTGTGTGACCTTGGACAAATCACTTCACTTCCCTGGGCCTCAGTTACTTCATCTGTAAAGTTGGGATTAAAACTGTAAACCCTGTGTGGGACAGGGACTATGTCCAACCTGATTATCTTGTATCTAGCCCAGTGCTTAGAACAGTTCCTGGCACATAAGTAAGCACTTAACAAATGCCATTAAAAAAAAGTAAATAGAATGACCATAAGACCATAAGAAATCTCATTAGCCTGAGCAGGTGGGCATGTGTCCGCATGTGAGATGACATTTGGCATGCTGTTGGCCAGCAAAGAGAGCCATGTGGAAAAATCTGAAGGCACATATGTGTCTAAGGATTGTTTCCATGTGCCCAGCTCAGCTACATTCTAGTTAGACCACACCCCCACCCAGGAAAGGAGGTCTGATTAAATTTAGGAATATTTCTCCCAGTGGAGAAATTGGATCCAAAGATTATTCGGGTTTCTGGAATTTTCAAACCTCCTTTGAGCAGAGGCGAGATTTCTCTTGTTCTGAGGAGGTCACGTCAATGCAAACAAGTCTATCCCCGGTGCTTACATTTCAGATTCAGAGTTTCGCTTGAGGTGGATATTGTAAATACAATCTGACCTCCAGTGCCAAATCATTGTAGGTAGGAGATAGAGGAGGAACGAAAATAGGGAGAGCTGGAGGAGAGACAGTCTGGTCTTTAAATGAGTAGTGCCAATAACCTGTCAAATAAAATTAAGGTTGAAAACCAGAAACCTTGTATTTCACTTGGCTGGGATTCCAAACCATCATTTACCAGAAATACAATTGATTCTACTTTGACAGGAATAAATGAGTCCTAGGCAGTGAAAGTCCCCAAAGTTTCTAGGGTTAAGAAGTGTTCACCTGAATCTTCAACTTAAAACCAGATATTTATTTGGATGCATATCCTAGGTTTTCTCATCTCTTTCACCCCCTCCTGGTTTTACCTCAGCCTACTTTCCCTTTCTCCTCTCTTCTTTCCCTCTCTTCCTCTTTCACTCTTCCCACAAGACCCTCCCACTCTGAGTGCTAACTGAGAGAAGCACTGTAGCCTCTTGGCACAAGCATGGGCCCAGCAATCAGAAGGCTTGGGTTCTCATATCTCCTCCATCACTTAATAATGGTGGTATTTATTAAGTGTTTAACATGGATCAAGCACTCTACTAAGCACCAGGGTAACACAGGATAGTTCAGTTAGACACAGACCCTGTTCCACCTGGGGGTCACAATCTAAGTGTATGACCTTGGGCATGACATTTAACTTTTGTGGTCCTAGGTTTTCTCATGTGGGGATTAAATTCCTGTTCAACCTCCCATTAATAGTAATGATTATGGTACTTGTTAAGTGCTTACTTTGTGCCAGTCACTAAGCACTGGAGTAGATACAGACCAATCAGGTTGGACACTCTGTCCGTCCTACATGGGGCTCCCACTTTTAAACCCCATTTTTGCATATGAGGGAACTGAGGCCCAGAGAAGTGAAGTGACTTGCCCCAGGTCACACAGAAGACATATGGCAGAACCAGAATTCGAAACTAGGTCCTTTTGACATCCAGGCCCGTGTTCTAGCCACTAAGCCATGCTGCTTCTCCGCTTTAGATCGGAAGCCCTATGTGGGATAGGGACTGTATCTGACCTGATAACCTGGTATGTCCCCCAGCTCTTGATATTAAATACTTAATGAATACCTCTATTATTATTAATTATAGTAATTGTGGTATTCATTAAATGCTTACTATGTGCCAAGCATTCATTCATTCATTCAATAGTATTTATGGAGCGCTTACTATGTGCAGAGCACTATACTAAGCGCTTGGAATGTACAAATCGTCTACAGATAGAGACAGTCCCTGCCCATTGATGCCATTAATCGGGGGTACCGTACTGAGCACTGGGAGGTGTGTGTTGATGCGGGGGGAGATAACCAGCAAATTGGGTTGGACACAGTTCCTGTCCCATGTGGGACTCACAGTCTCAATCCCCATTTTACAGATGAGGTACCTGAGGAACAGAAGAGTGAAGTGACTTGCCCAAGGTCACACAGCAGTCAAGTGGCAGAGCCGGGATCAGGACCCATGACCTTCTGACTCCCAGGCTCATGCTCTAACAGCTAGACCGTGCTGCTCCCCTAATTAGTAGTAGCAAAGTGTTCGGGAGAGTTTGCAGTGACTCAATATTAAAAATAACTTGCTCTCCAGGACATAGCTCTGCCCCCCAATTTACACAATCCCCAACTGGGACCTGAAGACATTAGCAAGGACCGAGCATGTGTCTGTTTCTGTCCTTACCCTGCAGGTGGGAAAGTGGGAGAACAAGTCCTTGAGCCTGAGGCATTCTGTGTGGCCACGGTTCAGCTCCTTCGTGGACAGTGACCCAGACGATAACCACCTGAGCATCGTCACGCTGGAGGAGGCACCGTTCGTCATCGTGGAGGACATGGACCCCCTGACGGAGACGTGTGTCAGAAACACGGTCCCCTGTCGCAAATTCGTCAGAATCAAGTAAGGGCAGACTTTCTCCTTGGGTTATTATCAGAAATCACTCTCTCCCCTTCTCCTATTTAGAGCGTTCATCCTCTGAAAAGATTTTATAGACCTTTCACCCCATTCTTCCCCATTAAGCTGTTCTTTGTCTTTCTCCTCTTTCCCCCCCCTTATGTATGGAACATAACATTTTCTGATAAGGCTGAAGGTGGCATACAATTCATCATTTGACAGTTTCCAGGTTAATTGGCTTCCCATGAATGTTAACTCTGTAGAATTTCAACCTTTATAAATTGGGAATAGAAAGGTAGATGTTTATCTTGAGAATTTTGAGGGTTTGAGGAAAAGTGCTCTAGTTCAACAAAGTCTTCAAGATCTGTACAGGGTTTTTTGTGGGGGACCTAAACTTCATTAACTGGCTGAATTAGATTTCAAATCATAAGTCTTGGAAAGGTGAGGAGTCATTTTATACAGACTATTTGATCTCTGATCATAGGACAATATAAATTTGATTTTATGAGGGCGATTGGATACAGTGTCGATCTGCGTTGAAAATCAACAGCTGGGAAGGTTTGAGAGCCCATTTGGGAGAAAGTACCAAAATTTAATGCCCTCTCAGGATCGCACGTGGGGAGTTTCCAGTACTCTACCCATCTTGGCTATGGGAGTCAAGCAGAGGCATACCCATTCCATTGCTAGCTTGGTCAGTGGCTAGTGAGTGGAAGGCAATCTGCTACAAATCAAAACTCACCTGTGCTGGACAGCAGCGGCATGGGAGAAAGTTGAGGACAGACACTCAAGTTGACTGCATGGAAGAAGGCAATGCTAAACCACTTCCTTTTTTTTAACCAAGAAAACTCTATGAATGATTGCAGAAGGAGGTGGGGCATTCCAGGAGAGATGTGTCCATGGTGTCACTATGGGTCGGAAGTGACTTGACAGCATAAGACAAGACCAGCATTTGAGGTTGAAAACATGAAAATCCCTAGACCTTTTTCCAAATTTAAGGTCTTTGTCCACAGCCTTGGTTAGATGAGAACAGCTTGTGGTGTTCTTACTGTAAACTAGATCTTTATTCTGGAAACCGAAAAGAATTAGATGGGTTTAAATTCAAGTTTCAGTCCTCAACTTCTTGACTGTGAACCTGTTTCTCCACTTGGTCACTTCAAAGGTTTTAATGAATTTAAGCAAAGTGATAATCAAAGATGGTGACTTATCTGGGGGAGTTGAAAATAATTAAGATCCTTTTTCCAAAACGTTAAGGAGTAAGTCAAATGCATCTCCTATCAGAAGTTTCAGAAGTATCACGTGTGGCACAACGTGATTTCTTTTCTGATATGCTTCTTCAGAGAAAAGAGAAATGGGTTTACTAGCCAGAATCCCGTGTCTCTTACCGATGGTAAAGAGCAGGAAGCCTGAACTCAACTCCTCCTTCCCAGAAGCACAGTGTGCTCTACTCTCCCTGCTCCAATAGGAAGGCAGCGAGTTCAAGCACACCTGTTTTATGTGGGCATTCAGGAGACATGTCGGGGAGGAATTGTGAATAGAGAGAGCTGAGTCCCACCTTTTACCCATCTGTGAGACAGTCCTAAGGCCGGAATCAATCAATCAATATGAGTAGGGAATGTGTCAGTTAATTCTACTGCATCGTACTCTCCCAGGTGCTTAATACAATGCTCAGTACATAGAAAGCAACCAGTAAATGAGATAGATAAACTGATTTCTATTTATTGAGTGCTTACTACGTGCAGAGCACTGTAGTACACTGCAGCAGAATCAGTAGACATGTTCCCTGCCCATAACAAGCTTATAGTCCAGAGGAGGAGGACATATCTACATAATAATAATGATCAGTGTGGTATTGGTTAAGCATTTACTATGTGCTGGGCACATAGTAAGCACTGGGGTAGATACAAGGTCTCACATGGGGCTCACATTCAAAGTAGGAGGGAGAACAGGTATCGAATCCCCATTTTATTGATTAGGGAACTGAGGCCCTGAAAAGTTAAGTGACTTACCCAAGGACAAACGACAGGTATATGGTGGAGCCGGAATTAGCACCCAGGTCCTCTGACTCTCAGGCCTGGTCTCATTCATTCATTGATTTATTCAGTTGTATTTATTGAGCGCTTACTGTGTGCAGAGCACTGTACTAAGTGTTTGGAAAGTACAATTAGGCAACAAATAAAGACAATCCCTACCCAACAACGGGCTCACAGTGTCTTTCCCCTGGGCCACCTGCTTTTCATCTGCATTCTAAATAGTCCTCCTTCTCTTGGGAAGAATTGGGAAAGTCTCCTCTCTGGCCCAGCAGTGTACATTCTCAAGAGTGGATCTGAAGGACATAAAGTGAACTTGGCCTCTAATCACAGGATTTTGGTTCATTGATCATCTCTAGATAGCTGGACTGGCAGAGAGAAGAAAGAATCCTCTGAGGGGGTGGAGAGGGAGAGGGATAGCATTCGTCTTGAAACAATTCTAGGTAGTTGGTCACCAACTGTGTCTCTGGATCCCAGCTTCCTTGATCATCTGCTGTGGTGGCAGACCACCCCAGCCTTCAAGGTAGCAGACCCTTCTCTGGAAATGCTGCTGAGCCGTCCTTCTCCACCAGTACCAATTCTCCACTTCCCTGAGAGAGCCACAGCTAGGACCTCCCCTGTCTTCTAGGTCCTGAGTCAGCCTGTTTTCTTGGTGACCCTCAGAAAACTGGGTGAGAGGGAGGGAGAGTTGTGGCCACTGGTTTTCGTGGGGAGGCAGCCGGGGCCTGTGGGAAGGAGGCATAGCATAGCTGTGGGGATGGATTTTCTGACCAACACCCTCATTATCCCACTGCTACCCTGTCGATTCTGAAATAAAAATAATGAGTAGCATTTTGGTTTCACTGAAGTCAGGAATTGAGGTCAGAGTGGAAGTGTGAGTTTGTCTTTCAGCAAATCTCTCTTTAGATGCCTTTCTCCCCTCAAACTCTGCTTTCCCTAGATACCATCTCCTCCTGGTTGCTCCCTTTTCCTAACCCTCTTTCCCCACCAACCCCTCCCTCTCTCCTAGAGACCTTTTTTCCTCAGAGCTCCCCTCTTTCTGATACCCTTCCTCTTTAGTTAGCTCAATTTCTTCCCAAACGCAGTCTTCTCCCGATCTTCCCTAGACTCAGTGCAAAAGAAGGAAGTGGTGTTTTCCTGAATATGAGAATGTACATGTGAGTGAGTGAAGTTCAGTTATACTTAGGAAGTTCAACTGTATTTGAGTGCTTATGGGGGGCAGAGCACTGTACTGAGAGCTTGGCTGAGTACCATAAAACAACAAACAGAAACATTCCCTGCCCACAACAAGTTTACAGTTTAGAGAAAGGTCTGTCTTTGGGGATATGTTTTTGAATGGATGGATGGGCAGGGGATGTGTCTGTTACATTGTTATATTGGACTCTCCCAATAAATATGATTGATTTTGTGAGCCTGTGAGCATGACTGTGTATGGGAATGATCAGTTTGTGTGTAAGAGTATATGTAGGTATGTGAACTTGTGTGTATAAGTGTGTAACTGTACACTTGAACATGCCTATGAATGAGCACAAAAGTAAGGTAACACTTTTTCAGACACAGTGAGAAAGGAGAATGTCAATGTCTATCTAACCCAGACAAAAAAAGGGGTCATTCTGCTAGCTTTTTCTTTAAGTCTCCTTCCGATTCTTGAAGGGAGCCATAAACTTCCAGTGCTGGGACTGTGTCACACTGATTTTGATTTGTACGTGATTTGTACGTGTGTGACATGGCCTTGTGTGTATCTTATTTATGTGGACCTAGTGCCAGGATGGCACCCAGAAAGCTTATCTGTCTCAATGATTCATGGAAGCGCCTTGGCCCCATTTTTCTGGTCGGCCTCAAAAAAACTTGGGATCTAGCTAAGGATCCGATTTTGATAACCTGGATTGTGGCTTTATCGATAACAGATCTTATTTACTAAACGTGGTCAGAAAGCCTCCAGATTAAGAATTGATCTTCTTAAGGAAAGTGGATTTCATGCGTGCCAGGATATTTTTAATGACCTACATCACGCCAAGTGGAGCTACATGTATTAGCGTGACTTCTTGGGACCCTTCATGAAATATGACAGGGCAATTTATTCAGAAAATTAGAGGATGGCCTTAGGGACCTTTAGTCATATAGCAAAGAAGACCTGCCTTAAACGATAACATTTTTAATTAATATGCACTTTTTATTGGATGTATTTCAAGGCACTGAGTTGGACTTACAACCAGTGGAATATGTATCGGATGGCTATGTGCCCAGAGCAACGAAGAATTAGGGCATTATAAATTGGCTTGGTTCTTCTTTCTGATGAAAAGTATCTGAGCCATTTGGGTCAGTCATCCCGTACCTGACTGGCAAGACAATGTGTTTCAGTTGCAGTCAAAGAGGAGGCTGCTGGTGGTTGTAATCCCTCAAGTCTGGCTTGTTTGGAATGAATAAAGTGGTGAGGCCTTGGGCTGCATTGCATCCACGCACTCCCCTTGTCCCCATCACCTCCACCTTAGGGTCAGTCAGTCATACTTATTGAGCGCTTACTGTGTTCAGAGCACTGTACTAAGTGCTTGGGAGAGGACAATATAACAATATACTAGACACATTCCCTGCTCATAATGAGTTAGCCCGAGAGGTGATGGCTGGCAAGGGGGTAAGGTACTGTGTCATATACACAGGGATGGCCTGTGTGTCTTTGCGAGAGAGTCTAACGCCACCGACACCCGCACCGCTGCTTTCTCTCACCCTACTGCCCATGGAAACCTAAATCCTCAAGCCATCAGCTCTGGTTTTAAGCCTCCGTCCGATACCTTTCGTTTCACAGCAATTCAACCAACGAGGGGACCAACGTAAAGAAATGCTGCAAGGGATTCTGTATCGACATCCTGAAGAAACTCTCGAGGACCGTGAAGTTCACGTACGACCTCTACCTGGTGACCAACGGGAAACACGGCAAGAAAGTCAACAACGTGTGGAACGGCATGATCGGTGAAGTGAGTGACGTGGGGCGCAACTGGGGTCAAGGGTCGTGAATTCATTTGGAAGCCACTAAAAGACTATTTTGTGTGGCTAACAAGCCTGTGGCCCTCTGTCCCCGCCTGCTCTCTTCCTGGCTCAGGTGGTCTATCAGCGGGCTGTGATGGCCGTGGGGTCCCTGACGATTAACGAAGAGCGCTCGGAGGTGGTGGACTTTTCGGTGCCATTTGTGGAGACGGGGATCAGCGTCATGGTGTCCCGTAGTAACGGCACCGTCTCCCCTTCCGCTTTCCTAGGTATGGGTTTTCCCTTTCCTACTGTAGGTTCGGTTCCGGGCAGCTCTGTTAGGCCTCTTTCTGGCAAAGTGTGAGTCCTCTAGACTTAAGCTCATTACGGGCAGGAAATGTGTCTGCTAATTCTGTTGTATTGTTCTTTCCCAAGCGCTTAGTTCAGTGATCTCTGTACATAGTAAATGTTCAATTAATACCATTGACTGATGACCAGAAGAGTATTCTCTGAATACCTGGACCTGGGAATTTGTTTTCCAGTTAATCTGATCAGTGTGGGGAAGGAATCCAAATGACTCAATTAATAAATAGTATTTATTGAGATGTATTGAGTGCTTACATGTGCAGAGCACTATCCTGAACCCATGGAAGAATAAAATAGTATTATAGACATTATACTTACCCTTAAAGAGTTTTTTTTTAAGTAGTATTTGTTAAGTGCTTACTATGTGCCAGGCACTGTACTAAGCCTTAGGGTAGATACAAGCTACTCAGGTTGGACTCAGTCATTATCCCACTTGGAGCTCACAATCTTAAACCTCATTTTAGAGATGAGGTGGCTGAGGCACAGAGAAGTAAAGTGACATGCCCAAGCCGCACAGCAAGCATGTGGTAGAGCTGGGATCAGTACCTAGATCCTCTGACTCCCAGACTGTGCTCTGTTTACTAGGCCAGTTTACTACTAAGATACTTAGTGGGTACTAAGTGGGTACTTAGTGGGTACTAAGATGACTTATTGGCACAAGGTAGTGAGTATGAAGATATGTTCATAAATTGTGTGAGAATTAAAGTGCTTAGGTGGTACCGAAGTGCTCAAGTGGCAGTTGCGGGGATAAAGATGAGGAAATTGGAATTTAACCAATAATCTGGGCTGGTGGGTTTAAGAATGACTTCAAAAACATCAGAAAGACTTTTGAAGATTTTTTTTGTAAATTCCCAACCGACTCTGGGATCAGAATCAGATCAATTGCTTTGACCAGATTAACCATACAGCTGTCAAATACCCATATCACTTCATGCTCAAAAGACACAGCCATCATTTCATTCCCGGAGAAGCAGTCTCTGGCCAGGTCTAGAATATCCTAAGGGAAAGTACTTTTTCTGGAACTTTCTCCCAGCTCTCCACTAGAGTTTTGTCTGTGAAGCTCCCACCCTAAGTGATGAGACAGATTCAGACTTGTCTGCTGAACCGATGCTTTTTGAGTTTATCAAGCAGCTCACGGAAAAATCTACCAGACCACAAAATGCCTCCAAATTATTGTTGTTAAAGAATCTTTGCTTCTGGAGAATGCTAATGATTATGGTACTTAAGTGCTTATTATGTGCCACGGCTTGTGACTGTACTAGGCCCTGAGGGAGATTCAAGATAATGAGACTGGACAAAGTCCCTGCCCATATGGGGAGCATGGTCTAAGTAGAAAGAAGTAGGATTTTATTCCCATTTTACAAATGAGGAAACGGAGGCACAGAGAAGTTAAACGACTTGCCCAAGATACGTAGCAGACAAGTGGTGAAACTGGGATCAGAACCCAAGGTCGCACTGACTCCCAGGCCCATGCTCTTTCCTCTAGGCCATGCTGCTCCGCCTTCATTACTGCTCGATTATCCTGTCCATGTTTCATTTCACCTGTCCATATTCTTGCAGGTTTTGGATGTTGGATAGGAGTCGCTTTGCCAAAATAAGAAATCTTAGGCATCCTTCACCTAACCAGGCATTCAAAATGAAGGACACAAATGTGGAATCTGGGCAGAATCTAAAAGAGAACTCTTCTCCTGAGTATTTTCAAAGATATCATGGAGCTCAAGCAACTTCATCATAATAATGATAATTGTGGTCTTTGTTAAGCACTTAATATGTGCAAGGCACTGTTCTCAGTGCTGGGGTAGGTACGAGCTAATCAGGTTGGACACAGTCCCTGTTCCACCTGGGACTCGCAAACTTAATCCCCATTTTCCAGATGAAGGAATTGAGGCCCAGAGAAGTGAAGTGACCTGCCCAAGGTCTACAGCAGAAAATTGGCAGAACAGGGATTAGAACCCAGGTCCTTCTGACTTCTAGACCTGTACGCTTTCTATTAGGCGACGCTGCTTATGGACAGAGATCCTCCCATTTCATGAGTACTTCAAAGAGTGACTGCTTAGTGAATTCCCCAAAGAATATTTTCAAAGTGACTTGTCAAAGGGACGGTTTCCTTTCTTCAGTGTATTAAGGCTCGGTTACAGCCCCACTAGCGGAGATGGGGAGACCGGAGAAGGAGGAGACAGGATGGGACTCCCTCTGCAGCCAGGTCAGAAGTGGGCTGTTGAGGGTTCAGAATGGGCTGCCCCACGTTTCCCCACAATTCGCTTCTCCCTCGAGGGGTCTCGAAGGGGTCCCCTTGAGTTCCAGGCGTGCCCTCTTCCCTCTCCTCCCCGTGGAGCCGGGGACTCGGCTTGAGTTCCAGGCCGGGCTGGGGAGGACACGAGGGTGCCAGCGTTACTCGGTTCAGACAAGCCCGGGTCACATCAAAAATGCTCCCCTCATCCCTGCCTCCCACAGTTCCTGTTTTGGCTAAGGAAAGAGGACAGGACTAGTAGCCAGGAGACTTGGGGAAAAGAGTGCCTGTGTTGCCCTGAGAAGCAGGATACAGGATGCTGAGAGCCCACCATATCCACCTTTCCAGGTTCAGTCAAGTCCAGACCAACGTGCCTCAATTCAGACACCAGCAATGGAGAAGCAGTGCTGCATGGTGGATACAGGACCAGCCTGGGAGTCAGAGGGTCCTAGGTTCTAATCCTGGCTCTGCCACTTGTCCGTTGTGTGACCTTGGGCAAGTTACCTCTGGGCCTCAGTTACCTCATCTGTAAAATGGGGATTGAGATTGTGAGCCCCATGTGGGACAGGGACTTTGTCCGACCCAATTTGCTTGCATGCACCCCAGCATACAGTGTGTGGCATAGAGTAAGCACTTAACAAATACCATTATTATTACAATTGCTGCATCCAGACTTCCTCCTCCTATTCCCGCATGTGTATTCTTTCCCAGTGCTTAGTACAGTGCTCTGCACAGAGTAAGCTCGAATCCCGGCTCTGCCACATGGCAGCTGTGTGACTGTGGGCAGGTCACTTAACTTCTCTGTGCCTCAGTTCCCTCATCTGGAAAATGGGGATTAAGACTGTGAGCCTCACGTGGGACAACCTAAATACCCTGTATCTACCCCAGCGCTTAGAACAGCGCTCTGCACATAGTAAGTGCTTAACAAATACCAACATTATTATTATAAGTACAATTTCTGGTCTTCCCTGCCTCCCACAGTACCTGCCTTGGTGTAGGCCTGGTAATCAGGTGATCTGGTAGTGCCTGCTTCCAGAATGCTGAATGCCCACCCTACCCACCCTTTTGCCTTCAGAACCAGAGAGGAATGTGGCATTTGTGCAGGACACTCTAAACTGTAAGTTCCTTGTGGGCAGAGAACTTGTCTACCAACTCTGTTCTATTGTCATCAGTGACATTTATTGAACTGTGTGAAGAGCAGAAATAATAATAATCGTGGTATTCGTTAAGCACATACTATGTGCCAAGCATTGTACTAAGCACAGGGGTGGATACAAGCAAATTGGATTGGACAAAGTCCCTGTGTCATGTGGGGCTCACAGTCTCAATCCCCATTTTACAGATGAGGTAACTGAGGCACAGAGAAGTAAAGCGACCTGCCCAAAGTCACATAGCAGACAAGGGGCAGAGCCAGGATTAGAACTCATGACCTTCTGACTCCCAGGTCCGTGCTCTATGCACTATGTCATGCTGCTTCAGCCTGGAACCCAAGGGGGCCCCCTTGGAGGCCTTTCCAGGAAGAAGTGAATTCCCTGGGAAATGTGGGGCAACCCACTCTGAAACTTCAACCACCCACTCCTGACCTGGCTGCAGGCGTAGTCTTCTCCTCCTCCCTTCTCACCGTCTCCCCACTAGCAGGGCTGGAATCGAGCCTTAGGACATTTAAGAAAGCGAGCCGTCCCTTTGGTAAGCCATTTAATAATAATAATAATAATAATAATAATGTTGGTATTTGTTAAGCGCTTACTATGTGCAGAGCACTGTTCTAAGCGCTGGGGTAGATACAGGGTAATGGGGTTGTCCCACGTGAGGCTCACACTCTTACTCCCCATTTTACAGATGAGGTAACTGAGGCGCAGAGAAGTGAAGTGACTTGCCCACAGTCACACAGCTGACAAGGGGCAGAGCCGGGAGTCGAACCCATGACCCCTGCCTCCGAAGCCCAGGCTCTTTCCACTGAGCCACGCTGCTTTGAAAGTAGTCTCTGGGGAACTCGACTGAGTATAGAGCACTCTACTAAGCATTTAGGAGAGTACAATGCAAGAGAGCTGGTAGACACGTTTTCTACCCACAACGAGCGTACAGTCTAGAGGACGAATTTACAGTCTCGAGGTACTCTCCCAACCACTTAGTACAGTGCTCTCAATAATTCCCACTGATCAATTGATTGACTCAATAGACAAACTTATTCCTCCAAATTCCTCATGGCAGTCATCCCACAGGCAGATTTGCCTTGGGGAACTAATCACAGGAGGGGTCAGGAGGGGAGAATAGTAAAGCAATCTTTTAAATGGAAGAATTGATTAATTAAATTAATTTAAATTAAATTAAATTGGAACAACAGAGGCTTACTAGAAGCCTTCCACTCATTATTGGAGTGGCAGACGACTTAGCTGAGCAAGCTACAGACCTATTGTACACCCCTTAGACAATGGAACTGATTACTGATGTCTGCAAACAAACAATAATTTAATCAGAGATAAAACAGAAAAGAATGCAAGAAAGAAAATTCAAGTAGAGATTTAAAACCACAATTTAATATTTACACAAGAAAACCAACCAACACTTTTGTGGTTTCCTTTTCTATCAGCTAAATTAGGGCCAGGGACTTACCCTCCCATCTGAAGCCTGCTCAGCAGAGCCAGATGGAAACACTCTTTCTATCAGCTTGCACCAGGATAGAAAGTGAAAGAAAGGAGATTTTTCTTCATCCCTATCAACAGAACTCAGGTGGCTTGGTTCCCCCGACTCAGGGCGGCCCCTTCCTGTGATGTACAAAAGGTCATGATTCGGCCCTTTAGCTTCCTTG
Organism: Ornithorhynchus anatinus; assembly: GCF_004115215.2. Classification (NCBI taxonomy): domain Eukaryota; kingdom Metazoa; phylum Chordata; class Mammalia; order Monotremata; family Ornithorhynchidae; genus Ornithorhynchus; species Ornithorhynchus anatinus. The sequence continues at coordinate 53,324,440 of NC_041729.1, forward strand.
GAGATATAGTTCTACTTTTATTTTCTGTAATTAACCTTATCAGCTGTCAACGAGACCTTTTGGAAGTTTAAAGTACACTCATCATCCTAAAGACTGAACATAATACAGTACAATATGTCAGCCCTTTAATTTCTTCTTTCTTCTTCTTATCATCATCATCATCATTATTATTGTTACTATGTGTAAAGCACTGTTCTAATCACTGGGGTAGATACAAATTGATAATAATAATAATAATTATGATACTTAAGTGCTTACTATGTGCCAAACACTGTTCTAAATGCTGAGGTAGATACAAAGTAATCAGGTTGGACACAGTCCCTGTCCCCCACTGGGCTCACAGTCTTAATCTCCGTTTTACAATGAGGTGACTGAGGCATAGAGAAGTGAAGTGACTTGCCCAAGACCACACAGCAGACCAGTAATCTGGGCTCCAGAGGGGAGCCCAAAAGCACTTGTGTACTTATGTACGTATCTGTAATCTATTTACATTGTTGGTCTCTCTCCCCTGCACAGGGACTGTAAGCTTGTTGTGGTCAGAGAATATGTCCATTTATTTTTGTATTTTATTCTCCCAAGTGCTTAGTGCAATGCTCTGCACACGGTAAGCGCTCAATAAATACGAATAAATGAATGAAAGTGGCGGATCCAGGATTAGAACCCAGCTCCTCCTGACTCCCAGGTCCGTGTTCTATCCACTATACCATGCTGCTTCTCTTTATCAGGATGGACACAGCCCCTGTCCCGCAGGAAGAACAGGTATTTTAATCCCCATTTTAAAGTTGGGGATATTGAGGCACAGAGAAGTCAAGTGACTTTCCCAAGTCCCTCAGCAGAGCATCTGGCAGAGCCAGGATTAGAACCCAGGTCCGTGATCATTCCATTAGGCAACACTTCTTCATTCACTCATCCTTCAAAATTAATTTGCACATCCAAAAGAGGCACAGAGGAGGAACTGAGGAAGGAGAAGCACAAGGGTGGAGGACAAACAAGGAGAGCAGTCAGAGTTAGCCTCATCCGGGTTGAGATTTGCCCCTGTCTTGCCTCTGGACCACTTACCAGGCTGTTGGGCCAGTTGAAACTGGAGGCTGGCCATCTGACTGCAGTCCACCCTCTTTCTATCCCTCTGCTAGTATGGTGTAGTGGATAGAGCATGGGCCTGGCATTCAGAAGATCATGGGTGCTAATCCTGACTCTGCCACTTGTCTGCTGTGTGGCCTTGGGTAAATCACTTCATTTCTCTGGGCCTCAGTAACCTCAACTGTAAAAGGGGGATTAAGACTGTGAGCCCCGTATGGGACAGGGGCTGTGTCCAACCTGATTTGCTTGTTTCTACCCCAGTGCTTAGTACAGTGAGGAGCAGCGTGGTTTAGTGGAAATAGCATGGGCTTGGGAGTCAGAAGTTGTGTTTTAATCCGGTCTCCACCACTTGTCAGCTGTGTGACTTTGGGAAAGTCACTTAACTTCTCTGTGCTTCAGTTAACTCATCTGTAAAATGGGGATTAAAACTGTAAGCCCCACATGGGACAACCTGATTACCTTGTATCTACCCCAGTCCTTAGACCAGTGCTTGGCACATGGTAAGCGCTAAACAAATACCATAATATTTTTTAATTTAGCAGCTGACTGCTGTCTCCCCACTTCTGCTTCCATCTCCTGTGTGCCAGCCCAGCCAGCATCTCTTCATACCCCAGGTCTCAAACAGGAGGAGAGCAAGAATAAGTGAAGTGCACAGGATAAATCTATCAATCAATCTATCAATCGATGGCATTTATTAAGCACTTTCTATGTGTGGAGCGCTGTTCTAAGTGATTGGGAGAGTACAGTACAACAGAATTAGCAGACATGTTCCCTGTCCATAACGAGCTTACAGTCTAAGGGATCAGGAGGAGGTGGTAAAAACAGATGTTTTAGTGTAGCCAAGAGACTTTTCTCAGGAAACGTAGACAAATCTCCCCACAATGATGTCAACAGAATGTTGGTCGCCATACACCAGCCAGACAAGGAATAATGATTAATCAGTCATATTTACTGAGCACTTACTGTGTGCAGTAAGTACTGTACTAGTGCCTGGGAGAGTACAGTATAACAATTGGTAGACATTCCCCACCCACAGCGAGCTTATAGTCTAGAGAGAGAGATAGACATTAAAATAAATTATGGATATATACATAGGGGCTGAGGGTGGGGTGAATAAAGGGGGCAAGGGAGATGTACAAGGAAGAGGGAGTAGGGGAAATGAGGGCTCAATCGGAGAAGGCCTCTAAGGAATTAGGGGAAATGAGAGCTTAATTGGGGAAGGCCTCTCGGAGGAGTGTTCTGTTTTTTTTAATAAGGCTTTGAACGCGGGAGAGTGATTGTCTGTTGGATATGAAGGGGGACGGGGGAGTTACAAGCCAGAGGCAGGATGTGGACCAGGGGTTGACAGAAAGATAGATGAGATGGAGGTACGGTGAGTAGTTTGGTGTTATGCTGGGTTGTAGTAGGAAATCGTCAAAGTAAGATGGGAGAGGAGGATAACCCCCAGAATCCACTGAATTCAGACTTAGCAGCATATAATAGTCAACTGTTTTTATAGAGAGCTTACAATGTGCACAGCACTATACTAAGCCCTTGGGAGAGTACAGCACAACCCTAAAGAGAAACAGATAGCAAGAGAATAAGAGATTAGCATTGAAACATTGAAACTTTTTTGCAGACAGTTTAGGTCAAAGAAGTCTTTTGCTCGAAACATTCATATAACTGAGGAAAAGTAGACTTTTTTATTTGGATGACTTCGATTACTGCCTCATTTTTCTACTTCACTTTGCTGGCATGGTTCTCCTCAGTGGTTTATGTGCTGGTTAGAGGTGCTGCAAGTTCAATCTATTAGCTAAATGCACCTCATCACGAACAACAGGAAGAGGTATTGCACGCCTCCACCTTTCTTCATTTCTATGCAATGTTAGCTTCGGGAAAGTAAATGTTGGGTTCTAATCCCACGTGAAATGTTGACTAATAGAATTACATGCCCGGCTTTCCTCAGGAAGTCCCACAAAATTACTGTTTTCCATTTCACTATCACAGTAAGCGGTTAAAATCAACGCTGGTGACCGGATTTTGCTCGTTGTTCATAACATCAACTCATTCCTCACTGTGGCTTGATACCTACTTTGTGAAGTGATTGAGGTCTGTCATCTGGACCTAATTTGCATTTGGGCTAACGGCCCAAAGTCCTTGACTTTCAGAACAGCCAGAAATCTCTACTACCGTGGGGGGGAAAGGGACAAATCAAGCAACTTATTTCTCTACTTGGCAATCATCTTTCTTTTCAGACTTGTTTTAGTTCAAACACCAGTTTTCTTTTGCCTTCTTCCCAAAGTAAATAGAACTTTTTAGAGCCTCTCTCTATTTGGATGAAATCTTCCTTCCTCAAGGAAGTAGCAGTTAATAAATCTCCACTGACTCCTCTCATGATAAAGGGTTCACATTTTACACCTAAACTCCTTCTGGTTACTCTCTTAATTTCCCTTTCTGGAACAGTGAATTGTTGTCTCTTGAACAGCACCCACATTGCAACTTAGATGGGATTCTGCTAAATATGTTGTGAGCCTTCTCCAAAGTTTTCTCTCTGTTCGTAGTATCATTCTTGTTTTGCAAAAAACTGCTTGTTGAAAACCCTTTTCATCCAATTGGCCAAATATTCTTTTCCTGGTTGGTAAAGTGTGACTTTGTGCCGTTATATGAACAGTCTTAGTTGGGGCTATTAGCTCTGGGCTCTGAATCCCATAATGAGCTGTGCTAAACTACATTTTTTTCCATTCACTGGTCCGGTCAGCTGGAAGATCCAGATCACTCTGAATCTGATTACATTGTTTTTCATTATTCCTTAGGCTTTCTCCTTCACAAACTCCATTAACTCACCTTCTAAGTGTTTACATGCAATACTGATAACTGTCCCTGGAAAAATTTAACCGATGGCTCTTGCTAGTCAGTGACGAGATCTCTTTTCTTGTCTCCTTTTAAAAAAGATAACAAAAAAACCCTGCAATAATTATTTCCCTTCAACTGTGATGAAAAGATCCCAGTATTTAACTAGGGCTTCCCTTGCCAAACACCCTCTCTAGTAGTAAATTTATTTGTTTGCTATAGAATTTGTTAAACTTCTATTATGTGTCAAACACTAATCTAAGCACTGGGGTAGATATAAGTTAAGCAGATTGGACTCAGTCCCTATCCCACCTGGGGTTCAGTCTAAGGGGAAGGGAGAACAGGCATCACATTCCCATTTTGCAGATGAGAAAACTAAGTCATAGAGAAGTTAAGTGATTTGATCAAGGTCACACAGCAGGCAACTGACAGAACTGAGATCGGAACCCAGGTCCTCTGACTCCCAGGCCCATCCTCTTTCCACTAGGCCGAGTTGCTCTTGGAGAGCACAACCTCCATATGAGTGAAATAAATATCCCACATTTTTGGGTTTCACAAATCTATATTTCCTCTGCAGGATAAAGTGGGCCCACTTAAGATCATTCTTCCCATCGGCATGTAATTCTGAATAGTACCGCAGAGGCCATTCTGCTTCACAGCCAAGGTGGAGCTTAATGGGAATTTACAACTTCATAAAACACCTTGGGCTGAAGGTTTCTTATGCAACTCCCTTACCATTCCAGGTCTAAATTCTGTCACTTCCTAACAAATTACGGAGCCTGAAATTATTCTCTAGGAACCTTGATCTAGGTGCTTCTTTTGTGCATGGAGTATTTTCAGAAGATGGAACATTTCTTGTATCTTAACTGATTCTCTCTCACTGCTATATCAATCACATTTATTTATTGGTCACTGTGTGCAGAGCAGTATACTAAGCACTTTCCCTTTCTCCTCAGAGGAGATGCACTGCACCTTCAGTTTACCTAATCATTCCTGCTTCTCCACCCTTGGACAGTAAACACTTTTTAATCTCCCAATCATCCTCTTATTTCTCTCTCTCTCCCCTTAATTCTTCTCCTCAATATTCAACTGTTTCTAGTTTCAGAAACAATATTGTTTATGACCCCGTTTGACCATATTGCTCTCTTTTGCCCTTTTCTCTAGTTAGAATTAACAGAGACCAACTTTTGTCGTGGCCTCTTGAGGACCATGGAATGGGTATTGCGAATTACCTGGTACTACTTGATTCTGGAGACAACGTTCATACTGATTGTTTTAGGTCAATTTGCTCCTATTGCTCTCTGTTGTAATGTTTTTTGTTCTTTGGATTCCAAATCAGTCCATGTAGATTGGGCTGCCTCAATCTTATGACTATTCTACTGTGTTAAGGTCATAAAGTTTGAGATTTATTAAATTGGTAATCAGGAGAATCAAAGGAGGAGTGGCTCATCTCAAACAGAGATTTTAATAATAATAATAATAATGTTGGTATTTGTTAAGTGCTTACTATGTGCAGAGCACTGTTCTAAGCGCTGGGGTAGACATAGGGAATCAGGTTGTCCCACACGGGGCTCACAGTCTTAATCCCCATTTTACAGATGAGGTAACTGAGGCACAGAGACGTTAAGAGACTTGCCTAAGGTCACGAAGCAGACATGTAGCAGAGCCTGGATTAGAACCCTCATCCTCTGGCTCTCAGGCCCATGCTTTTTTCACTAGATCATGCTGAGAGGATCACAAGGCCAAGGAGAAACCTAAAACGGCTCAAGGTTATGCACACAGTAAATACATTTCCCAGATAAAGAACATTCTTTGTTTGTGCAAGGTTTGCTCTGGACTGTCAGTTCCGCTTTGGTCTTTTAAGCCTTGCTCTTACCCATGGGTAAATTTCAGCATCTAAAGTTTCATCTTGGAATACAAAGAGTGACTATATTTTCAGAATAAACTCCAACTTTAATAACCTGTTGTCAGATTATCTCTGGATAGACATCTTCTTAATGCCGTTATTGGTTTGCTTAGAATAGAAAAAATGAAATCCTTGGTACCAAAGTATAGAGTTAAGACTTTGTTTCTTGCCTTCCTCTAGCAGAATCCATTGTAATGAAAGCTATAATGATCTCATTGATGTCAAAGAGCTTCTCTAAAGATGAATTTAAAGGAGTAACTTTCATTCCTGAGTTTCTTTGACTTTTCTCTGAACCCCTAGTGCCTTCAAGTGTTGACTAATAGACTGATATAATTATATAGTTGGGACAAATCTTGAGAGATCTCCTGGTCTAGCCCCCTGCCTCTAGTCAGGAGGATAAATAGGATCAGCAGGATAGACGATCCTCTGAACTTTTCTGAAAAATCCAGACTGATGAGGTCTCGCCACCTACCCTCAGACGGTGGCTTTTTAGGAGCCCCAGGAGTTCAGTACTCTGCCAAAGGTCAAACTGAAACCCCTCCTGGCTTTGTTTGAGGTCATTTTCTCTTGTACTGTCTAAAGTCCTGGGGAGAACATCTGCTTGGTAGTTGCCTTCATACGGGACTCAGTGATTGAGTCTTCCCTCAATAAATCAATCAACTGCATTTTTTCAGCTCCTACTCTACGAAGTGCTTGTCTTGTCTGGCCTTACTCCATCGAGTCGTTTCCGACCCGTACTGACACCACAAACACATCGTGGCTCAGTGGAAAGAGCACGGGCGTGGGAGTCAGACGTCATGGGTTCGAATCCCAGCTCTGCCACTTATCAGCTGTGTGACTGTGGGCAAGTCTCTTAACTTCTCTGTGCCCCAGTTACCTCATCTGCAAAATGGGCATTAAGACTGTGAGCCTCATGAGGGACAACCTGATTACCCTGTATCTACCCCAGCGCTTAGAACAGTGCTCGGCACACAGTAAGCGCTTAACAAATACCAACATTATTATCTCTCCCAGAGAGCCCCGCTCTCTATCTGCAATCGTTCTGGTAGTGTCTCCATAGAGTTTTCTTGGTAAAAATACAGAGGTGGTTTACCATTGCCGCTTACCACGCAGTGAACTCGAGTCTCCACCCTCAACTCTCTCCCATGCCGCTGCTGTCCGGGGGCATGAGTTTTGACTTGTTGCAGATGGCCTTCCACTCGCTAGCCACTGCCCAAGCTAGTGATGGAATGGGTAGGCCTTTGCTTGACTCTCCCTCCCATAGCCGAGACTCGTGGCGTACTGGAAACTCTCCAGATGCGACTCTGAGAGCCTTCTAAGTTCTTGGGAGACTACAGTATAACAGACACACTTCCTGTCCACAAGGTCCTTATGCTTCTCTTCTCCAAGGGATGCAATCCTGGACCTTTTCATCTTTTTTCATAGAACCTATTTTCCATTCTCTTTTTTGGATACTTTTTGAGGAAGTTCTTGCATACTGTTCTTACACGCACTCTCGTGGAGAATTCCTCCACTCCCATGTCTTCTATCACTACCTCTATTAAGGTGATTCTCAAATCTACCTCATTAGCCCCAACATCTCTCCTTCTCACCTATCTACCTTTTCCTCCTGTGCCCAGGAATTCCTTTTATTGATGTTCTGCATGAACGCCGAGCTCAACGTGTCCCGGACTGAAATCCTTAGTCTCTTTCCCAAATCCTCTTATTATTAATAATAACAATAATGATATGGTATTTGTTAAGTGCTTACTGTGCTTGAGGCACTTTACTAAGCTCAGGGTGGATACAAGCAAATCAGGTTGGATACGGTCCAAGTCCTACATGGGGCTCACAGTCTCAATCCCCATTTTGCAGATGTGGTAACTGAGGCATAGAGAAGTTAAGTGACTTGCCCAAGGGCACACAGCATACAAGAGGTAGATCTGGGATTAGAACCCATGACCTTCTGACATCCAGGCCCATGCTCTATCCACTGTGCCATTCTCTTCATTACCTAACCTTCCTATTACCCCTGAAACACTACCATGCTCCCTATCTCATGCCACAACCTTGACATTATCCTCAATCAATCAATCGATGGCATTTATTAAGTACTTACTGTGTGCAGAGCACTGTGATAAGCACTTGGGAGAGTACAACAGAGTTGGTAGGCATGTTCCATGCCTGCCAGGAGCTTATAGTCTAGAAGGAACTTAGAGTCTAGATTCCCCTCCTTCCCTCTCAAGCCCTAAATTCAATCTGCCACCAAATCCTCTTGGTCCCTTAATTATCATGATATTTAAGTACTTACTATATGCCAGGCACTGTTCTAAGCTCTGGGGTGGATACATGCAAATTGTGTTGGACACAGTCCCCTGTTTCATTCATTCATTCATTCATTCAATGGTATTTATTGAGCACCTACAATGTGCAGAGCACTATACTAAGTGCTTGGAATGTACAATTCGGCAAAAGATAGAGACCATCCCTGCCCATTGACGGGCTCACAGTCTAGGGGCCTCTTTAGGAAAGAGCTTTAATGGCACTATAGAAAAAGAGACGGCGAAGGGGGGAGGGTAGCAGGGCTTAGCGGAAAGAGCCCGGGCTTGGGAGTCGGAGGGTGTGGGTTCTAATCCCGCCTCCGCCACTTAATAATAATAAGAATTCTGATATTTGTTAAGCACTTACTTTGTGTCAAGCACCGTTCTAAGTGTTGGGGGAGATACAAGGTCATCAGGTTGTCCCACGTGGGGCTCCCGGGCTTCATCCCCATTTGACAGATGAGGTAACTGAGGCCCAGAGAAGTGAAGCGACTTGCCCAAAGTCACACAGCAGACAAGTGGCGGAGCCGGGATTAGAACCATGTGGGACCCTTAGTCTAGATCCCCATTTTACAGATGAGGTAAATGAGGCCCAGAGAAGTGAAGTCACCTGCCCAAGGCCACACCGCAGACAATGGGCAGAACCATTCATTCATTCAATCGTATTTATTGAGCGCTTACTGTGTGCAGAGCACTGTACTCAGCACTTGGAAAGTACAATTCGGTAACAGAGACAATCCCTACCCAACAACAGGCTCACAGTCTAGAAGGGGGAGACAAACAACAAAATAAAACAGAACTGAGATTAGAACCCATGGTCTCCTAACTCCCAGTGCTCTATCCACTACACCATGCTGATTCTCTTAGTTACTCCTTCGTGACATCTCTGGGTTTCAATCTTTTCTCTCCATCCGAACAGCTCTCATGCTGGTACAGGTCTCTCATTCTTTCCTTCGTCTGACTTCTCACTCACACCCTTCCCACTACCTGGAGCTCCCTGCCACTTCATGCTACAGATAACAACTCACCTCATCTTCAAAGCCTTTCTGAAATCTGGGAGACTTCCTCTGGTCTACTTTTCTCTCATTTTTCCCACTTTATGTCCCCCACAACTGTCACTTCAGTAGCACTGTGCCAATTTAACACATACTATTACTACCAGTAATAATAATCATTACGGTTGTATTTAAGTATTTGCTATATGCCAAGTTCCGTACTAATCCCTGAGGTAGATGCAATATAATCAGGTCACACACAACCCCTGACCCAGATGGGTATTACAGTCTAAGTAGGAGGGAGAACAGATATTGAATCCCCACTTTACAGATGAGGAAACTAAGGCACAGAGAAGCTAAGCAACTTGCCCAAGGTCATGCAGCAGGCAAATTGTGGGTCTGGATTTGAACTCATGTCCTCCCACTCCCAGACCTGTGCTTTAACCTCCTGTTGTATTTCTGTACATATCTTGTGTACTCTATTATCTTACTTTTTCTTCTTCTTACCTGTAATTTATTTCAGTGTCAGGCTCCCCAGCTAGACTATAAACTCCATGAAGGCAGGGATTGCCTATATGAAATATGATTACTCTCCTAAGCACTAATATCATTTATTGAGCAATAAATACTATGGAGGTATTAGACCTTCAGTTTTACCCATCACTCATTTCTATAGCACCATTTAATCTGTTAATTCCTATAATTATATAGTGATAAAGACAAATCTTCCTTTCTCCTATGTACTCTTCTCTATGAAATTTCATTGTTTTTTTTTTTACCCCACTGCCATTTTAATCTTCTCAGTTCATCCTTTCAAGTTGAAATACTCTTCTGCCAAACAGATGTTTTCTTGCATCATTGAAAGTCTAATCAGTAGATTCATAGAAGTTTTATGGAGGTCATTGGGCATGTATTTTGTATATGAAAGATAAAGGGAAAATAACTTCCTAGAGGTGAAATGCAACTTGACCCAACTAGAGCAGTTCTTAAAAATAGGACAGTCTCACCTGTCTAGAATTGGTTTAGGAGTGAACTTGCGTAAGGTAGGTGGACTAGAATACAGAGATGACTTGAACCTTGTGTGGGACAGGGACTGGTTCTTATCTGCTTCTCTTACATCCACCCCAGAGTTTAGCATAGTGCTTGACACTAATAAGCACTTAATCAACACCATGGGGTTGTATATGATTCCGCAATTCTATGATGGGTGTTAGTTCTCTCAAATAGGGTCCCTTTGTAACCAATTTATTTGCTATTTTTCTAAGAGTGTCAGATTCAAACTTAGAGAAAATTGCTAAATTCATACAATGTCAGACTTGAATTCTTTTTGTGCCATGACTAGTTTAATGAACTGTGTTCCTTTTTCTTTTATCCATTTTGATTTCAGAGCCTTTTAGTGCATCTGTCTGGGTGATGATGTTTGTGATGCTTCTCATGGTGTCTGCCATGGCTGTTTTTATCTTTGAGTATTTCAGTCCGGTAGGATATAACAGGAATTTAGCCCAAGGGAAAGGTAAGTACTACTTTTTAACTAAATACTTCTAAGCCTTTAGTATACACTAGTTGTGGAATTAAAAGAGTGCAAATGATGAGGATGGTGCATTTATCTAAAGCTCTCTTTCCTGGTTTGAAAATGTATGTGTTTATATAGAGCAATAGAAATGGTGTTGGTCCAGAGGTATTATATTAAATGACTGAGAATGGCAATCTAGGAAAATTTGAAATAAACCATGCAACGTTGTATTAATATGAAATCCTTGATGATTTGAAGTGATTGATTGCAAAACTGAGTATACTTGAAAAGTGAACCTTTTCTTTTACTTTCCAGTGGTCTTCTACTGTACTCTGTTAATAATAATAATTTGTTAAGCGCATACTATTTGCCAAGCACTATTCCAAGCACTGGGGTAGATACAAGTTAATCAGGTCACTCATTCAATTGTATTTATTTATTTCCTTTTTCATTCATTTAATTCGGCAACAAATAGAGACAATCCCTACACAACAACGGGCTCACAGTCTAGAAGGGACACAGTTCCTGTTCCACATAGGGCTCACACTTATTCCCATTTTACAGATGAGATAACTGAGGCCCAGAGAAGTTAAGTGACTTGTCCCAGGTCACACAGCAGACATGTGGAGTCAGGATTAGAACCCTGGTCCTTCTGACTCCCAGGCCCATGCTCTATGGGTGGTGTAGTTTATTTCCAGATTGCTGAGCCATCGAATGAATATGAACATAGCCACACATTTGTACCACTCTGAAGTTCAACGCAGTGATAAACAGTGATACAGAGAGTTAGTATTCCCCCAGATCCAGACTTCATTAGCTTAAATGACAAAAAAAAAGCATCAAAGGAGGGTCTTTCATGAGCAATGACATCAATTGCATTATGTGAAAAACAGCTTTTTTATGGCATTTGCTAAGCAACTTCTATGTATCGAACCCTGTTCTAAATTTGGGGTAGGTCCAGATTAATTAGGTTGGACACAGTCCATGCCCCGCGTGGGCCTTGCAGTCTAAGTAGGAAAGTAATAGTCTGGTCCAGGGGAAAGATCCCAGGGCTGGGTGTCAGAGGACCTGGGTTCTAATCCCAGCCTTTCCATTTGCCTGCCAATGCCCCAGTTAAGCACTGAACAAATATCACAATTATCATGGTTATTATGAAAATATTCCTTTTACAGTCTTTCTTCCCCAGATATTCTGGTCTCTATTTTATCTTATCAGTTTTTCTCAGACCGAGATCTTGGGATGGAGAGTGTCGATGGGGAAAGTTCCAGGAATCAGGACTTTAGAGCTCTGGAAAGTTGCTTGGTGGAGATGGCTAGTGATGACTACTTTCAAATGGAAATTACGGACCCATGAGTGAACGTGTTTTCGACATTAGCAATTGCCCACTTCAGTCAGTCTTGAGTTTGAAATGTCCAAATTCATTTGGTTAGAATTTCTTTTATTGTACACCCAAGCAGCAGTGATCTCTGGACTCTTTTACAGTTGCTTGGCAAATGTCGAACCTTAGTATAAGTATCTTTCAAAGGAAAATTAACAATATTCTACAGAGTAGCAGAAATTGTAAAGGCCGAGAGGCGCTCAGCTTTTGTGTAAACTGAAAAGAAATTATATGATCAAGCTGTTTGGAATATCTTATCAGTCAGTCAGTCGTATTTATTGAGTGCTTACTGTGTGCAGAGGGGAGTACAATACAATAACAAACACGCACATTCCCTGCCCACAATAAACTTATAGTCTATAACAGCAAATAGTTTCTAAAACCCACGGAATGCAAGATTCTTTTCTTCCTGGGAGAATTGAACCTGATCAGACCCAGCAGGCAGACACTTCAATTTTGAGTTACTTCAATTCTGAGTCACTTCAAGTTTGGCTTTCCTTTAACTGTTAAAGCTCTGGTATAGGTTAGGACTAACAGAAAGCCAGTCAGTAAGCCAAGTGCCCCTGCTTCTCCCCACAAAATTGTGTGAGCAGGGAAGTTTTCTGGGGGTGCTTGGGTCAGCGGGCATGGTTTTCTGGACCCCCTTCTCCCCCTCCCTGCCCTGCCAATTCTGAGGGACCAGCAACCCAAGTGATCCTATTCATTGTTCTTCACACACTTATTTTTGTCTTCAGCATTCAGAAAATGCATTTCATTCAGACTATTAGATCAACTGCTGATGACAAGCCTGCAGTTTCAGGGGCTTAGTTTACTGCATCCTGCTTATTTTGCCAGCCAAAGCAGGCTTTCCCCCCCACCCTCCCCACCCTAATTCATTTACTTAAATGACAAAACAATTAACCTCCAGTCAAAGGAGGGTTTTTCATGAAGCAAGGACATAAATTGATTCCTGAGCAAAACTAATAGAAGAGTTTGCTGCTTTAAAAAATTCCTTTTACAGTCTGTTTTCCTCCAAAATATTGTGTTCAATATTTGACATTATCAGTGTTTCTTCGTTTAGGATTTAAAACCTCTAATTGTGGGTGCTAAAGGGGTTAGGGAGAGGGAGAGTTTCAGGAGCCAGAGAAGCTAAGCTCTGAACAGCTGCTTGGTCATGGTGCTAGATAGCCTAGTCTTCTTTTTTTTATGGTATTTGTTGGGCACTTACTATGTGCCAATCACTGTTCTAAGCACTGGGGTAGATAAAAGCTAATCAGGTGGGCACAGTTCCTATTTATTCATTCATTCAATCATATTTATTGAACGCTTACTGTGTGCAGAGCACTATCCTAAGAGCTTGGGAAAGTACGGTACAGCAGTAAACGGTGACATTCCCTATCCACAATGAGCTTCCCACATGTGGCTCTCAATCCAAGTACGAGGGAGTCCCAGCTCCATTTTATTATTATTGGTAATAATATAATAATAAAAATAATGGTCTTTGTTAAGCACTTACTATGTGCCAGGCACTGTTCTAAGCTCTGGGGTACATACAAGATAATCAGTTTGGACACAGTCCCTGTCCCACATAGGGCTCACAGTCTCAATCCCAATTTTCCAGATGAGGGAACTGAGGTCCAGAGAAATGAAGTGACTTGCCCAGGGTCACACCTCAGACGAGTTGCAGAGAGGGGATTAGAACCCAGCTCCTTCTGACTCCCAGACCCGGGCTCTGTTCATTAGGCCGTTCTGCTTCTCATTTGGCCCTTCCTCAGCATCTGGAACTAAACATACCACCTGCCTAGAGCTGCTTCTTCATCCCATACTCTCCCACTTCCCACCGTCTGCCTTCTCTCATATCCTTCTTCATGCCAGTCAATCACATAACCTATCCTGAGTCCCTTGTTCATATTTTTCTCCATGAATACCATTAACACCATGTTTCCCAGCCTTCCATCCCAGTAATCACTTGGTGGAACCAAAATGATTTTTTCCCCCTTCCTTCAATCCTCTTCCCAACTCCCACCCCATGACCTCCTGGCATTTGTCTCTACCAAGCACTTAGTACAGTGCTCTGCACACAGTAAGCGCTCAATAATTCTATTGAATGAATTGAATCTGATTGAATAACCTGGATATCCTCTGCTTTTTTGTTTGTTCGATGACGTGAAAAGTTGATATGTGGCAGAAAGGAATCAAGAAAGTTCTCCAAAGGGTCATAGGTTGTAAACATTTTCAAACCGCTGAGCCTATATGTATTCAAATTTCTCCGAAGGGAACAGTTGAAGGGAACAGAAAAGGAACAAGTAAATATATAGTGTTGCCAACACAGCTGAATCCACATGTGTTCTAGCTTCAGAATGAAAGAAGTTAAACTGTATTTTTCCACTCTTTAATGTAGCCTCCATTTAACTCAGGTTTTAATCCCCCATCCTGTGCATCAGGCATCTGAGCCTGATTGATAGGAAGAATAAGGAATATGTGGATTAACATACCAAATATGAGCCCAGCTGAGCTATTCTCTAAATGACAGCGAGTTAGAATAATAATGGGAGAAACTCTCCAACAGGAATTTGATGAAGAAACCCTTGCTCTGAGTTTATTAAGAAGATTGGTTTTTCTCAAATGAAAAATAAATCCGTCATTAAATCAGGTCATAGCGCTACCTGCACGTCAGCTTAGACTTTGCATATCTGCTTTCTCTTTCCTTTATAGTAGAAACGTGGATAGAATTCACACTGAAGGCAGAGTTTTCTTTCTTTCTTTTTTTTTTAAATAGGGAAAAAATGACTGCTTAAGCCCGAGTACTGATTGCAAAGAACTTGTGGATCATTTTGGCTGTTGGATCAATGGCCAGCCTTGAATTCTATTAAGGCAGAATTGTTAACAGCACACTTTATATCATCTTAGTTCTCTCTGAGGGCAGGCCAACCTAACAGCTTGTTCTCTGGCATTTCAGATCCCCATGGACCTTCCTTTACCATTGGCAAAGCTGTGTGGCTACTCTGGGGCTTGGTCTTCAATAATTCTGTGCCCGTTCAGAATCCCAAAGGGACCACCAGCAAAATCATGGTATCAGTGTGGGCCTTCTTTGCGGTCATTTTCCTGGCTAGTTACACTGCCAACCTGGCTGCCTTCATGATTCAAGAAGAATTTGTGGACCAGGTGACCGGGCTGAGCGATAAAAAGGTAAGCTTTCTGGTGCGGTCCAAGCTTCTTCTCATTATTATTATTCAGTGCCCTCGAGTCGTTTCCGATTAATAACGACTCCATGGATATACTTTCTCCAGAATGACCTGTCCTCTGCCATAATTCGCAACCTCTCTAACGGTTCTTCTGTTATCTTTGTTATGGTCTCCATCTAACTCCTGATTTGCCTCTTCCACATTTTCCCTGGACTTTTCCCAGCATTAGTGTCTTCTCCAGAGAATGAGTCCTCCTGATTATGTGTCTAAAATATGCCAATTTAAGTCGAGTCATTTGGCCTTCCAAAGACCACTTTCGTTTATTTTGCTCCAAAATCCATTTGTTTGTTTTTCAGGCAGTCTATGGAATTTACAAAAGCCTTCTCCAACACCACATTTCAAAAAAATCGATGTTCTTTCTTTCCACGGTTCTTAGACATCTCCTATTTAGGATAAATGTAGAACTTTGTGAATATAATTCTGGATTGCCTTGTCCTCTAGGCTGTAAGGTTGTTGTGGGTAGGGAATGAGTCTGTTTATTATTATATTGTATTGTACTCTCCCAAGTGCTTAGTGCAGTACTCTACACATAGTAGGCGCTCAATAAATACGATTGAATGAATGAATTGATGAGCCTGTCCAACAAGCGGCCTGTTTCTCTGCCATGAATTGGGAGCAGTAGTAATAACAAACTAGTCAAAGACTCTGCTCTCAGCACACAGGCTGCTTCACCCAATTAAATTGGCTATTCTCTACAGGATTATGTAAACTGGGATGTTCACCATTTATTATTATTATTATTATTATTAATAATAATAATAATGACAATAGTAATGATAATAATAATAGTATTTGTTAAGCACTTACTGCATATCCAACACTGTTCTACGCCCTGAGGTAGATACAAGCTAATCAGGTTGGACACAGTCCATGTCCCAAAGGGGCTCAAAGTCAATTCCCATTTTACATATGAGGGGACTGAGGTGAGAGAAGTTAAGTAACTTACCCAAGGTCACCCAGCAGACATGAGGTGGAACCGGAATTAAAACCCAGATCCTTCTGACTCCCAAGCCCATACTCTATCCAATAGGCCATGCTGCTTCTCTAGTTCAGTCTCCTTTGCTCTGAAATCAGATTCTGCATAGTTTTTAAAAGAAAACAATACTTAAGGCCCAAACAACCTTCTCCCGGTGATGATCCTCACAGAGTCCACCACTACAGCTTGAATTGTCCATTCTCAAAGGTTTGTGTAAACTGGGATACATAGGGTTTAGGCTTCTTTTGCTCCGAAATCGGATTCTGGATAGCGTTTAAAGGAAAACAATACTTAAGGCCCATATGACCTCTTCCCAGTCATGATGTTGACAGAGTTCACTCTGCAGCTTGAATTGGCCACTTTCAGAAGATCATGTAAACTGAATTACCCAGCATTTGGTCTCCTTTGCTATGAAATCAGATTCTGGATAGCTTTTCAAAGAAAACAGTGCTTAAGGCCCAAATGACCTTTTCCCAGCCATGACTTGGACAGAGGTCACCACCACAGCTACATGATTGGGTTCACTCTCTTCTCTGTTCCTGACATCCCCTCCCCCATCTACGCCGGTCATCGGAGCCACAAATATCACTATTATTCAGGCCAGAATCCCTCTTATTTTGGGGGGGAATAACACTTTTTTTTTTTGGCTGAAACATCCCAGTTGGCTCTCCCTACGCAGGCCCCAATTCCCTAGAAAATCCCTCATCCCTCCACTTTGTCTGTGTAGATGTTGATGGTGGCAGAGTGAAGCGTTTTGCCCAAGATCGCAAGGTCGCGGGCGGTCAAAGAATTGACCCAACACTCGAGAAGAACAAGGCAAAAGGCTTTATTTGGGGATCCAGAGTAAGCCAAATAAGCCAAAAAGGGGGTAACGTTCCCGGGGGGCAACCTCTCCTTAAGGGAATGAGATGCCCCACCATTTGGGCGGGGCAGCCTTTTATAGTTGCGCGTTGCCGCAGTTCCTCTCTTCTTCGGCAATGCGGGCGTTTCTGGATTGGTCCTTTTTTGCCACAGGAGCGGTGTCTCGGGCATGGGGTGATCTTCCTTATTTGGGGTGGGTTTCGTCTACCTCCAGGTTTCAGTGATACAGCAAGCTCGAGCAGGAAGGCCTGAACAGGAAACCTTGCCCAACTCCATTTTGTATTCCCTGCTTGTGTCCCCTCTTGTCTCAGTACCCCATCGATGTGACATCTAAGAGATCTTGCACCAATCCTGAAGACTCCCTCCTTTTCACTTGTTTTCCATGTCTACCAAATGGGAATAATGCCTTTTACCTACTGTCTTTCTCACTGAAGTGTTATGAGGATTAATGTAAAGTGCTTAAGCTCTAACCAAGCTTATTTACAGAGGAAGAAAGGAAAGAAATTAAATTGCCATAGCGTATTGAATTTTAGGACACAAATTCAACCATAATATGCTCATCAGCTGCATAACTTACTATAGCAAAGATTTACAGTTATGGAGCGGGAAGGGTAAACTTGGCAAAATTCCAATTGTCACTGGCATACAGTGTTTTATGATATTTGTTAAGTGCTTACTATGTGCTAGGCACTTTTCTAAGTGCTGGGGTAGATACAAAGTGATCCAATTAGACACTGTCCAAGTCCTACATAAGGCTCACAGTTTTAAATCCCATTTTACAGATGAAGTAACTGAGGCACAGAGAAGTGAAGTGACTTGCCCAAGGTCACACAGCAGACAAGTGGCAGAGCTGGGATTTGAACCCAATCCTTTCTGACTCCCGGGCCGGTGTTCTATCCACTAGGCCATGCTGCTTAGAATTTGATTAAAAAGGATTACATTAGAAGTAATCCTTCCTTTCTTTGTTCCTTCATATTTCACAGTAGGAGAAAGTTCTGTGCTCTTTTTCTGAATGTCATTAGGTCGTAGGTGTGAATAATGTCATAGTTATTGGGAAAACTCATTAAATCTGTTACTAATTTGTCTGACCTGCTACAACTTGAAAACACCTAGTGAAACTCTATGGATTGCAGTGAGACACAGATTTGCTTCAGAGCTCACAGTTCCTATAAGAAAGCAGATAGATCTTTTAATTAAGTGTTTGATACTCTTAAACCAACAGTTGAATTCTTGGAGTAAATAAATGGAATGCTACTGCAAGATTAATAGTATATGTGCTAGGAACGCCTGCAAACTAAAAATCTATATCGACTCAATTTATTTTAATACGGTACCCAAGAGGTTTTCTCCATGAATACCTGGGTAATAAAGTGTGTTTGCAGGAAATTTAAATTGCATGCAGTATTTTAGAAGTTTTGACTTTATTAGCACTTTCTTCTGAAGACATAAACTTGGGGCAAGCCATTGCAGTTGGAACACTTGTATACTCTCGATCTTTCAAAGCAGCGGATCCTGCAGATTTTGGAAAGTGCTAACTGGGAGCAACACACAAGACGTGGAGATCTCTGCTGCTGTGTGTGTTTGCTTGGTGGCTCTGGGGTTTTTTGGCATCTTCCTTGTTGTACAAGAAGCAGCATGGCCTGGTGGATAGAGCACGGGCAATGGAAGTCAGAAGGACCTGGGTTCCAATCCCTTCTCTGCCACTTGTCTACTGTGTGTCCTTGGGCAAGTCACTTAATTTTTCTGTGCCTCACTTACCTCATCTGGGGATTAAGACTGTGCGCCCCATGTGGGACAGGGACTGTGTCCAACCTGATTCGCTTGTATCCACCCCAGGGCTTAGTACAATGCCTGGCACATAGTAAGAGCTTAACAAATTCCAAAAAAGCAAAAAACAAACAAAGAAAAAAAACTATTTGCTTGCACTGATCATCTCATCTGGCTCTCAGCAGTCATGTCCTGTGACCCCCACTTAGAAAGTTTGCCAGGAATAAGATTGCAGTAATTACACAAAACAAACAAGCAAAAATCAATGATCCACGGTGCCTCAAAAGAAGAGGGTCCAATCAATCACTCAGTCATTCAGGGTCATTTATTGAGTCCTTACCGTGTGCTAATCGAGGGTTTTGAGGAATAGGGAGTTGTGCACAGAATACATTTTTAGAAAAATGATCCAGGCAGCAGAATGACGCATGGATTGGTGAGGATTGCAGTGTTCCCAGATGCTGCCTTTTAAAGGTGTTCTTAGATGATTATAATAATAATGTTGGTATTTGTTAAGTGCTTACTATGGGCAGAGCACTGTTCTAAGCGCTGGGGTAGATACAGGGTCATCAGGTTGTCCCACGTATAAGAAAACATAATCAAATTAAGGAACACGCACATAGATGGTAAATTGTCAACGACAGAAGAAATCCAGAGTCTTGTAGATATCCACAAAACCAAAAATTTCTACACGTTGCTAGAGACATTACATGGCCCTGTTCAGGCCAGCACGGTATCACTGGATTGTGAAAAAGTTGCTTCTGGTCTCAATCCAGACGGAAAAGGAATCCCACAAAGATGGTGAGAACATTTCACTGTTGTCATAACCTGCTGAGATGTGAAAGAGGGGTCACCCTGCTTGAACACTTGCACAGATTTTTTTTCTTAAGAGATGGGCCACTGAGAAAGTGTCACGGTATCTCAGAGATCATCACCATGTTCAAGAAGAATAGCAAAAGGTCAAATGGCAGTAATTGCATAGAGCTTAAGGTATCTCCATTAATGGCAAGATCCTAGTGAGAGTTCTCCTGGATGTATCAATGGCATCAATGCAAGTAAATATATTTATAGATATATGCACATCATAATAAATAGAATTATAACCACAGCTCCTACTTAAACTGTGAGGCCTGTGTGGGACCTGATTATCTTGTATCTACCTTAGCACTTAGTACAAGGCTAGGCACATCTTAAATGCTTAACAAATACCACAATTATCATTATTATTACCAAGATACAGCCTACTTAATAATAATAATGTTGGTATTTGTTAAGCACTTACTATGTGCAGAGCACTGTTCTAAGCGCTGGGGTAGATACAGGGTAATCAGGTTGTCCCACCTGAGGCTCACAGTTAATTCCCGTTTTACAGATGAGGTAACTGAGGCACAGAGAAGTTAAGTGACTTGCCCACAGTCACACAGCTGACAAGTGGCAGAGTGGGGATTCGAACCCATGATCTCTGACTCCCAAGCCCGGGCTCTTGCCATTGAGCCACGCTGCTTTTCCATCTTCTCATTGTATACTTATCTTCACATTGTATACTTATGTATACTTATGTATACAATGTGGCCAGAACTATGTGCCCTGAATTATCCTTTTTAACCACACATGCATTCATAAGTGATTTACAGTGGTGTCTTCTTCGAACATGAAGAACAATTGTATAAAAGACTTTGTATACCGTCAAACAGTGGGTGACTAAGTACAGACATATCCAATCAACTAATCAATGGTATTCATTATCATCATCATCATCAATCATAAGTGGTATTTGTTATGCAATTAATGTGTGCAAAGCACTGTTATAAGGGCTTGGGGGAGTACAACACGTTCTGGTAGACATGTTCCCTGCTCACTATGAGCTTAGAGTCTAGAGGGGGAGATAGATATTAATATAAATGAGTAATGTTTAATATATGTTATAAATATATATGTAAGTGCTATGCAGTTGAGGTTGGGGCAAATATCAAAAGCCCAAAGGCCACAGATCTAAGAGCATAGATGACACAGAAGGGAGAGGGAGCCAGGGAAAAGAGGATTTAAACCAGGAAGACCTCTTAGAGGAGGTGTGACCTTAATAAGGCTTTATTGAATACTTATTGTGTGCAGAGCACTCTACTAAGCACTTGAGAGAGTGTAATTCTGTAAGACAGGATTCTTCCCTCAGGGAACTTACAACCTAATGCATACTCTCATAATAAAAATAATAATGTTGGTATTTGTTAAGCACTTACTATGTGCAGAGCACTGTTCTAAGCACTGGAGTAGATACAGGGTAATCAGGGTGTCCCACATGAGGTTCACAGTTAATCCCCATTGTACAGATGAGGTAACTGAGGCACAGAGAAGTTAAGTGACTTGCCCACAGTCACACAGCTGACGAGTGGCAGAGCTGGGATTCGGACACATGATCTCTGACTCCCAAGCCCGGGCTCTTTCCATTGAGTCACCCTGCCCATCCAAGTGCAACCGAGGACTGAAACCAGTCTTGGACTCCTAGCCCCAGTCAATCAATAATGGTATTTATTTAGCTTTTATGTGGGTGCAGAGCACTGTACTAAGCATTTGGGTAAGTACAACGTAACTCAGTTGGTAGATGTAATCCCTGCCCACAGTCTACGAAAGGAGAGAGACTTGAATATAGATTAAGGAATGTGGTTTCTAATCCCGGCTCCACCATTTGCCTCCTGTGTGACCTTGGGCAAGCCACTTAACTTCTCTGGGCCTCAGTTACCTCATCTGTAAAATGGGAAATTAAGACTGTGAGCCCCATGTGGGACAACATAATTACCTTCTACCTATCCCAGCGCTTAGAACAGTGCTTGACGTGTAGTAAGCACTTAACAAATACCATCATCATCATTATTATTAGGGAGAGAGGAAATAGTAGAGTATAACATTTACATGATGTGTACACGGCCAAGTGCATAGTTAACAGATGGGAGGGTGGATAAGGGAAAGAAATGGCTTACTTTGGGAAGGCTTCTTGGAGAAGATGTGATTTTAGGAGGGTTTTGAAGATGAGGAGAGGGATGGACAGTCATGTATGAAAAAGGGGTGGGGGGAGAGAATTCCAGGCCAGAGGGAAAACATGGGAAAATAGTAGAAAGCAAGATAGATGAGGTTGAGGTACATAGAATAGGTCAGTGTTAAGAGTAGTGGAGTATATGGGTTGGGTTGAAGTAGGAGATCAGTAAGGTTAATTTCAGGGGCACTTAGGACAGTACCTGGCACATAGTAAGTGCTTAACAAATACCATTATTATTAGTGTTGTTATTAAGTGCCTTAAAGCCAATGCTAGACCCTACTGTAATAAAGTGTTTTAACAGATGATGGATTTTGTGCTCTTCGTGCTTCTATTTTGGGCGTAGTCAAATGTTTTGTGTGTCCACTAGTTGTCCGAGTTCAGTCCATCTTTTTTGGTTTACACCTGGCGTATACTATTGTAATATTTATAGCTTTATGGTATGGCCTATTTCTTTGGCCAAAGAGCAGCACTTTAGTTTTGAATTAAGGCTGAATTCTTTTATCTCTCCCTTTTACGTCCCCACCCATTTCTCTATAAAAAAACAACCCTGGCTATTTTTCAACTCTACCATCTTCTTTTGATGGTCTAATGAAAAATAGATTAAAATTTTGATTCCTCTGAGAAGTTCTAAACTCTATTTAGAGTGACAGCACTCTCCCTCAATGAAGGGCTCTTTCTAAAATTAAACTAGCTCCTCATTAGTTAACAGCACAACTCGTCGAGTGGAAATTAATTTCCACCGAAAATTTTAATTAACCTTGAAGCCAAGTGTAGATTGTTAAAAGCATGGTGTTTTCAGTTTTTTAGGCCGAAATGCTTTCATGGGTTCCTTAAACTTACATTTCCTTAAACCCCCTCCCACACCAGACAGCTTGGCCTTTTCGCAATTTCTCTGTTTGTTGTTTACCTCTGGGACTTCTGCTCTGTTAATTCCTTCTTACCTGAGATTGTTCTTAGTTAAATGACCTTGCTTTGCTCCACACTCCCTCAAAAGTAGGCAAGGTGGCCTTGAACCACAGTGGTGTTTATTGAGCACCCCGGTGTGTGTGGGATTGTCTCTCTTTATTGCTGAATTGTACTTTCCAAGCGCTTAGTACAGTGCACGGCACACAGTAAACGCTCAATAAGTATGATTGAATATATGAATGAATACTGAGTGCCAAAGCCCTGTGCTGTGTACTTGAATAGACACAGATGAAGAAAGGGTCATGCTAACTCCCTGAGGGCAGGGATCTTATCTACCAACTCTATTGTATTGTACTCTCCCAAGTGTTTAATACAGTGCTGTTCACACTCTCAGCACATTCAGTAAGTACCCTCAAGGAGCTTACAGTCTAATGGGGGAGGCAGAGAGACAAATATTTACACATATTTGCACAGATTTTACTGATGTTCTTTTGAACTTGGTGGGTTTTAGCTAAATGAGAAATAGTTTGCAACCAGGGCAAAGCCTGGACATTTTAATACTGTGGATTGGTTTTGGTTGTGTGTTTCCTGCGACACCCCAAGCATTGATGTTGTCCTTCCACCCAGCTGTGTGTTGGTGCTCAAGCTCAATTTGTCTGAAACTGAACCCCTCATCTTTTCTCTTAATCCTGCTATTCCTCCTTAGCTCCCCATATTTGTTGACAACAATAATAATAGTGGCATTTTTTGAGCATCTGCTTGGTGCAGTGAACTGTACTAAGCACTTAGGAAAGTACAGCTGAAGCCTGAGTCCCATCCCCTGCTCACAGGGAAGCTTTCATTCTAATGGAGGGAGACAGGCATAAAAATGCTTACATATAGACAACGCCAATCTCCACGTCTTAGAAGTCTGCAATCTTGGAGTCACCTTCGACTTGTCGCGGTTCTTTAATTCTCACATTCAGTCTGTCACTAAGTGCTGCTAGTTTTGTCTTCACAGTATTTTCCCATTCCTGTCCACCAAGTGTCCATGAGAAGCAGCCTGGGTTAGTGGAGAGAGCTTGGGTCTGGGAGTCAGAAGGTCTGGGTTCTAAATTGGGCTCTGCCACATTTCTGCTGCGTGACTTCTGGCAAGGTACTCTGTGTCTCAGTTACTTCATCTGTAAAATGGGGTTAAAAATGCGAGCCCCATGTGGGACAGGGACTGTGTCCAACCTGATTAACTTGTATCTACCCCAGCACTTAAAACATTGTTTGGCACATAGTAAGTGCTTAACAAGTATGATTATTATTATTATTATTACCCTCACTTAAGCTCTGATCACCTCCCAGTTGGATTCTTTTATCAATCTCACTGGTCTCCCTGGCTTTAAATTCTCCTCTCTTCAGTCTATACTACATTTCTGACATTTGGAGCATCTTCTTAAACTGTCATTCTGCCCACATCATTCCTCTCCACAAAATCTTCCAGTGCCTATCATTTTTCTCTATATCTAGCAGAACATTTGACTATTGGCTTCAGCATGGCCTAGTGAATAGAGCACGGGCCTGTGAGTCAGAAGGACCTGGGTTCTAATCCCATGTCGGCCATCTGTCTGCGGTGTGACCTTGGGCATTTCACTTCACTTCTCTGGGCCACAGTTACCTCATCTGTAAAATAGAGTTAAGAGTGTGAGCCTTTTGTGGGATGAGGACTGCGTCCAACCTGATTATACATCTACCCCATTGTTTAGAAAAGTGTTTGGCTCATAGTTAACACTTAACAAGTGCCATAAACATCATCACTGGCTTCAGGAAACTTTTACCAACTCACTCCTTAATTTATCTGCCCTTATTCACCCTCTACTCCCATCCTTGCCCTCTAAACTCTATGCTTCTCCCAAGCGCATCTTATCACACTTTAACACTCTCACCTTTGATCTGCCAGCCCCTTGCCCCTATTGCGTGAAACTCCCTCATTCTTCACATCCACAGGCTGGAATGCTCCTCATCTTGAAAGTCAATCAATCAATCAAACAGTCAATGACATTTATTGAGCACTTGCTGTGTTCAGAGCATTGCACTAAGTGCTTGGAAAGTACAATACAATAGAGTTGACATGATCCCTGCCCACATCGAGCTTACAGTCTACAGTGTGGAGCGTCCTTTTGAAATGCCACCAGGAACCCTCCTCAGATTAATTTTCCTCCCCCAAGGTATTGATGTCCCCTCTCGGGATCACACCTGGAGAGTTTCCAGTACTCTACCAGTCTCAGATACGGGAGGGAGAGTCAAGCAGAGGCCTATCCGTTCCATTCCTAGCAAGACCAGTGGCTAGAGAGTGGAAGGCAATCTGCTACAAGTCAAAATTCACCCGTGCCAGGCAGCAGTGGCACAGGAGAGAGTTGAGGGAGGAGACTCAAGTTTACTGTCGGAAGAAGGCACTGGTAAACCACTTCTGTATTTTGACCAAGAAAGCTCTATGGATCCACTACCAGAACGATTGCAGATGGAGAGTGGGGCGTTTTGGGAGAGATGTTGTCATAGAGTCGCTATGGGTCAGAGATGACTCAACAGCATAAGGCATGACAAGGTCTTGTCTCCCTCAATCTCTCACATATGCACAGCCATTCATAGGCCTTTGGAACCTATTACAGTCTAATATTTAGGCACCTACCCGTCCTACCATTCTCTTTTCCTCTTAAGTGTAAATCACTTTGTATCTGTCTTCTCAGATTGTAAAATGTGTGAGGGCAGGTAGTATTTTTTTTTTTAATCTACTGTACTCTACCAACCACCTACTACGATTCTAGAGAAGCAGCATGACTTAGTGGAAAAAGCACGGGCCTGGAAGTCAGGAGGACCTGGGTTCTAATCCAAGGTCTGCCACTTGTCTGCTGCATGATTAGGGCAAGTCACCTAACATCTGTGTGCACCAGTTACCTCATCTGTAAAATGGGGATTAGGACTGTGAGCCCTGTGTGGAACAGGGGCTGTGCCCAACTCACTTACCTTGTTACCTACCCCAGTGCTTAGTACAGTGCCTGGCACAAAATAACAGCTTAACGAATACCACAGTTATTATTATTATTACCATTGGTGCTCAATGAACAGATGGATTTTTCCTTGCCTCCTTCTGTCCTTTGGGAGTGCACTCCTGTGCCCCCATTCTGTACCCATTCACTCTCCTCCATGCAGTCCTTTGCCTCCCTTCTCTTAGTTTTGGTGCATCCCTATTTGCCCCAGTTAGAAATGGAAAGTGTTGACTCTGAGAAGTGGGATTCTGCTGCTGTTTAATGACTTGCATTCTAAAAGGACTGGAAAGCTCTGGAATTTGCTCTCTTGAGTTCCTCCCCATTGCAATCAATGGCTTTATCAGTTTCCTCAGCCCCACCAGGGTACATCCCTTTTTGATGGGGGGAAACAGGAAGTTTTGACCCAGACCCACTCATATGGAGCCTAAGCACTCTGACTCTGGAACGCCCTACTGATGTTACCTCATAGAGCGTTGCTTGTTCATTCAGTGCCATGAAAATTAGTCCAACCTTACAGATAGTTTCCAGAAATCTTTCGGTTGCAGAATTCTTCAGTTGGACCTCAGCCTTAGTGATGGGTTCTACCTTTCACCTTTGGATTCCCCTTTTCCCCATCATCTACTCCTCACCCTTGGATTTCCTTTTTCCCCCCATGTTCTACCTCTCGCCCTTGGATTTCCCTTTTCCCCATGGAGATGCATATGCCTTCAGGATTTGGGAGCTAACGGCCGCTCTTTCTTCCCTTCCTCCCTAGTTCCAAAAGCCTCATGACTATTCACCGCCGTTTCGATTTGGCACAGTGCCCAATGGCAGCACCGAGAGGAACATCAGGAACAACTACCCTTACATGCATCAGTACATGACCAAATTCAACCAGAAAGGGGTAGAGGATGCCTTGGTCAGCTTGAAAACTGGGTAAGAACTTTTGTTTTTTCTTTCTTCTCACCGATAAAGGAGTCAAGAATGAGTGATACCCAACTTGATAGCATGCTTCGTGTCCATGTTCTCCTGCTTTTGGGAGAGGGATCCTGAGATCCCAAGAGGCTTCTGAGAGGCTGGTTAGTTTTTTTTATGGTTTTTTTTGACTCACTATGTGCCAGTCACTGTTCTAAGCCCTGGGGAAGATACAAGCTAATTAGGTTGGACACAGTCCACATCACACATGAGGCTCACAGTCTTAATCCTCATTTTACAAATGAGGTAACTAAGGCATAGAGAAGTGAAGTGATTTGTCCAAGGTCACACAGCAGACAAGTGGCAGAGCCGGGACTAGAACCCAGATCCTCTGACTCCCTGTCCCATGCTCTTTCCACCGGGTCACACTGCTTCTCAGAAACTTTCTCACGTTTCTCAGCAAAGTATGAGCTGCTCTTTTTTTTCCACTTAGGCTTCATATTTGCCCCAAAATTCTCCAGAATAAATTTTCCAAGATTGTACCACACAGAAAATTTCCAAAATGTAGTAAACATGCATTACTCTTGGCCAGTCAGGAATTGCTACTGTCGTCAGGTCGGTGGCGATCTGCAAGGTTGAGCTGAAAGATACTGCAACATAGATTCCTCTCTTCACCAAGCTGAGAGACGAGATTAATCAGTCAGTCAATCAATCAGTTGTATTTATTGATTGCATGCTGTATGCAGTACACTCTACTAAGTGCTTGGGAGAGTACAGTGTAACAGATTTGGTAGACCCAGTCTAGTTTAAGTATTGGTCTTGTGCAGCATGGCTCAGTGGAAAGAGCCTGGGCTTCAGAGTCAAGGATCATGGGCTCGACTCCCGGCTCTGCCACTTGTCAGCTGTGTGACTGTGGGCAAGTCACTTCACCTCTCTGTGCCTCAGTTACCTCATCTGTAAAATGGGGATTAACTGTGAGCCTCACGTGGGACAACCTGATTACCCTGTATCTACCCCAGTGCTTAGAACAGCGCTCTGCACATAGTAAGCGCTTAACAAATACCAACATTATTATTATTATTATCTTGTGATTGTACCTGCCCTATTGTCCCACCTAGAGAGATTCCAGAGTTTCCTTGATCTGTTTATTGCTCAAACTGTTCCTGAATCAACTTCACCCAACGGCATACCTGGAGGTTTCCTAATATTATATTTGCCTTACAGCTTAATAAAGAGTTCAGACTCCTACTGGTCACCCTGTGCTGTTCAGCACGAGCCTTGGATTAGGTGCTCTTATGGTTGGAGGGGTTACGTACATCACTTACCAATGGTCAGATTTCTCAATGTTTCCTGGAATGAGTTTCTCTTCCAAGGATTTGAGGGCCTCTCTAATGGGATGAAAACGCTAGTCAAGGAAACTCTCTTGTAACAGTAAAGACCCTATTCACTCCATATTCATGCAGCCAGCTTTATTTTTTCTTATTTTTCCAAGTGGCAGATTTACATTAGCGAGGCTTTTATTCAATGAAGCAGATTGCTGCAGGGTTGAGAGCTAGCATTTTGAGTGGAAGGAAGTCCAAACCGGAGAGCAGGGTGTTTGTTGCTGTGAACCCTTTCAGATGAGGACAAAGGGGTAGAATTGAGCTGTCTCCTCTGGGCCTCTATCTTTTATGGAGGGGTGTTATAGTTCCATCTGCTTGCTTTATACCTCCAGAGATATTGTGTGTGTGTATGTGTGTGTGTGTGCTTTCCTGAAGCACTGTTATTAAAGGGCAAAGAATAAGGGATAGAGTAATAGGGCCCTTTTCCTGCTGTGGATTGAACCAAATGTTTTCTGGAAACCTCATTTAATTGCTTCATCCATCTCGACAAGCTTAAGCAGATGGCCGCTTTGCTCGATACTTGGTCTTCTTGTGCAGCCTGGTCTGGGTTGTCACACTTACGCCAGTCACTGAAAGCACAGGAGGCTGAAACTGTGGGCAGGGAATGTCACTGTTTATTGTTGTACTGTACTTTCCCAAGCGCTTAGTACAAAAGCAGCATGGCTTAGTGGAAAGAGCACAGGCTTGGGAGTCAGACGCTGTGGGTTCTAATCCTGACTCTGCCACCTGTCAACTGTGTGACTTCGGGCGAGTCACTTACCTTCTCTGTGCCTCAGTTATCTCATCTGTAAATGGGGATTAAGACTCTGAGCCCCACGTGGGACAACCTGATAACCTTGTATCTATCACGGCACATAGAACAATGCTTGACATATAGTAAGCACTTAACAAATACCATCATCACTATTATTATTATTATTATTATTATAGTGCTCTGCACACAGTAAACACTCAATACGATTGAATGAATGAAATTGACCTTAAATGTCACCCCCACTACTGAATGGTGAAGGAGGGGAAACCCTGGGAAGATTTCCCCCCTAAGTCTCAGGCCCGTGGGACCTGGTTTTGTTTACGGTCTGCTAGTTTGCCTCATTCCAATCTTGAATCTTTTCTGAGCTGCAGAGCTCTATCTTCTATTTTTCACTTAAGCCTCTGAATCTCCCTCCCCAACCAGCTCGAGCACTCAGAGGAGCTCTTGACTGGTGCCCCGTCGACTGCCACATGTGTGGAGCAGTGGGCCAATTACCCGGGTCTTTGACTGAACTTCTCGTCTGCTGAAAACTGCTGAGGGGATTCATGAGCACTTATTTTTTTTTAATGGTATTTGTTAAGCACTTACTATGTGTCAAGCACTGTCTAAGCACATCAAAAGCACCATCAGTGCCATCATGACTTTCCCCTTTAGCAGTGCATATTGACTTCCTCCTGGGTGGAAGGCGTTGCTTATATACCCAAAGGAGAAGTGTTCCAGGCCCAGGGAATACTTCTAAACGCTAAGCTCGAAAGCCAACAGTATAGAGGTGGAGCTTATGTCAGCTGATAAAATAATGATTTTTCATAAGTCCAAAAAATACATTAGTTATTCACCTGTAAGAAATGAGATCCAGAACTCCACTCTATTTCCCCCTCAGTGCTCTTGGATACTGCAAGGATATGAGACTGTGGTGATGGAAGGAGAGAAACGAGAGACATAGAAAACCCTCTTGAAATAGTTAGAGAAGCAGCGTGGCTCAGTGGAAAGAGCACGGGCTTTGGAGTCAGAGGTCATGAGTTCGAATGCCGGCTCTGCCACTTGTCAGCTGTGTGACTGTGGGCAAGTCAGTTAACTTCTCTAGGTCTCAGTTACCTCATCTGTAAAATGGGGATTAAGACTGTGAGCCCCATGAGGGACAACCTGATTTCCCTATGTCTACCCCAGCGCTTAGAACAGTGCTCTGCACATAGTAAGCGCTTAACAAATACCAACATTATTATAGTTAAAGTCTACCACAGTAGACTGGTATGATTTGAAAAATGCAGTGGAGGTGAAAGTAATAATAATAATAATAATCATTTAAAAGTAATAATGATTGTGGTATTTGTTAAGTGCTTACTATGGGTCAAGCACTGTTCTAAGAGAAGTGAATTTACTTCACACAGCAGATGAATGGTAGAGCCGGGATTAGAACCCAAGTCTTTCAGGCTCCCAAGCCTGGGATCTATCCACTAGGCTATACTGCTTCACGTTGAAACTAAGGTTGGCACAACATATTTTGGCAATGTGGTGATTTTCAGATGGGCAACTAGTGCATGATAGCAGGCATACTGGTACTGGAAAATGTGCTTCTTATCCCTAGACTGTAAACTCTTTGTGGACAGGGATCAGACCATTTATATTTTTGTGCTGTACTCTCCCAAGCACTTAGAACAGTGCCCTTCACACAGTAAGCACAAAATAAATACGATTGATTGACTGATTATCTCCCTGAGCCCCAGAGGCTGAGGTCACCCCTGCAATTACTTTCTGTTGCCAGTTTTGTTTGTCAGCAAAGCAAACTAAGACAGCACCATCAGGAAAACGGGAAATCTACGGCGGGCTTTACCTTCCGACTTACTCTGCTTGTTGAACTTTCCAGATACTATAATGGGTCACCTAGGCTGAAAGCTATTCTGGAATTTCATTAGTCTCCTAAAATATACCCTTCATGGGGGATCCGGCTGCAGGGCGTGGTGATAACCCAAGGGCTTCGGATAAAATAGTGAACAGCAGCTTTGCCGACGAGTTGGCATGGATTGCAGGGTACCCCAAATACCTCTTCTGTCAGTGGACTGAGTGTCAAACGCAACACCGGTCGGTTCATATCAGAAACACAGAAGAGATATTTCAAACCAACAGAGGATGGGGTCATCGCCAGGACCCAGAGAGTCAGACGATTGCAAGACCTGACGTCACATTGCTTCTCTTTGATTTATTTCAGCCAAAAGTTAGCTAGAGTTATTAAAAGTTGCCAGGTTACAGTGTAAGCTTCAGGCCTGCAATTCCTCATGTCCCTCACTTGGCCCAGATAATTTCTATTGTCGTCACTGTATTATCTAATGACTCCGGGGTTAGAAGCTAGCTGGGCTGTTTCACTTGGCTTGCTTTGTTCTAGTTTTCTTTGCAGTTTGTCAGATGAATTTGGGTGGATTCATCTCTTCAGTGGTTAATGTGGAACTTATCCAGACTGTTGAATTACCTTTAAGACTGTACTTATTCTGACACCTACCTGTAGCTATACAGGCCAAGCTTATTTTTGAGGATAGTTTCCCCATCATCAATCAATCAGTCATATTTATTGAGCACTTAGTTTGTGCAGAACACAGTACTAAGCTCTTGGGAGAGTACAATATAGCAGAATTGATAGACACATTCCCTGTCCACAAGGAGTTTAGAGTCTAGAGGGGGAAACAGACATGAATATAAATGAATGAATTACAGATATGTACATAATAATAATAATGTTGGTATTTGTTAAGCGCTTACTATGTGCGGAGCACTGTTCTAAGCGCTGGGGTAAATACAGGGTAATGAGGTTGTCCGACGTGAGGCTCACAGTTAATCCCCATTTTACAGATGAGGTAACTGAGGCACAGAGATGTTAAGTGACTTGCCCACAGTCACACAGCTGACAAGTGGCAGAGCCGGGAGTCGAACTCATGACCTCTGACTCCGAAGCCCAGGCTCTTTTCCACTGAGCCACACTGTGCTGGGGGGCTGAGAGTAGGGTCAATAAAGGATACAAATCCAAGTTCAAGGGTGATGCAGAAGGGAGTGGGAGATGAGGAAGTGAGGGCCTAGCCCAGGAAGGCCTCTTTAAAAAAAAAAAGTGTTTGTTAAATGCTTACTATGTGCCAGGCACCTTTCGAAGCACTGGGGTAGATACCAAGTAATCAGGTTGGACACAGTCCATGTCCCACAAAGGGCTCACAGCCTTAATCTCCATTTTACAAATGAGGTAACTGAGGCACAGAGAAGTGAAGTGACCGGCCAAAGGTCACAGCAGGCAAGTGGCAGACTAGGGATTAGAACCGAGGTTCTTCCGACTCCCAGCCTGTGCTCTATCCACTAGGCAGTGCTGCTTCTTGTGCTATTAAAAAGGCTTTGAAGGTGGGGAGAGTGCTCGTCCACCGGATATGAAGAGGGAGGGAATTCCAGGTCAGAGGCAGGATGTGGGCGAGAAGCCAGCAGTGAGATAGATGAGACAGAGGTACAGTGAGTTGGTTGGCATTAGAGGAGTGGATTGTGTGGGCTGGGTTGTACTGGGAGAGCAGTAAGGTAGGAGGGGGCAAGCTGATTGAATGCTTTAAATCCAAAGTTGAGGAGTTCCTGTCAGTTGCAGAGAAAGATGGCCAACCACTGGAGGCTCTTGAGTAGTGGGAAAACATTGGACTGAACAATTTTTTAGAAAAATGATCCGGGAAGCAGAGTGACATATGGATTGAAGTGGGGAGAGACAGGAAGCAGGGAGATCGGCAAGGAGGCTGATAGAATAGTCAAGCCAGGATAGGATAAGTGCTTAGATGAACGTGGAAGCATTATGGATGGATAGGAATGGGTGGATTTTATTGATGTTGAACTGACAGAATTTGGTCATTGATTGAATACGTGTATTGAATGAAAGAGATGAGTCAAGGATAAGGCCAAGGTTACATAGTTGTGAGTCAGGGAGTGTGGTGGTACAGTCTACAGAGAAGGGAAAGTCATTCGGAGGGGAGGATTTGTGTGAGATGCTGTGGAGTTCTGTTTTGAATGTGTTGTTTGAGTTGTCAATGAGACATCCAAGTAGAGATATCCTGAAGGTAGGAGGATATGCAAGACTGCAGAGAAGAAGAAAGATCAAGATTGGAAATCACTATCTATCGATCACTGCTGTGTATG
Source organism: Ornithorhynchus anatinus (assembly GCF_004115215.2). Lineage (NCBI taxonomy): Eukaryota > Metazoa > Chordata > Mammalia > Monotremata > Ornithorhynchidae > Ornithorhynchus > Ornithorhynchus anatinus. The sequence goes on from NC_041729.1 coordinate 53,357,393, forward strand.
GAATAATAATAATAATGATGATGTTGATATTTGTTGAGCGCTTACTATGTGCAGAGCACTGTTCTAAGCACTAGGGTAGTTACAGGGTAATCAGATTGTCCCACGTGAGGCTCACAGTCTTAATCCTCATTTTACAGATGAGGTAACTGAGGCCCAGAGAAGTTAAGTGATTTGCCCACAGTGATACAGCTGCCAAGTGGCAGATCCGGGATTAGAACCCATGACCTCTGACTCCCAAGCTCGTGCTCTTTCCACTGAGCTACACTGCTTCTCTGTACAGGAATACTGTACTTGGAGTTTGGAAGCATTCATTAAACAAAAAAAACCCTTCTTTTACTTGAGGAGGAATCAGTCCAGGAGAAAATTCTATTTTTGGCTCTAATCTACATGGGACAATTTAACATTAAACTCCACATTAATGGTAACAGAGCAGCATGGCCTAGTGGAAAGAACCCAGGCCTGGAAGCAGAAGACTTGGGTTCTAATTCCAGTTTTGTCACTTGTCTGCTGTGTGACCTTGGGCAAGTCACCTGATTTCTCTGTGCCTCAGTTTCCTCATCCATAAGATTAGGTTAAGATACCTGTTCTCCCTCTTAGATTGTGAGCCCTGTCTGGGACTGATCTGACTGTTCTGCATCCACCACTGTATTTGGCATTTGTTCATTGAAGCGTATTTATTGAGCACTTACTGAATACAAAGCTCTACATTAAGCACTCGAGAGAGTACAAAATGACAATAAATAGACATAAGACCTTTAAAATACCCTCCATTATTATTGCTAGTAGCAGAGATTACTCCAAGCGAACAGGACAAGCATTTTAAGAGCCACACGACATTGCATGCAGTGAGCGCTCAATAAATACGATTGAATGAATTAACATTATTCTGGCCTACGTTGCTATCTGGAACTCCTAGGAGCAGCAGAGCTGCCTACAATTCAGGCTTTTCCACTCCCTAATTCTGTCCCTCACCCAACCGCCACCCGTGAGACGTGAGCGCCACTGGGCCAACACTCTCAGTCCAACGAAGAGATCTGTAAGATGTCACAGTATCTCTAGGAAAATTCTTCTGTTTTCACCCATTCAAGCTCATTGTGCTGAAGTGTGGCACAGGAAACTAGTAACAAATTCCCCTAACAATAGCTGGTTTTCGAGTCAGATATCAGTGGCGCCATTAAGACTGTTGGAATCCGTGATACTTCTTCATCTTGCCTTCGGGTTTGCCTCTGTATGTCTGGCAGGGTGGGAAGCAGTGTGGTTTAGTCTGAGGGTATCTTCATCATCTCACTGCTGAAAACGACCTATGCAGTGGCTTGCAGTGCCAGCAGAATCAAGAAGCTGAACAGATCCAAGCTCTTTCTCACTCCCCTGGGGTGTAGATTCCCTAGGAGGGAAGGAGAAGAGAGAAAGAAGGACTTGGCTTTAGACACAGGTTTATTTTCACGATAGATGACCCAGATCCAAATATTCAGTCCCAATCTCCGATAGGTTTTTATTTTTCCGGCTGCCATGATCAGCAGCAGAGTCAGTCCAACTTCCCAAGTCCATTTGGATGATATTATTTCCAGAAGCAGCCAAAGGGACAACATTTCCTGTTTGTGAATTCACGGCCAGTGTAATCCCACCATGCAGGGATTGTTTTCCTTCTGTTGTCTTCCTTTGCCTTGTTTATGTGAAGATCCTTTATTGCTTGTTTTTTATTTGTCAGTTTACATTTTAACTGGCCAGAGACATTTTTAATTTTCTACACTTCTCCTCCTGGGTAAAGATGAGAGAAAGCCAGCAGATGGGGAGACCGGGAGGGCGAGGGGGAGGGTTACCTCAGAGGGAAAGGGACTCAGAGACAAACTCTGTCCCTACCCTTCCTGGGAAGTCAGGGAAAATAAAGGTCCAGAGGCAAGCCAGTTTAAAGGCTGCAAATGCTCGGGAAGAGAATTACATTCCATTCTGTAAGCAAGAAGATATGCTGGCAGGTCCCCAACTCTGTGGAGAGAATAAAAATTAAAATGAATTTCCATCGATTCAGATGCTAATTTCCTCATGGAATTAAACTCCCAGTTTGTGCATTTCTCTTGCAAACTCCTCCCTGAATTGGGAGCGGAGAGTTCTGTTTGGAAGCTGAGAACAAAGGTTTGTGCTGGCTCATGGTTAAGACGAACCGTTTGAAGCTTGGGCAGAGCACCGAAGTCAGGCCCTGGGAGAGTCAGACTTAGAACCCAGGCACTTGAGACTCCCTGCTTTCTGATCTCCCTCGGACTGCCTTCCCCCATCTTCTTCCATTAGCAAAGCCAGTTCTCCCCTTGGCCATTAGTACTCGTAGTTGCGAGTTCGAGACACTTGGAAGGCACGATCATGCTTTCAGTAGTAATAATAATATTAATAATAATAACTGTGCTATTTCTCATGCGGTTACTGTGTGCCAGGCATTGTACTAAGCTCTGGGGTGTATACAAGCAAATCAGGTTGGACACAATCCCTGTCCCACAAGGGGCTCACACTCTCGATCCCCCACTTCGCAGATGAGATAACTGAGGCAGAGGGAAGTGAAGTGACTTGCCCAAGGTCACACACATTAGACCAGTGGCGGAGCCAGGATTAGAACCCATCAGGCCACTAGAATAGCCACTGAGCCAGAGGGAACGAAATCTCCTGGCTACCATCGAGGTTTCTCTGCCTAACCGAGCCCTTCGGCGTTGTCATTCAATACTAATGTTCAGGTTTTTTAGGTCTGTGAACTATGCCCCTATTAACAGAGTCCCATGGTGCACTTGTCCCATTAATTGATGCTTATTAGTACGACTTGCTGCTGCTGCTGCTTCTGAAATGACATCCAAGCAGATTGACAGAAAGCGGCTATTTCTGGTAAATAGACCTCACGTTGACTAAATGAGTTCTCCTTTCTTGGGGAGCTCTGACCCCCTCCCCCACTTTAAACATGGCAGAATTACCACGAAGATCCTTGTACAATTTTGGGGAATGATTTCGGCAAAGCTTCCAACACAAAAAGATTCAGCTTTCATTAATTCAACAAAACAAGTCAGCGGAAGAAAAGGTGCCTTGCTAATGACTTCTTGAATGTTAATGAATGAATAATTAACCTCAGCTATATAATTAGCCTTTAAATGCACCAAGACTCCAGGAGAGGGACCTAAAACATGGGAAAAAAACCCGATGAGAATGAAAAGGAAAGTTCCGAGCTGGAAACCTACAATCCTTCTTAACACGAACAGTACAGCCGAGTTCAGCCGACTCTTGATCAATCAATCAAGTGGTAATTATTGAGCACTCACTGTGTGCAGAGCACTATACTAAGAGCTTGGGAGTGTACAATTCAGCAGAATTGGCAGACACGTTCCCTGCCCACAATGAACTTACAGTCTAGACTGGGAGACAGACAATATAAATAAGCAAATAATGGATTCATTCATTCATTCAATCATATTTATCGAGCGCTTACTGTGTACAAAGCACTGTACTAAGCGCTTGAGACAGTTCGATATAACAATAACAGACACATTCCCCGCCCACAGCGAACTTACAGACTAGAAGAATATGGATATTTACATTCATAATGGATATGTGGATAAGTGCTTTGAAGTTGAAGGTGGGATGAATACTACGTGAGAAGGCCTGAATCTTTCATTCTGCCAAGTCGGAGTCCAGTGTGCCAGTGAGAGACATTTAAGATGCAGAATAGGCTTTGTCTCTCCTTACTGATGCAAGAATGACAGAAAAAGAGAACTCTAAGGGATCATTTTCAGCCAGTCAATAGCAACAGCCCCATATTCCTTCTGTCTAGGCCTTGCTGTTTCCCAGCATGGGGTGGTGGACCATGGAATCCTCCTGCTTATTTGGGAACTGAGACAGAAGTCCCGCTCTCCCCTTCCCTGCAACCCTCATGCATGTCTACGGACTGGTGATTTTTCCTCTTTATCTCACGGGATTGGTGAGGGTAGGAAGCAGTATGGCATAGTGGATAGAGAATAGGCTTGGGAGTCAGAAGGTCATGGGTTCTGATCCCTCCTCTGCCACTTGTCTGCTTTGTGACCCTGGGCAAGTCACTTCACTTCTCTGTGCCTCAGTTACCTCATCTGTAAAATGGGAGTTGAGACTATGAGCCCTAAATGGGCCAGGGACTGTGTCCAACTTGATTTGCTTGTATCAAGTGCCTGGCACATAGTAAATGCTTAATAAATATCATCATCATTATTATTATTATAGGAAGCGAGGAAGCAGAACCCTTGGCTGATTGTGAACTCACTGAGCAGCTTGGAGGCCTGCCAAGGGTTGAAGGTTCATCCAGCTTGGAAACCAAGTCTCTGGCACTTCAGGATGCCAACAGTTTCTTTATTTTGTCAATCGAATTTATTGAGCACTTACTGTATGCACAGCACTGTACTAAGCACTTGAGAGAGAACAATAGAACAATATAACAGACACATTCCCTGCCCACAACGAGCAATGAATCAACTACTAATCAGCACTTGGGTAGATACAAAGTAATCAGATCAGATGCAGTCCCTGTCCTGCATCGGGCTCTCAGTCTTAATCCCCATTTTACAGATGAGGTAACTGAGGTACAGAGAAGTGAAGTGACTTGCCCAAGGCCACACAGACAAGTGGCAGAGACGGGATGTACGAGATGTACTTAAGTATTTAAGTGAGAGTGGGGTGAATATCTAGTTATTAAGGGATACAGATCCAAGTACATTGGCAACTTGGAAAGGAGGGAGAATGGGACAAATGAGGGCCTCGTTTTGGAGGAGGCGTGATTTTAGGAGGGCGTTGAAAATGGGGACGGAGAATGAAAAAAATGAGGACCTGGTCTTTAGGAGGTGTGATTTTAGAAGGGCTTCGAAAATGGGGAGAGAGGTGATCTGTCGGATATGAGGGGGAAGTGAGTTCCAGGTCAGAGGGAGGATGTGGGCAAGGTGTTGACAGATAGGCAGGCGAGATGGATGTACAGCGAGTAGGATGGTGTTAAAGGAGTGAAGTCTGTGGGTTGGGTTTTAGAGGGAGATCAGTGAGATAAGGTAGGATGGGGCTAGGATGAAGCAGCATGGCCTAGTGGATAGACCACGGGCCTGGGAGTCGGAAGGACCTTGGTTCTAATCCCGGCTCCGCCACTTGCCTGCTGTGTGACCTTGGGCAAGTCGATTCACTTCTCTGAGCCTCAGTTCCCTCATCTGTAAAATGGGGATTAAGACTGTGAGCCTCATGTGGGACAGGGACTGTGTCTGATCTGATTACCTTGTATCTACCTGAGTGCTTAGAACAGTCTTTGGCACATAGTAGACACTTAACAAATACCGTAATTATTAATATTATCTCCCTAAGATCTCCCATCCCCCATCTAGAATTTATTTTAAGATCTGTCTCTCACTCTAGACTGTGAGTTCCCTGTGGGCAGAGGGATGATACCCCTTGTGGGTGGGGCCCTGGACTGATCCTTGGCAACATCTACAGTTTCTCAACTCCTGAAATTTAGCTTCCACCATGTCATAGGTGTAGCTATTCCGTGTGACAGCTGAGCAGATGACTTTCTATGAATAGACAATGGAGCGAAAGAGGCCACGGCAGGCACAATTTCACATCCATTAGTCGGAGCACACAAAGCCAGGGAAGAGCATCCGTACTGGGGTCTCTTTCTTGACTCCATGTGAGGAGGAGGAGGAGGAGGTTTGACTGAATCGGTATTAGTGCGGAGGGACTCCGAGTCACAGACGAATCTGTCTTTCGGGAATCACAATCCAACTCGACCTCAGAGTTTTGGTCAAACCCCCGAGTTGGCAGGCGGATTTGAGCTATAAGCCCTACTGGATACCAAAGAAGCATGGAATGGCTGGGTGTAATATATATATAAATTAAACTAACACTGTAATCTATTTAAGGAAGCTAGGAGAGGAAAGATGTCTGTGATGCAGAAAGCGGACAGAATGGAAAAACTGAAAGTATTTTGTGCCTCCGATGTGTCATGAGTATAAAATTTCCCTTGCTCTTCACGGTCTTATTAAAGACTGGTTTATTCAGGAACAAAGGACATTTCAGGCAAACATCCCCTCTTTTACCCAAATCACCCAGAATAGGAAAGCCTTCTGATTCCAAGCTGTTCTCCCGTTACAGCTTCCAGCATCTTTGTATCATACCCTCAAGAGCATGGTTTTTGCCTTCTTGGCCTCATAGCATGCTTTTTTAAAAAATGCATTAGTTAAGCACTTACTATGTCCCAGACACTGGAATCAGCACTGGGACAGTTACAAGCTAATTAGGTTGGACACAGTCCGTGGTCCACTTGAGGCTTATAATCTTAATCCCCATTTTACAGGTAAGATCACTGAAGCACAGAGTAGTTAAGTGACTTGCCCAAGGTCACACAGCAGGCAAGCGGCAGGTTCGAGATTAGAGCCCAGATCCTTCTGACTCCCAGACCTGTGCTCTTTCCATGAAACCACACTCCTTTTATCTTCATAGGAGCCATCTCTAACATCCTCTGGGCTTCTCTCGTTCCATCTTTTTTTTTTTTAGTTTTGTGGTACTTGTCAAGTGCCTACTATTTGCCAAGCACTGTTCTAAGCACTGGGGTAGATACAAGTTAATCAGTTTGGACACAGTCCCTGTCCCACATGGGCTCACAGTCTCAATCCCCTTTTCGGATTAGGGAACTCAGGCCCAGACAAGGTCACACAGCAGACATGTGACTGAGTCAGGATTAGAATCCAGACTCCCAAGCCCATGCTCTGTCCACTAAGCCACTCTCCTTCTCACAGAGCACCCACTTTCTTCCCCAGATCTTCCTCTCTTCAGGCATTCTCCCCTTGTCTGCACTGCTCTTCGAACTCTTACTCTATCAATCCAGAAAGAATACT